>NC_143550.1:169247500-170447500 GCF_054136105.1 Typopeltis vanoorti
GCGGTCTGCAGGGCGAACCTCATGGCACCGAAATATATTTGGAGCCGTGTAATGCCTTTGCCAGAATCGAGTAGTTACTCAATTATAATTGGAAGGTTATTTAAAACCCGATGTACAGTTCCTGATCATTCATAAAATGATTTCTATCTTTTCAGACCACTACTGAAAGAGCATCTGTCTGTCGCCAAACAGTTCTTTCCATATTAAAGGTACTCGGATTTCTTTTACGTCTAAGTCGGACAAATATAGAAGTATTTTTATACAATTATTTGTAAAAATGATATGTACGAAACTCGATTTATGTATCATACATGTATTCGTTTCAGAGAATTTTATGTCGCAATAAAATCCTGTTGTATGCTAATCAGAACTTTTATAGCGTGCTACACCCTCTGTCCAAAAAAGAAATCGAACTTTTCGCAAATACAAGAAACTAGTGGCCCCCACCCGTTGTACCTTTCTGTTGTCGAAAGCAGCCACCTTCATTAGTGTTGTGTCAACTGTTCATAACATTTGTTTCATTAGAAGCCGAGTTATAGTGCAAAGAGTGACAGTGTGTTTTGACGAGCGGTCGGAAAACGAGTTTGAAACAGAGAGCTGCGATTGGCTTTTGTGTTTAACCTGGTAAACGTTTTACCGAAACGCATCAAATGTTTCAAAAAGGATACGGTGATGAATGCTTATCCCGTACTCAAGTTTACGAGTGGTTTAAGCGATTTCAAAGTGGTCGTGAGACGCTTGAGGACGACAGAAAGCCGGCCGTCCAACAATTGAACTGAGCGAAGTTAACCTCCAAAAAGTGCGTGATTTCATCAAAGAAAACCCGACATCGTCCGTTAGATGGATTGAAGATGAATTGGGGATTCCAAAATCAAACATTAACTGTGCACGACATTTTGACCGAGAATTTGGGCCTTCGTAAATTGAATTCGCGATTTGTTCCCCACAAGCTGACCGACGACCAAAAAATGTATCGAATTGAACACTGCAAGAACCTGATTAAAACTGCTCGTAAGGACTGAAATTTCCTTGAAACGATCGTTACTGGTGACGAAACGTGGTGTTTTGAGTATGAGCACGAAATAAAGCGCCAGAGTGCTGAGTGGAGACCACCATAAGAGGGGCATCCGAAAAAAAGTCGCTTGGAGAAGTCAAAAGTAAAGACAATGCTGATTTGTTTCTACGATTCCAAGGGGATTATCCGCAAAGAATTAGTTCTGCCTGGCCAAACGGTCAATGGTGAGTTTTATCTCGATGTACTGAAACGATTGATAGCGAGAATTTGTCGCGTACGGTCTGAATATCGTGGTGCAGGCAGCTGGTCACTTTTGCACGAAAATGCACCATCTCATCGTTCGAACATTGTGAGACAGTTTTTGAGCAAAAACCAAGGTTTATGTGTTGGATCACTCACAGTATTCACCTGATTTAGCACTGTGTGACTTCTTTCTCCTCCCCCGACTTCATTTGCCGATGAAAGGAAAGCGATACGACACCATTGAAGACGTTAAAGCGGCAGCAACCACGACCTTCGACAGTATCTCAAAAACCGATATAAAAGACTCATTTGACGAATTAATTGACCGTGCCAAACGCCGCATCGAAGCTGAGGGAGAGTATATTGGTTGAAATAAATGATTTGAATAATTATAATTGACCTGTGTTTTATTTTCTATCAAAAGTTCGGTTTCGTTTTGGACAGAGGGGGCTAGTTATCGTATTCTGAACCCCATTCGTTCTCATTGACACTTTAAAGGCTTTCAGTAAATCACGTGGACTACGGTGTTCTATCTTTCGACAAGTGGTTTGTATCCTGTCCGTGTGAAGGAATGGCAAACAATCACAGATGCATCTTTCACCTGAAGTATCCTCACAAAATATATAATGTAATGAAAGCAATCCAGAGAGGTCAGTCATGGACCACAAAAATTCTAGCTAGTTCTTCTGCATGTCAGTGGAATCTTGGGATCAATGCCTTGTGAATGAAATATATTATTTTGTTATGGACAGTAAATGTGCCGGACACTGTATTTCTCTTGTGGTCCAATTCTGAATATTTTTGAGAAATTAAATGTAAAACGATTTGATAATAAATGAATAAATAAGACAATAAATAACAATTTTCATCCACTTCGACGTCAATCTTAATGCTATCCATCATATTATTCTTGACTCTTCCATTTATGAAAAGAAAGTGAATATCAGAAAGAATATCACGTAGTTTTTGCGAGATATTCGTATATTAAAAATTAGTTCATAGATTTTTGTATAAATAAATTTAGATTACAAAAAAATACATGCTTATTTGTGCTGAGAAATAAATTTGTTTTCTTTTCTCTAGACATGACTCAACCAGTTATATCTGGGACAGGAGCAACTTCCGATAATCACAACCCAACTGAGGGTAAGTTCCTTTATTATAAACCTGCATATTTTCCACCATATATTATTTATCATTCTGTCAAACAGTGAACAATCTTCTTCTTCTTCTGCAGCTTTTCCCACTTAAGTAAGGTCGCTGTTTGTGGCGAGTCTCCTCCACAACCTCCTGTCTTGGGCTGTCACCACATCCAAGTTCTTCATCCTCAAGTCCTCTTCTACCAGCTCCCTCCATCTCTTCTTTGGCCGTCCGCGCTTCCTCCTCCCCTGCACATCCATCTGCATGACCTTTCTTCCCACATATTCGTCCTCCCTCCTGATCACATGACCAAACCATCTCAACCTTGCTTCCTGTATCTTCGCTACTAAGTTCGTAACTTTCACCGTTTCCCTTACATAGTCATTTCTCAGACGATCCTTTCTGGTCACACCGCACATCCACCTAAGCATTCTCATCTCTGCTACTTCCATCCTGCTGATGTTATTTTTCCTCAGGGCCACAGTTTCTATAGCATACGTCATAGCTGGTCTCAGTACTGTCCTGTAGATTTTGACTTTAAGATTGATCTGTACCCTCTTATCGCATAGCACTCCAGCCATCTCTCTCCAGTTCCTCCATCCTGCTTCCTTCTCAGCCTCACCATCCTCTTTCATTGTTGAACCTAAGTACCTTCCTGATAACATTTCCTTACAGCTCTAGATCTGTCTCCTGGCTGCCATCCACTTTGCAACACACATGCTCTGTCTTACATCTGCTCAGTCTCATACCTCTCTCTTCCAGTACTTTCCTCCAACTTTCCAGTTTAGCTGCCACTTCTTCTCTTGATTCTGCACACAGCACGATGTCATCTGCATACAACATAGCCCAAGGCGCGTCTTCTCTCACCTCCTCCGTCACTACCTCCACCACAATATGAAACAGGAACGGACTTAATGCTGACCCTTGATGCAAGCCAACTGTCACTGGAAAACTTAATAACAGTGAACAATGCATGATCTAAATTAATTACACCAAATCGTACACGCATGCTCAGTAATATGACCTCTGTCCAATCAGAATCGCTAACAGACCTGAACAAACTTTACATTTATACAAATATTACCGACGTTTGGATACTTGCCTCAAGGTATTGTTTGCACTACTTATTATAATAAATTATATTATATATATTATATAAATCTTTCCAGCGTTCTAAAAAAACATAACAAGAAGTCACTGCAATAAATAAAACACATAAAAATGTAATATAAATTATAAGAAAAGTGTTATTTGAAAACATTCACAAAATCAGAATAACTTTAACGTGGTTCAAAATATTAGAATAATGCGAAAATAAATGCACAAAAATTACAGCCAAAGGGAAAGAACACGATAATTAATACTTTGTTGTCCCCCCTTAGCTTTTATGTCCGTTCGTAAACCGTTGCGGTTCAGTCTTTTTTTTTTTTTTTTTTTAATAAAATCATGTCCGTATGGTCTGTAGACTACAGACAAGTTCATTTTTGTCTCTTGGGGCAACTTCGTGAACACGTTTCCTTCATAATTCCACACAAATTCTCAGTGGAGGATATAAATTTGGTGAGTTTGCCAACCAAGAAATTACGTTGATTTGCCTTTCTTTGAGCCATCTAGTAGTGGTCTTGGAAGTGTGACAAGAAGCTGAATCTTGCTGAAAAAGGAAATCACATTAATCTTCCGATGCTAGTAACATAAACTGCTCAAGAATTTCTTGGTACACTTTGGAATCGACTCTTTCGTGCACGATACACAGCCTACCTGGACCCTCTGCGGTCATACAAGCCCATCCCATGACAGAGGTTGCAAATTTCGCCGAACATTTCATGCCTTCTTTATCAAATGCCTCTTGCGTAAGACGCCATACACTATCCCTTAATTACCATGGGACAACAAAATATACTTTCATCCCCTAAAAAAGTTCCTTCTTCCAGTGCTCTTGACCCCACAACAGTATTTACTTACACTATTGCACTCTAGATGCCTTTTGCTTGAAAGCGGCTTCGTCTTAGGCACACCTGATTTTAAACCCAATTTGTGAAGTCATCTCAATGTCGTAGATTTAGACACATCCACACCTAGTTCTTTCCATCTCCTGTGAAAATACCTTACAATTCGGAAGCTGTTTTTCTTCTCGATATTCTTCAATCTTCTCTCCTCTTGATGTAGTTATTACCTTTCGACAGCTATTGCAGCGATTATTTTGAAAACTCTCGTTATTAGAATGCCGTCTCAATACTATACTCATGCTTTCTTGAGAGCATTTCAATTCCTTAGCTATAAACTGTTGGGTTTGGCCTTCTTTGTGTAGAGACACCATACGAAACTTCTTAGCTTGATATATGTTATTCGTTTGATCTATGTTTAGCAAATGATTAACTGAAATCCACGCGCAGATTCTGCACACACGAGTCAGTACCGCAACTTCTGAAATATATGATATTTCTATGCTCTCCTTAAAACTAATCGGAAAAAATTTTGAACCACATGAAAATTATTCTAATTTTGTGAATGCTTTTAAATAACAGTTTTCTTATAATTTATATTACATTTTTATGTGTTTACATGGTTATATAATCTACAAAGTACGTAATTTAAATTATGCTAATTCATATTTGGTAATAATTATTTTCTATGAAATAAATTAAAAATGCACACACATTCAACACATTTTCTTTGATTATTCTAATTTTTGGATTCGGAGGTGCATTTCCTTTTTCCTTTCTGCACAACTACACTTCCATTTCCTTGAAGCTAAATGGTATATGCGGCTGCAATACTAGTATGATCTCATTCCTGTTATTATCCACGGATAACCACACAATCCCTTTTAAAAAAAAATAAAAATAATTTGTGAGTTCAACAAATCTTCATCATTGGCCTGTAGTGTAAGATAGGCTGAGAGTCAGCAGATAGTAGGAGAGGAAATAAAGATAGAATGCATAGTAGTAAAGTTAGTTAAAGAGGCCTCAGTTGACCTGTTTTAGCTGTTTGCCCCCCAGGGGCGTTTCTAAAACGGTCGTTGATTTTTCACTTTAGAAAAAAAGGAAAAATCCTAAAAAGAAAACATGTACCCAAAAAAAACAAAAACATGAAGTACAGAGAAACTAAATAAAATAGAAAGGATTGGAAACCAAAGTAGAAAGGTGTGTGGGGGGGGAGGGTCTGGCCTGAGTGATGCAGCTCTCAAGGACTGCACCGCCTCGCTGTAGGCCTTCGCCGCTCTAGTTCTCAGACCCTCCCCCACCTGTGAGAACTAGAGAACAGTATAGCTGTGGATGGTAAACCATGGGATGGTTATTGTGGCTGTCGCTTCTTATGGGTAGTCATTATTCTTTTAGCCACCTCACTTCCCTTTGCCATGTCTAATTTGGAGAGAGCTATGAAGAACGCCGATGCCGCCTCCTCGTCTATGTCCATGGCTACCTGTACTTGCTCAGGGGTGATTTGGCTGATGTCTTCAACAAATAAGTCACCATATTTTGCACTAACTACGTTTGGACCAAATTTCCCAGTGAGGAGGAGCTCAGGTCCACCTATTCTCACTATTACTTCTTGAAATTTTTCTGCCACCCCAGGGATACCTTTAACTAGATGCTTTAGAGTCTCCCCTGCTTTTGCATGAGGAGTCTCTAATTCTTCTGTTTCTGCTGGTTTTATTTTTTTCATCTCTTTTTCCTCTGGACATCACATTGTATATATTCCAAGGGGAATCTGGGGATTTTGAGCAGTTTGATAATGCTCCCCACCATGTACGGAAAAATTTCCTTTCCGTTACATTGAAAGCCTTTGAGCAACTTGTCCCTAGTCTCGGCGCTCCTAACTACAACTTGGTATCTGCCACTATGGAAAGGAGTGAATCCAAATATCTGGTCCGCACCGACGTAGTCAATCAGGGCTTTAGCCAAAGGTCGGGGTCTCAGATCAGCGCCATTCTCGATGCCGAGAGTCTGCGTGCGCGGCAAAACATTGGCCATAGCTGGCGAGAGGGGGACTAGCTATTCCCACCACCAAGTGTTTATTATTGCCCCGGTCCGGGGTTTAGGAAGATCTGTAAATCTGCGTTAAATATCGTGAGGCCCGATGGGACTCGTACCGATATCAACAGTTATGAACAGATGCTAAGTTTGTTTCACGAAGAACACGCGAACTTTCAGTGGAACCACCGATTGCTAACATGCTACAGAAATGATCCTGTGAAGTATGATCTTCGGCATACACAGATATATGTATATATATATTTTGTGAGTTCAACAAACTTCATCATTGGCCTGTAGAGTAAGATAGGCTGAGAGTCAGCAGATAGTAGGAGAGGAAAATAAAGATAGAGTGCATAGTGGTAGTGTAGGTAAAAGAGGCCTCAGCTGACCTGTTTTAGCTGTTTGCCCCCCAGGGGCGCTTCTAAAACGGTCGTTGATTTTTCACTTTAAAAAAAAGGAAAAATCCTAAAAAGGAAACTTGTAACAAAACAAAGAGAGAATAAATCTGGAGAAGGAATGGAAAGGTAAACTTAGAGGCGGAGGAAGGATCTGGCCCGAGTGATGCAGTTTACAAGGAACGGCACCGCCTCGCTGTAAGCCCTCGCCGCTCGGGTTCTCAGGTCCTCCCCCACCTGTGGGAGCTAAAAACTAGTGAAGCTGAGTACAGAAATCCACAAGGTGGTTACTGTTCCTTTCTTTTGTTGTGGGCTGTTATTATTCTTTTGGCCACCTCACTTCCCTTGGCCATGTCTAGTTTGCAGAGAGCTATGTAGAACGTCGAAGCTGCCTCCTCGTCTATATCCAGAGCTGACTCTACTTGCTCAGGGGTGAGTTTGCTGATGTCATCAACGAAGAGGTCACCCCATTTTGCACTGACGATGTCGGGTCCATATTTCCCTGTGAGGAGGAGTTTGAATTCTCCTACTTTATCTATTGCCTCTTTAAACTTTTCTGCCAATCCGGGCATAGCTCTAAGGAGATGTTTTAGAGTCTCCCATGCTTTTGCATGAGGGACTTCTGGGTGTTCGGTTTCAGATCCTTTTGCTGTTTTGAGATTTGTCAGCTCTTCTTCCTGCGGACTTAATGGCCGTTTGGAAGTTTTGGTGTTCGTCTCCATCTCTACTTCAGCTTCTTCTACTGTATCTGAATTGCCGATGTCTATATTGGCAGCTTCGCTTTCGTCCATGGTTTCTGCATTGTTAGTCTCTTCTGTTGGGATCGTATTGCTGGTCTCTGCAATTCTGGTAGGTTTCCCTCCCTTACGGGACCTTTTCGTTGTCTTAGACATGGCAGCATGATCAGGAGTGGCCTCAAGAGGCGGAAACTCTTCCTGTGTTGTGACCTTTTCATTAGTTGGTTTTGTTGCTGATGTGACTGCACCACCCATCCTCTCTGCGAGGGTTCTGGATGGGCAGGTGTCGACTTTTTGGTCAGTGACCCCACATTTCAAACAAGCTGCCTCACATTTTTCTCGGTTGTGGCCAATTTTTAGGCAGTTCTTGCATTTTATGCGAGGGCAGTCTGCCCCAAGATGATTGAAGGCACTACATCTAAAGCACTGCTTTTTGACGCCTGGGTAATTTACCATTACCCGGGAAGATCCTATAAGGAAAAAGTTAGGAACTTCGGTCCTCATTTCAAGAGAGATAGTTACCTCCCCTAACTTCCACTCAGGATTGTCTGAGTCATTGTGAACCTGGATTTCCCGTACAACTCCCCACTTAGAGAATACGCTGTGAATTATATCGTTGTTCTCTGCGTATTCTAGGGGAAATCGTGGTATCTTAAGGGTTCTCAGGATGCTCCCAACCATGAAGGGAGATACGTTTACTTTGCCACAGTCAAACCCTTTGAGAAGCTTTTCTCTGGTCTCGATGTTTTTGGTCACTACCTGGTATCTTCCTCCCCCATAAGGGGTAAATCAAAAAATGTTCTCTGCGCCGACGCAGTCTATGATAGCTTTCGCCATCGCCCTTGCCGGTATTGTGGCATCAACCTCAATTCCGAGGGTACGCACACGCGGCAGAATGGAGGGCATGATCAGATGGGGGAGCCTAACTATTCCCACCACCAAGTGTTTGATATTTCCCCAGTCTGGGGTTTAGGAAGTTCTGCAAATTTCCCGTTAAAAATCGTGAAACCCGATGGGACTCGTACCGATATTAACGGTTAAGAACAGAAACTACACACTTGATCTAAGCCAAAAGACCGAGATATGTTGCGAGTGATATCCACACTTTTTTTTTTCTCACAGATAATAATAATTTGTGAGTTCAACAAATCTTCATCATCGGCCTGTAGAGTAAGATAGGCTGAGAGTCAGCAGATAGTAGGAGAGGAAATAAAGATAGAGTGCATAGTGGTAGAGTAGGTAAAAGAGGCCTCAGTTGACCTGTTTTAGCTGTTTGCCCCCAGAGGCGTTTCTAAAACGGTCGTTAATTTTTCACTTTACAAAAAAGGAAAAATCCTAAAAAGGAAACACGTAACAAAACAAAAACAAAAAAATACACAGAAAAGCAAAAATTGAAAGTTAAACTTAGAGGTAGAGGACGGATCTGGCCCGAGTGATGCAGCTCACAAGGAAGTGCACCGCCTCGCTGTAAGCCTTCGCCGCTCGGGTTCTCAGGTCCTCCCCCACCTGTGATAGCTGAAACCGGTGAAGCTATGTACAGAAACCCCGCAAGGTGGTTACTGTGTCTTTCTTTTGTTGTGGGCAGTTGTTATTCTTTTGGCCACCTCACTTCCCTTGGCCATGTCTAGTTTGCAGAGAGCTATGAAGAACGCCGAAGCTGCCTCCTCGTCTAAATCCTGGGCTACCTCTACTTGCTCAGGGGTGATTTTGCTGATGTCATCAACGAAAATGTCACCCCATTTTGCACTGACGATGTCAGATCCATGTTCTCCTGTGAGGAGGAGTTCAGGTTCTCCTATTTTTTTTATCGCTTCTTTGAATTTTTCCGCCATCCCTGGGATACCTCTGATGAGATGGCTGAGAGTCTCCCCTGCTTTCGCGTGAGGGACTTCTGGGTGAGCGGTCTCAGATACTTTTGCTGTTTTGGGCGTTACCAACTCTTCTTCCTATGGGCTTAATGGCCGTTTGGAGGTGTTGGTGTTGGTGTTCGCCTCCATCTTTCCTTCTTCCCTATCTATATCTATATCTGTATTAGTATCTATATTGGTATTGATGGTTTCAATAACGACTGTTTCTTCTTGTTGGATGTTACTGCTTGTGGAAGTTTTTTCCCCCCTTTCGGTTTTTCTTAGACATGGAGGTATGGATTTCTGTTATATCTGGAGCAGCCTCGAAAGGAGGAGAAGCTTCCTGTGGTGTGTCATTTCCATTGCTTGGTGGAGTTGCTGGCGTGATTGCACCACCCATCCTCTCAGCAAGGGTTCTGGATGGGCATGTGTCCACTTGTGGTCAATGACCCCACATTGCAGGCAAGCTGACTCACAGTTTTCTTGGTTGTGGCCTGCTTTGAGGCAGTTTTTACATTTCACTCTAGTACAGTCCGCCCCAAGGTGAGCGAAAGCACCTCATCTAAAACATTGTTTTTTTTTACACCAGGGTAATTTATCATTACTCTGGCGGATCCAATAATAATGAAGTTGGGAACGGGCGTTTTCATCTCGAGGGAGATGTGGACTTCACCCGACTTCCATTTGGGGTTTTCTGCGTCATTTAGTACTTCCACTTTGTGTATAACGCCCCATTTCCCGCACCCCCCCCCCCCCCCACCCCCCCCCCCCCCCACCCCCCCCCCCCCCCACCCCCCCCCCCCCCCACCCCCCCCCCCCCCCACCCCCCCCCCCCCCCACCCCCCCCCCCCCCCACCCCCCCCCCCCCCCACCCCCCCCCCCCCCCACCCCCCCCCCCCCCCACCCCCCCCCCCCCCCACCCCCCCCCCCCCCCACCCCCCCCCCCCCCCACCCCCCCCCCCCCCCACCCCCCCCCCCCCCCACCCCCCCCCCCCCCCACCCCCCCCCCCCCCCACCCCCCCCCCCCCCCACCCCCCCCCCCCCCCACCCCCCCCCCCCCCCACCCCCCCCCCCCCCCACCCCCCCCCCCCCCCACCCCCCCCCCCCCCCACCCCCCCCCCCCCCCACCCCCCCCCCCCCCCACCCCCCCCCCCCCCCACCCCCCCCCCCCCCCACCCCCCCCCCCCCCCACCCCCCCCCCCCCCCACCCCCCCCCCCCCCCACCCCCCCCCCCCCCCACCAAACGCTTTATCTAAGTCTACTGATACGAGTGCAAGTGGGAGTTCCTTGTTCGTCACAAAGTGAAGAAGGTCTCTTATCAGGAAGAGGTTGAGCGCCATCGATTTTCCCGGAACTCCGTGTACTTGAGTGCTGGTTAGCACATTCCCAATGCCCAACTTCAGACGGTTACAAATCACTCTTGCGAATAATTTGTAGTCTGTGTTAGTCAAGGAAATGGGCCTCCAGCTACCCATGCTATTTAGGTCTCTCCCTTTCTTGGGGATGAAAATTGTGTACCCGCTAACGAAGTCAGCAGGCACGTCACCAGTGAATAGGAAGCTGTTGAATAGTGAGACCAGGATAGGCAAGATGAAGTTCCAGGCTGAGCGATAGAGCTCACCGCCTAGCCCATCCAGGCCAGGGGTTTTCCGTAGCTTAAGCTGTTTATAGGCTCGAGTAACCTCTTCCGAAGTGATTGGTCTCTTTTGAAGAGTTCTGAGGTGTTCAGGCATGTTGTCAATGTTCCACACTCCGAGGTCGCCTGTCTCCTCAGCTTCGTCGGAATAGGTTCTCGTGTAATGCTGGGAAAATTGCCGCAGGATGTCTCCCGTGGTTGTGAGTGTTTGCCCGTTAGCATGAATTTGCCGAACCGTTTTCCCATCTTGTGCTGCTATGCGCTGCCGGTTATAAAAAGCGGCCGAAGGTGTTTCCGCCTGCCGGAGAAACAATCTGGTGCGAAAATCGAGCTCGGCGACTTTTTTTCGTCGAAGTGCCTCGAGTTCGATTTCCACGGCTTTAATAAGCGAATCGCTAGGAATACCGTTTCTCTTCTTAGCCCGGTACCACCCTAGCTCTCGGTAAAGCTCTCTCATTTTTTTCCTTTGTGCGTAAGCTCTTTCTCTGGCGATGTTTTGGAAGAGCTCTTTTGCCTCGGTTTTGAACTGGGCCCACGCGTCCCAGTCCCAGTGGGCCCTTTTCCTTCCTTCGCATAGCAGCTGCAAATCCTTGCTATAAATTTTGGGGAAGCTTGGAGGCATTTTCCAGGGTCCTCTCGATGTTTCTACGACCTCTGGTAGTTCGATGTTCATCAGAACCATTTTATGGTCTGTTATCGAGCTACCAACCGCTATATGCCTGACCGAGATAACTTGTGGCCCAAGGTTCCTGGAAATATAAAGGCGGTCTAGTCGCGTTGCGACTCCTCCGCTCGCCCATGTGGTACCCACTGTGTCTGGATTATGTTCCCTCCAGATGTCGATGAGGTCGACATTATCACAGCAGAGTTGCAGTTCCCTAGAGCCACCGGTACCGGAGTTGATGTTGCCACCAACTTTGTCAAGTCTTACGTCAGCGATGCAGTTCCAGTTTCAATGTATTCAGAAGCAACTTATTTTGCTCAATTGTACGATAACCTGATAACCTGATATGGCTTGATGGATTACAGTCCCTTGGACTTCGATCCCTTAATCGGTATGGAATAGTCTTGTATTAAGTGTTAGCGAGCACCTGGCTCACCCTATTTAGGGTTGTACGGAGGTACCAGAATCGATAAGCAAAGCAGCTTTCGGGCGCTTATGTTTCCACCTATCGTGTTCGTCATAATTAGATGACTCTTGAATGAGTTGATTTGGATGAACAGCTGCTTTGGCAAAATAAGCAGCAGCACTGTTATGGAGGAAAGTGGGAATATCTGGAATATCGGCATCTCGATGTAAGAGAGTATTTCTTACAAACCACGGAGCGTTGAAGATCATACGGAGGCACTTGTTTTGTATAACTTGTAGCTTTTTGATGTTAGTGGCGGAAGTGTGACTCCAGGCCGGCGATCCGTAAGTTAACGATGGTCTGATAATTGTTTTGTAGATCCGTAGTTTGTTATCAGTACTGACTTGGCTTCTTCTATTGAGCAGAGAATAGAGTTGTACTATTGCAGAGTTTGCTTTTTTGCATGCATAAACTATGTGGGAGTTAAAGTTTTAAACGGTTATCAAGTTGAATGCCTAGATATTTGGTGCTAGATCTCCATGGGATGGCTGTGTTAAAAAGTTTAACTTCTCCAACATGAGATGCTTGTCTTCTTGTGAAAAGAATGGCAGTGCTTTTATCGGCATTTACAGATATTCTCCATTTTTTGAACCAGTCTTCTAAATTTGTTGCTGCAGTTTGTAATCGCTGAGTAGCTATATTAGGCCTGAGAGATCTGCTGAGAATAGCCATATCATCCGCATAACTAGCTATAGTGGTTAGTGATGTGCTAGGAACATCAGAAACAAAGATGTTAAAAAGAAGCGGTGAGAGCAGCGAACCTTGAGGGACACCAGCAGTGATTTTTTTCAGTGAGGATCTAATTCCACGCAACTTAACCTGAATTTTACGGTCCTGTAGAAAGGAGTTAATAATTTTGGTAAGATAAAGAGGGATGTTGGCTGCAATTAATTTGTAGATGAGACCTTTGTGCCAGACCGTATCGAAAGCTTTTGCAACATCTAGAAAGATAGCTCCTGTGTGCTGTTTCCAGTTAAAGTCTGTAGTGATGAACTCAGTCAGTCTGTGAATTTGATGTGTGGTGCTATGTCCAGTACGGAAACCAAATTGTTCTTTCGGAATGATGTTATTTTTAATCACCTCCTTATTAAGTCGGTTGAGAATGACTCTTTCTGCTATTTTTCCTAGGCATGATAGAAGACTGATGGGTCTATAGCTCTGTGGCATCTGAGGCGCTTTACCAGGCTTGAGAATAAGGAAAATATCGGCTTGTTTCCATCTTGAGGGGAAATAATTAATTCTCAGAATTGCATTGATAATCGCTACTAAATGCATGACAGCTTTGTGTGGGAGGGCTTTAATTGTTTTGTTGGTAATTTCGTCCGGGCCAGGGGCTTTTTTGTTTTTAAGCTTCCTAATAATTGAATAGACCTCTTTAGGTGAGGTGGGGCAGATATTTTCACAGCTACAAGATCGCCGAAGTACAGAACGTACCCTACGATGTATCTTTTCTATGAAGACTAGATCCGCGTGTGTATAATTAGGACGGCACTGAAGTTGTAGGCCGTGAACGAGAGCTTGTGCTTTTTCTTTATCTCTGTAAACAAGACCTCTTTCTCCGTGAATGGGCTGGATGTTAGAGCGATCTGTACGGAGAGCTTTAGTCAACTTCCACAGAGAATTATCTTCAGTTTTGAGAGAACAGAGTTTTCTTTCCCAATGCTGGTTTCTGTGATCTTTTAAAGCGTAACGGACTAGGTTGGACGCTCTGTTTAGTTCTCGACGGTCTTGCGGAGATAGCGTGTTGTGATAGCGGCGTCTGAGCCTGTTTTTTGTTCCTTATCAGAGCAAGGATTTCTGCAGGAAGTAGGTTGACTTGAGCTGGGGTAGAAGTAGAGCAAGCTGCGGATAAGCCAGCCTGTATTTTAGATTCAAGATTGTTGACTGCCGCGTCAATTTCTTCACGGGTGGAAATAGTCGGTACTGAGTCTATGATAGTGTTCATTTTAGTCTTGAATTTTGCAAAGTTTGTGTGGGAATGGCTGGGAATGAGCTCAGGCTCCTCCCCTAAACTTAAGAGTACTGGATTGTGATCTGAGCTTAGCTCGTCAATCACTTGAAGTCGGAAATGATGAGAAATATTGTTAAAAATAGCAATATCTAAAACATCAGGTCTGCCGATCGCTCCGTAGTGTGTTGGCTCAATCGGGCCTGCAATAACGATATTTCTCTTCAAGGAAAAGTTATAGAGGATCATTCCGTTGTTATTAAAGCTTTTGCTGTTCCATAAAGGATGCTTGGAATTGAGGTCTCCAGCTACAATTACTGCTTCATTTGTATCTAGTAGCAGAGAGAGATCAGAGGGGAGTAGAGGTTTGCCAGGGGGGTTGTATACAGAAAAAATCTTTAAGCTGCCTGCATTGTTGGTAAGAATTTCTATGCCTGTCTCCTCGAGGTTAGATGTATTAATCTTCTTAGTCTCATTATAGCGAATGTTTTCTTCTGACAAAGATGGCAGTGCCTCCACCTCTGGCATTAAGTCTGTCATTTCTAAGTAACGAGTAGTTTCTGAGTTTGGGATTATCGCAGGGACGTAGGTGTGTTTCGTTAATGAGGAGAATATCAATTTGTAAATGATCTGTAAGCTCCTGTAATTCCAAAATTTTGCTGTTGAGACCGTTTGCGTTCCAGAATATTATCTGCATAGAATTTGATGTTAAAGCCGGATTAGTCATTAATCATGGAGAAGATGACTTGAGTATTCCGAAGGAATTTGTTGGTGTCGGCCTGGCTTGGATTTGTTTTGCTGAAGGCCATTAGCATCTCCCCAAGTGAGGCAGCGAGTATTGCTGAAGAATTTGGACTGCTAGTTGTAGGGAGTACCTTAGTGTTACTCGAGGAAACCACAGAAGCATAGGATTTGTCTGGTGTAACTTTCCGCCCTTGGAATTCAGGCACGGATCTCACAATATTTTTCTGAGTGGGCTGAGTTAATTCCTGTCTAGGCTTTTGAAGGTTGGATGGGTGGAGAGTGCAACCCCTGTAGTTTGCAGGGTGTGGGCCACTGCAGTTCGCACATTTAGCAGGTGTGGTCTTTGGCTTGACGCAAGTGTGCGAGGGATGGTTGCCACCGCACTTCACACATTTGTAGTCTGCTCTGCATAGCATTTGCGCATGCCCATATTTTTGGCAGCGATGGCATTGACCAGCCGATGCCTTTCTTCGTAGTGGTTCGGTCTTGATGACCAAGTTGCAGACTATTTTAAGATCGTAAATTTCCCTCTGGTCTTTACTGATCTCTACTAAGACCAGAGGCATGGGACGCTTGTCTGCGCGATACATTCGCGAAATCTTGACTGGCTCCAAGCCTTGTAATCTGAGGTCAGTAGCTATTTCGTCTGTTGTTATGTCTTCTACCAATCCTCTGATCACTACCTTGAGGTTCTTTTCACTCTTAAGTTGGTAAGTATGGTATGGAAATTTATGATCGTCCATAAGTCTGGTTAACTGGCGGTAGTCCGTTGTTCCTTCAGGCTGTATACGTACTCCGTCATCTGTGTTTTTGGCTGACGAGAACTTGATGTTGCTTTTCTTCATCGTCTCTGCAAGCAACGACCACTTTTCTTTAGATCGCAGTACTACTGGTGGGATCCTCTCTTTGGGCTGTATTGGTATAGTTGTCTCAGTGCTTGCACTAGATTGTGCTGATGTGTCCATTTGAGAGACAATTTCTTGTTCTGCAGCAAGAGACTCTTTCTTCCTCTTCTTTCTGCTGACTTCTTGGTAATCATTATCGTCTGTGTCAGCTGTAGCGGAGGAATTGACGCTGTCATGTGTAGGGCGAGGAGAAAGTTCGGAGGTTCGAGGGTCTTCATTCTCGACCTCCATAATCTGGTGAATTTCTACCTTTCCTGGCCATTTTGTGTGCAAGATGTTGCCAATTTGCCGAAAGATAGCGAGAAGTTCTTTGAAGGAGAGATCTTCATATGGTGAATCCATAATGTAGACTTGAAGTGGGGGAAAGGACCTGCCTTGTCCCTTCAACCACCGAGTGTTGTACTGGGCGGGGAACAGGAGAGAACCTGGAAAATATTTTTGAAGTTGAAAGGAAAAGTCTTACCTGCTCTGATGTTCGAGCACGCTGGTGGCGCATCAAATAATCACTATTTAATTTCAGTGTTGAAATAACTCTGAATTAAACATTAAAAACAAAACTTAACTTCACGCTGTACTACTACAAGGAGCGCTGATAAACACGTCTGAACTCACTGAAAAACAACAACAACTCTCGTAATCCAGATCAGGGATCTAAAATCCTCAATTGTACGCCTGTAACATTAAAATTAAAAGTGCTAATTATTAAATTCCTGAAATGGTATATAATTTAAACTCAAAATTTGAGAAAGTTAAATCCAATTTTATATAAGTATAAAATTAAAATCATTCAAAACCAGATGAAATATAAGTGTTTTTATATAACGCATCTAATTTAAAATAGCATTACTTTCTTTAATTACAAAGTTGCTGATAGTAATTGGAAGCGATGAATATAATTCAATCTGCTGTGTCTGTTGTGGAAATGATATTGAAGAAGATCAAAATTATTGCATCAAACGCTATTTTTGAATAGACATAATGTACGTTCAGTACCTTTCTTTAGGAAAATTGATCATTCGGTTGTAAAGTGTATTTTATTTTCTCTTAAATATTTTAAAACAAAATACCTAGCTTTTTTTTAAACTTTTTGAATCTACAAGTGTACATTTATGTTTTTTCCTGTTTATTATTTCTATAGAAATCGATCACTAAATTAATTTAATCCAACCCATTTTTCTGTGAACGTTTTCTTTTGCAATCTGACCTTTAACTTCAAAATTAAAACGCCATCATACAGACATATTTTTCTCGCATGTGGGACAAAAAGAATAATAAAAGATAGTTTCTTAAGATCTATAACAATATAGTTTCTTTAAAACTATAACAATTTTCAATTTTTTAAAAAAATTCTTAAACATTGAAAACCGAAAATAATTAGTATAACAATACACCCTTTTCTTTTTTATATAGGTAATTTATGTTAATCTTAGTACCAAATAGTAAGCTGCGAGGAAAGTTAAAAGTCCTTTTTATGACTTCCAGGGTAACAAATGGTAATGCTGTAGCCAATGAAGTTTTAATTGAGGCTCGGTTATTGCCATTACCCAGCCATGACTAGAGCGTTTTAGCTCAATAACACCCCATCCACACCAATTTACTTCATTCAGATGACGGGATAAAGAGTCAAGGACTCAGTCCATCGCCCAGTTCTTTTAAGAACTTTAAGTAAGCTGCGAGGAGGTCGCTAGTGAGTTTGCACTGATTCGGTTGTGAACTTTCTTCTCTATAGAACGTGGTAATTAAATATGATGGTTTTGAAGTGTAGCTGCTAGATTAACTAGCAGAGACGCGTTTATTTAAAGTCATTAAATTGCGGACTATACTGAATCTAAGAACATCAGCAAAGGTAAGTGGACGGTAATTGCAACGAGGGCGATTCGTTAGGCCTAACAGCCGATAGAATCGCCATTGTTAGCATATCTATTCCAGATATCTTTACTTGAGTTTATACGCAAACTGTCAATAATGAATGTGTCAGATTTGGACGCCCTCACAGATTCGCTGGATGAAGAGCCAGCACTCATACTTGTAAATAAACTTCAAAGGAAATTTAAGCTCAAATGGCCATCAAACTTGTTAGATCCTTATACAATTATAGACTCCCTAGATAAAGGATTGGCTTTCAGCTTCATAAAGAAACTCCTTAAGAAGTTCGAGCGTGAATGGCCCGGCTTCCTGAATCTTTACTCTTCACCTGAGACTGATGATGATCCAAATGAAGACACTCCTCAAATGGAGGAAAATTTAAATCCAGTCACCTCTGAATCTACTCATTCAGATCAAGGAGAGAGGCACGTGCGTAAAAAACGCAAAACTCTCGCCTCGAAGTCAGCAAACGAAAATGGCATGGATGAAGATGCCCCCAACATAGATTCCTCTGCCTCCACCAATGAAAAGGTGCCTCCAGTCATTCTTAGGGAAAACCAGAGATGGACAGCCCTAAGAACCACCATGGCCAACCTGCAAATAAAGTACTCCACTGCCAAGAATACAGAGGAGGGCATCAAAATTCAGCCCACTACAGTGTCTGACTATAGAAATCTAACCAAGGAGTTGGACACAAGAGCTATACAATACCATACCTTCACACTTACCTCGCTAAAAATCTTAAAGTGGTACTCCGAGGATATCTGAAGACATTGAAACAGCTGAAATAGCTGCTGATCTCAACATGCAAGATCTGCCTCCCATCAAAGTCAGTAGAATGTACAGATCTAACAAGACCCCTATGTCTCTAGTATTGGTAGAAATACACAACATCTATAAAGATATTTACAATTTGAAGACAATCTGCGGGCTCAAGATCTCACCAGAGCCACTTAGGAAGAGGGCCTCTTCTGGGCAATGCCATAGATGCCAAAAATTTGGTCATGCCCAGAAGTTGTGCAAAGCCCAATACAGATGTCTGAAATGTGGTGACCCACCCCACATATATCTGCTCCAAGCCAAAAACCACCCCGGCTAAGTGTGCTAATTGTGCTGGCCCCCATCCTGCAAATTACAGAGGATGCATATGCCACCCAAAAAACAGACAAACTGAGTTAATCAGTCAGTCTACCTCACTGTCAGAAACGAAAGCCCCAGAAGCTCAAGTTCATCAGGCTCCTATTAGCTTGAACAAGATGACAGGTGTTCACCCACCATCAACTGAGCCCCCTAAGAAAATAAATCTTCAACACCAAACAAGAGCATATGCTGATGTGGTCCGCCCCAAAAAAAGCAATCCATAACCAGAATATGACAAATCCACATTCAAATATAACAGCCATCATCACCTCTTCTCTTGTAAATATGTTACAGGATTTCAGTAACGCAAATCCATCACTGAGCACTACAAAAAGTTTCTTGCAGCAAACACAGCTCATTTTATCTGCACTCTCCAATGCATAGGAAAAAATTTACTCCAGATTCTCTAATGATTATCTCATGGAATGCCAACGGCCTTAAAAATAAAATACTAGAAGTGCAGGAATTCAATGACAGATATAATCCGGATATATTATTAATTAATGAGACTCATCTAAGACCTGCTGACAGTCCTAAATTCAAAGGATATCAACTCTACAGGAATGACAGACTGGATTACAGAGGTGGTGGCACAGCCATCCTCATCAAAAATCACATCAATCATCATGCTGTAGCCATTCCTACAACCACCAATCTCGAACTTACAGGTATCAATGTCATCACAAACTCTATCGGAAACATAAAAATATATTCTGCTTATAACCCACCATCAAAAACATTGCTGACCACAGATCTGGATGCTATCCTCGGCATTAAACTGCCGGTTATTATTGCAGGAGATTTTAACGCAAAACATCTCGCCTGGAGCAGTAGGTCTATAAATAGGAATGGCCGCATCCTCTATAACTACACAAGCTCAAATTGCGCAACTGTGGCTGGTCCCTCAGTGCCAACTCACCACAGTCCTACTGGCTCATCCGACGTCTTGGATATAGCTGTCCTTCAGAACGTTAACCTACAGTACTCCCTGGAATCATTGAATGAGTTATCATCAGACCACAATCCTATTCTGCTCCAACTGGGTTATCAGAGGGATCTTCCCCATTCGCGTCATACCTTCATTCCCTGGGAAAAACTATCCAAAATGCTTCCAAACTACATTGATCCCATCCCTCATATTAATTCCAAGGAAGAAATTGATTCTGCAGTCAATAAACTTACTGATCAAATCAACACAGCCATAGCATCTATCACCTTAAATTCAGTTGCCTTCATGCCTAAACGACTACCAGATGACATAATGAACTTAATCAGGGAGAAAAATAAAGCAAGAAAAAGATACCACAACACCAGAGCACCCCAAGACAAGAAATATCTCAACAAATGAACAGTGCAGTGAGAGATGCACTTAAAGTCCATAGAAACAAACTATGGGAAGATAAATTAGCCTCTATATCACCTGGTGATCAATCCGTTTGGAAGTTCCTGAGAAACATCAAAAAAAAAACAAATCTCTTCCTCCTCTCAAATCTGACCTGAACATTGTTTACACAGATGCAGAAAAAGCCGAAACTATAGCTAAAAATTTTGAAAAACAGTGTAGCCCTTCATACAATAATCTAAATTTCAATCATATTTACAAAGTCCACCGCCATGTCAGACACGTGTTAAAACGGCCTGATACCTGTACTAGCCAACTCACACCTACTTCCCCAGCTGAAATTTATGACATTATAAAGAATTTAAAGAATAAAAAAGCTCCAGGGCCTGACGGCATCTCCAACAAAGTTATTAAACTGCTACCCCGAAAGGCTATCGTATAGCTCACAACAATAATAAATGCTATGTTCAGGTTTAAGTACTTCCCCTCTGCATGGAAGTTGGCAGACGTAGTTCCTATATACAAACCAGGCAAGGATCCTCAGCAGCCTCAAAGTTATCGTCCCATAAGTCTGATATCTAATTTGGGCAAAATAGCAGAAAAAGCTATCCTTTCCAGAATTCAACTTTTAGTAAAAAAATTAAACATCCTTCCTTCAGAACAGTTTGGTTTTCGCCAATTTCACAGTACCACCCAACAAATTCACAGACTAATAGAATTCATTATCACAAGTTATAATTGGCATCAATACACCGGAGCAGTTTTTCTTGATTTAGACAAGGCGTTTGATAAGTTATGGCACTTTGGACTACTTACAAGTTGATTTTAGCTGGCATTCCATTAGATCGAGTTCAAATTATAAAATCATTTCTTAGTGACAGACGAATGCAAGTCAAACTAAATGATATATTATCTACCCAACGACGCATCTTGGCAGGAGTTCCTCAAGGGTCCATTCTGGCACCGATACTTTTCACGATTTACATGGCGGACATTCCCACAATCCAATGTCATCCATCATTGCCCTATACGCAGACGACACAGCTATACTAGCCAGATCTATTAAACCACACCTTGTCACCAAGAAACTGCAAGAAAACCTGCAGAGATTAGAGCACTGGTTCTCGGAGTGGAGACTGCAAGTAAACCCTCAGAAGAGTATTGCCATGCTCTTCACTAAAACTCAATATTCCCCAAAGATGATATCATCCTATTTAATACCAAGATTCCCTGGAAAGCAGAAGCCAAATATCTGGGTGTACTGCTGGACAGAAAACTAACTTTCAATTCGCATATAAAAGCATCAAGAGTCATTGCACAGCTTTACCCTCTTATCAATAGGCATCCAAGCTGGATACCAAAATAAAACTGCTCCTTTATCAACTGTTGATTCGACCCATTATTACTTACCCGTCCCCAGCCTGGAGTCACACCTCAAGTACAAATATCCTCAAACTACAGAAAGTGCAAAACAAATGTCTCCGCATGATATTAAACGCACCATGGTACGTCAGAAATGTCCAACTTCACCGGGATACAAATATCCTCTTCATCTACTCTTTCCTGCAGTCTTCAGCAGTGAAGTTCTTCTCAGTGTCCTCTTCACATCCAAATGAATTAGTGCAACAAGCAGCCAATTATGATGAAACAGACTTCTCGAAATATAGGAGACCGAAGGCCATCCTACTTCCAAATGAAGATCTCTGAATCGCACCCACTCAGGCAGAGCTCTTAGCTCATAAACTTTTCCTCACACAGTAATCCTTATCAGATAGCAGGGAATAAAAAAGCATTTTGCTTCTACTACTATTTGCGTTTACTGCAAATATTTCACTACTTTTGGCTCCGCCAGCGCCAAAAACTCCTCTATTGGCGACTTTTTGTACTAAATCTTTTATTTTTCGCGGAATTCATCTCTCCGTGCCTTCGTAAGTCTCAATATAAAATGTGGTCTCATTCCGTATTAGTTTTAGCTACAGATACCTCCAAAGAGGGAAAGTTAATTTATGGCCACCCTGTATGTATATATATATATATATATATATATATATATATATATATATATATATATATATATTCTGTTCGTCTGTTCGGATATCATGCCTCTTATTATTATTGTTACTAAAAACAATATTTTTTGTTCTTATTTGTTTATTATTTTTAAGTACAGTATTACAAGGAAACCAAATTCCCCTGTAGAATATCGGGAAAAATGCATTCAATCTGAAATTAATTTGCACGCACGTACACATGGAAATTCATAATCTGTTAATAATGAAATATTTCGTGAAAGGCAGGTTGTGCTCTAAAAAGAGTTGACGTAATTTTGGACAAAAATTAATTCAATCGGAAATTAAATTCGAGAAAGACATTATAGAGAAATATAATTCAAAATCAGAACTGTCACAATTCCAGTCTTTTCCATGCAATTAGCTTTTTTTTGGAGGGGGGCGTGGGAGATGGACGGAGTCTTCGGCTCTTTATCCCTTCATCTGATTGAAGAAAATGTGTGGATGGGGTGTTATTGAGCTATAAGCTCTGGTTATGGCTGGGTAACGGCAATAGCCGAACCTCAGTTAAAACTTCATTGGCTACAGCATTGCCATCCGTTACCTTCCCTGGGTACCCATTTTAGTTGCCTCGTACGACATGGGCTGCAGTGGAGCTATTCTTATCCCAGCCACCACACGGGGAGCAATTAGCATTGTTCTTAAAAGAACTGGGTGATGGACTGAGTCCTTGACTCTTTATCCCGTCATCTGAATGAAGAAAATCTGTGTGGATGGGGTGTTATTGAGCTAAAAAGCTCTAGTCATGGCTGGGGAACGGCTATAGCGGAGCCTCAGTTAAAACTTCATTGGCTACAGCATTGCCATTTGTTACCCTGGAAGTCCTAAAAAAGACTTTTGGCTTATTCTCTCTTAGCATTGTTTATCCTTATAAGGATAAACAATGGGACGAAGCAAGAATGCTCTTCATCTTCCCCGTTATCTGTAGAGGACAGTGTAAGGATAAGTTGTTATTGAGCAAATTAAAGCTCTGATCATGGCAGGAGGGTAACAGCAATAGCCGAGCCTCAGTTAGAACTTCATTGGCTACAGCATTGCCATCCATTACCCTCCAAGGGTATTGGATTGAATGAATCAATCACCGCATCTCACGGTCGATTGATTCCAAATCTAGCTCTTTTAGCATTGTTTTGTCAGTGAGATAACATATTATTCTTGAATATATATATATGAAAAATGGTGTATTCATTATTTGCAATTATTCGCAGGATTATAGAATTAATAACAAATTTTTAAATTTTGTTTATAAATTATAATTTAGAATAAAATATACTATAACATTAATCTATAGAAATACGAGTAAATGTATTTTAGTATTAAATGAATTTTTTTTTTCTATTTGTAAATCAAAGTTTGATCTTTCAATTGGCAAGCAGACGTCTGTTCAATGAGTTAGTCATACAACGCATTTTTAATATATTTGCTTGAAATAAATGAGATATAATATAAAAAAAAACATTTCAATAAAGAAATTACAATTTAGAATTAGAATTATATATTTATAATTTGCAATTTAGGATTATGAAATTTACAATTTAAATTTAGAATTATTAAATTTACAATTTGTGTTAGAATTCGCAATTAGAATTAGAATTCACTAATTCTAATTGGTATATACTTTCTTCGCAATCAAATCAAAACTAAAAAACAAACGAACAAACAAGATAATATATGATTTTTTTTTCCCTAAAAGTTAGACTTGTATCTAAAATGCAAATTTACAAAATTTAATTTAAAAAACAATGAAAATATTTTTTTTCTTTTTAACAGCATTTCACAGTCTCTTTTTACAAAATTATCTGATGTTGACTTGACATTAATTTGACTTTTAATTTTAATAATTTAGGAAGTATACCGTTATACTGCAAGTCACTGTACAGCGAACTAAAGAGGATCTTACAAGTGAAATAAACAGAACCTCAGTTAATGGCAACTCAAAAAAAAAAATATCTGCAATAATTAGTGATCCTTTCGTATTCATCTTTTACCGAATCATTTATTACTTGCTCAGTCTTAAAATGGGATCATTATCTATCTGCGATGTGTGTTGTTATTGTTGCTAGGCGAAGCTATTATGTTGATTGGGCACACCGCATAGGTTTTATTTGCCTCACAGAAACCTTCGATTCTAAGCAAGTTTGAGTGTGATAATAATGCATACTAGCTTTGAAAGGCAGCATCGGACAGGGGAACACTATACGTTCTTGCAGTGAGAGAGAGAAAAGAGTAAATTGCTTTCTCTGACTTTTTAAAGTTCACCAAGTCTAAAAGAGTGCTTCATAAATTTTAATGAACCAATTCCTTGATCGGAAGAGGAGTATTATTCAAATGAAACTTCGAGTCCTTTCTGACGTACAATGAAAGCTCTTTGCTAGCGTCCATGGATGACAAAAGGGCTTTGAAATCACGAGCAGGTCGTGTGAAGTTCGTAGAAAAACATCGCATCTAAGAGATATATATTTGAGAAAATGTTGCTTACTTATGCAAAATCCACGAAATCCGTTTTAAATTACATCTTGGGTTTTCTTCCACCAGATGGAGCAACCGGCCATGTATAAAATGCAGCAAAATTTCTCCGATTTGTTATTGCTATTGTTATCATTTTTATTATGTGACATCATAGAATTTTAGGTGGCATCGCTAGAAGGCGCTATACACCGTACTGTCTACACTACGTGATTCCACATGTATACAATACACTTTCCATCATCCAATAGCGTTTTTGTGGGTTACTGTCCAAAAATCCTTTAAAGCCCATTTATTCCCCCGAAGCAAGTGGTTGACATTCTTTCTGTCCTATATCGATCAACAGAATTCACATTCTGTTGTGCTTTTGCAATATACGACAGAGCCACAGCTATCTACACATTAACAAGAGAATATTATTCTTAATCTGAAATATCTTTTGTTTTGATTGCTTATTCTGTCTATTATAATTTCAACTTGTCTCCTATATCTTAAATCAACTGCACATAATTGTCTCGTAAAAGTCCAACTTGATAAATATTGGCGCAACACTATTTGCGGATGTATTAATACACATACTGACTACATAATTAGAAACCTGCATACAGATGTACGTAAACGTCAGTTACGCAGCGTATATGCAAAATACTTGGTCATGTGCGTCACCACGTGTTCCAGGTAACTCAGAATATCGGTAATCATCAACAGTTTTGTTCACAATAGGAAAAACAAAGGATCTTTCGGAGTTCGATTAAGGGTTTATGATTTTGAAAACTGCAGAGCTGACTAGTTTCTCATAAGGTGAGATATCCTGGGTGCTTAATCAGTGGAAAAATAGCCAAAACATTGTTTGTACAAGAGGCGTAAGTGTGGTCCAGAGACAGTCTGTCAGGAACGAGATCGCTGTCGTCTGAGAAGGCTGCGCAAATAGCACTTCCTGTGTGCAGCAGTTGACCGAAGCATTTAATGAAGACTGTTCCCAACCCATATCTTACCCAACAACACCCTCTGCAAAAAGACACCTAACTTTTCGAAAATAGAAGAAACTAGTGGCGCCACCTGTTGTATCTTTTTGTTGTCGAAAGCGGCAACTTTCTTTAGCGTTGTATCAACTATTTATGACATTTATTTCATTAGAAGCCGAGTTATAGTGCCAAGAGTGACAGCGTGTTTTGACGAACGGTCGGAAAATGAGTTTCAAACAGGAGCTGCGATTGACTTTTGTGTTCAACTTGGTAAACGTTTTGCCGAAACGCATCAAATGCTTCAAAAAGCATACGGTGATGAATGCTTATCCTGTACTCAAGTTTACGAGTGGTTTAAGCGATTTCAAAGTGGTCGTGAGACGCTTGAGGAGAATAAAAAGCAGGGCCGTCCAAAAACTGGAATGAGTGAAGTAAACATCCACAAAGTGCGTGATTTCATCAAAGAAAACGCGAAATCGTTCGTGAGATTGATTGAAGATGAATTGGGGATTCCAAAATCAGCTGTGCACAACATTTTGAACGAGAGTTTAGGCCTTCGTAAATTGAGTTCGCGATTTGTTCCTCACAAGTTGACCGGCGACCAAAAATGTGTCGAATTGAACAATGCAAGGACCTCATTAAAACCACTCGTAAGGACTCAGACTTCCTTGAAGCGATCGTTACTGGTGACGAAACTTGATGCTTTGAGTATGAACCCGAAACACTAGCCAGAAACAGTGTGCTGAGTGGAGACCACCAGAAGAGAGGCATCCGAAAAATTGTCGCTTGGAGAAGTCAAAAGTAACGACAATGCTGATTTGTTTCTACGATTCCCTTGGAATCGTAGAAACAAATTTCTACGATTTCCACGTTTCGAATCGTGGAAAAGAATTCGTTCCGCCTGGTCAAACGGTCAATGGTGAGTTTTATCTCGTAGTTTTGAAGCGATTGATAGCTAGAATTCGTCGCGTACGGCATGAATATCGTGACGACCGACCGTTCGTCAAAACACACTGTCACTCTTGGCACTATAACTCGGTTTCTAATACAACAAATGTCATAAACAGTTGACACAACACTAATGAAGGTTGCCGCTTTCGATAACAAAAAGATACGACAGGTGGCGCCACCTATCGTATCTTTTCGAACTAGTTTCGAAAAGTTCGGTCTCTTTTTGGACAGCGGGTGTATGTGCACGGAATTCAAGAGGATCGTTATTGCAAATCACATGCGAATATATAAAAGAAAAGATTCTGTTCAGTGGGCGGTATGTGTAGGTAATCAACATTTATCAAATCTTTACTTCTTAATATCTTCGTTCTAGGTAATTTAATTTATTGTCCGTATTTCTTTGTAATTCAAAAATATATGTTTCGTTGTGGCCAATCACATCGTTCCCTTTTTTGTCAAAATTTTCCGTTTTTCAGATAACATTACTTCTATGGTAATCCTAGAATCGGGGACATCGGGAATGGAGGATGGAACTGGAGTTAGTGGCCAAGGAACCAGGGCTCCCCGAGGATCCAAATGTTGACAGTATTTTTTTTTTACTTCATAAACGTAAAAGTGATAGGGATTCGAATAAAAGTTTTGTCCTAGGAGCCCAGTCATTTGCATCTCATCATCTTGTCTAGCTATCAATATTTCTCGATATTCTTCGAAGCAGTTTTGTAACTTGGTGGACGAGAAAATGATTCCTGACTGGTCACTACTTCTTCGTAAGAGGGAGGAAGTTCACATGCAGAAGAACCACCGGTCGAGCCTTCTACAAAAACCAAAGTTCCATGGTTGTACAATGACGATTCTGTTTGTTGTTCTTCGGTGGTGCTTGGAGTTTCTTGATGCATTTCGAAGCGCATATTACACAGGCAGATCAGAGAGAGTATGCAGACAAGAAGTCCTCCAGTTAATAAAGCCATCCCTACTTGTGCCAAGATCTTCATGTCTAATATTGGACTCATAGTAACCATACAAATAGCGATAAACATAACGAGAAGCGAAAAAGTCAGGACAGTTGGAAATATCCCAGAAATCCTCGTATGTATGGAGTTTGCCATTTCCAAAACAGCGAATCACCTGCAACAAAAATAATGCACAGTTTAATACGAATACTTTTAAGTTATTTAATAGTGGTCATCTAGAAAAATTAAAAGAAAAATTAAAAAAAGTAAAATATATTTCTTTTATGGAATTTTAATATATTTTTAAATAAAACAATAATGAATATCTAATTTAAAATTTAATATCATAAAAAAAGTGAATTCTAAGGCACCTCTTTTTATTTTATATCTTACTTATTAAAATAAAACAAGACAATGTACTAATGCTAATGGCGGTCGAAGAAGGTGAGGACCGTGATCGGGAGTTGATCTACACTGATTCCCGAAAAAGTCCTTTTTAGGACTTCCAGGGTGACAAATCGAAGAAGGTGAGGACCGTGATCGGGAGTTGATCTACACTGATTCCCGAAAAAGTCCTTTTTAGGACTTCCAGGGTGACAAATGGCAATGCTATAGCCAATGAAGTTTTAACTGAGGCTCGGCTATTGCCGTTACCCAGCCATGACTAGAGCTTTTTAGCTCAATAACACTCTATCCATACAGATTATCTTCATTCAGATGACGGGATAAAGAGTCAAGGACTCAGTCCATCGCCCAGTTCTTTTAAGAACTAATGCTAATGAGCATGAGAGTTGGATTAATTGACCGTGAGATGAGGTGATTAATAATACCATTGGAGGGTAATGAATGGCAATGCTGTAGCTAATGAAGTTCTAACTGAGGCTCGGCTGTTGCTGTTACCCTCCTGCTATGATCAGAGCTTTAATAGCTCAATAACACCTTATCCCCTACACTGTCCTCTATCCTCTACAGATAACGGGGAAGATGAAAAGCATTCTTGCTTCGCCCCTTTAAGCCAGTCCTTATAAGGACTAATGCTAATGAGAAGAATTGGAATCGACCGTGAGATGCGGTGATTAATACCCTTGGAGGGTAATGGATGGCAATGCTGTAGCCAATGAAGTTCTAACTGAGGCTCGGCTATTGCTGTTACCCTCCTGCCATGATCAGAGCTTATAGCCCTATATATTACCCCATCTATACATTTTCTTCTACACATAACTGGGAATATGAAAAGCATTCTTGCTTCGCCCATCTAGCGAAAAAAACAAACAAACAACTAATATTTAGTGATTTAATTTATGTTTTGCGTTGCCTTCCTACAGAAGACTTGTTTTCTGGGGATTAACGAAAAGCTCATCTCCTTCAAATCAATTTAGTCGTCGTATATTCTTTGGGAAGCAACGGTACTTAAAACTATTGCATTATCCATGTTTCTGCATACAATTAATACTCATTACAAACATGATTGAGTGACAGGACAGAATCCTTTAGAGGCATCTGATTGATTTCTTCTGGATTTGTAGGAAACACGAGGTACACAGGGCTTTCCTCGATTTCATACCCAAGCAAGGAAGGTTTACCCTTCCCGTATTAAAATACTGATTCCTTACTAACACTGTTCGAACACACAAAGCATTGGCACTTTAGGCATTCGGGTTAAGATTTTTCTTGGATTTTTCATAACGCGTTTAGGACTACTGGCTACAGTTTTATATGTAACATGCTAAAAAGACTTTTAGCAGATTATGTCAATTGTACTGAAAGCTATTTGTTTTAAAAAAAATTTTTTTTTGGTTTCAAGACGCCAAACATGGGTACGAACAAATGAAGAGATGCTTTTCACGAATAACAAAAGCATTTGGGGGCAACCATTTCACCGGGATTGGCATGGACGATCGTGTACGACCGGTGGAATCATAATGTCGCTCTAGACTCGTATTACATGTACCACGGAATCAAAACTTTTATATGGAAGAGATTGGCTGAGTTGCCTTTTGGGGAAATAGTCCACCCTCCTTCCAGCGATGAGGAAAAAACCAAACAATCTATTTTTTCTTGTCAACATTCTAAAATACCGCAGAAAATTTGAAAGACATCCTCCTTAGCAAGAAAACAAAATCTACCATCGAATTCGGAATTGCTTCTTTGCTTCGATTCTTGAGGCAAGGAAGATACATCTAGGGGGAAGAACGGTTTTTCAGGAGATGGTACAGGCCATCCGCACTTTATGACGTCATAGAGGGAAAAATCGAAGTTAGCATCTACCCGCGATATCTTTGATCTCATGCGATTGGTAATCTCAGACACTATTCTTTTCGTAATCATTATTGTAATTCGTTATTTTTGATTTTATACCGACGTTATTATTATTATTATTATTATTATTATTATTATTAGACACTTCCAAGGAGTCCAAAGACTCATCTAGGGAGGACACCACCTGCTCCACAACTCTGCCTCCGCCGCTCAATCCACCAACTGACCAAAACTACACCAACGCCATCTACCGCCGACCACCACCACCACTAGAATTTCCAAAGACAATCACAAACATCCATGCCCACGGCGGGATTCGAACCCGCAGCCTTTTAGCTAGAGAGTGGATACGCTAACCACTTGGCCAGCAGGCTGGCAAGCTAGCACGTTGCAGTGAATAAACTCCAGCTACAGTGTAATTCCTTGATATTTATCATATTTTTTTCAAAAACATTTACCAATGACGTGCTCACATATCCACTGATAGCTTATTCCATCCACTCACTACACGCTATAGAAATAACTTGAACTTCACATTCTTTCTGAGTACACCCTTAATCAGCTTCCAAGATAACGTGAAGTTCCCCTCCCCCCCCGCACACAATTGTGAGCTTTGATGCTGGATCTTTTCCACTCAACCCAGATGACCACATTCCGGCCATAGTAGTCCAAATATGGTCTTAACAAAGCCTTCTAAAACAGGAGAATAATTTCTTTACCAGTTAGTTCCTTCCAACACTGCAGTTATCCAACTTAACCAACTTTGTGATGCTGGCCTCTGAATATTAATCTTAAGTCTCTTGCTTCATCAGCGACTTGCAACAAATTTCCATTATGATAATATTTATATTGTAATGCAAAGACACTCATCAACATTTGCCCATAGAATCAGTCTGTGAGGATTTGTTTTTTTTTCAATCAGAAATCTTAATCGATGTCGCCATGTTTTCTGTTATAAAAAATCATCGTTAGCGACTTTTCATATTGATAATTGGTAAATGTTTTTCATGTTGAAAGAAAAAAAAATCAAAATGAGCCCTTTTTATGAATTATTATTGTCAGTTATAGAATAGATAGTATATTATGATTTTCTTTCTAAGTTACTGTATATTAAGTATTGTTACCCCTTTAAAATGTAGTATAACATTTTTTTTATTATAAACATTTTATTCTATATATCTGAAATCTGAAAGTATAAAAGAAATGAATCTCATAAATTCTTAAATTTTCTTTAAGAATTTACTTTTATTTTCTTTATTATATATAGAATTTTCTTTAAGAAAATACATCACATTTTTATTTGAAACTTATTTTTTCTCAATAAATTTAATAATAATAAATTATTATTAAATTATATAAAAAAAAAGAATTACTAATATTGTTTAAAATTTATTTAAATAAATAACATCCTTTACATTGTATTATATAAACCCTCTGTCCAAAAAGAAACCGAATGTTTGATAGAAAATAAATCACAGGCCAATTATAATTATTCCAATCATTTATTTCAATCAATATACTCTCCCTCAGCTTCGATACAGCGTTTTGGCAAGGTCAATTAATTCCTTAAATGAGTTTTGTATATCGGTTTTTGGGATACTGTGGATGGTCGTGGTTACTGCCGCTTGAACGTTTTCAATGGTGTCGTATCGCTTTCCTTTCATCGGCAAATGAAGTCGGGGGAGGAGAAAGAAGTCACAGGGTGCTAAATCAGGTGAATACGGCGAGTGATCCAACACACAAACTTGGTTTTTGCTCAAAAACTGTCTCACAATGTTCGAACGATGAGATGGTGCATTATCGTGCAAAAGTGACCAGCTGCCTGCATCACGATATTCATGCCGTACGCGACGAATTCTCGCTATCAATCGCTTCAAAACTTCCAGATTAAACTCACCATTGACCGTTTGGCCAGGTGGAATGAATTCTTTGTTGATAATGCCCTTGCAATCGTAGAAACAAATCAGCGTTATCTTTACTTTTGACTTCTCCAAGCGACTTTTTTTTTTCTTTTTCGGATGCCCCACTTTTGGTGGTCTCCACTCAGCACTCTGGCGCTTTGTTTCGGGCTCATACTCAAAACACCACATTTTTTCACCAGTAACGATCTTTTCAAGGAAGTTTGAGTCCTTACGAGCGGTTTTAATGAGATCCTTGCAGTGTTCAATTCGATACATTTTTCGGTCGTCGCTCAACTTGTGGGGAACAAATCTCGAATTCAATTTATGAAGGCCCAAACTCTCGGTCAAAATGTTGTGCAAAGTTGATTTTAGAATCCCCAATTCATCTTTAATCAATCTCACGGACGATGTTGGGTTTTCGTTGATGAAATCACACACTTTTTGGATGTTAACTTCACTCAGTTCAGTTTTTGAACGGCCCTGCTTTTCGTCGCCCTCAAGCGTCTCACGACTACTTTGAAATCGCTTAAACCACTCTCGTAAACTTGAGTACGGGATAAACATTCCTTACCGTATGCTTTTTGTAGCATTTGATTTTCGGCAAAACGTTTACCAAGTTTAACACAAAAGTCAATCGCAGCTCTCTGTTTGAAACTCATTTTCCGACCTTTCGTCAAAACACGCTGTCACTCTTGGCACTATAACTCGGCTTCTAAGGAAACAAATATCATAAACAGTTGACACAACACTAATGAAGGTTACCGCTTTCGACAACAAAAAAATACAACAGGTGGCGCCACTAGTTTCTTCTATTTTCTAAAAGTTCGGTTTCTTTTTGGACGGATGTGTACAATAGATATAATATTGTATTATATACAATACAATAGAAATGGTTGCTGATACAATTTAAACTTCTCTAAGCAACCACAAGTAAGATTGCTTTAGCCAGTCTATGAAGGCATTTATATTTTCGCAGAGTTCTATGTAACGTAGAACGCCAACATTCCAGAAATAGTAACATTAGCAGTCGCAACCATGCACTTTTGCTTGGCTGGGAGCTCATCAGCGTATGCGTTCAGTCTAGTGATGCGCTGTTGAAAAATAGATGACCTCTGGATAGAAAGACCTGAGTTCGAGCTTTTCATCTGGAGGTGAGTCGACTAGTCTTATACGGAGATGTAAGAAATACACGGGTTTTCTTCAAGCAAAAGAGGCAAACTAGTTGCAGAATACACCAGTTAAAGATCACCAGTCAAACACAATATGCTCTCCTTTCAGCCTTAGTTGTTTAGGCGATAATTCTAACCAACCAAATACAATTATGTAAGCAAATAAGAATAATTAATAATCTTCGAATGACGCAAAACAGAATCAATTAATATTAAACTTCAGATTGAAACAACAGCATAAATTTAAAGAAAAACAAATGAAGTGTAGCTCAGAGGAAGTGGCGTTGCACTCCTTAAACCGCACGAAGAAAGAGCGTCGAGAGTTCGATTCTAGTCGTCGATTACAGGAACGTTTGTCTAAGCTTTTTTTAGACCAGTTCCCGAGTTAGTCGATCTTTGTCACGGGCAAACGGGTTTTTTTTCTTCCGGAAACTCATAAAAAAATCGACCGTAGAACCCACACTATTTCAGACATCAAAAATATTAGGTTAGAGTTAGGGACTACGAGATGGCGGCACTTGTTAGCTGTCTCCTCACTGCGTGAAGCGTAAATCTAGCCTTGGGCCAGCTATCTCTGATTGGCTACCAGTAAAGATCGAACTGCCAACTGTGTCGCCAAAAGTTTGATAGGACTAAAACGACCTCGCCTACTCCCTATAAGGGAAGAAAGGCTATACTTGCTAAAAGACCTTTAAGAATTATTGAATAATAAGAATAATGTATTTCATCTGTTCTTTATAATAAGTTCATCGTTTGCGAATGCTATGATGCCACCAATAGCTGGGTCACACTCATTTCACATATACAGTATATGGTTAGGATTTTCTGATTTTTCATGTTGCTACTGTTTTAGAGAACGAACATAAAATAGCAAAGCTTTCATGGCAGTAGAGTTGTCCCTGTATTTTGACCTAAGCCTAAAATTCAACTGTAATAAAAAAAATTATATATTAAAAAAGCACTAAAAAGGGCATTAAAGGCATTCCTAGCTATAATATAATACTTATCTTCAAACACCGCTTTAAACCAAGAAATGACATTTCTTAAAAGAGAGCTTCCACTGTCACCAATATCCTCAACTACTCACAGATTATGTCATTCGTTCAGCCCGAAGTCGTGTGCCTTCTTCCCAAAGCAACTCATTTAAATCCTACACTGTCTTAAAATCTTCATACATCCAAAACATCTCAAAAGCCAGCAAATGCACTTCGAAATATTTTAATTATAAAATTCTCTTTATCACCATAAACAAACCACAACACTTACCAAAACATTAAACCATAATAGTTCATTACTATGGCATATTAATTATAGTTTACAAGTATAAAACTTGTCAAAAAAAAGTGTCAAATCACCCTTGATATGGAAAAGGTGGTCACAATTACTGATTACAAAGAAAAATAAAACTAAATATGATTGCTCCGAATTTCTAGCGATAAGAACCCACCAATACGCAATAAACACGAAATGATCCAATTTAATCTGGCCTTCTTAGCAGTTAAGCAAACTAAATTATTTCCCACTACTCTCGAACCAAAGCGACCTCTTAATACTTCATTTCGTGAAACACGCAGAAAACTCATAGTTTTCTTTGTCTAAAATCTGAGGACGATTCCCAAGAAACTGCCAGCACCCCGTCATCCTTCTGGTTTTGTATATATGCAAGAACCAAAACATTATTTCAACCTACCCACCTAGTAGCATACTACACTCTCTTTGATCGAGATTACCTTCATGACATTGACTCCATTAACCCACGGAAGGAATTCTGATGCATTATGGACTAACTGGATAGAATAACAGAGGTCAACAAGGCACTAGCGTCGACCGGCAAATGTTGGGTGCTACAAATCTTCGATGGGATTCAACTTAGGAGAATTAGGCTGCCAGGGGAGCGCATGGAATGCTCGGATATACTCTTCGCGCCATGATTACAAAATGGATGCCTTGCTAAATGGGGCATTGTCTTACAAGAAGCGTCCAGATCCATCTGGTCACATTTCCGCATTCCACAAAGGAATAAGGGCTAGAAGTGTGTTTAATTGGAGGATGTCTATGAGAACATTTCCCATATCAATATACCGCCATCACCGACCTGTTTCCGCCTAACCGTACAGACACGGTAGTGATGATGTTTTGAGTCATGAATGAATATTGATTGCAACCTTTGAGTTCTTAAACTTTTTAACCCACTGTCTAACTCTATCTTTAAAACCCGTCATAATAACACTTAGCTCTATTGAATTGTCACCATCGCTGCTATATTACGGTAATATAGATAGTACAGTACGTTTTTACTGTATTATTTTTCTTTCTTCGTAATCTCTAAAAAAAAACTGAAACAAAATACAAAATGCCATTTTTATTTATTATTTACAGTCATATATTTGATCATTGATTTTTTCCTTCAGTTACATTCTCCACTCATTTTCTTAAATGTGCACATTATTTGTTACGAAAACGACGTCAACGCTCTCGATTCCACAACTTATTGAAGTCACTGTTCGTCGACGGTTGATACACAACTAAACAATTTCCTGTTTAGCCAGTCACCTAGCCTAAATCATTTCTACCATCTCAGCAGTGGAAACTTAACAAAGCGCCACAGCTGAATACACACTAATTTTCAAACATTAGACAACATCAAGACGAACTTTTATGTGTAGAGAAAAGATAAAGTAAAAAACGCCTAAATACTGATGGGAATTTAATACACAGTAAGGACTTAAAAACAATTCGATAATACACCGCTTTCTGAGAATTTCAGAAATTTTAGATACATGAAGCAAGAAATATCTTTGCTATAAATGCGTACTAATAAAAACTAATATCTGCAGAGTTTATGGATCAGTTCGTTCCATAAACTCTGCATAAATTCGTGTCAGGAACTGTTTAGGTATATTTAACTGGGAGTTATTTTTTACATCAGTTTTTTTAGGATATAAGTAACTAACTATATAGATTTTTTGAGTATTTAATGATTGCAAGGCCATCGATTGTTGCACCTCCTTCCACATGTTGCATGTCCTACTTGCACGAACCACGCAGCACTAACAGCACGCAACGTGTCAACAGAGATACTTCTTGAATTAACTACACGAGGAGAGTGCATTATTCTCATAAGGGGAAAGAAATATATAATTTATTCTAAATAGTGCTATCTTTAAAAAAATTGAATGTGACATCAACTTTTTAGTCAGTTTTTAAGAAATATATTAGCAATGCAAGACAAAATTGCAAGAGTTCAATGTAGCCAAAAGCGAGCACGCACACACACCATTTTTTGTGGCTCTCATCCACGAAAGTTTTTATTAATTAATTTATTTATATTTTTTTTGCAAACCTATAGAATTTATAGGTCGTTTCAGGTATAGCACATTCATGCCATTGTTGGCTTAGTTGTTTTCTATTTTTAAGCGAGGTGGTAGATGTCACACCAGAAGATGGCAATTATCTCCCACTTAAAAATACTCGCAACTATTCATATGCACTTTGGGACTTGAATCTGCCGCCTATTGGTTGGAGAGCTGTGGTCGTATTAGTCATACTTTATTCGAAGAACATGTAAAGATTTTGGATTGAATTCTTGAACAGGAAGAAAATAGATTCACGCACACTGATGTATGTATTCTGGGCATACGCTGCATAATACTAAACAACTCCGCGAACATCAAGGAATTGAGAAGTAGTCCTTGATGGTCGCATAGTGAAATTTAATTTCGAAATATTTGGGATTCAATTTACATGGTTGACTTCGGTAGCATATTTCACTTTTTTAAAAAATAATCCGTATACGCTAAACATAATTACTAAAAATATAAATAATGAAAAGTAAAAAAATAAAATAAAAATAAAACAATGAAAAATACTAAAAAATGCCTTTTTTAAAATAAAAATACCATTCGCACGTGCCAATAAATAAATCAATATGAGAAGATGGAATGCGATTTCTATAGATCGTTTCCATGGGAACGCTCTGACAGTTCTATAAATATCGTGCTTTATTTTCCAGGGCTGTAATCTCTTCCAATAAAGCCATGTAAGCTTGAACATTCTTATTTTTGATCGAAATCACTGAATCTGTTGATAAAATTTAGAAGAACTGATCAATATATGATTTCGTTTCTCTTTTTTTCTCCTTAGCCACACAATTTATGGTGAATTACGTGTAGTTACGATCGTAAAGTGTGTTCGTTCCATATGATTGGACTCTCCATTTACAGAGTCTAGAATATTATCCACCGACACCTCACCATCGTTTATAGTTGAATGCCTTTATGCAGCATTCTAGGCAGAAGGTAACACACACACACACACACACACACACACACACACACACACACACACACACACACACACACACTAGTAATATTCCTTATCTCAAAGGCTATACGTGGGTAGGTTCTAAGGTTAATTTTCTTGACTTTCGGATCAACTTTTTGATCCGAAATTCTTCTTCTGCTTGGTTTCTACATCGGATTCTGTCTTTGCTATTCTGGTTCAGCGTCGTCAAAGTTATCGGAAGGCCATGGTACCTTCACATCCTCTTCATAACAGAAAATTTCACGATTATTGAAGAATAAGCTATGAAAGAGTGGATCTTAGAATTACGTCTATATTATCAAGAAATAAAGTTGAATTCGAGTGTATCTTACTTACCTTAATTAGCCAGAGTATTGTGCGACAAATTCTTCGCCATCCATCCTAACGCGCCGAAGGTAACTAGCGATATTCAGAGGTGAACATATCTAACTGATGAACCAATAGCCTACCGACATTAATAAGAGATTGGAATTTATGACTTGAGTGCTGTTTAATCATTTATTTAGCAGAGATTTCTTTTTTTTATTGCTCGTCTAGATGGAGGGAGAGATAAGAGTACCATAAAAACCACTTAAATTTTTGAATGATATTTTGGTCTATCTGTAACTATACACCAACTCCGTATCGTGGAGCTGAACTATGTTGCAATGAGGTGTGTGTGTGGGGGGGGCAAGTATGTAATGACATCTCATTCTCAGTTTGCATCATTAGCTTTTTCAACTATTTAAATATTTAGCTTTGTTATTATTATTTTCTTTAACGGCCCAATGTGAATTTTTTCAGCTGTCCTGCGATCTGTTAATATAGATACGCTATCTACCAATAATTATCTGGATACCCCTATTATTTTAAGGTCGCCCATTCTAACAGGGACAGGAGGGTGTCAGAACGGGTGACACGCAAAAACCGGATACAGTTGGCACAGACCATCCGTGACGAGTTCCAGAGCGCTAGTAACACCATGGGGAGCACTAATACTGTACGAAAAGAACTCCATTTATTGGGTTTCCACGGAAGAGCAGCGGCACACAATCCGAATATCACAACAACGAACAAGGCGGCTCGTCTGATCTGGTGCAAAGAGCGTGTGAACTGGACAATTGACCAGTGAAAAATGGTACGCTGGAGCGATGCATCAAGGTTTACCTGTTTCCAGTCTTATGGCAGGCTGTCGATGTGAACTCTTGTTAACACAGTGTGTGTTGTACTCACAGTACAGTTTGGTGATGGAGGAATAATAGTGTGGGGGTGCATCCAGCTAGTTTAGAGTGCGACCATTGGTCGTTGTCCGTGGTTCATTGAAGGCAGCTCAGTATTTCTGAAATTCTGGATAATCAGGTGCTGTCTACATTGTGGAGGTTTTATGAAACGGACCCGTGTTACTATTAAGATGACAATGCCAAATGCCACAAAGTTGCAGCTGTTATGGGTCGGTATGAAGAGATCAGTGTTAAACGACTGCACTGGCCTGCGCAGAGTCCTGACCTGAACACCTGTGGGACGAACTGGAACAGCGATTGAGGTCCAGAGCAGCACGTCCTCGATCTTTCGCTGAACTCAGTGCTGCTTTGATGGAGGAATGGAGACAAATTCCGCTTGATGTTTGCCACACATTGGTTGGTAGAAAGCTTCCCTGAAAGGGTACAAGAGGTGATCAAAGCCAAAGTGGACATACCCGATATTAGGGTTCACTTGCTGGTATCAATTGTACATTTTAAAGTGTCTGGAAAATTACTGGTAGATAATGGACACTGATTAGCCATTTTATTAGGGAATCTAATCTAATATTTAGAAGAATTTCCTTTATCATTCAGAACAGCCTCAGCTTGTAGCAGCATGGATCCCAGAGGAATGCCAACCCATGAAGATTTGACCCTATTTCAGCTGTTTCAGATCTCGTTGTTCTAGATCCTTGTTATGGACATCTCCTTCTATCGCAATTCATGCACAATTAAGCTGGGTTCAGATGGCTAATCAGGACACTGGAACTTACGAAGTACAATAAAATCGTCTTTATGCTTCTCTAAGTATTCCTGATGTACAACATGCATTACATGGTTGGAAGAGTGATCATTACCAGACGGACAGAATGAAAACATAAAAAGAATGCACCTGGTTGCAACAACGTTGAAGTAGACTGTGGCACTCAGATGTAGATCTACCAGGATCAAGGGAATTGATGCGTGCTCTTAAAACACTCCAATATCACACCACTAACTTTCAGTGTTCCACCAGGCATGACGAATCGATTTGATTTATGGGGATTCTCATACCTTGAACGTGGATCAAGCGAAGAAGAATTCATCAGACAAGATGACCTTTTTCCGCTCTTGAGGTATCCATCACTAGTGTTCTCCATTTTGTATCCATAGCTGACCATTTACTCGAGAGCAGACAACTTGGTGAAGTTGTCTGCTACTATACACCACCCCTTGCAGTTGCAACTATGTAAATTCCGATATATTTATTTCACAAACTGTTGCATCACAACAGTTTGTGGAATAAACTGTTGTGTTACAAAGCCATTTGTGTTATTTTGTTGATTTGCACGGCTTCTTGTTACCTTTCTTGGGTCTCTCTTATCACCAAGTGATTTCCAGTGTCACAGGACTACTGATGGACAAATGTCTTCTGGTTGTTGACATAATCGCGCTTAAATATAACAGCAGGGTAAGTGTTTGTGTGATATCATCAGTGCTACATCATGGACCAATTATATCATACCAACTATCATACCCCACTCAAAGTCCATTGGTCCATTATTCGTTTAATGTCTCTCTCTAACACACACACACACACACACACACACACACACACACACACACACACACACACACACACACACACACACACACACACACACACACACACACACACAATTTAAATCTTTCATTGTTTATTATATAAAAATAACTTTAGGTTATTTGCTTTTTCTTTCCAATTTCTAAGGTTTGACGGCAGTGGAAATTCTTGAGAACGGCCCTCCGAAGAAGTCGATGATGGCCTTTCAGTTGATGGGGATGCCTCCTCCTCCTCGTATGAGAATCCAAAGAGTGTACATCAGCACCACCTTTACGTACTGCAGCATGGCGATTGGCATAGGGATGTTGATCATGGGCTCCATCTTGCTCTACATCTACAATAACACCCCACCTGGTCATCCCGATCCCATGTTCGACAATCTGAAAGTATCGGCCATCATTTCCATAGTGGTTGGCTGTTTGATGACGATTTCGGGGATCTTCAAATGCGTCTCAATGTGCAAAGAACAAGCCAAGTATTTGGACGAAGAAGAAGAATTCGATAAGTCCGAGACAAAAGATCCAATGGCCATTCAACCTTATTACCCTCCATTCTTGCTGGAACCTTACTCGAGTTCCAATCCTTCTGGTTATCCAGTGTACGTATCACCTGCAGCTCCAGACGTCAGCCTTCCTGGAAGTCTGCTGATGAACGAGGAATCATCCAGAGCCAAGTCGGCTCCAGTCCACAGGGATTCGGAGGAAAAATACAAAGTTTAATTTTCAAATAGTTTTGTTATGTCCTCACTTTCATCACCTTGTTTCTGAATTAAAATCACTATTTAAACAGGCGCGCAATTAGCACTCTTATTGGGATACGTTATCTTGTAGAGGAAATTCAATCGCCTACAAAGGATCATCACGTGGTGTGCACTGACTTAGATGTAGACTCACACACATTGTATGGAGGGGTTTTAAAATTGCAATTTATATGTTATAAGAACGAAAGATGAACCACTGTTGAAAGTAAACTGTTCGAAACTATAAGCTTATGCGTGCACTTGTTCTTAAAGAAAATTCTTTTTTGTTCTTTTATTTATTTAGTCCACACACGAGAGGATCAAGATTTTCTATAATAAAAAAAAAACGAAATATTTCTTTGGTTCTTTTCGTCACAAAACAATGAAAGAAAAAAAGAAAAGGTCTTAAGTTGTTCCAATTGTCAGTGCTCATCTTGTCTCGTTCATTCGAAGTATAAATACAGCAATCCCTCGATTAGTGCTCCTAATGCGTTCTTCAAAACAGGCGCATTAATCGAAAACGCACTAATCGAATATAACAACAGATGGGAAAATGTATAATTCGTTCCTAAGATTTCTTTTTTGAACCTTAATTTTTTTATAAAAGAATTAGGGTATGTCTCAGAACCTAGTTAAAGAAAAACCATGAAGCCTGAAAGACAATAAAACATATTCAGAATATAAATTTTATTATTCTACTCCTTAACAAAGAATTGAGCTAACGTAGTTTCGAGGGGCATTTTGTTTCTTTTTTTTCATACAACCGACGGTATGGCCCTATTGCCTCTTCTGCAAATTTTACTGCTTCTCTCTTCACCAGTCTCTAAGCATTGCTGCTTAAAAACTTCGATTGTACGAAAACTATTTTCAAATTGTTTCTGGGAAACCTCTATGGGCTTGTCGGTGATTAAATTTTCTTCATATTCTTCAGGATCTTCCCGCTGTGCATCTAATAGATCGGAATCACTCAATTTCTCAGAATGAGATTTAATTAACTCTTGGACATTATCACTGAAGGGGAAAAAGAAAGAAAGGACGTACGAATTGGTCGCCAACACGCGAAATCACGTGCTGGATAGATAAAATTTCCCAACTGTTATACAAGCAAAATAGTTCCCACTTTAAAAACTACAACGATCATAAAAGAGAAGTTAATTTTCCGACGTGTAATAATAAACAACTCATCCCATAAGACGGAGTGATTACCCTATTATCCGAATGGATTCTCCTTTTTGTGACATGCGCAGAAGTGTCGAAGAGTCTCGAATCTGTGGGGGATACTATACGACATAAATTTTGGAACATAGTATACATGGAAGTAGTGTAGTATGTCATTACAAATAACTTTCTAAAACGTTTTAAACCGGTAACTAAATTATTTCATTCTGGTGAGTGATTTTTTTTTTAAATAGTTAGCCATAAAAATGTATAGATAGAAAATTTTTAAAATCTGTAACATTTATTTGTAAGATGTATATAGGTGCACTAATCTAATTTGGATATCGAAAAAAAAATGACGCACTAATCGGGGGCGCATTAATCGAGGGATTAATTATTGTATATCGTTAACACTAATAAAAGTACTATCACAAAATGTATGTATTCATAAGGGATTTAGCACAATATGATGGTGATATATATTTATGAAAAAGAAAAAGGTGTGGGAGGACTATCAGGTGCAAGAAAGAAAAATTAAGCCTACTATTAATAGCCAACGATGTCCTTAGTGTCCAGAGGTATTATTGACAGTTTTAGACTTCATTCAACGAGATACCATTAATATAAATAAAAGAAAAATGCCTTGACAATTTTTAATCGTCACAATTTATATCGGTTTTTTTATTTTTTTAATAGTATATCCAAGAGTTTTGTTGTAACTTTCCCACACATGCCTAACTCAGAAAAATAAATAAATAAAATAAAAGGAAAAACAAAAGAAAAGTAGGGGACTTCGATGTTTTGTAATTAATTACGGTCTGGTATCTTTCGTCATGATTAAAAAAAAACAAACAAACGTAGAATTCATTAACATTTAACCTGACACCATTATATGGGAGGCCTTCTGCCTAATCACGAGATTATTAACAGGGATTCGGCCACAGTTTCAAGCATCATTAGGATATAATCTTCCTAATGCCATGCACTTTAAGAATAAGACTTTTCATAAGACTTTTACCAAACACACGTTTAGAAAAAAGTCTCATAGAAATGTTTTATAGAATTTCATTTGTTGAATCTTTTAAAATTTCAAGTCATCTGATCGGTAAGGTACCAAAAAAAATCAAAGAAAAAATTATTCTCTTGCATGTTTTGACTGGACCCCTTCTTCGTTCCGATGTTTGTCAAAAACAGTAATCCTCTTTTAGCTTAAGGATATCCATAATTAGGAACTTAGTGTCAATTTTCATACCATTCTCCAATGGAGAGAAAGATAACCCAGTTGAATTTCGTCTTCTAGAAATGAGCTCTGTCTTATTTCTAGAGTGGTGACTTTGGTGACAAAAGCAAGCAGTTAAAACATGCCTCAAAGCGGGTGAACAATTTCTGATTTACTTCCAAACCTGCAGCTCTGTTTTGGCATAAACACCACACATGTATATTTATCTCAGCATTCAAAAATGTATTCAATCTAAGTAAGGTTTGCTTATTAATTAAAGAAACGAAAATGTTCAGGATGATTACCGTTATCTTCAGCGGTGATTATGGTACCCATCCTTTAATAGCAACATTTGCGAAACTTGCACGAATTATTGAGTTTTATACCGTGGCTACAGTGGCATAACCGACTTACTTCCCCCCCCCCTCCATTAAAAACAACTGATACGAATCATTGTTTAGATCTCCATAGCAACACACTTGAATAAACTCAAATTTACATTTCAATGTATTGCCATTTCTGCTCGCCAAAGCTTCAGAGGAGAGAAGAAATCGATGCATTTTAAACATGTTCCCATTTATTTAAATATAAAGAGCTAATAGGCTTCATTTCGGCGATATAAACATTATTTAAATTAAGGGGATATTAAATCCCACATTGTTTTAAAACCGAATAAGAAACTCAAAGATTGGAATCAGAGAGTTTCATGCCGAATATAGTAAACTATAAAAGTATCGGCGATTACTAGTGAGAGCTAATGCAAGTAGTCCTAGTACGTAGTACAATCTCAGGCAACTCGTTGCAAAGGTGGGGAAAGGTCTGAGCTCAAATCTTGGTATTTTACATAATGTAAAAACACATTTCCTAGGAAATGTATGCTGTATCTATATTCGTATTCTATATATAAATATTCGGTTTTTAAACAATGTGGGATTTAATATCCCCTTAATTTAAATAATGTTCCCATTTATATTTCTCTGCAAATTGGTTATGAGAAATAAATTTCAACTATTACATTTTAATGCGAACTCATTACGTATCTGCTGTTCTCAATCTAAAATATTACCCATAATCTTGTTGTTATTGTTGCTATGCATTTTTGTTGATTGCCAAGTGATAACTCGGTTGTCCCGTATGAACTTTCGTTTCTAAGTATCTGGTAACTATTGATAACGACCTACCGGAACCAAGAATGCCTAGCACGAGATACGGTTGCTGAAAGTATTAGTATAGTCGAACCACACGTACTGGGTGCCTGAAACAATATCCATTAGGGTAATTGCAAAAAAAAAAAAGACAATCACAAATACCATTTCTGTAATAATTATTTTTTCATGTGTGAATTTTTTATTATTATTCTGACTAATTATTTTGCAATTAAATGAAAGTGTGTAACAATTTTAATTCATTGAAAATCGATTAGAACAGTTAGATGACAAATACTTGGATTTGACTTTGCTTTCGTGTGTCTATTTTTTTGCTGCTCATGTTCTCAAAATAGGAAGGTTTTGATATTCAGTTATTACAATTCATATGTCTTTGAATTAGCATTATTAATCGGTTAATAAATTGGAACTCCAAGTTTTTTTTGTTATTTATCTTTGTTTTCACTATTCTTGTTTGCGAAGCTTCTAGTTTTATTTTAGTTATTTATTTTATTTTTATTTATTTACTTACATTTTTTTTTTTGATAAGAGAAGATTAGTGAAATGATATTTCTTCACGACAGTTGGATAAGGGAAGTGGTTCATACCGATGTATTATCTGTTAACTATGTGTTCTTTGGCTAGTTTGTATGTTTTCCCCAATGAAAAACATACAAACATGCATACATCCGGAGTTACTGGAGGAAAACATTTCTCTTCTTAAAACATTCTCGTCTTTACATGAGAAATACTTATGAATATTCCACTCGTAATGAAATAGAAAATAACTCAAATCTTTCTAGTCAAAGGGCATCCTTATTACAGGCTGCGTTTTGTAAGCTAGGTATAAAATCAAGTTACATACGCAGGCGACATTGTAATTTATTATTTTTATACTTCAATATTACTAACAAATCCTTTAATACATTTTTTATTCCCGAAAGGAGACTCGGAACTTTTTTTTTAAGTCTTAATTTTGGAAATGTATAGATCTTTGATATCAATCATCGATATTTGAGTTCATGGTACCGATGATTTTTAAGACAGCAGGAAGAAAGTATGGTAGACAGTGGTCACTTCTTCATGATCCCAGATCGTGTTACTAACTTCTTAGCACTCACACTATGAAATAGTGCGAGTGATGAAATAGCGTGCGTGCTAAGAAGGATCTCTTCAGTCCTGATAAATTCAGCCAAAGAAATTGAAACAGTTTGATTAATTATACTCCAATTATCCTAACCTGATATATATATCCATTAACTATTTCGATCGCTTTTCATGAAACTACTAAATAATAATATTTAAAATAAACTGGTTCATATTTATAACTGAGTTTAGTGAAATAATTTTTTTAAAACGTTGCAAGCTAGTATCCTAATATGGAAAAGTACGCGAATATTTTTGGAAGCCTGATTAAAAAGAACGCAAAAAAATGTAATCTTCTTTAGTAACAAATAACTTATTCAACCAGAAATTTATTTTTATTATTGAAATTAAGAATATTAAAGCTGCTTTCAAATTGAATGATACAAATCAAAAATGTAAATAAAAAGTGTTTTGGAAGCTCTATTGTGAAAATTTGCAGATTAGTTAATTCCCATCAGAACAAGACAAATTCAAGAATTCTTATCCTATTTTAGCAGCTATACACGTATCCACAGTCTGTAATATAAAACAGTTTAAAAAACATTTCAAAATGCTCAAAATCAATGTCCTCGTTTAGAAATAACATGTTCATTTATGCTTTTTACATAAAGGTTTATTAATATTTAAAGCATTTTATTTAAAAATATATATAATGTTTTAAAAATAAGTCTTTTTCTTTTCTTTAAATAATAATTATATCACTTTCTTATTATATTTCTTAATAAATAAACAATTTTACTTTTTATTATAGCAAGTCTTTCATAATGACGTAAGTTTTATCACAATATCTCCAACAACGCAGTGGATAGTATTCAATTATAACTTATTTTTGCGTGGTAGATCAGGGGGCACCAAATTTCTTTGGGCGCCCCCTGGATTCTCTTAACCCCCTCACCATCCCCGTAGTATGTCATATGAAAAAATAATTAAGAAAATTTTATTTTAATTTAAGTATTATTATTATCTGAGACCGCCAGGGAGTCAAGGACTCATCGAGGGAGGCTGTAAATTACCCAACTCAGCTATCATACCTTCCCTTAAATTCATTCACACTAGATGCGCTCACTACCCCTAAGGGCAAATTATTCGACTCACTCACTGCTCTCTGAGAGAAAAACCTAGCTCTTACCCCTTTCTTGACTGAGAACAACCTTAACTACCATGGATTCCCCCGTGTTCTCCCCCCCCGCCTTCCATATAACGAAAACTTTCATCATTTGAAATGTTATAACACCCATTCAGAAGTAGATAGACCTCTATCATATCACCCCTCTTTCTCTTGTTAACTAGAGTCTGTAATCCACATACTCGCAATCTGTCCTCGTAATCAAAATCCCATTATCCGGATATAATCTTTGTAACTCTTCTGTGCACCCTTTCCACAGCTTTTTTATCCCCTTGGAACCCGGGAGACCAAATCTGCGCACAGTAATCCAAGTATGGTCTTATCAAAGCCTTATAAAGAGGCAAAATTACTTCCTTATCCTTACATGTCAAGGTTCGCTTCAGCATAGAAATTATCCTCTGAGTTGTATTTGCAACTTTTGTTATGTGACCTTTGAACTTTAAATTCTTATCCACCAATACACCAAGATCCCTTGCCTCTTCAGTTTCTTGTAGTATAACCCCGCTAATATAATATGCCACTGGAATTCTAATCACCCCAAAGTGCATAACTTTACACTTACTAACATTAAACTGACAACCATTTTCGTTTGTCCAGATTTCCAGTCTATTCAAATCATTTTGTAATTGGTGAATATCAGTAGCATCCCTGATTGTCCTGCCTATCTTCGCATCATCGGCAAACAATTGCAAATCTGATGATAGACCCTGCTTGAATTCATTAATGTATAGATTGAACAATAATGGCCCAAGGACTGAACCCTGAGATACACGACTAGTTACCTTAAATCTGGCAGATTCACATCCACTGTATACAACGTTTTGATATCTGTCTGTTAACTATCCCCTGATCCAAGTCAATAGATTATATTCCAATCCCATATTCTCTAGTTTACGTAACAGCCCATCGTGTGGTATCCTATCCAATGCCTTAGAAAAATCCAACATTATCATAGTGTATCCATATCCTTTACCCAACTCGGCCGTAACATTGTTATAAAATATGAGCAAATTGCTGAAACACGACCTTCCTTTAGTAAACCCATGCTGTTCTCTGCAGAGTATGGGATGATTATCTATCCATTTCTGTATGCGAGTTCTTACTAACTTCTCTAAAATCTTCACTACCACACCAGAAATACTAATAGGTCGGTAATTAGACACACCAGTTTTTGCACCACCCTTGTGCAATGGAACTATCATACATTCCTTCCATTCCTGTGGTATCATTCCTGAGCTGAGACTCAAGTTATACAAATGTGTGAAAGGCCTAGCCAATTCAGCTGAACATTCCTTTAATAAACAAGCAGATATTCCATCTGTCCCTATTGACAAACTCTTATCCAGGTTATGCAAGAGCTCTTCAACCTCATTTTCATGAACCTCTAACCAGTTACAGAATTTCCAGTAACTCTTCCTCCAACGCAACACTGTGCACCATATTACATACACCTTGTTGATATATCTTAACAAAGTGAGCACTCATTAACTGAACAATCTCCTTAGCTTCCGACACTCGTGTACCGTCTGCATTCAATAAAGTTATTCTTCCCCATTCATTCTTTCCTTTGCTTGCGGCATAACGATAAAATTCTTTTGGATTGCCTTTGGCTTGCATGGCCAATTTCTTTTCATACTCCGTTTTAGCTTTTCTCACAATACTCGTTACTTTTCTGGCCTGAGTTTTATAAATTTCATAACTCCTCTCACTCTTATTCTCACGATATTCTTTCCACATCATCTTCTTCTTGTGGATCTCTAGCTTAATAAGGCTGCACATCCATTTCACACCCAACCTATTTACTCTTCGAACACTAGGGATAATTGAGATACCGTCTTATTCAAGCACTTTATCGAAGATTCCCATGCATTGCTGACATTTTTTCCATTCAGTAACTAATACCATGGGACCAAAGATGATATTCTTCTAAGTTGATCATAATTTCCAGCTTTGTAATTCACCATGTAGCCTGATTTAATCGGAGTTTCAATACAAGTAGATATATCCCAAGAAAGAACAACCTGACTGTCACCAATTGGTGGTCAAATAGCTATATTCTTGACAGAGACCGTTCTGACGCTATGAGCAAATCAACATTCTTTGACTTCGAGTTCCTTCTTTCACACGCTGCTTGAGAAAGTTATCCCGCAACAATTCAATAAATTCCTGTTCTTTCTGATCATGAGATTTGTCGTCTACCCATAAGGCTAAATTGGCGATGCATTTCTTCGTCCCCTACAACTGAGCTGCCAGATCTGTATCAACACCCCACCATATATTTCATTCTGTTAACGTCCACTTCACACCAAATAGATTCAAACTCATCGCTACATGGGACATTGTTACCACCATTGTTTTCTTGTATTTCTACCCTAGCTGAACTTAAGTCATCTGATATCGTTAGTAGCACTCGTTGTCCTCTCCTATCTCTTCTGTCATTTCTAAAAATAGTATATCCGTTACACTCTATCCCAGTTACAATATCTGATTCTGATAGTCAGGTTTCACTAATGTCAACAATCTTAGGCCACATCGTATTCAATAAAGCAACAAACTCAACCCCTTTGTTTCTAATGCTCCTGGCATTTGTGTATAGACATAATAAATTACGACCTAGCCTATTCTTATAATTAGATATGCAATCTATTTGGTCTTGTACTAGAATTTTCTTTTTTCCCTCCCCAGACATACTTAAAAGGTCCGAACCCGAAGCATATTTTTCCACTCCTACGCCACATACATGACCATGTTCGAAGGCATTTATATCTTTATCACGTTCGTATACCATAGCTGAACTTTCACACACATTTTCCCCATTCCTTCCTTGATGATCTACTTTCCCTGACTCTCTGCATTAAGTCTCATACCAAGAAGTAATTTCTCCAGTCTTCTGATGCCAAATGAATTCAAGCGCAGGCCATCATTCTTATACAAATCTTTTCTGCCATCAAACACACCCCACACGTCTAAAACGCACATCCATATCTTCTACATGGCCTCCGTGTGAAATCATTTGCTATCATCGCCCTCCTTCTTAACTCATTGCTATCATATCTAGGTAGTAATCCTACAATTTATTAGTACCTACCAGAACTACCATTTCTTTTACATTTCTTTTTTGGTTTTCAATTACGTTTGTCATATTTTTAATTTTCGCTCCCGGGAAACTAGAAGTTGTGACTCCCTCGGCAAGAGCACAAATTTTAAAATTGAGTCACCGTACCATATTACCTCTTTTTTCTTAGATATTAACTGACTTACCTTGTAGTTATTAATATTTTGATTACCATGTTCAGTATTTTCCTGCCTGTTGTTGTTCTCATCCTTTTTCTTATCCTGTCGAAGTTTAAACAAATGTTTTTCCACGTTTTCCAATTCCCTGGTGGATTTCCTAATAATTTCTTTTAACCGAGCTATTTCTAATGTCAGTTTATCCTCAGATAAATTATCATCATCACTGCAGCAGCACTTTTGTTCATTAGGACAAACGCTAAAATGCACAATTAAATATAAGAAAACACTTAATAAATCAACAAATATCACAAATCTTTCAGGAGCTCTCTTACAGTACGTCTTTTCACTGCTAGCCTCGACACCCTTATCAATTTATTTATTTTAATTTTAATTAATTCCTTAATTAATTGATTGATTAATTATAGTAAACAAAATCGCATCAGTTTAATAGAGATTTGACGAACAAATTTTTTCGGAATGATTAGTTCTATAAGGCAACAAGAGAATATGTTTGGGCAGCATCTCTGTGCGATAATCTCTAAAAAGGCTTACAATGCCAATATTCGCTAATTATATAATCCAATAGCACATAAAGTGATTATATGAATTTAATTATCAACACCTTTCTAATAGCAAACAACTAAATCTTATTTTTTTATTATTTTTTTTTATCGTTAGCGTTTAGACGAACAGCGCACACATACACTGACTACTGCGCCACCTATTATATGCAAGTAGAAATGATTATTTCCTTGGGAATATGGAAATATGATATCACATCTATCTTAAATGAAAAAAAAATAATAATAAAACTTGTTTTAAATAAAAAAATATAACTTTATGTGTATAGATAGCAGAAACATATATTGACTACTGTACCACCTGGTATACGTAAGCAGAAGTTATTGTTTTCATGCGAACAATGCAATAGAAACATTGACTACTCTACAACCTAGTATACACGTAAGCAGAGCCTATTGTTTCCTTAGGAACATGGTGTCATAGCGTCAGCGTCACATCTGTCTTAGGGCAATAAAATTATTTAGAGATATAAGATCGCAATAGGCACCAGTGTAACACACTTGCTCTTCCGAACTACTAATTGAATTTACACCAAAAGGGGCTTATCGCATTCTAATATTATGAAAGTAGAATATGCCAATTTTATTGAGAACCACTGAAGGAAATATATATAAACTGTGTTTGGCTGAGAAGGTAGGGGTAATAAGATTGCCAAATTTAGTTCTTATAACACAGAATGCAAAATAAAATTCTTTACTAAAACATGGTAATCTAAACAATCAAAAAAAAAAAATCTATAATTTTGCGTGACGGAACTAAAAGTATTATGTTAAGTATTACTAAAACCAATATCTCCTTTAAGGACATTTTTATTAAAATAACACTACAGTATTAATGTATCACACAATAATCGAAATATCACAGACAAGGACCTCACTCGACGTACATTAATTCTTGACTTGGTAGATCACACTTGCGCTGGTAATTTGCCGTACATCCGATACCATCCGTGGCCTTTTGTCGGCCTTAAAATTCCCACAACAATGAACCAAGCTTTCAGAACACTGACGAAGTTCTCTCAACTTTGAAAAGTACTGTTTGGTACTAATTTGTTCTATTCACTAGGAATATCCTGTTCATCTTTACTGTCAATTTTTTTTTTTCGATATACACTGCTGCTCACTACACTACAAGCTTAGCAACTTATCCAGCACTTTCTTTTCATGTTATGTAATTTTCATAATTCAGTAAGAAAAGAAATAAAGAATATTATAAATCTGCAATTATTTCATAGCTAAGTAATCGAATTTAAAACTTAAACTGTCTCAAAACTGGCCAGAGAGCTTATTAGAATACGACCATCGACATCGGAGTTGCCTTGGTATTACATAAACGTTTGTGTGACGTTAATTAAATAACAAGAACACTGTCCAGAGCGTAAATGTTCGCTTTTTATTAGTGATTTTGATTAAAGTATCACTAACCAGACAGGTGTTTAGAACTGTTAATTTCTCATCAGAAATCTCGGGATAGGAAAAAAGCCCTCTGTTACTGCAATACTGCAGATCCCATGTCAAAAAGTATTTTTCGACATGTGATCTGCAGTTCAAAGTGCTCTTATTAAAAATAAGAGCACTCTGCACCGGTGATTAACTTTCTTTAATTATTGTAAGTATAATAATTTACAATTATGTAAATTAGTTTAGTGAAATTAACAAAGGAAAAAACCTATACATTGGAACCAAAATAAAAGTGCAGCACAATCCATTGATAGTTTCATCCCACATGAATTATAGTGATCTCAACCTGTCAGTTAGCAACAGATTTTTAAAAAATATTTTTAATGCATTAATACCCCCTATTCAGATCTTCATATTACATTTTCATCAAGTCTATTAGAAATGAAATATTTATCTTTGTAGATTATCTTTTTTGTATGTTACGATTATTATAGTTCGCCCACCGATTAGAGATCTTTCGACACTTCTGCGCATCTCAGAAAAAGGAGAATTCATTCCGATAATAGGGTAATCAGCCCGTATAGTGGGATGAGTTGTTTATTATTACCGGTCGGAAAATTAACTTCTCTTTTATGATTATTGTAGTTAACTATGTTGCTTGTATAACAGTTGGAAAATTTTACCTATAAAGCACGTGATTTCGCGAGTTGGCGACCAATTCGGACGTCCTTCATTTCTTTCTCCCCTTCAGCATGAATCGACTATTCTTGGAAAGACGCGAAGCAGGGACTTACAAACGGTGGGCGAACTATACACCATCTGCGTAGAAGATTCTTCTTCATGTAGCTTCATCAATCAGAGGGTGTTCTTCTAGTTCATTCTGCTGGTGGCTTTCCTTTTTGTTTCTTCATAGCCATGTGATCCTGTCCATGATCTTATATCTTCAAGCCATGGCCTTCGTTTTTTATCTCTTGATCCTTTTCCCATAATTTTTCCTTCTAAAACTGTTAGTATCCTCTGTCCTGCTGAACCTCTCAGCACATGTCCTGCCAATCTCATATTTGTCTGGATCATTTCCTGTAATAAAGATCTCTGTGTTCTCATTCTCTGTAGGACATCTCTGTCGCGTAATCTGTCATTGAGATTTTCAGAGCTCTTCCATAGCACCACATTTCAAAGGCCATTCTCTGTTGCCTTACTCTCTTCTTGAATATTCAGGTTTCACATCCATATGTGAAAATTGGCTACACTAATGTTCTTTTCTTTCTTTTCTTTGTCTCGATACTCACAGAACCTCTGAGCATGTCTTTATTTTTACAGAATGCATCTTTAGCTATGGCTGTTCTTATTTTTATTTCTTTATCTTGCTTTCCATCTGCAGTAAAGTGGGTGCCTAAATATCTGTATTCTGTTGTATGTTCAATTTTCATATTGTTCATGAATATTTCTGGATCAGATCTGCTTTCTTTTGAGATTTTCATAAATTCGATATTTTTTGCATTTATATCTCATCCAAATTCTTTACCTTCTTCAATTAGTCGGTACAGTAATTTGATTAATTTGTTTCTGTTTTCTGCTATTAGAATGGTATCATCAGCATATCTAAGATTGTTGTATTTTCTACCATTGATGCTAATTCCTATTTTTTAGTTTCTCAATCTTTTTCATCACTGTCTCACTATAGATATTAAATAGATTTCGTGAAAGGATACAACCTTGTCTAGCCCCTCTTTTTATTTTCACCACAGACGCCTCATCGTTAAACAGCTGTATTTTCTGTTTGGTGTAAATCCTTTTTACAATCGTAAGTTCATGATCTTCTATGTCTAATTTATCTAATACATTGAACATTTTATTGTTTTACCCGGTCAAAAGCCTTCTGAAAGTCTATGAAGCATATGTAAATGTTCCTATTGCTTTCAAGTAATCTTTCTATTAGTATTTTTAGTTCCAGGATAGCATTAATGGTTCCCATTCCTCTTCTGAAGCCTTCCTGTTCTTCACTCAATTCACCGCTTATGGCTCTTTGAATTTGTTTGTTAATAATGGTTAAAATAATTTTAGATGCATGGGATATTAGGCTCACAGTTCTGTAATCCTCGCAATTTTATGCATTATGTTTCTTTGGAATTGGTATGCAGATAGATGTTGTAAAAACTTCTCTTTTGTTTTATATGTCCTATTGATTTACGGATTGATTACCCTATTATCGGAATGGATTCTCGTTCTTTTGACATGCGCAGAAGTGTCGAAGGGTCTCGTATCTGTGGGCGCACTATACACCATCTCCGTAGCAGATTACATTTACTATATTGTTATTATTAATTATTTTATTCTATTTAACTTGTTTTCTTTTTAGTTATGTTATTATTTCATCCATTAAAATTCCGAATAGTACTTGACTTAATGAATTATCCTTTCTAATTCCTTTAATCATTTCAATTTCTTTTGGTTTATTATCATAGTACCTCATTATACATTTATTATCTGCATGATATAAATGCACTATTAATTTTGTATTAGTTGTTTTACTGCAAAGTTATTTTTTCTTCATCTTCTTACAATTTAGCAAAATATTCTTTCTCGTAACTAAACCTACGCATAACAATTCTCGCCATCTACCAAATAATAATGTTAATTTTCATGACTGCCAGATGGCAGCACGAGTAAAGGAAAATAAGACACAATTTTCTTAAATCTCAAATAATAGTTGACAATGAATGATATACTGTATTTATTTAGCCTAACGATATGTACACCAAGAAATGATATTTACAGAATAGATAACGAAGACGCTGATGTAGTGACCATTTACAAATGCACATCGCGATAAATGGCTCTTCCATTATAAATGTCGATTTTCTTCAGAATAAGCACAGAATATTCGTAATGGACGTGATAAGGAATACCGGTCAATGTTTTTTCATATTTTTAGCAGCAGTTCTGTAACTTGGCGGCCTAGAGAACGATGCCTGACGTGCCACCACTTCATCGTAGGCTGGAGGGAATTCATCAGTCACTGGCTTTGCTGGATCGTTGGCTGAGCCCTCAACAAAATTCAAAGCTCCATTGTCGAACGATAAAGAAATAACTGGAAGATCTTCCGGGATGGCTGATGCTTGCTGTTCTGTCTGTAAGTGGGCTTTACAATGTTTGACAAAACACACCAGGCCAGCCATGCAGAAAATGACTCCACAGGACAGAACAGCAATCCCAGCTTTGGCAAGAATTTTCATGTCCAGAATGGGAGTCAGCACGAACAAACAAAGAGAGGTAAGAATTAACACCACCGAACAAAAGAGAACACCTCGAAATATTGAAGAAAACTTGCTTGGTGCTGAATCTGGCATTCTTGATGGAAATGGAGTTGGTCAGTCCCTGAAATAGAAATAATAAAGTGAGAAACGGAGTACTTTAGACAGACAGATTTCAGTTAAAGCAATGTACATTAATCAACATCAAGGGAGGGATTGTCGGAACGTTAATCAACAACAATTATCACAGTTACAAGACTGACTACTTTACAGTTAACAATTTCATAATCCACTTGCAAATAAATAAATAAATAAAATAAAAAAAACAAGGCGGAAGAAATGAGGCCTCATTCCACTCATCTCATCTTCATTTGTAAAGGAATAAAAATAACACGAAAAATTAAACTTTGAAAAGAGATTCTGATTTCAGCTCTCTGTTATTTACCCAAGACTTCAGTGATCTTACCTTGTTTTTTTTTGTTTGTCTCTCCATGCTAATCATCTTACTTAGATCAAATATTTTAATTTGATCTAATTAAGATGATTAGTCTAGATAGGGAGACCCTTCCTCCATAATGTATAGCGTCATACATGTCTGTAAGGAGATGGGCTTTACATTATGGAAAATACTAAGGATTGTGATCAGAACTTACTCCACCTTTACTATGAGTTGCCCCAGCCTTAACCAGGTGTTGATTTATGCTTGGATCCGCCGAAACTTTTATAGTTTCTATATATTCGACATGAAACTCTTAGAGTTTCTATATTCGGCTTTTAAATAATGTTGGATTCAATATCCACTTAATTTGTATAAACAACAATAATAATCTAATAGCGTCATTGCTTCCCTTACTGGGAACTCGAAGTAAGTATCCAAAACGATATTATTCTCATGTACAAAGTCCTAGTTTTCTTTTTACTCCATTTCTTCTACTGTGCAATAGGAGTGCTTTCCAATATTAAAAAGTGCAATGCAGGGTCACAAAATTTCTCCTGTTTTCGATCTTTAAAACAGTTACTTTGCAAATTAACTACGAGACAGTATGACGGAACAAATTTAAAGGTGAAGCAAGGTCAGGTAGGGGAAAACTTTCTGTCGAATTTACCAAACGAAATTCTGAATAATACGTGCAAAAGGTGAGGTAATTGTCCATCTATACCATTTAGAAAACAATTTATCACCACGTACAGGGTGTTTCAAATTAAAGAGTCCCTATTCAGAGCAATCTGTAGAGAAAACCAGTAGGCAAAATATCCTCAAACTTGTTGGGTACTCTAAGCAGATTATGGGTAAGAGGTTTGAATAATAAAAAGAGTCAAAAGAGTATGATCGATAGCGGAAATATGGTGGCGTTGTGAGTGAAACAAGATAGTGAATTTTGCCTATCACCTGAGCCTTAAGGCGGTATAAATGAAGAAGCGAGACTGGCTCTACAATCATTCGACTTGCGCAATGGGTCTCACTTTGCTTGAACGTGCCTAGCTTGTGAAGTGCCCTTATAGGAATAGGGAAAATGCTGCAGAAATACTTTGTAAATACAAGTCTAAAGACCTTGTTACAAGGCCAAATGATAACAAATGAGTACGACGCATGGTTCGTCGATTCGAAGAGACGCAAATGACTGAAGATGTTGTAACTGCAGTTGTTGAGCATTCAAAGGAAAGTGCCGTAGGTTCATGTCGCAGCAAGACAATTAGATCTGCTACATCGCAGCATGGAGAACTTGGCGTAAAGTGCTACAATCCTACCCATATAAACTCAGCCACAGTCAAGAGTTGGAAACCAGAGATGCCATCATCCAAGAAACGTTTGCGTTGACATTTCTGGCAAGCGAAGGTGGCTTTAAAGCATCCCATGGAGTGATGAAGCGCATTTTCATGTTTGTAGAAGAGTAAACACTCAAAACCGCTGAATCTGAGCTAGAGAATGCCCATCAATTTTATCAAGTTCACATTGGCTAAAGTTCATAGTATGGATAGGGTTTATGACTAAGTTCGTTATAGGAACATTTTTCTTACAAATATTCCAACGAACTGGATTTGTGACCTGAGGAGGTGCCCCGTCTTGTTGGCGCAAGACGGAGCACCTCCTCACATAGGGGGTGAAATTCAACAATTGCGTCAACATTTTACAGAGGATAAAGTAATCAGTTGTCATCTATGAAATGGCTACCGCGTTCACCAGTGAACAAAGTCCCAGTTTTCTTTCTTCTCCATTTCTTCTACTGTGCAACAGGAGTTTGGTTGGGTCACCTGAAAAGCATGATGTATCGAAACAAAAGTTTAGCTTTGAAAGACAAAATCGAACGTCATGTGCAAAACCTTACGACAGATCAGCTGGCTCCGCTGCTGACAATGCTATGTGGCGGTATAAGCTGTTGGTCCTATACGAGAGTGGTCTGAAAAGTTCTCGGCCTAACAATGAAAAAAACAAATTTATAATTTCAAAATTATTTTTATTTTTCAACATAAGCTCCCTTCAGAATAATACATTTATTCCAGCCATGCTCCAGCTCCTTTATCTCGTCCTTGTAGTGGTTCTCAGTAAGGTCTGCAAAATATCCATCTACAGCTGCGATCACCTCTTGATTCGAAGAAAAACGCTGACCAGCGAGGAAGATTTTTAGTTTTGGAAAGAGATAGAAGTCAGAGGGAGCCAAATCTGGGGAATAGGATGGAAGTTCCAACAATTAATAGTGCAGATCCCTTAATTTTCCCATTGCCAAAACACTTTTGTGGGCAGGTGCATTGTCCTGATGAAAGATGATTTTTTTCTTCTGTAAACCGGGTCTTTTCTCACGGATGTTTTCGTCAAGTCCGGTTAAAAGATTAGAATATTATTCCGATCTCTTAACCAGAATCATTGTTTTACAATAATTCTGGTAAAATAGAATTATTGTTTTACCCTTGTCAAGATAATTATTAATAAAAAAAAAACGCCTTTAGCATCCCAAAACACCGATGCCATGACCTTCCTGCTGATGGAACCGACTTTGTCTTCCTTGGCGCTGAACAACCGGTTTCTGTTCCACTGTTTTGACTGCTGTTTGGATTCTGGTGTGTACTGATGAATCCAAGTCTCATCCATAGTAATAAATCAATGCACAAAATCAGTTTTATTCTTGTTAGAACGCTCCAAGCACTGTTCAGAGATTTTCATGCGAGTACGTTTTTGATCTGCTGTGAGCAAGCGCGGCACCCATCTTGCGTAAAGCTTTTTCATTTGCAATCCTTCATGTAAACTATATCCCACAAGTTCTTTGGAAATGCCTATAGTCTCAGCAATTTCACGTACTTTGACTTGCCGGTCATGCAATACCATATCGTGCACTCGATCAATGATTTCTGGTGTTGTTACACTCGGCAGCCCATTTCTTAATTGTCGAAAACGAAGGAGAAGCGTACCCATAAACGTTTATTAACTTCGAATGAATTTCGTTTGGCGTTAAATCATCTTTTACAAAGAATTTTATAACTTCACGATACTCAATTTTATCCATTTCAAGGGATACAGACAACACTTTTGTCAGACAGCTGTATAAAACAAACTACTTGATAGAATAACCTGCAATTCCACACGGATGCTTACTACAGATGTACCAAATTAGAAAAAAAAATCTCTTTCTGACAGTATTGCCATCTATGGACGAGAACTTTTCAGACTACCCTCGTACAAAGGCTAACACATTGAACGTCACCTCCATTGATCATCAGGATCTCCTTCACAGTTCCTTGCAGCATGTCAGCTGGATGCGATATTTTTTTGTAGTGCATTATTTTATGAAATGAGCAAATAAAGATCATCGAATAACTTTGTTTATAATTAACTCTGAATCATTTCCCAATCACATACCATCCAGTTCATATTAATGAAATTTCTCCCGCTCATGGCCCATATTTCCCCTATCGGTCATTTCTGAACTAATTTTCTTATTCAAAGTCTCTTTCTCATAAACAAGTTGGTCTCCATTAAATTTGAAAATATTTCGTCTACTGATTCTCTCTAGAGATTGCTGTGAAGAGAGGAACATTAATCTGAGCACCCCGTATTTCATTATTTGCTCAAATTTGACTTGCCCGAACTATACAAAGTTAAACAATAAGATGTGATGTAATGTGCGGAAACAAAATGTAAATCTTTCATTTACGTTTCCTAGATGAAGTTCAAATATCAGTTTCCTAAATTCTAACCTCAAGGAGCTTAATGATTTTCTGGACAGTATACGCTAGAGATCATCGCTTCATTGTCACTGTCTTGTCTTGTTGTGATTAAGTATGATGGATCCATGGATTCCTGTCGTTCTCGCCATACCTTTATCCTTCTATCAGCATGAAATAACAGTAACCGGGATTAACCATTGATCTCCCACGTACAAAGAATCACAAACATCCACACCTGTGGCTGGATTCAAACCGGCAGTCTGTAGGTCGGAGAGTGAGTACGCTGCAACTCGGCTAAGAAGACCGGTAAATGTGTCCACTGGGAGTATACTGTAGTCGTTTTTGGCGAATTCATATCACAACAAGGTGGTTATTCCTTCATGCATTATAAGGATACCAAACAAAAGTATCTTTTGTTATTTCTATTCTTCATTGCAGGTTTGTGATATAAACATTTGACCATATCACTAATTATATTATATATTGGGTTTGATCCTTTATCCAAGTGTTAGCAAACAAAATTTGCGCCTGAAGTACTTTCAGGACTGGATCAACTCGTGGTAAAGGTGATATAATTTCTCAATTAATAGCATAGCCAAGTGAAAAAAACTTCCATAAATTTGATGATATCATTAAATCGATTGTTACAGATGCATATTCATAAAAGAAAGGTGGCACAGTTGCTCAATATAATTAAGTATACCGCAGCTTGCTCTCATCTAGCTTTCCTTTCTGCCTGTACAAGACTTACAACAGTTTCGAAATCATCACCTAATCAAAATCTGGTTCTTTCCTTCGCTGTACAGTTCTTCGGGTATAGTGAAGGGGAGACCAGATGTTATATTATTTTTTTTTCGTATACTTTTGATCCTTGCTGAAGATGTTTATATCATTTTCTGGCTTCTCTCTATTACTTTCGCATTGATAGCTAGATAACTGGTCTTTTACTAATGCAACCCTTCATTTGAAATTTTGTTTCAGATTACAAGAATTTGAAACAAAGTGCCCAGTTGCTCTGGCAGTTTGTGCTGTACAGATGACTACCTTTTTGTGTTGTCTTTTTTTTTTTTACTTTTCAAAGACAGGGACGTTTATTTGCATCACAAAAATTAGTCCACATTTAATGTAACCACAAAGACAAATATTTACCATTAAATTACCGTTCTCTTGCTCTCAGTCCATTCCATTCCCCGAGGATCATCCCAACACAATTTTGGAAGCAATTTTTTGTAATCATTCAAACGGCATCCATCGCATCCACTCTCACCTATAAAAGTGCAGACGATGAAGGACTTATATAACGAGCGTTCCTAATAATCATAATTCAATGCAAATGAAAATGCTGATTCTCATGGACGGCACATGACTCTGCATCGAGATATTTCGTGGTGCGATAGCCAGTTATAGCCAGTGCAAATCATCTCAGTCTATGATAACGATCACTTGCAGACTAACTCTTAAGAGATACGACAAAAGTATGTGCCATAATTTCTACATTTTTCACGATGATGCCAAGCACAACTTCACTATTTTTGATGGAGATATCTGACCAATCAGCGGACATGCTGAAATGCCTCGTGAACATGGCAATTACACTGACTACATGCCTGAAGGAAAAGCAGCATGTAGTGATTCAGTTCTTACGGGATGAAGTTACAGAAAATCGTAAATATACAGCACAGTATATAAACAATCTTTTGCATTAGCAAAAGATTGTCTCAGCAGGCAAATTAACCTGCCATTCACAACAAACTCAGCTGTCTTAAACTTTGTGTAAGATGGATTCCCAAAGAACTTATCCACGAAGCTTCGATGACGAAATCTTTATCCACAGATACGAGTGAAAAAAAAAAATGTTCCGAAAGCAAACACAATTTCTTTGACAAGAAAAGTTGAAATCATAGCAGCGGAAAAAGTGATGACTCATTTTCTTGGCTTCGCAAGCTAAAATCCTGTAATATCATTAGGAAAGGAGTACGACAATAAAGTATAGATGGAAATGCTTTGTATATTGCAGATTGCATTTGCAGGATCATGATTATTATTATAGCCACAAGTAATATTTGTTAAGTGAATATGACCCAAAAGGGAATTTTTAAAATTCTTATGTAGTAAATGAATCCCAATACTCAGCCAAAATCTCTTGGCCACTGCACTGTTGATATTATTTATCGGCTCTAAAAAGATTCTAGTACATTCTCCATAGAACTTTGGTTTTTCAACTGAACTTTGAAAAGCAGCCATTTTGTCAACGATTAGATGGAGATCATGAATATGCTTGCGGTATATCAAATTATTATCATTATTTTATGTTCTAAACTAGTGGACGGTACTGAGAGGAGATGTAAATTTTGTATTGTTCTTATACTACTTAAAATTACCGTATTTTTAATCACCGAAAGAAGCAGACGGCACTCTTCAACTTAATGTTCTGAAATTGGTTAGAGTCAGATTATCTTCGTCAAAATAAAAACGCAGAGCGAATTTCTAGCCTTAAACGAAAGGTGAACAATACCAGAATTAACACCACTTTGTGTTCCTAATATCAACTGTTGTGTTCAACGGACGATCTTTCTCATTTGTACAGTTATAAACCAGTTTCTTCAGGGAAAAAGGAAAAAAAAATTACTTGAGACAAGTATTGTTACCTACTTAGGATAAAACTGGTGTGCTGATAACTAAAGAGAACAAGATTGCTGAAAGATGGAGAGTGCATTTTAATAAGGTTTTAAATTCAGAACACAATATACCTGACACAAGTACAAAATGGAATATTTAACTCCATACGTATACTCCTAAAGTATTATAGAGAGTGAAGTATTACATTAAATGAAATAATGAGCATAATAGAGAGAACGAAGAGTGGAAAGACACGTGACAATGATAATATAGCAACCGAAAAAGAAAGAAAAAATCCTTAGACAATTAAAATGAAATTGCAGCTGATAAATTGAAACTGCAAGCAATCTTTAATCAAGTGTGAGAGAGAGAGAGAGAAGGAGACACACAGACAATGATAACCATAATTTCAAAGAAAGGCAATCTCACTAAATGTGAAAACAATACGTGTATGTTTAAGGGGAGGTATTGTCTACCGTAAGCACCCGCATTTTTTTTTTTTCAGCAAAATTTTCATAAATTGTATTAAAAGTGAAATAAAAAGAAAGATATTAAAGCATGAGCAAGCTGGTTTACACCTGGAGTACGGCACATCACATTTAACTTTAAGGAATATCACTGAACAAAGTATAAGATTTAGAATCTTCTTAAATCTTTGATCAGTACTGATAGACACGTTACAGATAATTATTAGGAGCTGTTGGATTCTTGATAAATATTTGAGAATAATGGAAAAACATAAAGAAATTAAAAGTTGTGTTATTGCGCAACAAAAAGAACAGAGTCGTTTGAGTTAAGGGCTGGTGTTTCATGTGTGGATTACTTTTTAACACAATCATTGACTGAATTATGAGAAGTTACAGGTATAAGAAGAGGAACTAAATGAAATCATGTATCATACCTGGCAGATCTAGATTATGCAGAAGACATAGTATTAATCTTATCAAAACATGCTGATATTACAAGGAAAATTAGAAGCATTGTCTAAGATAGTTGAAAAAGTTGACTTGAAAATAAATACGAATAAAACAAATGTGTTAAAACTTAAAAGCAAATGGTAGAAAAAAAATGAAATTGACCAACATACAGTAGAAGTTCAAGAAATTTTATACCTGGAAGCTAATGTTGATAAGGAAGGTTTGAAGGATATAACACAAACACGGACGAAAGCAAATACCGCTTTCAGATGAGTCAGACACACACAAAGATAGGAAATCAAGTTAAGTGGTTCCCAATGTGTTTGAGTAGAATATTAAAAATATTTGGCAATAACAAACACATCAGTTGAAATCAGTTGTAACAGACAGAGCTAACTGGAGATGTGCCAGTGGACACGAAGAGGATATGTACCTTCGCCAGAAATTATTATTTGACACCTCCAGGGAGTCCAAAGGACTCATCGAGGGAGGGCACTTGCTCTACACCTCTGTCTCCACCTACTGACTGCAACTACACCAACGTCATCTACCGCCGATCACCACCATTAGTGTTTCCACACACAATCACAAACATCCATGCGCACGGCGGGATTCGAACCAGCAGGCTTTTTTTTTCATTTCCATAAGAAAAAATGTATTCCGTTTTTTCTTAAAAAACCTCAGTAAGATTTTTCAAATCAAATCAAAAGATCAGTTAGCGCCTTTTATTCCCTTATAGGGAATAGGCGAGGTCTTTTAGGTTAGAATCCTATTGAGGAGATGGATGTTTGTGACCGATGAAAGTGATTTCTCAGTGTGAAATTAGTTGCAACAGACAGGGATAACTGGAGATGCGCTACTAGCGCATTTCCAGTTAGCCATGTCTGTTGCAATTGGCATTTCACCAAATGAAAAAATACGAGGTCTTGACATCGTGTCATTTGCAGGGATGGGAGCATAGGATAAATTCTCATCTTATGAGACTCCGAATAAGAATTTTTTGGGGAGGGCGATTAATTTGTTTTTACTCCAGCAGCAATAGTTGCTGATATACTGCTGAACTAACAGCCAGTCGCAAAAAGTAGGACATCAAGGAATACACAAGCTGCCTTGGTGCTTGTTACAAAACAAGGTGTTTCGTGATTTGTAGAAGCATCATTTCACAATAAAGCTAATTTTTCAGCTGCACGCGGCTATGTCTGAAGCACGATTTCACAAAAATGTATTAATCTTTTTGTCAGCTGCACGTGACTGATGTCTTAAATGTACTTGAAAAATTTGCAGATTCAATAACCTGTGGTTACAAATGACTCATTTAGAAGATCAACTTAGTTCGAAACAAGCAGACGCAAATAAGGAACTGCAATTTTGTTTATGAATGGACTTTAATCTGATAATTGAATGATTTATAACGAATTTAAGCAGCGAAATATTTTTTAAATAAATGTCCTTTATTTCAAATTTTGCTATGTTGCTTTTTATCAATTTGTTTCAAAATTTAACACGTCTATAATATTATAAATTTTACAATATTTTATAAGAAAATTACTGCTTTAATCTACTTCTTTTAGGATGTGTGTGTGTGTGGGGGGGGATCTAACCTTGTTTAACATCTAGAACAAAGTCAGCTGGAGTAAAAATAATTAGTGTATTTGTTTAACGCGAAGCAATGTAATTAAAAATAATAATAATGTAATGTATATTTTACAAACGTCCAACATACAGTAGGTACGATCGAAATTGTATTTCGATGCTTGTGAACGTCTTCAAGCAACAAACGATTTTCATCACTGATGTAACACTATTATCCTGCTTATCAGTGCACCCGGTGGGTAAGAGACGCCTTTGTTCAAAATTATATTTCAGCACCCCCCCCATAAAATAGAATTTGCAAATTAAGATGAAATTAATTTCAAGAAAATTTTATTAATTTAGTATATAAATACAAGATATACGTATGTGTACATAAAAATATAGCATCTCAAAAAAAAATATATTTTTTTTTTTCTTAATATCACACAAAAATCACAGCACAATTCAAACCTGCTATGTTTATTTTCTAGAGCAAACTGTGGTTGACTGGAATCGAAGCCAATCTATTGCATCTGTAAATTGCGAGTGTGTTGGCTGGATTCAACCCGATAAGAAGGCTGGATAATAAAAAAAATAAAAAAAATGTATGAAATCATCTAATTCAATTTCAGACGGGAAAAAAAAAGTTTTTACAGCTTCGTTGCTGAATGGGATTCGAACCCAGGCTTTTCCATACAAAGTAAGAATAATAATAAAAAAAAATATTTGCAGAATTTTCGGCTAGGTTTCCCAGCCATTGTCATTGCATTCAGATGACAAGATATAAACAAAATAGAACAGTTAAAATGTAAGCACGTGGAAGGACAGCGCCATCTATAACTATTAGATTTCAAAGAAGAAGTGCTTATTAATTCGAGAAACACGGGAATGAGACATTTACTCAGGATGACTTCCCAAAATTAAGACAAGAACCACTGTCTTAAGCATTCACAATTTTGGGAAGTCATCCTAAGTAAAACGTCTATTTCCTGTTTCATGAATTAACAATTATTTATTCTTTGAATTCTAATATATGTAGATGGAGCTATCTTCCTGCAACTAATAGTATATATTATCGCAGGCGCTTACGCTTACATTTTAAGCGTAAGCGCCTGCGATAGTCATTTTGGCTAGATGACTAGTCAGCCTAGCGAAACATTCCAATCATATATGCCTATTTTTCATATATCCATATTAATCATATATCCCATATATATATATATATATATATATATATATATATATATATATATATATATATATATATATATACATACACACATTTTTACAGGGCTGGTTCAGACGTCGGTTTCTCGGGACTCGGACCGAGGTCCCGTGCTCAGTAGGGACTATTACTTTCAAATTTCTAAGAAAATTTGATAATAGAATTTTTGATGTTTCAGAAATGTATTGATATGGGAAATAATTTGGTATATATGTATTTAATGTTTGTAAATTATGTTTAATAAAATTATATGATTTTTTTGATAAAAAAAAATTATTTTTTGCAAATATTTTGGGACCCCACTAATAACTTTTTCCCGAGGCTCCGCAAAACTTCTAGCCGCCCGTGAATTTTTATTATTATGCCGCCCACTTATGTAAGTATCGATATTAAATTCAATTTTCACGCAAAAGGTATCATCAAGGTCAATTGCTCTATGGAAATTCTCTTTTTAGAGCAGAGGATTCCGGATTATCTGCCTCTTAGTCCAATCATGATATTATATGTATATAATTTTCAATAAACAGGAAAAAACGAACAGTTGATACTGATTGCAAGTCTGATAATAAAACCACGGACAGAATAAATGTTAACTGTATTTTAAAATGAGAAATTTGTAAATACAGAATGATTTGAATGCATAGAAATTGTATCCATTCTTCTACTCGAATAACTGAAATCCTATGGAAATCTGAACATTCACTCGCTAACATTATTAGTCCAGCTTAAAAGAGCAAAGACAAGGATAATTTTTAAAGAAATAATGATTAAAAAATAACTGTTCATGTATTTCGATCTCTTTAAAATTACCTCATTAAAACTTGACTTACCTTAACCGTCCATCGCACTATACTATCATATCCATAAGGTTGCTATTCACTAATAAAAACCAAACTAATAAGCTCTGACGCCGGTGATAAAAAAAAAAAAAAAAAGCATTTCCTAACAACCTTTAATCATTTGTTTGGCCAGAGAAGCTTTTTCCTTGTAGAATATGATAACAATATCAGTAAAGGACATTTTAGTAGGATTATCAGCGACTTCATATCAACCGTTTATAATAAATGGACTTGCCCATATGAGGGGGGGGGGTATACAAGGGTTGGTAATCATAAAGAAATGAAAACTGTCAGTGTGCAACAAATTATTCATTTCAAGAACAAAAAATAAATACAACGTCCACAGTGCAATCACTACAAGATTCTCATCGCTACTCTATTTCTTAAATTGCATTCCTTATACAGAAATACTTCGCTTAACGCGAATTCGATATGCACGGTAATCAGTCAGCGTGATTGAGTGAAATGATACTATTTCCCGCTTTAAGCGAGCGATTAATCAGTTAACGCGATTTTTTTACGTTATGCGAAATTTTTTTGTTGTCAGTCTGCAGCACTTTTCAATGTATCAGCCAGAGGTGGTGGCCGGCGACACTCGGCAGTTGATTCAAAGCTATTTGACGCAAGCGCACGTGCAATCTGTTCTCTTGTTCGATCACTTTTCTTTCATTTTTTTTTTTAATTTAGATACATATAAGGCTTTATTATATTCAACCCCTGATACGAAAAAGAGAAAGACTGATAAAGAAAGCGACAGTAATAAAGGAACCGTGTGGCTGAAGATCTTACCTCACTATGCAAATGATTTCATTGGTTTTAATAACCCAGCTGATAACATTATTAAAGAAATTAGCACAATTGGAAAAGAATCTGGATTTAATGAACTGGATAATGAAGATGTGAGAAACTTGCTCGATTCCAATTCAGAACAGTTAGCGAGAATGATCTTCTAGAAGAACAGCGTGCATATGAAGGGGAAGATAAGGAGTGCAAACAAGAAGAGAATGTTACGACTAAGAAGCTAACTGCAAAAGAACTTGGGCTAGTTTTCAATCACATTGAGCATGCTAAGGAAATTTTTGATGCTGATCCTGATATGGAACGAAGCTTCGAAGTACGCCAAAATCTTGATAAAGCGATCGCAAATTGCATGACAAGATAAAAAAGTCGAGCATGATTCAAACATCTTCACTTAATTTTTGTGAAAAAGTAGCTCAATCAAATGTTTAGTCGTTAAATAACATTTAACGACTGCTTAAATAAAAATTTAAGCAATTGATTTTTATTAACTTTGATGATTGTATCCTCTAATATAGATTTATACACTTTTTTCTTTCAAATTTACGCTAACTGATGGATGAATTATAATTATTCCTATTGTTTATTGTATTCGATTAACGCGGTTTCGCTTAGTGCGCATTGATGGATTAATTAATCGCGTTAAGCGAGGTTTTCCTGTACTATGGAACCTGCTACAAACATATCGTGTTTGTCCATGCACGTCAAATTGATTATTGATTCTCGTTGAATCTTAGGAGTTGGTGTGAGAATGGTCAAGGCAAGAGCATTTTAACTAAAAGCAGTGGTAATTCCTGAATATCAGTTACCAACAGCAGTCTAAGTCTTTTAACATTCCTTGAAAACAGTTTAGTTCCAGTGACATTATCATATTCTGAAGTTTAACTCAATTTTTCAACAGCTAAAGTTACGACTCTGCAGAAGCGCAACAATCAGGGCCGCCAGAAGCGGGCATGCAGGCGCCGCCGCCGGTGCACGGTTCATAAATTCATTTTTAAGCAATCAAATTTTTATCATAAAAACAAAAAAAAATTAGAATGATCAATATTAAAATTAATATGGCCAGATACACCGAATAAAAATTTAAAAAAAATTGTATATTGCCGCCTCTTTGATCAGCCGGCTGTAGAATTTTGCAGCGAGAGCAGGCTAAATGCTTGTATGCAGAATGTTGTGTCTACTGCAGTCCATCTAAAGTGAAACGTTGAACGGTTTTTATGCGCAGAAACGAATTTTCGTACAAAACATTTGTTGCTAGTTAACCAGTCATATGGTACGCATCTCCGTGGGCTACTGACAGTAGCGCAGTGCGGACTATTATTTCGTCTCTGTGTCGTGTTGTGTAATAATATCTTGCGGGTAAAAAATAGAAATGGAATCAAAAATTAAAAAACGTTATCCGGCGCACAAAATCGTAAGCGTCATGCTGCGAAAGAAGCAGATATTAAGAAACAAACTGGGGCTCTTAATAAATTTGTTAAAATATTCTGATGCAGATTGTAACCAATTCGATACATCAGAAATCAGAGTTGAAGAACCGTGCACATCATCCGGTTTCCAGGAAAGTACTATTGCAACTATTGAACAAGATAACAAGACACATAATTTAAGGGAAAAACAGATTTAGTTGTAGACGACCACGAAATTAACACATTGTTAGTGTCTGTAAATTTAGAAGATCCAGGTGAATGGGGAAATATTGATGAAAAATTACGAGTTTTTTTTAATTGAAATGGGCCTGTTCAAAAGAAAAATATAATATATCCCAGAGATACATATGGTCGTAAATTTGGTGATACGTATTATAAAAGTAAAATGGAAAACAGGTAACTCGTGCCAAGGACATGGCTCATTTATTCCGAAACTTTAAATTATGTTTTTTTGCTTCTGTTACAAACTTTTCGCACCTACTGAATCAAGTAGTCTTGTAGAAAGTTATAACGATTGGAGAAATGTAAGTACAACTTTGCATAGACATGAGACTAGTTTAACTCACATGAAAAATTTCTTAAATTGAAGGAACTTGATAAAAATTTAAAAAACAAAACTACTATTGATTGCCAGACTCAAATGTATGAAATGGAAAAGAAACATTGGACGAGTGTTTTAGAACGCTTGATTGAAATTATAAAATTCCTTGGCAGTCAAAATTTAGCTTTTCGCGGATCATCTGATAAATTATATGAAAGGGATAACGGCAATTTTTTAAAATTAGTCGAACTGTTTGCGAAGTTTGATCCCGTTATGGAAAATCAAGTTGAAAGGGCCCTACAACGAAACAAAAGAGTACACTATTTGAGCAAAGACAGTCAAAATGAAATATCGGAAACTTTAAGTAACGCAATCAGAGATACAATTTTATTATCAATTCGAAAATCTAAATATTTCATAATTTTAGACTGCACACCTGATGCAAGTAAAACAGAACACATGACCATTATTATTTGCTTTGTTTCCAGCGACCATGGAATTGTCAAGATCAGGGAAAACTTCTTAGGTTTTGCAGATATATCAGATTCCACAGGACGTGGTTTATGTGCAACAATAATGGAACAACTGGAAACATGGAACATTCCCATTGAAAACATGCGAGGTCAAGGGTATGACAATGGGACAAATATGAAAGGGAAAAAATACGAGTTCCAAAATTTGCTTTTGAACAAAAATCCTCGAGCTTTTCATGTGAATGCAGATACAATTAGTTTCTTTGCAATTATTCAAGAAATATACAATTTCTTTTCATTCTCTTACAAACGTTGGGCAATCCTTTTCAAGTTCATAAAAAAATTAACATTGAAACAGCCATCAGAAACGCGATGGGAAAGTAAAATTAATGCAATCCGCCCTCTAAGATATCACAGTTAGGAGAAATTTACGATGCACTTTTTGAAATTTTAAATAATGAAAATTTTAATAAAGAAACTCAGCATGAAGCACAAACATTATGTGCTAAAATAAAGAACTATAAATTTATTTGCTCTCTTATAACTTGGCATGATTTACTTAATAGAATAAGCCATGAGTAAAATGCTTCAAGACAAAAATATGAACATTACACTTGCTTTAGAATCTATCGAAAACTTAAAAATATTCTTACAAGAGTATCGATCAGATACAAATTTTAAAGAAGTTCTAAAAACGGCAAAAGAACTGAGTGAAGAGGCGGATGGAGAACAAGAATTTACAACTGGTACGGAAGTTCGACGACGAAAGACACAATTTGACTACGAGCATCATGACGAAACGAAACAAGATAAATTTAGAGTGAATGTGTTTTAGACATTTCTAGACATTGCAATGTGTTTGTTCATAGAACGTTTTGAACAACTAAAAACATATTATGATAATTTCAATTTCTTGTATAGATTACTACAAATTAATAACGAAGATTTACGAAGAAATTGTGACGATTTAGAAATTCTCTTGAAGGACGGCGACAATAAAGACGTAAATGCAATAGAACTATATGACGAGTTATATGCTTTCCGGGATATTTTTCGGAAGGATAATTTCAATATTCAAAACCCTTTCGATATTCTTAATTTTATTGTGTCTAATAATTTATCTTTCCCTAATTTTTCAATTGCTTTAAGAATACTATTAACCTTACCTGTTAGTGTAGCGAGCGGTGAACGTTCCTTTTCTAAGTTGAAATTGATTAAAACCTGCTTAAGAACAAGTATGTCATAAAAAGGCTTGTTAGTTTGAAGTTAATAGCTATTGAAAATGATATATGTGCGGAATTAGACGTTAAGACCATTATTTCTCATTTTGTGAATATGAAATCAAAAATCTTAAAATTTTAATAAAAAAAGTTTCAAGTATATTTATGTAGTTTAATTTATTTTCTGTTATTCTGTAAAGATGTTATTTTTTGAATACTTATATTAAATGTTCTAATTATTTCTGAATTCTTTTCTTATTTTCTCATCTATCTTGAGTTTGTTTTATTTTCCTGAAAGATAGTTCCACTTATAAAAATTATTAATACATTTTTACAAGTTACTAAGAATTTAGTAACTTGTAAAATGGAAGAATTTTTATGACCCGAATCGCTAACAAAATTCATTTTAATTTTGTTAGCGATTCGGGTCGGTCAGAAGGCTATAATCCGTGTATCATTATATTCAACGATTAAAGTGAAGTGGCTTTATCAAAACTTGCTTTAACTTTAGAGAATTTTTTGAATATTTGGGTTTTTAACGATTATCCTGCCTAGTCAACACCCACGATTCGTTACCATTAGTGAACCAACGTGTGGCTGTTCTGTCAAAATTTATTTAAGAAATTTCAAATACTTTAAATTTTTATTATCGTAAAAGAACCACACACGCACGGATCGTTACAGGGGCGCTTAGATAGAAATTGCATGCGGGCGGCAAAGACCCTAGCGCCGGTTCTGGTAACAATTGCACAAAAGGATCAACTGATCTTTTCTTATCTTGTCAACTATTGCTAGCCAAAAGAAAGAGAAATACTATTCGTAATCTTTATATGAAGAAAAAAAAGTCGAGGGTATTTTTTTAAAGTCTCCAAAATTTCTCCAAACTCAAGCTTTGTGACAAGAAATTGTATGAATGGCTTTCGTTGAATTCGGTTTAGCGAATTCTCTCCCCGAATATAAAGAATTCCTGGATGCAACACCACAATAACATTATCTTCTTAAGTGTACATGAAATGAATCTTTATAAGAAATAAGTTAGTTTTTGATGTTCAATGGCATCAATATCGTTCGCTAGGTAGGCACTTCATTTGGTCCAGAAGATGGTATGCAGTGGTCGAAGGCCGTAGCCTCGTCATAGGTAGGTGGGCGGCCTTCTAGGTCAATGTAAGTGTCTATAGTTAGCATAGAAACATCTAATGATCGAGATGGTCCAGAAGTGATTGAAGATGTTACCGGGTTCCTAGCTCGAAACACAGTCACAGCAAAATATATCATGGCTATCAGAAGAACGGTTGTTCCTAGACAAAGGATGATGACTCCTGGAACGAGTACATTTATGCTGCCGAGATTGGCCGCTCCAGCAATGATCACACCACAGCCAATGATCGCACTAGTAAAACCAATGATGACGAAGACCTTCGTGTAAGTCGCCCGAATTTCGCTATTTCCACAAAGCATGTTTCTTTCTGAACTTCAACCACCTGAAAGAAAATGAAAACATGCAAACCAAAAAAGATAATACATTAATGGAAATTTTCAAGATATATTTTAAAAGCGATAGAAAGCATCATATACTGTCAGATATTCAATTTTCTGTCCAAAGTATTAACCCTACTATTTTTAGGGTTATTTATTGCAGGTTTGTAGTTCTCCAAAAACTTTAAGAAGTAGGCACATATTTCCAACGATGAAGAATGAACAACAAACAGTTTAGATCTATCATTTAAGAACATGAAAATAAATTTAGAACTCTTATACTTACTTTAAAAGTGCTCAAGAGCCGGGACAAAAGTATTTAGCGAAGAACATATGCATACTTCGTTAACATTGCAGGAGGTAAACACCTCCCAGAAATAATACATTTTTAGAAGTCACGACTTAGTTATCTAAAGCATTTCTGATTACGATGGATTTTTATCTCTCTCTGCAAAAGATACTAACTGCGATAAAGAAATGGTCTCAAATTTTCATCAGGTCCGCATACTTTAACCCCTTTTCGTTGATAAAGAGATATTAATTTTACAAGCAGATGAATTTTAAAACTGAAATTTATCAGGCATTTAAGCGCATTTTCGTTGTCAATATAACAAACGAAAGCCACCAGAGTACATTATAAATTAATAATGATAAAAGAAAACACATTAATGATATTGAGAAATTCATATTATTCTCACAAATCTGTGGTGAAAATTTATTTAGCTGCACACTCATCTTGTTCTACCAGGGTTTATACAATTATTATTTTTTTTTTTTTATCACACCAACATGCAATCATCAATTTCTAAAGGAATGAAATATTGAATCTCTATCATTAATAGCAAATAATGCAAAGCTTTATAACACTGGAAAAACGAAAGAAATAACAATGCAACATTTCGTTTTTTTTTTTTTTTTTTTTTTTTTTCACTCTTGACTTAGGGTTATATTTCAGTGCTAATGCTAACTGGTGTTAGATTAAAATTTCTGGCATATGCACGCCCTATTTTTCTGTATGTCTTCCCCCCCCTTTATGTTTTCAAGCAATAATATGCAATAAAAACTAATTAATCAACATATATGAAATCCACCGGTAACAGTGGATTTCACATATGTTTCATTTAATTTGCTAGAGGAATTTATCTCTACAGGAGATAAAATTCCTCTAGCAGATTACATCTGCTAAAATGCGTGATAATGAGAAAAGGTCATGACCTCAGTGGCTTCAAACAGGCAATGATAGTTGGATCAAGATGGCTCAGTAAGAGGATGGTAATTGCTGTTCTGGGTATACAGTACCTAGAATGTTCTGATAAACAGAAATTATTAAATCAATGTCATGCAAGTATACATAAAACAAAAAATATAGGTAGGCAACAAATATAAGATAGTGAAGTCAAATAGATGTGCAACCGGTCAAAAGCTGGAGTGGTACAGCAACTGTAAGGAATGCAGTATGCAGTGATTCAGCATTGGACAAGAAACAAAGCAGATATATCAGAAGACAATCATTGAAGGTACCATGCCTGTATAGCAAAAACAACGAGCTATGGCTAAGGAACATCAGCACTGGCTACATGATTGAAAAACAGGTCATATGGAATAATAAATTCCAGTTTGTTGGTGTAGTGATTATCAAGCACTTTTTGATATTCTTTGGATCCTTGAAGAGTAAGGATTAAATGGTGCAGCCTACCTGAATACTGTTGCTGATCAAGCAGATTCATTCATTCATGTTGACCAATATATGAGGAAAAAGTTAACAGATAACAATATTGGTACAAGAATGGCCACAGAAAAACATGATAATGATGACTTATCTTCATAGATCTGCCCATTCACTAATATTGCAATCCTATTGAGTGCATTTAGAATATAGAGAGAGGTTTGTGATAGAAATTCACTACCAGCATATAGAAATAATGCAGAATCTTTGCATTATGGAATACTAACCAATTAATGTGAAGTCATTCACTTCTAGATACAGATAGCCTAGTCATGAAGAAACTTTACATGCAAAAGGATTACATAATATAATTTCTTGGCAAATTTAATTTATAACTAAGTGGAAAAAAAATGGAAACAATAATAGTTGCATTAATTAAATACATAAGTTACATTGTATAATATTAAAGGAGGGAAAAATTATGGAAAAAAAATTCTGTGATTATTTCACAGAAACAGAATGCAGATGCAGGCATACAATCAGAGCAACTGAGATTTAGAACAATAATGCAAGTTTCACATTTCCACAAAGAGATGGCCGAATTTAAACCTACTTGAGTGGAGTTGAGTAACATTCTGCTCAGTAAATTCTTTGGCTAGTATCAGTGCCATAGGAAGTGAGGCCAGATTTCTCGGATTCAAAGTATTTGATATCACCTTGATGGTTTTGGATTCTAAGATCAGCTCATTTGTTCAAAATGTAACTGTCAAGAACAAGCCACCTGATACATACCAGACAAGTACAAAAGTAATTTATTCTTACTATAGGATAGAAAAGAAGGCAGTTTTGAGAATGGTTTAACAGTGGTCTGCAGATTATACTCTGTGAAAAAATATTACACTATTTGCTCTGAGATCCCTTTAAGATAAGTTGTGGCAATGTTTTTAAAACAAGACTTAAGGTACAAGCCATTAGGAAAAAGAAAACCAGGATGTCCTCTTAAAAGATTCAACGATGACTTCTAAGGTGGAACAGGCCATGCTAGGCCTAAATCCTTGATATGCATGATGATGAATGTTATTAATATCTGATTGCAATCTGGATGAGGAATATTTGTCTAGGATTTTTTGACTAGTGATCTCTTCATATATTTGGTTTCATGGTATATTAGTTACTAAATGGGAAAGATATCAAAAATGCATGGGAATCTTTGCAGAATGCTTAAATGAGATGGTATCTGAATGTATTTCTAGAGTTAGAAGAATAAACAGGGTGAGAGTGAAATGTATGTACAACCATATTAAGCAAGAGATCAATAAGCTATTCAAATTATTCACTTGTGGCATAATTTGATGCCATGTGGTCACTCCCCTATCTCATTGAGTTTTGGGCATGAATCATCTGCTAGCAGTTATAGGATAGCAGATGCCCTTTCCACAAAGGGTTAGTAAGGCACTCACAAACATCCATGTTGCTGAGGGATTTGAACCTGCAGCCTCTTGGCTGGAGATTCAAATCAGACTGGCAGAGATCAATAAAAATTTTTTTTTTAAAAAAAGAGATATATACATGATGTGGAAGGAATATTGTGAGAGGAGTTATGAAATATATAAAGTGTAAGACAGAAAAGTAACAAGTACTTTGCAGAAAGCTAAATCAAAGTATGAAAAGAAATTGAGTATGCAGGTTAAAAGCAATCCAAAAGAATTTTATCATTATGCCACAAGTAAAAGAAAGAAAGAATGTAGAAGAATAACTTTACTGAATGCAGATGGTACTAATGAGTGCACACTTTGCTAAGATATATCAACCAGGTGTATGCAACATAATGCACAATGCTGCTACTACACTAAAACAGCTAGAGGTTCATAAGAATTAGGATGAAGAGCTATTGCATATATGGATAAGAATTTGTAATAAGGACAGATGGAGTATCAGCATGTATGCTAAAGGCATGTTCAGCTAAATTAACTAGGTCTTTGACATGTTTATAGAACTTCAGACTCAGCTCAGGAAAGATACCACAAGAATGGAAGGAATGTATGATAGTTCCATTGTACAAGGGTGGGGAAAAATCTGATGTGTCCAACTACTGACCTATCAGTATCTCTGGTGTGGTGGTGAAGATTTTAGAGAAGTAAGAGTTCGCATACAGAAATGGGTAGACAGGCAAACTATACTCTGCAAGGAATAGCATGGCTAAAGGAAGGTCAAGTTTCAGCATTTTGCTCATAATTTATAATTATGGCTGAGTTGATAAAAGGAATGGATACACTATGATGCTGTTGGATTTTTCAAAGGCATTTGAAAGGGATACCACATGAAAGGGTGTTGCTTAAATTGGAGAATATGGGATTGGAATATACCAGTGGTGTTCGACAGGTCGATCACGGAGCGATTTTTGGTTGATCTCTTGTTTAACGTACTTATAAATTTAATTAAAACTGAAAACATAATATTTTATTTATCATTATTTTGTATTATTTTTTAATTCTCTTTTAAGTGTATTGCTATTATTTATTTATTTTTCTTTAAAATTGTCAAATGAGTCATTTTCTTATAAGTCCGGGTAAATGAATTAATTTAGATCTATGGAGGTCAAACAGCGAGCTGAGTGAATACGATTATAAGCAAAACACATCGTATGCATTTCGTTTATAATCGTGTTTACTCATAACTACATCACACACTTCCCACTACCAGAATTTCAGTTCAGTTTCAATTGCTCTAAATTTATTGTTGGATTTATCATTATTTTTTTTTTTAATTTGAGGATAATCATGAGTGTATCAAAGAAATCGAAGATGTATCATTTTCACAAGGAATGGGAAATGGATTTTTTCTTTACAGTGGTAAATGGAAAGTGTTGTTGTTGTTTGATTTGTAATTCATCTGTAGCAATTCCAAAAAAAGGTAATATTGAGAGACATTTTCGATCGCTACATGCAAAATATGATGAAGATTTTCCCAAAAATTCTGAAATACGTGAATCAAAAATTATAAATTTAAAGGCAGGACTTTCTGGACAACAAAATATGATTTCAAAAGTAAGAAATAAACCAATATCAGCCACTAGCGTTTCTTTGGAAGTATGTAATTTATTAGCAAAAGCAAAAAAGCCATTTATTGATGGAGAGTTAATAAAAGAATTGTTTCTTGCAGCAGCAGAATCTTTATTTTCTGATTTTAAAAATAAAAATGAAATCATTTTGAATATTAAAGATTTACAACTTTCCAGAACAACGGTTATGAGAAGAGTTGAAATTTTAAATGCCGATCTGAATACTCAGTTAATGTCAGACATTCACCAGTGTGTTGCGTTTTCATTACAATTTGATGAATCAAAACGACTTCACTGATACTGCTCAGTTAATGGTATTTCAAGATTATATTAAGAACTTTTGAAAATTGTACCATTATTATCAGGTTGGGAGAACATGATCTATATAAGAGAGTAGATCGCTGAATAACTTAGTATAGAAAAGTAGCTCACATAGTAAAAAAGGTTAAACATCACTGGAATATACTCTTGACTTGGATAAGTGGATGGCTGACAGATATATATAAAAAATAGCATATGGTGGGTGTGAATTTGCCAGATTTAAGGTGATCAGTGGTGTACCCCCCAGGGTCCAGTGCTTGGGCCATTGTTGTTCAATCTATACAATCATGACATTAGGAAGGGTGCAACTGTTTGCCGATGATGCGAAGATAGGTAGGGCAATCAGGTATGCTAGATTCCACAGTATAGTAAAAACTTACATAATAAAAATTGTAAATAAAACTCAGAGAATAATTGCAATGTTAAAACGAACCTTGACATGTAAGGATAAGGAAGTCATTTTGCCTCTTTGCAAGGCCTTGATAAGACTACTGTGCACAGATTTGCTCTCTCCTGGGTTCCAAGGGTATGAAGAAGCTGTGGAAAGGTACAAAGAAAGTTACAAAGATTATATCAGGATTATGGAGTTTAAGATGAAATTTTTTGTTATATGGAAGAGAACACAGGAGGGGGAAGGCATCCACAGAAGTTGCTTGTTTGTGTTTAAAAATGGACGAAGGCTAGATTTTTCTCTCAAAGAACAGTGCTTGAGTGGAATAGTTTGCCTTTTGAGGTAGTGAGCATCTAGTGTAAATGAGTTTAAGGGAAGGCATGACAGTTGGTGTCACTAATATTGCCTTTATTTGCCTTACTTGACTCCGTAGAGGTCTCAAATAATAATAATAATACCCATTAGCAATCAACTTCAGCAGAACAAAAAGAGTAAGCTTGATGCATGAAAATTTTGATAATGCAAATATGTGATGAATGGATGTATCTACCAGTAAAGGAATGTCAAACAGAAAAGTACTACATGCCATAATATATGCATAACACTGTAACTGTGAAATTTGTGCATGTTCATGGAGTGCTCCTCTAGAATGCTAAAATTTGAATCTAAGGGATCAATTATGATCCAGCCAAGATTGATGAATTATTAGTTCAGGCATTGGTTCAACTAACTTACTTTATGTACAATGACTGAACAAGCATTTCATGTACTAATTATGAATTTTAGTAAAATAAATGCAAGCAAATAAATGCTGGTCTGGTTGGCAGAGTGGTTAATGTACCCACTCTACACCCAAATAACTGGCTGATGGTTCAAATCACACTGTGGATATGAATGTTTGTGATCGTCTTTAAGCAAGAGATAAATTTCACTGCTTGGTGTAAAACCATTTACTTACCGGAAGCCTGAAGTGGGTTGAAAAAGTTCTACGCATGGTCTCTAGAGCAGAATTTCTGGATTTTAAAAGACAGAAAATTAATAAAAACAAGAAAAAATTCATTTCTTAGCTCACCTACAGTACAAATGTAGGTGAGCTAAGAAATTACTGTAGGTGGGTGTCTCAAAAGTTTTTTCAGAAATGTGTAAATATATACAAAATCGTGTTCTCTAAATATAAACAGCATAAAGAGTATGCCCACCTATTATCGGAGAATCCATTCCGATAATAGGGTAACGATAATAGTCCATATTATGGGATGAGTTGTTTATTATTACATGCCGGAAAATTAACTTCTCTTTTATGATCATTGTAGTTAACTATGTCGTTTGTATAACAGTTGGAAAATTTTACCAAAAAAAGCACGTGATTTCGCGTGTTGGCGACCACTTTGTACATCCTTCATTTCTCTTTCCTCTTCAGCATGAATCGACTATTCTGGGCAAGTCAGCAAGCAGAGATCTACAAACTGTGGGCTTACAATAATGTAAATTTCCAGGTTAAATGGAGGACACCATTTTTTTCATATGTTTTTTATTGATTGATTTTCTGCTTTTCTAATATTAATGCAGTGTACAAAATATCTTGAAACAAATAATTTTATTCAAAATATGAGATATTGCAAAACTTTAAAGTGCACATAAATACAAACCTTAATTAGATACATACTGCAGTTTTCAAAACAACTTAGAATAAAAATCACATAGGATTCAGGTCATAGCAGATTTATTTAATTTGTTTTCCAAAATATGAATCCAACATGGCCTTTCTAACTTACTTACCTGTTAACAGTTCATCATCTGATCACAACCTCGTCTAACTGCATCTACCCTTGCAAAATTACAGTCATGCTCTTCTAACAAATTTGTGCATTCCTCATGCAGTAGTAGAGCTTTTTCTAGAATTTGAATTGATTTTTCAATGACTGCTGCATTAAATTCAATGTCTTGCTACGCTTCATTCATACCCTTCATTCAAAGGTTGACTTAGGCATTTAATCAGTAATTCACATAATCCACTGTTGCACTGTCAATTCCTACTTCAGTTGCCATGTTACTAATTCCTTTGGCAATTTCAGGACTTGTATCTGAGGATGACCTCTCTCTTCATTCTCTGGGAATAATTTTTTTCCATGCTTCTTGTATGCAAGATGTTGACACTTTTTTTTTTCCATGACTCATCTATGTTATGAAATTCCTGTAGGATGCTAAATTGTTTCCACCACTTCCTCATACTGTCCTTTCCTTGACCATCACTGCCTGCAATAAACTGTTGAAATGTTTGCCTTAAATAATACACCTCGGACATCACGATTACTCCATGATTCAGGGGCTGCAACACTGATGTTATGGTGGGAGGTAGGAATTCAATTTGAGCTGGCAAAGTACTAAGTGATTCTAAATTAAGGGGATGATCAGGAGCATTATCTAACATCAGTAAAGCTTGAGGTTCAACTCCAGTTTAAGAGCAATAATCCTTAACTAATAAGCAAAAATAATTTTTGAACCAGTCATTGAAAATTGTTTGCACCACCCAAGCTTTGTGATTGCTCTTCTAAATAATGGGAAAAGAATTTTTATTGTTCTTATAGATATGCACACAATGTAGATTTTCAGTATGATAGACATATGGTTTTCATTTTAAAATCTGCTGCCTAAAAGAATAACATGATTTTTAGCAGCTTTAAACTCTGATGTAACTTTTTCTTCTTGCAAAATAGATATTGGCATCTGCTATCAAAAAAGATTAGTTTTGTCAAAATTAAATTAGGTAGGCTTTTTTCCAATTGATTCTTGAAATCAAATGAGAAATTCTTCAACACTTTTTGTGCTGTGCTTGCTGATTCCCTCATTATTCTTAAATTGTGCAAACTTGTTTGCTTTCTGAAACAATCAAATCATCCCTTTCTGGCCAAAAATGTTGGAATTGATGAATTATTCCAGAGTTTGTTTTTAAAGTAGTCATGCAGACTGAAAGCCTTATTCTTTATTATTTGTGTTTTGACAGGTATCAATTTTTGATTTAAATCTTCATTTAAATCATGCAATTAATTTTTCCAGCCGGGATATCATTAGTGTGTGGGAAATTATGAAAGAATATTTGTTAGCAGCAATGGTAAGTTGTATACCACGATTGAACAAGAGGACACAATTTGGAGTACAGTGGATGACAAACAATATTAAACAGGAATTGCATGCGAAAGTATGCAATTCCTGTTTAATATTGTTCCAGTATGGTAAGTAAGATGAAACTGGAATATGAGAGGAGATTAGCCCTAAGATCCAAAGAAAATCCTAGTGAATATTTTAGATATGTGGCCAGTAGGAGGAGAAATGATTGTAGAAGAATGATATTGTGGGATAAAAATGGGAATAGAGTGACTGATATAGCGGACATAGTAGAATTGTTCAATGAACACTTAATTGGAGTATTTCATCCTGAAGGAGTCAGTTTTAATGCTAGAGGGATAGGGCAGGTTCAAGGTTTAGAGGTACAGGAGGAGAGTGTGTTTCAAATAACGAGTACTCGGGATGTCAATAAAGCTATGGGAGTAGATGGTATTTCACCACGAGTTTTGAGAGAATGTGTGTGCTAGGGAACTGACAGTGCCTTTGACCTGGCTTTTCAATGAAAGTCTGGCTGCTGGAAAGGTGCCCATGGAATGGAAGGAAGGAAAGATAGTGCTATTTCTTAAGGGTGGTAGCAGACTGGAAGTGTATAATTATAGACCAATTTGTGTGTCATTGGTAGTTAGTAATATCTTGGAGAAAGTAGTGAAGGACCATATACAGCATTGAGCAGATGAGGGTAATGTTATCTGTGAGAATCAACATGGATTTGTGAAGAGGTGCTCTTGTTTTAGCAACATGCTAGCCTTTTATGATAAAGTTACGAGCATTAGATGAGGGAAAGGCATATACTGCCATTTTCTTAGACTTAGCGAAGGCATTTGACAGGGTGTCACATGATAAGCTGATATTTAAGTTGCAGTACATGGGTCTGGATGTCAGACTGGTCAAATGGATTCAGGATTGGCTGTCTGATAGTATCAGAAAGTTGTGTATGATTGGGCAGTTTCAAGGATGCAGAGGGTTGCAAGTGGGGTCCTACAGGGCTCAGTACTGGGACCTATATTGTTTAACCTTTATATCAATGACATTGTCAGTGGATTGCAAGGGGATATTCAGTTGTTTGCAGATGATGCGAAGCTGGGAAGGATTATTAGTAATAGTGCAGATGCGGCAGCCCTGCTAGAGGATTTGAATAAGCTAGATAGATGGCCAAATGAATGGGGGTGTCTGTTTAATGCAGCAAAATGTAAGATCTTGAGGTTTGGGAAACATCGATGGGACACTGCATACTCTATGGGAGGATTTATACTGGAGGAAGTAGGGGAGACAAGAGATCTGGGGTTGATGATTGATAGAAACCTGAAATTTAGGGGACATATTGCAAAGGTGGTGAAGGTAACATAGAGGATTGCTGCAATAATGAGAAGGACGCTGACCTGCAGAGATAAAATAGTTATCATTCCGTTGTATAAGACCCTGATCAGACCACACTTAGACTATTGTTCTCAGATTTGGTCCCCAGGATTTGAAGGGGATAAATTAACTGTGGAAAGGGTACAAAGGCGGATAACAAAGATGGTTTCAGGACTGTACCATGTTAGTTATGAGGATCGGCCGAGGGAATGTGGACTGCAGAGTTTGGTGGATAGAAGAAGGAGAGGTGATATGATTGATACTTTTTAAACTGTTGAGAAGTGGTTACAGGGTTGACATTGGGGAGTTCTTTCGCTTGGTTGAACAGCAGGAAGGAGTGATGACAAGAGGCCATCCCTGGAAGTTACGAAAGGAAACTGTTTGCAAGAGGGTGAGGAGTGGTTTCTTTGCATGGAGAGTGGTTGAACCAAGGAATGCATTGCCTGATGGAGTGGTGAGAGCGAGAACGGTCAATGAGTTTAAGCAGTGGTATGATAGACTTTGTGTTTCTCAGTGGGGCCCTCCCCTCGATGAGTCTTTTGACTCCATGGAGTCAAATATCCTTAACTCTTGCAGTTCTATTTGATGCTCAATTTACTAATTTTTGTACCAGAGAAAGAAGTTTATTCTACTATTTCATAAACAACACATCTAAGTTGAGCTCTTCATGTTAAGCCACTTTACAGTATAAATTTTACCAATTGCTATTTCCATAGTAATCCAGTGTCCAAAAGGATTGGATAAGACAGAAGTGAAACTTTCCATGCAGCAGTTCCTCGAACATTCAATTTGAACTTCGATTGCAATATCTTCTTTTATTTACTAAATACTTGTTGACGGTGTCAATTCCTCCAGGTTAAATACTCACAGTTGTACGATTCCTTTTCGGAATCTTCTATTAATATTCCCCCGACCGTCACGTAAAACTCAAGACATTCCAAAGAACAAAAATTCTCCGCTTTACATTCTTAAACCTTCCATTAGCTATCTTCTTGTTTTCTTCATTACTCCGATACTGAATGCTCTCTCTCTGTCAGCAGTCAATCACTCATCAATCTTCTCAGTGAGAATGCACACTTCATGTAAATGGCAAGAGAGAAGTTGCGTATAATGATTGACACATAGCCACAATTAGCGTAATGAGAATGTCTTTTCAAAACACACTTAATAATTGAAATTATCACAATCTAGTGGGTGCACATCAAAATTTCAAATGCTTTACATTTCATTTTGACAATAATAATATCAATAACGAACACATCGCAAGTGCCAATATACGTTATGAAACCAAAACTAATAATATACTAACATAAACAATTTGTAAAAAAATTCATAATTTTAAATTATGATTATTTTTACATCAGTTTCATCTTTCTCTTAATTTTTTTAAAAATTTTTAAATATTTAATATATAAGTTAAATATCTTACAAACTTACAATTGTTTTAATTCTTATGCATAGAACTTAAATAATAAGGAGGTTCTTGCCTGATCATTATTTATAATCTTTGAAAGGTACTAATTTCAGAATCATCTGATGCTAGAGATAATTGTGATTTTACTTCTCCCAATTCATTATATTTATAAATTTCATTTGTGTACTTGTCAAATATTTCACTCAAATTACTTGAATTATGTTCTAAATTTACAGAATCATCACTATCAAAATCAAATTCTACAGGTTGAGATTCTTTATCTTCATTAACTAAATACGAGGTATTTTCACATTCCTCTGGTTTATTTAATTCTAAGTTAACTAATCTATATGATACTGTGCCACTATTTCATCCATATTAGTTTCTTTTTGATTATCATCACTCTTATGTTGTACATCATAGGTGGCCAACAGCAGGTCCACGGGCCACATGCAGCCTATAACGTGACTTTGTTGTGTGTTTGAAATACAATGTTTGAAACTATTCCCCTTCCTACCTATCTGATTGTGGATGAGATGCACAATTAGTATGAGGAAAACAACCCTCATCTTTCAATATTTTATTCATATCGCCTACTAAATTAATTAAATTTCTAGAGCCTAAAAAGTACCTTTTTTATCTATCAGAGTGTACATTTACAATTTTCCTAGGATTTCTGACACCTTGAATCCTAAAATTCACAGGAAAAATTTGGTCTAGAATTCTATATGGAACTGAAGCTTTTCTTCCTAATTTCCCAACCCTTTTTATTCTAGATTTATCATCTAACAATATTAAATCTCCTGTGCAAATGACTTATACTTTCTGAAACAATTAATTAACATAATTAATTAATAATGGTTTTCTGTGAACTCATCATCATCATCAAATTCTTGTCATGTACCCTGAAGAAGTGTACAGGATAAGATAGTACTACATGAAAAGTTTACATCGTTACTAACTCCCTATCTACAATTTTCCTCCAAATCAGTTGTTACCTATCAAGACTCCAACATTATCAGACCTTATATTTCAATCTTCTAAGGCACTTTTTTATGGTATCAATCCACCTATATCTTGATCTTCCTCTGGGTCTTTTTCCTGCCAACATGGCAGAGAACACTTGTTTTGCTAATCTTTCCACTCTCATTCTGTTTAAGTGACCATACCACATGAGATTAGCTCTGCTAACAGATTCCTGGATGTTGACAATGCCAAGTTCTTTCCTAATATCCTCTTTTTCAATATATTGCCAATGATGCCATCTGTTCATGCCCCTTTATTCTCAGGACTCTTATATCTGTGGTCTCTAGTCTTTGGTCAAGTGTTTTTTTTTCTAGCCCAGCTCTCAGATCCATAAGTTAAAATTGGTTTGATCACTGTCTCGTATACAACTAATTTAGTGTTTTCACAAATTTCTCTCTTTTTCCACATAAATTTATTCAGCTGACTTCCTACCATACCAACTTTGTTGATTCTGTTGTCCATTTCCATATTTAATTTACCATCTTCACTAAAAATTATGCCTAAGTAGTCGAAATGCTTTACTTGTTCTGTAGGTTCTCCATTTACAATGCAGATGATATTTTCAATGCTTCTGCCTATTTTCATTGTCTTTGTGTTTTTAATGCTGACCTTCATAGCATATCTATTACAACAGTTATTCAATTTAGTCAAGGTATCTTGCAGACTTCTAGCAGATTTATTTTGAAGTATAACATTGTCTGCATAAAGCAAAGAGCCGACATTAACATCTCCAATTTTGATATACCACTTTCATTCATAATGTGATCCATATAGATACTGAATAACGGAGGGGATAATGTACATCCTTGTCTCACACAAGATTTAATATTAAACCATCTTTCTGTACTTCCTTCAGTTCTAACTGCTGACTTACAACTCAAATAAAGACGAAGTATTGCTTGAACGTTTTGAATAGCTTCTCTCTTGGCATCTTGCCATATGCTTTGTACAGATCTACAAAACTTAAATACATATCTTTGTTATATTCCCATGATTTCTCAACTATTTGTTGTAAAGTGAAAATCTGATCCTGACAGCCTCAATTTAACCTGAATCCATCGTGCTCTTCACCAAGCTTTTCTTCCACAATTCTTATCAACCATTTCTCAAGTATACTTGCATAAATCTTACCAGGAACACTCACTCAGCAGAGAACACTCTTAATTCTTAAATTCAGTTTATTTCCCTTTTTATATATGGGTACTATGAGAGCTCTACTCCAATCATCCAGAATTCATTCCTCTATCCAGCCCTCTGAATTATGCAGTGCAGCCACTGTAAGACTTTTATACCTGCATATTTGAACATTTCTGGTCGAATATCATCTACTCCTGCTGCCTTTCACATTTTAGGGCTTTAATGACTTTTTTCTATTTCAAGTATAGATATGTATTCCTGACTGCAACCCTGTTGATTGTTTTTTTACCACTGTGCTATCACTGTTTGTTTCATTTAGCAATTTTTCAATATTTTGCAATATTTAGCAATGAAGTAATTACTCCATACTTTAAGAATATATCTTTTTCTCCAGTTTTATACATGTACCCTTTATCATCTCTAATTCCTTTTACAGCACTCTTTCCTCCATTTCTGAACTTCTTCAACAACCTCCAGAATATCTTGCCACCTTCTTGACATTTATTTTCTATGTTCTTACCAGAGTCTTCCCATGACTTTTATTTAGCTTGTTTTACACAGTGTTTAGCTTTCTTACATTTGTCTCTGTATTCTCTCAGAGCACAAGTTGACTTATTTGTAGGAACTTCTAATATGCTTTCTTCACTGCCTCCTTAACTTCCTGTGTCCACCTTGGAGTTCTGATTTTTCTATCATTGCAGACAACCCCAGCACATGCCTCTCTGGCTGAATCAATCAGTGTTTTCTTCAGGGCTTGCCACTGAATCTCCAAAGTTTGGTTCTGGTTCTCAAACTCTTTCATTTTTTCTTAAATAATCTTTGTGTATTTTAGTCTACAATTCGCATCTGAGACCTGCTCAACTTTCATCTGCTTTAAAAATTTCTTACATGTTCTTCTTTTCAATATGAAATTCAATTTTATTCTGCTCAACACTAAATGGTGATCACTTCCAATTTCAAATCCTCTGTACACTCTGGTGTCCTGCACAAGGGAGAAAGCATCACTATCAACAATAACATAGTCAGTGAGACTTTTCTTATTCCTTGCCTCCTCTCTCCATGTGAATTTGTGCACATTTTTATGTTGGAACATGGTGTTAGTAATAACCAGTCCATGTCCTGAGCAGAAATGCAACAGATATTTGCCATTATTATTAGCTTTGCTCTTTTCTCCAAATTTTCCCAAAATATTTTTTTATGTCTGACAATCATTTCCTACTCTGTTATTTAAATCCCCAACAAGGAACAACTTTTCCTTTTTCACTGATTCAATTGCTTTCTCTAAAGCCTCAAAAAATTCTTCCACTCCACCTTAGTGAACCTTCTGTGGGACCACAGGCACAAATAAGTCTCATTGTCCAGTTCCCTATTCTGATATTTGCCCACATCACTACTTGAGTCTGCCCGTCATTCAAGAAAATGAGCCTCATTAGTGTTGAATACTATGACTACTCTTGCTTTTCCTTGATTGTCAATGCCTGAATATAAAATTTTGTATTTACTGCTCAGAAAGATCTCACCAGTTTTTGTCTTTTTGGTTTCAATCACCCTTATTATGTCGATCTGGTACTTATTCAATTCCTCTGCTAGCTCCATTTCTTTGCCATTCCGGTTTCTTATGTTGATAGTACTAATCTTGAACTCTGGTGATGTTGAGTTGGGGTGAGTTTTAGGATTTGTTCCAGTAGCTGACTTTTTGCTGTTCACCCTTGTTCCCTGGCGAAAACAACGGGGGGGGGGGGCCTTGCTTAATCGGGTGACACTCCAGCTAGCATGAAATTCTGTCATGTTGTTCCATCATTTTGTATTGTGGTTAAAGCCAATAAGAATACAATTTGGTCAGTTAAATCCCAAATTGCCAACCCATCCTCATTTGTTCAGTATCCAGGTAGATACCTAACAGGGTGCACCACGAGAAAGCGAGGATTGGACATTAGGTCAGTAGCCCTGGTGGGTTCTCCACATTTCTTTAAAGGCTATGTGGAGGTGTCTTCTCAGTTATACAGCTTTGACCCTTAAGCTCCCCCCTTTCTGTGAATTTAATTTACCTATTTCACCTACGAGTAGTGGAAAATTTATCTACTACTGTTTCCAGGTACTCATTTATGTCATTGTATCCTGTATTAGGAATGACAAACAAGTTCATTAGGAAAGATTGGATCAAAACCATATAAAGCAAAAGATGTTTTTTCTTTAATAAGAGAATGAAAAGCAGATCTGCATGCACATAATGCTTGAGAAAGATATGTGTCCCAATCACTCATTTTAGTGCTTGCCAGATTTGAAAGTATTTTATATTTTTATTCAGCCTTTCACACATGCCATTATACTGTGGGTGGCAAGGTGTAGTAAACATCTTCCTGAGTAATTAGCAGAATTGTAACAAGTTCAGATGTAAAATTTGCTCCTTGATCTGAAAGTAAGGTTTGAGGAGTTCCATATCTACAAATAATCATATTCAAGAACTTTCTTGCTATAGTCTTTTCAGTTTGATCTTTCATTGAGACTGATTCAGGAAATCTAGTTAGCATATCTATGGCTACTAGAATATACTTATTGCCTTTTTTCGTACTTGGCAGTGGACCTACTACATCAATAGCAACAGCCTGAAAAGATCTTGTTGGGATTGTAAATGGTTGTAGTGGAGCTTTTCCTCTAAAAGTTTGGCATTTATGGCATGATTTAACATATGTGAGTATGTCACTCTTCATACCTTTTCAGATGTAACGATCCTTTATTCTTTCCCAAGTTGTAGAAAATCCTTAGTGTCCTGTCAAATCAGAATCATGGAAAGTGTACATAATGCAAGAAATCATTTGAGTTGTTGCCAATATTGTCACTTTCAATCTTCCTTCTTCAATTTGTCTAGATAATGGTAATCCATCTTTATCTAAATATACATTTTCCAGGTTTATAAATGTATCTAATTGAGTTTCACCCCTCAATACTGCTTCATAACTAGTTTTGAGTATGGGATCGCCTTTTTAAGCTTGGACAATCTCATCCTTTTTCCAGATTTGTGAACTAGGTTCCTTATTCATCTTATGAACTACATGAATTTTAGATTTCTCTTCATCTTGATTCAAATGGTTATTCCTAGATGATTCATCATCATCAGATCCTAGAGATCTAGATAAGTAATCAGCTACTATTTTTTTTCCCTGGAATATAAGCCATTATATTCCTGCAGTTCCAGTGCCCACTTAATTATACATTGATTTTTATCCTTCATAGTACTTAGGAATGAGAGAGGCTGGTGATCAGATCTTATGTTATTAGGACAACCTATTAAAATATCTAAATTTTCTCAAGGGAAAAATTATTACTAGTGCTTCCTAGGTTGAAACCGGTATGGGTAGTGGCCCTTGCCTTAATGCATAGCATCACACATATCTGCAAGGAAATTTACTTTGCATTATGGGAGATACTGAGATAGGAGTGATGAGAGCTTTCTCCACCTTTGCAACAAGTTGCCTGGTGTTGCACTACCTTACCCCAGTCCTGAAGATACTTTCAGGCGCAAACTTTGTTTGCTCACACTTGGATAAAGATTAAACTAAACTTATTATAGTCTAACCAAGTGAAAAATAAACTCTCAACATCTTTCTCTGAATCCGGAGTAATTTAATAATAAGGTTGCCCTTATTATTAAATCACCCTTTGGCAACTCCTATAGGTTAGGATGACTTCTCATTGCTTCTGCCTTTGTATCTCCACTACTGGGCCTGGCTCCCACTGACGAGACCTCAATAAAGGTCGAAACCGGTATGGGTAGTGGCCCTTGCCTTAATGCATAGCATTACACATATCTGCAAGGAGATATGCTTTGCATTATGGGAGCTTTCTCCATCTTTGCAACGAGTTGCCTGGTGTTGCACTACCTTACCCTAGTCCTGAAGATACTTTCAGGCGCAAACTTTGTTTGCTCACACTTGGATAAAGGATTAAACTAAACTTATTATAGTGCTTCCTACTCTAAGACTGAATAGTTGAATTCTGGATCTGGTAATTTCCTACTAATAAAAGCTACTGGCTTAAAATTTTCTCCTTCTTTCTGTTCTAATATAGCAGCAATGCACTCATTTGAAGCATCAGCAGAAAGATAAAAAATTTCACAAATTTAGGATAAATGAGAAATGGAGCTTTGGTTAATGCCCGTTTTAGCTTGTCAAATGCTCTTGTTGGGATTTACCCCAATTGAATCTAACACCTTTCCTTGTCAAGTATACCATGGGTCTCAATAACTGCAAACAATTAGGAATAAATTTTCTATAGAAATTTAACATGCCAACGAATCTACAAACTTGCCTAACTGTTTTTGGAGGTTTGGCTGATAATATGCCTTCTACATTTGACTGAGTTGCCCTAATTCCTTTGTTGCTGACTTTATGACCTAAAAATTAACTTCGTTTAAGAAAAATTGGCACTTAGAGCACTTTAAAGATAGACGTACTTCATCTAATTTCTCTAAAACATTCCACAAGATTTTACAATGGTTATATAGACCCTTTGAAAAAATCAGATCGTCCTGAAAACAGATGACTCCATTTTCCAACATATCTGATAACACAGAATTCATTAAAGAATGGAATGACATGGCAGAATTTCTTGCACCTTGTGATAATCTATATAGTTGATATTTCTGATATCCAGTAGAAAATGCAAAGCATTTTCTGTCTTCTTTCTTCAAATGGATCTGAAAGTACCCAGAATTTAAATTCAGTATTGTAAAATACTGTGCTCCTTCCAAACAGATCAATAATTCCTGAATCTTACACAGAGGGAATCTATAGACTTTGTAACCTTATTGATGGCTCTCAAGTTTAATACAAACCTTAGGTTTCCATTTGGTTTTTCAATACACATAGAACTAGTATTGTATAGATTCTACAACCTCTCATGTGAAACTGATATTAAAGTGAAAACTATTTGGAAGTGTTAAAATTTATGCAGAGTATTTGCCCCCCCAAAAAAAGTACAACTTATTGCTGTTTCCTTTTCTTCTTCCAGATAAAATAGACAACACAATGTAGAAATACTGTTATACTGATGGTAATAACAATACTCAATTTACTAGTTCAGTGCATTATTTTTTGGAAAAAAAGAAATTCATGCAAGCATATGCACACACATGCTATTACATGTGATATAAACAAAAATATAGTAGTTTTAATGGAGAAAATAAGAAAATAAACTGGTGCATTTTTATAATTGAAAGTTGTACATCATCAACAAATTAATGATCTGCTGTTTAGAAAATAAGTGATTATTAATGAGTAACTACTACTTTATAATTTAAGATGATTCACAATTAATTTAATAAATGACTCAATAACTGCAGCTTTAATCATATAGTCACCTCCTAAACTTTTCACAACAGTGAAAATTGCAATCTGCATATGATTCATTAACCACCCTATCAGCCATAACATGTTCAACTCTCATGCAAATAACTGATTAAAAGCATACCAACAAAACTGAAATCCCATTGATATAACATGAATTCAAAGTTTAATATGATTTTCTTTCTTTCATGCTTCTACGGCAATCAAAATATATCAAGAAAATTATGGAAACAACTACTGTGTTGGAGTAAAATTTTAATTTAATATAAATCAAAATAAACACTCAACATTTCATCCTTCACATTAAGGTCATCATCTGGAGTATACACATATATACAAAGAAACAAGCTGTGCTACAATCTACATGGTATGCTAAAGTTACTGATCAACCGTTAAAACTATTGGCCTGACCTCCGGTAAAAAAAAAAATCCAATTTATTACATCAAAGCTAGAGTCCTGTTATTATTATCTATTAGGTTACAAAATTAAATTAAGCTGGAGAGTAACATGTTCACACAGAAAAATAATAAATAAATTTTTAAAAAAATTACTTCTCTAAGTATACATATAAATTGCAACAAACTTGTATGGATAGTGGCCAAATAAAAGCTGAAAAAATTGCTTAGTCCTAAAGTCAGGGTTTGCTGGAAAACTGAGTGGGCTGAATGTGTGCCATCCAAATTCTTGGAATTTTTATGCCACCATTATCGTTAAGATAAGGGTGGTTAATCAAAATTTCACAGGCTTCTTTAAATTTCCGTTCATACCAAGTTTTCGTATGATGTAAAGAACAAGTACTTTTCCAATCAATTTGGTGTAGGGTGTTAAGAGTGTGATCTGAGAGGCCTGCTTCACACCAAAATTGTTAAAATTAATGTATCACTTTGTGTTTTATTATTATTATTATTTTAAACGGATAGGGATTGTACGTCCAGTTTCCCCCCATGTGAGGTAAGTTACAGGTGCATTAAATGCAATTAACTCCAGGATATGCCAATGGGGATAGAGAAGCCTTAAAGAAGTTGAATATTTGATGAAGCCATAAAAGCCTGAAATGTGGAAAGGTCGCAGGAGTAGATGATATTCAACCAGAAATGCTCAAGTATGGAGGTATAAAAGTCTTACAGTGGCTGCACTGCATAGTTCAGAAAGCCTGGATAGAGGGACGAATTCCAGATGATTGGAGTAGAGCTCTCATAGTACTCATATATAAAAAGGGAAATAAAACTGAATGTGAGAATTACAGAGGAATTTCATTACTGAGTGTTACTGGTAAGATATATGCAAGTATAAATGAAATTGAGAAATGGTTGAGAAGGATTGTGGAAGAGAAGCTTGTTGAAGAACAAGCTGGATTCAGGCCAAATAGAGGCTGTCAGGATCAGATTTTCTCTTTACGACAGATAGTTGAAAAACCATGGGAATATAACAAAGATCTGTATTTAATTTTTGTAGATCTGGAAAAGGCAAATGAGAAGGTGCCAAGAGAGAAGCTATTCAAAATGCTACAGCTATATGGTGTCAATGGGGCATTATATTAAGCAATACTTAGGTCTTTATTTGAGTTGTAAGTCAGCAGTTAGAATTGAAGTACAGGAAGGTGGTTTAATGTTAAATGTGGTGTCAGACAAGGATGTACATTATCCCCTCTTTTATTCATTATCTATATGGATCACATTATAAAAGAAATTGGTATTAAACCTGATATCAAAATTGGAGCTGTTAATCTCAGCTCTTTCCTTTATGCAGATGATGTTATAATTCTAAATAAATCCACTACAAGTCTGCAAGATTCCCTGACTAAATTGAATAAATGTTGTAATAGATATGGTATGAAGGTCAGCATTAAAAAGACAAAGACAATGAAAATAGGTAGAAACATTCAAATTATTAACTGCATTGTGAATGGAGAACCTATAGAACAAGTAAAACAATTCAGCTACTTAGGCATGATTTTTAGTGAAAATGGTGAATTAAATATGAAATAGACAACAGAATCAACAAAGCTGGTATGGTAGGAAGTCAACTGAATAAATTTATGGAATATGGAATAAGAGAGAGAAATTAGCCAAACTACTTGTATACAGCTAATTATAATTAGCTGTATACAAGACAGTGTTCAAATGTTCAAACCAATTTTAACTTATGGATCTGAGAGCTGGGTTAGAAGTAAAACTTGACCAAAGACTACAGATATGAGAGTCCTGAGAAAGATTAGGGGCATGAACAGATGGTATCAATGTCCATATCATATGAAAATGAGGATATTAGGAAAAAACTTGATATTGTCAACATCCAGGAATGCATTAGCAGAGCTAATCTCAGGTGGTATGGTCATTTAAGCAGAATGGAAAAGGAATATATTCTTTTTTTTGTAGGTAAAATTTATTTTGCCACACAAAGTAACCAGAACATAGTACGTGGACAAAGAGAGCTGTAATATCAGGTGGGAAATTTGTTCTGTAGAAGAAGAACTGTGTCAATGATTGGGACATTTGTGAAAAGGGCAGATACATGAAAACTGACTAATAAAGCATCTTTGCCGAGTGTTATGTTTTTAATTTTGTTTATGAAGTGTTGTGTGTTTTTTATATAGGAGGGAGAATGATGTACCAACTCCTTGAGTGTTGACACTAATTTCTTGGCTAGGTGATAATTAGGGCTGTCTATTCCCTCAACTATCGGCTGAAGCAGAACGTTATGTTTGTGTACCTTGGGAACACCATATATTCTAGGAGAATGGGCATAATAGAGTATTAGTTTTTTAAAATTGTCTGACGGCCAAGAAGTGACAGACGTAAGTAATTACACAGTTTTCTTTTTTATCCTGTTAGTTGGATTATAGTTCACAAGGTGATAGGTTCTGTTATTAGAGAGTAGTTGATTCATCTGATGAATATAAGTTGATCTGTCAAGATGATCGTGCATTACCTTTGTCCGATTTTGCTATAATTATATCTTTAATTATAATTTAATTTTAATTATATATTGAAATTAAAGATAATTATATAATTATCTTTAATTTTATTTATAATTATATGTTTAACGTTTGGTGGCCGTGTGGCCGGCAAAAGTTAAACACATTCCTTAGCCACTTGAACAAACATGAGTGCATACAATTTACTATTGAAATTGAAAATTACAACACACTCCCTTTCCTAGATACACTGGTCACACGTCTTCCCTCAGGCAGTCCATCCTTCACTGTTTACTGCAAGCTTACACATACCGGCCAATATATACACACTAACTCATATCACCACTCTTTGCAAAAATTTGGATTCATTAACACTCTCAAAAACAGAGCTATAACAATTTGTTCTAATGAACAAGCTCTTAAACAAGAATTAAAAATTATTAGTAATACATGTATAAATAATGGGTATAGTAAAAATACTATTAATAAAGTTCTTCATAAAACTTCATTTAAAAAAAAATTATATAGATTACAATAAAACCATAGCTATCCCATATATTAAAGGGTTATCAGGAAAAAAAATAATAGACTCCTACACCATTATAATCTTAATGCCACTTTTAAACCACCTTTAAAATTAAAATACATATTCAACTCCTCTACCCCCATTGGTACACCCTGGAGTTAATTGCATCTATTGTACTTGTAACTTACCTTACATTGGGGGAAACTGAACATACAATCTCTATCCGTAAAAAAGAACACAAATGATACATTAAATTTAACAATTTTGGTGAAGCAGGCCTCTCAGATCACACTCTTAACACCCTACACCAAATTGATTGGAAAAGTACTGTTCTTTACATCATACAAAAACTTGGTATGAAGGGAAATTTAAAGAAGCCTGTGAAATTTTGATTAACCACCCTAATCTTAACGATAATGGTAGCATAAAAATCCCAAGAATTTGGATGGTACACATTTAGCACACTCAGTTTTCCAGCAAACCCCGACTTTAAGACTAAGCAATTTTTTCAGCTTTTATTTGGCCACTATCCATACAAGTTTGGTGCAATTTATATGTATATTTAGAGAAGTAATTTATTTATTTATTTATTATTTTTCTGTGTGAACATGTTACTCTCCAGCTTAATTTAATTTTGTAACCTAATAGATAATAATAACAGGACTCCAGCTTTGATGTAGTAAAGTTTTTTTTCCACCAGAGGGCAGGCCAATAGTTTTAGCAGTTGATCAGTAACTTTAGCATACCATGTAGATTGTAGGTAAGCTTGTTTCTTTGTATATACTCCAGATGATGACTTTAAGGTCAAAACGTCGAGTGTTTATTTTGATTTATATCAAACTATATCAAAATTTATATCAAAATTTTACTACTCTAACACTGTAGTTGTTTCCATAATTTTCATGATTTATTTTAATGTGGTTTATAATAATAATATATTTCTACCAGGCTGGCTGTGTGGTTAAACAGAACATGGAAACAGAACTTTTCAAAAGTTCTTCAGTTTTATTTTTACATTACATGAAACACTGGGAAAATATATTAATCTGTATTATAATTTCATTTCATTTCGAAATGTAACTGCATGTCCTACATGCAGCATTTCAAATATTACATTTGAAATTCCAAATGTAAGAGAAAACTTACTTCTGAATTCACTTTTATGACTTGACATTCTCAAGTGTTTTTATGTATCTTCTGTTTCTTAAAGAGATTTTGTGTTCTTCTTCAGGAATCCATTTAAGAGCCTTGTTCCAATCACCAGTATTCTTTAATAGTAACATTACTTTGAAAACCATGTGAATATTCAGGATTTTTGATATATTGCAGCTGTAAGATATGTACAATACATAAGATCAATTATAAGTTTGAAACACATTAAAATGTTTCATTATATAATTAAATTACTTATTGAAATATTTACACATTTTCTCTCTCACACGTCTCTACACATGATTTCCTTCAGCAGAATGTTTTTGAAGGTTAAAAAAAAAAACAAAGATTTGGAAAAATAACCCCCCCACACACACACACAGTATATAAACAAAGATTTTAATACTCTTTTATTATCACTGAAAACTTTTCTAAATGTATCAAATATTTTTAAAACTTAAAGAACATTTTCCATGTTGACTTTTTCTGGTGCAATTAGATTAACCTTTATCAATAAATTCTATTGTTGTTTTCAATCATTTTTTGCATAATGTTTAAACTGCAGTATAATCCTTTGAATGGAAATAGAAAATGAAGAAAAAATTTCCCTGTAAACTAAGAGAGTAAACAATAATCACAACTTATTACTTTGTCAAAATATTAATAAGAAAACATTACATTTCCAAATCGTGTTTTTGAAAATCAAAGAATAGGTCCTGAAAATCAAAATTACTCTTAAAATAACTTTCTTTTCTTTTCTTTCTTCTTGTGAGTGTTATATTGTTCTTTTCTTTCTTATCTCTATCATTTAAAAATATGTTTTTCCATCATGATAATGTAAATATAACAGCAAAGGAAATAACATTAACTGAATACAGAAAATAAACAAAAGTTTCAATTTATTAATTCAAAACTGTCTTGTTTTGAAGGAAAAAAAAACTTTTTTCAAAGGAGCTGAATCCAGGAGAAGGCATGTGACTAGCAGTGTACTACAGGACTCTGTACTTGAGCCTCTACTATTTAACTCTGCACATTAATGATACAAGAAATGACCTGAGAGGGAAATATTTAGTTATTTGCTGATGATGCAAAAGTGGGTAGAGAAATAGTTAATAAGGATGATGTGATGATCTTGGAGGATGACTTATACAGACTAACAGTATGGAAAAAAAAGAATGGCTGGCAGTTTAATGTGGCAAAGTGGCAAGGTTATTATACATTTTGAGATGAAAAGATAATCAGCTATGCACAGCACTGATGGAATTGAATACAAGAAATTATGGAGGCTAGGGATTTGGGAGGTGCTAGTGGACTATGGGTTCAAGTTCAGAGGCCATACTGTAAAAATAACTCACAGGATCAACTGCTTATCGAAGAAAACACTAACAAACAGAGGTAAAGGAGAGCATCATATATTTTTATAAGGCCTTCATATGGCCCTATCTGGACTACTATGCACATACCTAGTCAGATGGCTGCCTTGGAAATGTAGAAAAGGTAGAAAGGAATCAGAGGTAAGTGACCAAGATGGTGGCAGGTCTAAGATGTTCCCTATGAGGACATATTGAAGATTTGCAAGTCACATGAATTGGCAGATAGAAGGAAAAGGGGAAGGGATATGATAGAGACATAAGTTACTTAGAGGTTGCTTATAGGATTGACACATGAAATTTTTAGTCCATGACTAGTATGGGAAGAACTAGGGATCATTCCAGCAAATTAAGGAAGTTTTAGTTAGCAAGAGTGTGAGGGCTAGATTTTTTGCTTGGAGGGTGGCGAGTGAGTGAAATGGCTTGCCAAAGTTAGCTATGAGTGCTGTGTCAGTGACTAAGTTCAAAGCAGAGCACAGCAGGTATTGTGCAAATGAATGTTAGTATTTGGTTTTTGGATTGTTAGTGGACCTCCCAGGATGAGTCTACAGACTACATGGAGATGTCCATAAGAATAATAATTCTAGATCCACTTGCTATAACCAACATTGTTATAATGATATCACTCAATCATAACTTATTTTAATAATATTACAACACTAAACAAACTAAATTATAAAACTATATGTTTATTAACTGGCTTATATTTTGCTCATTTTCAAACCAGCATATTTGAGCAAACAACATATTATAATTTACACATGACAATCAGTAAGTGAAACAGTCAAAACTGTAATGAAAAAAAAAAAATATATATATATATATTTTTTTTATTAATTGGACACTCTAATGTAAAAAAAAAAGTATTACAGTTGTATGAGAGTTGATCTTAAGATGACAAGCATCCAAAATTTTGGCAGATTAATGCAGCCATACTTAGTTAGGAGATGCTTCATAGCAATCTATGGTTAGGATAATGCTTCATTACAATTGTTGACTAAGAAAAATCATGCGAACCTGTTATGACTTCTATATAGCACACTGGTTTTCTTCCATCTAATTCTGTGTGAAGGGTTATCCAAAGCATGGTCTGCCAGTCCAGACTTACCATAATAATGGTAGTGAATATATTCATGTTCTCAGGACCGTTGCCAGATTAGATCATGCCCTGAGGCAAACAATTAAATATCATCCCTGATGGATTATAAGACAAAAATATAAGAAAATCTCCAATTTCTATTTTGTTTTTATTACAAGAGAAACATTAATGCAAAATGATTACATAATATTAATTAAATATTTGCTCTAGGGATATCATGCAAAAAAACTGTTTATAAGCTCTTCTAAATTTAAATTATAAACTATGTCTGCCTCTATCAATATAGTTACTAGACCAACCAATCTTTCTTGGATCACTGCTGTTTGCAAATCATTTTTAATCAGTTTAAGCTTAGAAAAACTTCTTTCCGCACTTGCTACGCTAAGAGGAATTGTTAGCTTAGCAACAGCGCCTATTGCAATATGGCTGAATGAGCACCCTTAAGTCGCACCGTGAGGCAGGCAGGCTGCTTCTATGCTATGCCCTGTCGGCTGTACTGCATGTCCTCCAAGGCAAATGTTAATAGACTTCCTGTCTGTCCATAGTGGGCTAAGTCACAATCACGGGGAACTTCATACACTCCAGGATATGCAAGAGTTCTTAACCTTTTTTTGCCTGGCAACCCTTTTCAACTATTTGTATGGCCTGGTGCCCCCTGCTCAATGTTACACTAGGTTAATGACTCAATAAGATAATTATATTATTAGGCAAACCTAAATTACTATCAACGGAATGGAACTGATAGTTAATTAAAAATTAATGACTTTGATACAAATTAATTTTTACTCAAAAAAAACAAACTTTCTGTATTTAATAAGCCAATCATTAGTCGCCACCCTGAGCCTAATGAGATCCTGCTAATTTTTCATTATCAGGTTCAATGTTTGACAAACAAGGTCTCAAGTCTCCTCTTTCACTTATTTGCAATCTATTTCACCTTAGCTAACAATTGCAACACGATGCTGAATCCTTTCTCCACCAAGTATGAAGGAAAAGCATCATCATCATCAAATTCCTGTCATGCACCCTCAAGGGGTGTACAGGATATGATAGTACTACATGAAAAAAATTACATCATTACTAACTTCCTATCTACAATTTTCCTGCAAATCAGTCTGTTACTTGTCAAGGCTCCAACATTATCAGATGTTATATTTCTATGGTCTATATATTTTGATGTTATATTTCTAGGCACTTTGTACCGTATCAATCAACCTATATCTTGGTCTTCCTCTGGGTCGTTTTGCTGCCAACCTGGCAGAGAACACTTGTTTTGCTAATCTTTCTTCGCCCATTCTATTTAAGTGACCATGCAACCTGAGATTAGCTCTGCAAACGCATTCTGGATGCTGACAATGTCAAGTTCTTTCCTAATATCCTCGTTTTTAATATGATATTGCTATTGTTGCAATCTGTTCAGGCCTCTAATCTTTCTGAGGACTCTCATATCTGCGGTCTCTAATCTTTGGTCAAGTGTTTTACTTCTGACCCAGCTCTCAGATCCATAAGTTAAAACTGGTTTGAACACTGTCTTGTATACAGCTCATTTAGTGTTCTGACTAATTTCTCTCTTATTCCATATGAATTTATTCAATTGACTTTCCACCATACCAGCTTTGCTGTTTCTGTTGTCTATTTCTATATTTAATTTACCATCTTCAGTAAAAATCATGACTAAGTAGATGAAATGTTTTACTTGTTCCACAGGTTCTCCATTCACAACACAATTGACATTTTCAATGATTCTGCCTATTTTCATTGTCTTTGTCTTTTTATTGCTGACCTTCATACCATATCTATTACAACAGCTATTCAATTTAGTCAGAGAATCTTGCAGACTTATAGTGGATTTATTTAGAAGTATAACATCATCCACATAAAGCAAAAAGCTGACATTAACATCTTCAATTTTGATATCAGCTTTAATACCACTTTCCTTCATAATGTGATCCATATAGATAATGAATAACAGAGGGGATAATGTACATCCTTGTCTCATACCAGATTTAACATTAAACCATCTTCCTGTACTTCCTTCAATTCTAACTGCTGACTTACAACTCAAATAAAGACTAAGTATTGCTTGATATAATGCCCCATTGACACCATATAACTGCAGCATATTGAATAGCTTCTCTCCTGGCACCTTGTCGTATTCCTTTTCCAAATCGACAAAACTTAAATACAGATCTTTGTTATATTCCCATGCTTTCTCAACTATTTGTCGTAAAGTGAAGATCTGATTCTGACAGCCTCTATATGGCCTGAATCCAGCTTGTTCTTCACCAAGCTTTTCTTCCACAATTCTTCTCAACCGTTTCTCAAGTATACTTATATAGATCTTGACAGGAACACTCAGTAGGGAAATAGCTCTGTAATTCTCACATTTAGTTTTATTTCCCTTTTTATATATGGGTACTATGAGAGCTCTACTCCAATCATCGGGAATTTGTCCCTCTGTCCAGACTTTCTGAACAGCCACTGTAAGACTCTTATACCACCATACTACAGCATTTCTGGTCAAATATCATCTAGTCCTTTCCACATTTCAAGCCTTTGAATGGCTTTTTCTACTTCAAGTATGGATATATATTGCTGACTGCATGCCTGGGTAGTGGTTTTTATCACTGTGCTGTCATCACTGCTTGTTTAATTTAGCAGTTTTTCAAAGTAATTAATCCATATTTCAAAGACATCTTTTTCTTCTGTTTTCATGTCACCTTTATCATCTCTAACTCCTTTTACATTATCCTTTTTTTTTATCCTTTTACAGCAATCTTTCCTCCGTTCCTAAGCTTCTTCAACAACCTCCAGAATATTTTGTCAGCTTCTTGATATTTATTTTCATAAACTCCCGCCGAAGTTCTTCCGCTACGGTCCCGATGTCAGCTTCCATTCCTAAACGCTCCAGCCTATCCCGGTCCTTGGTAAATGTGGCGGTCGAGTTTAGCTAGTCTAGAAAACGTGTTTTTAAAGTTAAATATAGTGTGGCTTTTTGTCACAAATTGTGCTAAAATTGTGCATCGGTTAGAAACAAGTGTCCTTCAGTGGTATTATTGTTTAGAACTGTGGTGTATATATTGTGTTTTCACTGCCGTTTGTATCACTATATCAACGTGTAAAGATGGCGTCCAACAAGAAACGTACGTCAGCGGCGCGCAGGACTTCTACTACTACACGAAAGGCTGGCTCAGCGTTAGATTTTTCGCAATGGATGCGTTGCGGAAACTGCTACATGTATGCACCGAAAAATGTGAAGGATCTGTGGTCGGTCTGGCAAAATGAAAAGAAAGAAAATGTCGACGTATGTGAGAAGTGTCGGGATAGGCTGGAGCGTTTAGGAATGGAAGCTGACATCGGGACCGTAGCGGAAGAACTTCGGCGGGAGTTTATGAAAATGAAAAATGACCTTCATCTTCTTCATGAGGAAGTGGAAGTGATCGGTAAGGAGATACTGGAAGTTAAAGCTGAGTTTAATGTGTTAAACAGAGAAATTAGGACTATAGAGATTACTTTAGCTGAAGTAACTAGAACAGGATTACATATGGGTGAGTCTTTGGTGAATGATTCAGTAATAAATAGTATGGGAGTGATTGGGAGTCAACATAATAAAACCACAAGTAGCCAAGAAGAAATGAGATGTAGTGAGAGTGGGGGGGTAAGTAATAGAGAGTTGAGTAATGAAGCTGGGAGAGTCATGCTGAATAGTGTAGAGAATGAGTCCATGAGTGTGAACTTGAATGAAGTTAATAGAGGTAAAATATATGGTGATTCTATGATTAAGGGTATGGAGAGTGGTATGCATGAGGAGTGCTTGGCTGATGGTACAATAGAAAGAGTGGCTTTAGCAATAAAGAGAGGGCATGAAACAGACAAGATGATAGTTATGGTGGGTACGAATGACCTGAGAGGTAGTATAAATCGGGTAGGAAAAGATTTAAGAACATTATTAGATATTGTGAAGAGGAAAAGTGTCAATGGGAGAATAGTGTGTGTGCTGCCTCGTTTTGACAATTACGAGTTAAGTAGACGAGCAATGATAATGAATGATATGATTGCAAGAATGTGCAGAAAAAGAGGTCTGGAGTTTGTTGATGTTTGGAGTGTGTTTGAAGGAAAAAGGCAGTTGTATGCTAGAGATGGACTGCATCTTAACATGGAAGGACATAAGAGATTGAAGAAGTTATTGTTTTCTGAACAGGTTGAAGTTATTGGGCAGGGAAACTAATATTGAAAAGGTTGAGTGTAAGAGAGAGAAACTTTAGCACTGATTGTGTATTTATTGATCCTTATAGGCAGAATAAATTGCAGAAGAGAGGGGAAAAAAATCGGCATAGGACTACGGTAGTTAGTGACTTATATATCAGTTCTAAAGCCGGTACAAGATCTAGAGGGAATCTGCAATTTTTGTATACCAATGCTAGAAGCATTAGAAATAAGAGAGAAGAATTTTTGGCATTAGTCAGTGAAATCTCACCAAAAGTTGTAGGCATTAGTGAAACTTGGCTGTCAGCAGAAGATGTGGTCACTGGAATTGAATGTGATGGGTACAGTATTTTCAGGGAGGATAGAGAAGATAGAACAGGAGGAGGAGTACTGTTGATGATAGCTGATGTGTTGCAGCCAAAGAAAGTAGTATATCATGATGATAGACATGTGAATGAGAGTTCATTTGAGGCAGTCTGGTGCGAAATAGTGACCAACGCAACCAAATATACAGTTGGATGCTGCTATAGGCCAGGGAGTACAGGGGGAGATATTGAATTCATGCATCAGCAACTTAGTGCAATGAGTGAAGGCTTAGTGATTATTATGGGGGATTTTAATTATGGTGATATCAATTGGAAGGAGGAAATATCACGTAGCAAAAAGGAAATGGAGTTCATACATCTGCTACGAGATAATTACTTGAAACAGCACGTAACTGAAGGGACACGTGGTGTGAGAGTGTTGGACCTGGTTATTGGTTCAGAGGTTATACGCATAAGTAAGGTGACCTCGTTACCTCCAGTTGGTGAAAGCGATCATGTGGTATTGACTTGGGAGGTTGCAAAATCTGTGGATTTTGCTATTAAGAAGGGGTATGTACCAAACTACAGGTTAGGCAATTATAACAAGCTTCGGAGTGAGCTTGCAACCATCCCATGGCAGAACATATTGCAAAGGAAAGATGTTAGCAGTGCTTGGGATAAAATCAGCGGGTATCTGAGGAAAGCAATATCAGATTGTGTCCCCATGGTCAGGAGGTCAAACAAGGCAGGCATTAGATGGATGAGCAGTAGTATCAAGCTTGAACTACAAAAAAAGAAAATGTTATGGAGAATTTACAAGGAGAAGGGCGATCAGGACACCCATGAGCAGTACAAGGCTCAAGCTAGGAAGGTTACCAGCATAGTAAGAAAAGCTAAATCAGATTATGAGAAGACCTTAGCCAAAGAGATCAAGGGTAATCCCAAAGAGTTCTTCCGCTATGTGGCAAGTAAGAAGAAGAATGACTTCGGAAGGATAACCTTAGTGGGTGCTGATGGTATTGAGGTGACAAAATCAGATGTAATAGTCGAGTTACTGAGTGATCACTTCTCAAAAGTCTATCACCCAAGTGAGGATATCTCTATACCTATAGCAATACCTAATGTGAGAATTGAAGCTAAAGAATCAGAGGTATTAAATATATTGCGAAACTTAAATGCAAACACTGCGGTAGGCTTAGATGGAATATCAGCTCGGGTGTTGCGTGAATGTGCAAATGAATTGTCAACCCCTCTTACCTGGATATTTAATTTAAGTTTGAACTCTGGTATGGTCCCTAGGGAGTGGAAGTTAGGCAAAGTGGTTCCTTTGCATAAGGGTGGCTCTAAAACTGCAGTATTGAATTACAGACCAATCACCATCTCAGGAGTAGTGGTAAAAGTATTGGAAAAGTTGGTTAAAGACAAAATTCAAGAATGGGTGGATCAGGATATGATACTCTATAGAGGCCAACATGGTTTTGTTAAAGGTAGATCCTGCCTTAGCAATCTATTAACTATCCATAATAGAATAACATCAGAGTTGGACAAAGGAACTGGCTACACAGTGGTACTTCTGGATTTTGCTAAGGCTTTTGACAGGATACCCCATAGAACACTGTTACGCAAATTGGAGCAGATGGGAATGGATATTAAATTGGTGATATGGATAGGAGAATGGCTCAGGGAGAGATACCATAAGGTGGTGTATGGAGGAGCCGAGTCCAGAATGAGGCAGGTGACCAGTGGTGTGCCTCAGGGCTCTGTGCTTGGGCCAATGTTGTTTAATTTGTATATAAATGATATAGGAAACGGCTTAAAGGGAGATATTCAGTTGTTTGCTGATGATGCAAAGTTGTGTAGTGCAATAAAAAATCAAGCTGATGTTGAAAGTTTGCAGGAGGATTTAAATAAGCTGGTAAAATGGGCAAAAGAAAATGGATGTCAGTTCAATGTGGAAAAGTGTAAAGTCTTGCATTTTGGGATTAAAAGATTACCAGCTGTGTACTACATAGATGGAAAGGTACTCCAAGAGATTGACGAGGCTAGGGACTTAGGGGTATTGGTAGATAAGGAGATGAAGTTCAGAGGACACATTGCTAAGGTGTCCAAGATTGCACATAGGATTACTTGGTTGTTGAGGAACACACTGACATCCAGAGATAAAGAGGTTATTATTCCCCTTTATAAAGCATTGATACTTCCACATTTGGATTACTGTGCTCAGGTCTGGTCACCTGGATTCCTTGGAGATGAGGAGGCTGTGGAGAGGGTTCAGAGAAGAGTGACCAAGTTGGTGAGTGATATAAAAAATGCTCCCTACATTGATAGATTGAGAGCTTGTGGATTGCAGAGATTGGTTGATAGGCGAAGAAGAGGGGATATGATAGAAACATTCAAATTACTTAAAGGTTTTTATAGGATTGATGCAGGGGAAATGTTTCAGCTGTGTGATAGTGATGGAAGAACAAGAGGTCATCTCTGGAAATTAAAGAAGAGTGTGGTTAACAAAGGTGTCAGAACAAGGTTTTTTGCCTGGAGGGTGGTGAATGAGTGGAATTCATTGCCTGACTTTGTTGTGAGCTCTTCATCTGTAAATGAATTCAAGAAGAGATATGACAGATATTGTTTTGCTAGCTTGGGTCTCCCGCGATGAGTCTACTGACTCCATGGAGATACCCGTAATAATAATAATAATAATAATAATAATAATATTTTCTATATTCTTGCCAAAGTACTCCCATGACTTTTGTTTAACTAGTTTTACACAGTGTTTAGCATTCTTGCATTTGTCTCTATATTCTCTAAGAGCACAAGCTGACTTATTTGTCAGGAACTTTTGATATGCTTTCTTCTTTTCCTTCACTGTCTCTTTAACTTACTGTGTCCACCAGGGAGTTCTGATTTTGTTATCCTTGCAGACAACCTCACCACATGCCTCTCTGGCAGAATCAATCAATGTTTTCATCAGATTTTGCCACTGAATCTCCAAGGTTTGATTCCTGTTCTCAAACTCTTTCAATTTTTCTTCAATAAGCTTTGTATATTTCAGTCTACAGTTCACATCTGAGAACTGCTCAACTTTTATTCACTTATAACTTCCTTACATGTTATTCTTTTCAATATGAAATTCAATTTTATCCTGCTCAAGACTAAATAGTGATCACTTCCAATTTCAAATCCTCTGAACACTCTGGTGTCCTGCAGCAGGGAGAAAACATCACTATCAACAATAGCATAGTCAATGAGACTTTTCGTATTCCTTGCCTCCTCTCTCCATGTGAATTTGTGCACATTTTTATGTTGGAACATGGTGTTAGTAATAAATAGTCCATGTCCTGAGCAGAAATCCAACAGATATTTGCCATTATTATTAGCTTTGCTCTTTTCTCCAAATTTTCTCAAAATATTTTTGTATGTCTCGCAATCATTTCCTACTCTGCTATTTAGATCCCCAACAAGGACCAACTTTTCCTTCTTCATTGTGTCAGTTGCTTTTTCTAAAGCCACAAAAAATTCCTCCAGTTCTACCTTATTAGAACCTTCTGTAGGACCATAGGCACAAATAAGTCTCATTGTCCAGTTCCCTATTCTCATATTTGCCAACATTACTCTACTTGAGACTGACTGCCATTCAAGAAGATTAGCCTCGTATTTTGTGTTGAATACTATGGCTACTCCTTCTTTTCCTTGATTGTCATTGCCTGACTATAACATTTTGTATTTATTGCTCAAAAAGATCTCACTAGTTTTTGTGTTTTTTGTTTCAGTCACCCCTATTATGTCGATCTGGTACTTATCTAATTCCTCAGCTAGCTCCATTTCTTTGCCATTCAGGCTTCTTATGTTGATAGTACCGATCTTTAACTCTGGTGATATTGAGTTGGGGTTTGTTTTCAGAATTGTTCCAGTAGCTGACTTTTCGCTGTTCGCCCTGGTTCCCTGGCGAAAACAACGGGGGCCTTGTTTAACCGGGCGACGCCCCATCTGGCATGAAATTTTGTCATGTCGTACCCTCATTTTTTATTTTTGGTTTAACCAATAAGAATACAATTTGGTCAGCTAAATCCCAAATTGCCAGCCCATCCTCGTTCATTCAGTATCCAAGTAGATACCCAACAGGGTGCACCACGAGAAGGTGAGGATTGGACATTAGGTCAGAAGCCCTGGTCGGTTCTCCGCATTCCTTTAAAGGCTATGTGAAGGTCTCCTCTCAGTTATACAGCTTTGACCTCTCAGTCATACAATATTCTGAACAAAAGAAAGTGTTGATACAATATATCAAAAATACAATATAAATAAAGATGATAGATTAAATATGGAATTTTTTGCTTTTATTATATTAGTAGTATTATAAAGCTTACCACCCCTTTCAGTGTTCACAGTGCCTCAAGGGAGATGCTACCACCCAGGTTAAGAATCAAAAGCAGGGAGTGCCAAAACTAACGGCAGCGCTAAGGCCTTAGAGCCTGCGCTCCTTCCAAAAATAATGAAAATAATGATTCGCAAATTTCAAATTCAAAAATGACAGTTTACCTCCAGAAAACATCAATTCACCACTAGAAACTTTACAATTTTTAAAAGCAAGCAATTTGTAGAATATAGTTCCAGATACGTGAGTTGCATTGAGAATTTTGCTGACAATTCCTAAATTTGCTAAAACTTATCAAAACATATTTGTGATCGACAGTAGAGAGTAAGAGATTAAATTCTTTGGCCTTGTTATCTATGGAAAATGTTGTTGCCCAAAATATAGACATTGGTGAAAGAATAAAAGCTTTTGCAGATTTAAAATCAAGAAAAAATATTTCTAAATTATAATTGATTAAATTCAAATTACAGTGTAAACTCAATAATTTTTGTTTGTAATCATTTTTATTTGTTTCTTTTTTATGTAGTATATCTCAGTGAATAAAAATGATAAGTTAAATTAATGAAGTGTTGAAATTATTAATAATTTGAAAAAATACTTATACTTACAATTAGAAAGTACTTAAGTATAAAAAAAAATTAGGAGCATCACACACAAAGTCTGCCTGGGTCGAGAAATTATCTTGGTCTGTCACTGGGTAGGCTAAAGGTTAGATAATCCAGGAACCCAGCTCTAGAAATCAAACATGATGCTTGTTTTCAGGCCACATCTGGCCTACAAATAAGCAAGGCAGTGGTCTCATGCAAGGTGACGAAAAACACTTATAACCAAAAAAACACATCCATGCAACACTAGTATTTGAATCTATAGTCCATGTTAACCACTTGGCCAAGATGGTTGGCTGAATGATTAGAGTAACAGTTCTCCAGGTTGCAGGTCCAAATCCCTTTATGGACGTTTTTGTGATCATCTTTAAGTGGGAGATGAATTTCTTCACTTGATTCAGAAGGCTTAGAGGCTTTAGGTGTAAGAGGTAAAATTCCATCACTGAATTAGGAACTTCCTGTTTCCATTGCATGATTTTAGCCAGTAGTTAAAAGAATATTATATTATTTAAATGGTTAATAATGGATTGCATACTTAAGTTTAATCTTATTTTAACAGCGAGTTGCTGGCCAACTAAAAGTGCTCAGTATTTATCATGCAATAACAATACAGATCCTACTAAACAATCAAGAAAGAATAAAGCATTACTGTTTACAGAACTAATGCCATCATCTGAAAGAGTACATCACATCTTTCACATAAAATATCACAAATCTTCCTTTGAATCATTTTCTGACTTCAGATACCAATTTTTAGCTATTTCATTACTCTGATATAACTTCCATTCTTAACAAATCTTATGAATGTATTCATCATATTAGCATTTTCAAATTAAAAGAAAAATAATTTTTTTTTCAATAGGATGAAAAAAAAACATTTTGAAATCTAATACTGCAGTTTATGGATACTGCAGGATTAGTTATTCAACATTTTAATTAAGGCTTAAGGGTTTGATCATCTGAGAATCTTGTATGAGTCCACACATGGTACTATTAAAGCCACTTCAGACCCTCTAATAAGCAGATTGCCTGATTATACACAGCAAGAAAATGAAAATGTCTCCCACCTAAGGACTTTTATAGGCTGTGGATATATGCTATCTACTTGGCCAATCAGACTAAGAAAAATACCAAATTTCAATAAAATCTGTGCAGCCAGAGCTCATTCATGCATAACTTGCACATTTTGTGGAACACATTTAAAAAAAAAAAAAATGATAAATAGTTATAGTCAACATGTGCAATTGTCTTATATTTACCATTATTATAGTTCCCATTCCTTTTGTACAATGAACCTGTAGAAACTAAGCCAGAACTACTATACACTACAGAATTACAGACCACATATCATCCCACAAAAGTTGGCTTTTTTTCTATGCTGATTTAAGGGCAAGCTTAATGCACTGTCACATCCAGAGGTCTACAAGTACCATATCCATGTGGCATCTAGTACTTTGAACAAATAGGAAGTTCCACAAGTGTGTGTGCCTAAAAGAATATAAACTATCAAGATTCAAGCAAGCAATACATGATTTCATCCACTCACAGAAAATTGAAATAACATTATGGATTCACATAAAAAAATGTAAGTTTTTTTAAAGTAAATCCCATGCAGGAAAGATTTTTCAATAATGTATGTATGTGTGTGTGTCAGTACTGTGAGTGGATGAGTTAGATACCTGGGTCACTTACACTAGAAAGCAGAACACGAGACTTGTTTAAGCTACTTCACTCTAATAAACGGGTTGTGACTGACATCGGGTAATGAAAATCATCTACCTGCAGACTTCCACAAACATCTAGGTCACAGTGAGACTCAAACTTACAGCATGTTTATTGCAGAGATGTTACTCATTCAGCCAACCAGATTAGTGTGGTTGGAATGTTTTTTTTTTTTTTTTTTTTTCATTTGCATCTCATCCACAACAAAGTTATTCCAAAAGTACATTAGTATTAGTACAGTACATGGGATAGATAATCTGGAAATCCTGCTCTTAAGACCAGACCATACGTGGTACTTTTACAAGTTACTGTAGGCCTCTGAGTAAACAGGATGAAGGTCTCAGACTGAATGATGAAATTCATTCTCTATTCCATATACCTTAAGAAAAATGTATATCATATCTACTCTACACTTTTTATTGATAAATAACAGAACATAGAAGCACAAAGTCAAGAAAATTAAAGCTATTAGGGATGGATGAGTGAATGTGAAAATGAGAAAAAAATAAAAAATAAAAATACAGAATCTAGTCTCTCAAGTGACAAAACTGAATGAAGTAATCAGCATATGTTGTAAGGGTCATTGAAGCCTAACAGGTAGTAGGGAAAAGAGAGGGAGAAGATTAGTGAGACTTGGCTAACAGCAGATGATGTAGTTACAGGGATAGAGTGTGAGGGGGATCTTATTTTCAGGAAAGATAGAAAGAAAAAAAAAACAGGAATGGGATATTGCTAAATACAGCATATAAGTAGGAAATGAGAAGACAGATGTGTGGATGGCAATTCATTTGAGACAATATGGTGTGAGATCATAAGAAACCAGAATGGCAAAGAAATTGAGCTAGCTGAGGAATTAGATAAGTACCAGATCGACATAATAGGGATGACTGAAACAAAAAACACAAAAACAGGTGAGATCTTTCTGAGCAATAAACACAAAATGTTATATACAGGCAATGACAATCAAGGAAAAGAAAGAGTAGCCATAGTATTCAACACAAAATACGAGGCTAATCTTCTTGAATGGCAGGTCTCAAGTAGAGTGACATTGGCAAATATTAGAATGGGGGAACTGGACAATGAGACTTATTTGTGCCTATGGTCCCACAGAAGGTTCTACTAAGGTAGAAGTGGAGGAATTTTTTGAGGATTTAGAAAAAGCAACTGACACAATGAAAAAGGAAAAGTTGGTCCTTGTTGGGAACATAAATAGCAGAGTAGGAAATGATTGTGAGACATACAAAAATATTTTGGGAAAATTTGGAGAAAAGAGCAAAGCTAATAATAATGGCCAATATCTGTTGGATTTCTGCTCAGGACATGGACTGGTTATTACTAACACCATGTTCCAACATAAAAATATGCACAAATTCACATGGAGAGAAGAGACAAGGAATAAGAAAAGTCTCATTGACTATGCTATTGTTGATAGTGATGTTTTCTCCTTGGTGCAGGACACCAGAGTGTACAGAGGATTTGAAATTGGAAGTGATCACTATTTAGTCTTGAGCAGGATAAAATTGAATTTCATATTGAAAAGAATAACATGTAAGGAAGTTATAAGTGAATAAAAGTTGAGCAGTTCTCAGATGTGAACTGTAGACTGAAATATACAAAGCTTATTGAAGAAAAATTGAAAGAGTTTGAGAAGAGGAATCAAACCTTGGAGATTCAGTGGCAAAATCTGAAGAAAACATTGATTGATTCTGCCAGAGAGGCATGTGGTGAGGTTGTCTGGAAGGATAAAAAAATCAGAACTCCCTGGTGGACACAGGAAGTTAAAGAGGCAGTGAAGGAAAAAAAGAAAGCATATCAAAAGTTCCTGTCAAATAAGTCAGCTTATGCTCTTAGAGAATACAGAGACAAATGCAAGAATGCTAAACACTGTGTAAAACTAGCTAAACAAAAGTAATGGGAGAACTTTGGCAAGAACATAGAAAATAAATATCAAGAAGATGGTAAGATATTCTGGAAGTTGTTGAAGAAGCTTAGGAATGGAGGAAAGAGTGCTGTAAAAGGAGTTCGAGATGATAAAGGTGAAATGAAAACGGGAGAAAAAGATATCCTTGAAGTATGGAGTAATTACTTTGAAAGGCTGATGAATGAAACAAGCATTGATGACAGCACAGTGGAGAAAAACACTGACCAGGCATGCAGTCAGGAATACATATCCATACTTGAAATAGAAAAAGCCATCAAAGGCCTTGAAATGTGGAAAGGCAACAGGAGTAGATGATATTCGACCAGAAATGCTGAAGTATGGTGGTATGAGAGTCTTACAGTGGCTGCACTACATAGTTCACAAAGACTGGACAGAGGGACGAATTCCCGATGATTGGAGTAGAGCTCTCATAGTACCCATATATAAAAAGGGAAATAAAACTGAATGTGAGAATTACAGAGGTATTTCCCTACTGAGTGTTCCTGGCAAAATCTATGCAAGTAAGTATACTTGAGAAAGAGTTGAGAAGAATTGTGGAAGAAAAGCTTGGTGAAGAACAAGCTGGATTCAGGCCAAATAGAGGGTGTCAGGATCAGATCTTCACTTTACGACAAATAGTCGAGAAAGCATGGGAATATAACAAAGATCTGTATTTAAGTTTTGTCGATTTGGTAAAGGCATATGACAAGGTGCCAAGAGAGAAGCTATTCAATACGCAACAGTTATTATGGTGTCAATGGGAGATTATATCAAGCAATACTTAGTCCTTATTTGAGTTGTAAGTCAGTAGTTAGAATTGAAGGAAGTACAAGAAGATGGTTTAATATTAAATCTGGTGTGAGACAAGGATGTACATTATGAAGGAAAGTGTTACTAAACATGATATCGAAATTGGAGATGTTAATGTCAGCTCTTTGCTTTATGCAGATGATGTTATACTTCTAAATAAATCCACTACAAGTCTGCAAGATTCTCTGACTAAATTGAATAACTGTTGTAATAAATATGGTATGAAGGTCAGTAATAAAAAGACAAAGACAATGAAAATAGGCAGAAGCATTGAAATGTCAACTGTGTTGTGAATGAAGAACCTGTGGAACAAGTAAAACATTTCAGCTATTTAGGCAAAATTTTTACTAAAGATGGTAAATTAAATATAGAAATAGACAACAGAATCAGCAAAGCTGGTATGGTGGGAACTCAATTGAATAAATTCATATGGAATAAGAGAGAAATTAGTCGGAAGACTAAATTAGCTGTATACAAGACAGTGTTCAAACCAGTTTTAACTTATGGATCTGAGAGCCGAGTCAGAAGTAAAACTCTTGAACAAAGACTAGAGACCGCAGATATGAGATTCCTCAGAAAGATTATAGGCGTGAACAGATGGCATCAATGGCAATATCATATTAAAAATGAGGATATTAGGAAAGAACTTGACATTGTCAGCATTCAGGAATGCATTAGCAGAGCTAATATCAGGTGGTATGGTCATTTAAATAGAATGGGCAAAGAAAGATTAGCAAAATAAGCGTTCTCTGCCAGGTTGGCAGCAAAACGACCCAGATGAAGACCGAGATATAGGTGGATTGATACGGTACAAAGTGCCTTACATGATAGAAATATAAGATCTGATAATGTTGAAGTCTTGACAAGTAACAGACTGATTTGGAGGAAAATTGTAGATAGTAAGTTAGTGATGATGTAATTTTTTTCATGCAGTACTATCATATCCTGTACATCCCTTGAGGGTACATGGCAGGAATTTGATGATGATGATGGTGTGAGATAGTGGCCAATAGGACAAAATACATAGTTGGCTGCTACTGTAGGAGCAACCAACTGATGTAAGAGATCATGCAGAAGATATGTATCACTAAATCAGATCCTTAGCTTCAGTTTCTTGAAATATAGTTTCATCAGTTTCTGTTTGGTATACTGCTTATACTCTTTTCATTTTAAAATGCACAACTTGACACTTTTCCTCATTAAACTTGTGTAATGAGTGCAGGTGTTGATTATTACAGGGAACTTTAACTGCATTAATAGATTAGGAGGAGGAAAGATTGCATGGCAAGAAGAAAATGCAATTTTTTCAAAAGATAATTTCTTGAAACAGCATGTGAAGTGTGTGTGTGTGTGTGTGTGTGTGTGTGTGTGTGTGTGTGTGTGTGTGTGTGTGTGTGTGTGTGTGTGTGTGTGTGTGTTGGGGGGGGGAGAAATCAAGGTAGAAGAGTGTTGGATATTGTCATGTCAGAAGAGCTGTGCATAATCAAGTTGCCCATATTACTTTCAATTGAAGTGAGTGATCATGCAGGCTTGACTTGGGAGGTTGTGAAACACTGGGATTTTAAATTAAGGCATATATGTGAACTACAGGGCAGGTGATTATGACATGCTGAAGCAGTACCACAGCATACAAATATACAAGGGAAGAACACACCCCAAATTCATATCACCGGAATTGAAGATCGGTACTATCAACATAAGAAGCTTGAATGGCAAAGAAATGGAGCTAGCTGAGGAATTAGATATGTACCAGATCGACATAATAGGGGTGACTGAAACAAAAAAAGACCAAAACTGGTGAGCTCTTTCTGAGCAATAAATACAAAATGTAATATTCAGGCAATGACAATTAAGGAAAAGAAGGAGTAGCCATAGTATTCAACACTAAATAAGTCTCATTGTCCAGTTCCCCATTCTGGTTTTGCCCACTTCTCTCTTCTTGAATGGCAGGCAATTTCAGGTAGAGTGATGTGGGCAAATATCAGAATGGGGAACTGGACAATGAGACTTATTTGTGCATATGGTCCCACAGAAGGTTCTCCTAAAGTAGAAGTGTTGGAATTTTTTTGAGGCTTTAGAAAAAGCAACTGACACAATGAAAAATTAGTCTTGTTGGGGATCTAAATAGCAGAGTAGGAAATGATTATTAGACATACAAAAATATTTTGGGAAAATTTGAAGAAAAGAGTAAAACTAATAATAATAGCAAATATTTGTTGGATTTCTGCTCAAGACATGGACTGGTTATTACTAACACCATGTTCCAACATAAAAATGTGCACAAATTCACATGGAGAGAGGAGGCAAGGAATAAGAAAAGTCTCATTGACTATGTTACTGTCGATAGTGATGTTTTCTCTGTGGTGCAGGACACTAGAGTGTACAGAGGATTTGAAATTGGAAGTGATCACCATTTAGTCTTAAGCAGGATAAAACTGAATTTCATATTGAAAAGAAGAACATGCAAGAAAGTTTTAAAATGAATAAAAGTTGAGCAGCTGTCAGATGTGAACTGTAGACTAAAATACACAAAGCTTATTCAAGAAAAAATGAAAGAGTTTGAGAACAGGAATCAAACCTTGGAGATTCGGTGGCAAGCTCTGAACTAAACAGTGATTGATTCTGCCTCAGAGGCATGTGGTAAGGTTGTCTGCAAGGATAGAAAAATCGGAACTCCCTGGTGACACAGGAAGTTAAAGAGACAGTGAAGGAAAAGAAGAAAGCATATCAAAAGTTCTTGGCAAATAAGTCAGCTTGAGCTCTTAGAGAATACAGAGACAAATGTAAGAAAGCTAAATACTGTGTAAAACTAGCTAAACAAAAGTCATAGGAAGACTTTGGTAAGAATATTGAACATAATAAATATCAAGAAGGTGACAAGATATTCTGGAGGTTGTTGAAGAAGCTCAGAAATGGAGGAAAGAATGCTGTAAAAGGAATTAGAGATGATAAAGGTGATATGAAAACTGGAGAAAAAGATATCCTTGAAATATGGGAGTAATTACTTTGAAAAACTGCTAAAAGAAACTAGCAGTGATGATAGCATAGTGATGAAAAACACTGACCAGTAATGCAATCAGGAATACATATCCATATACATATACTTGAAGAAGAAAAAGCCATCAAAAGTCTGAAATGTGGAAAGGCAGCTGGAGTAGATGATATTAGACCAGAAATGCTCAAGTATGGAGGTATACAAATTTTACAGTGGCTACACTGCATAGTTCAGAGGACATGGACAGAAGGACGAATTCCAGATGATTGGAGTAGAGCTCTCATAGTATCCATATATAAAAAGGGAAATAAAACTCTTTGTGAGAATTATTACAGAGGTATTTCTCTACTGAGTGTTCCTGGTAAGATTTATGCCAGTATACTTGAGAAACAGTTGTGGAAGAGAAGTTTGGTGATAAACAAGCTAGATTCAGGCCAAATAGAGGCTGTCAGAATTAGATATTCACTTTACGACAAATAGTTGAAAAGTCATGGGAATATAACAAAGATCTGTATTTATGTTTTGTAGATCTGGAAAAAGCATATTACAAGGTGCCAAGAGAGAGAGAGAAGCTATTCATAACGCTACAGTTGCATGGTGTCAGTGGGGCATTATATCAAACAATACTTAAGTCTTTATTTGAGTTGTAAGTCAGCAGTTGAAATGAAGCAAGTACAGGGAGATGGTTTAATGTTAAAACTGGTGTCAGACAAGGATGTACATTATCCCCTCTGTTATTCATTATCTATATGGATCACATTATGAAGGAAAGTGGTATTAAAGCTGATATCAAAATTGAAGATGTTAATGACAGCTTTTTGCTTTATGCGGATGATGTTATACTTCTAAATAAATCTGCTACAAGTCTGCAAGATTCCCTGACTAAATTGAATAACTGTTGTGATAGATATGGTATGAAGGTCAGCAATAACAAGACAAAGATAATGAAAATAGGCACAAACTTTGAAAATATTAGCTGCATTGTGAATGGAGAACCTACAGAACAAGTAAAACATTTCAGCTACTTAGGAACGATTTTTAGTGAAGGTGGTAAATTAAATATGGAAATAGATAACAGAATCAACAAAGCTGATATGGTAAGAAATCAACTGAATAAATTTATATGGAATAAAAGAGAAATTAGTCAAAACACTAAATTAGCTGTATACAAGACAGTGTTCAAACCAATTTTAACTTATGGATTTGAGAGCTGAGTCAGAAGTAAAACACTTGACCAAAGACTAGAGACCACAGATATGAGAGTCCTGAGAAAGATTAGGGGCATGAACAGATGGCATCAATGGCAATATCATATTAAAAAAGAGGATATTAGGAAAGAACTTGACATTGTCAGCATCCTGGAATGGATTAGCAGAGCTAATCTCAGGTGGTATGGTCACTTAAACAGAATGGTTGAGGAAAGATTAGCCAAACAAGTGTTCTCTACCAGGTTGGCAGGAAAAAGACCCAGAAGAAGACCAAGATATAGGTGGATTGATATAGTAAAAAGTGCCTTAGAAGACAGATATATAAATATAAGATCTGACAATGTTGTAGCTTTGACAGGTAACAGATTGATTTGGCAGAAAATTGTACGTAAGAAGTCTAATGATGTAAATTTTTCATGTAGTACTATCATATCCTGTACACCCCTTGATGGTAAATGTCACGAATTTGATAATGGTTATGATGAATATTAGTACAACACTCGAGATGAAGGGATATTTGAAGGAAGCAATATTAGACTGTGTACCCAAGATAGCAGGATAAATTAGGTTGGAGTTAGATGGATGATTAGTATTATGAAACAGGAACTGCAAAAAAAAAAAGTGTTGTGGAGGGTTATAACACAAAAGGTGATCAACAAGCTCATAATCAGCATAAGGCTCAAGCAAGAAGAAAGTGTCCAGCATAGTAAGGAAGGCAAAATCAGACTAGAAGAAATTAGCCAACCAGGCCAAATGAAATTTCAAACAGTTCTTTCACTATGGCAAGTAAAAGGAAGAGCAACTATGGAAGGATAACTTTAAAAAGTACTGATGTTAGCAAGTTCAGTGAAGCAGACAAAATAGGTGAATTAAAAAGTGACCACTATGCAAGGATTTATCAGTGATATTGCCCCTGACTAGGCTGTTTAGCATAGGTCTCAGGTCTGATAAAGTCTCAATGGGGCAAAGAGCAGAACAGTTCTGTTGCATGAAGGATGCTCCAAGACTGCAGTAACAAATCACAGACTAATTATTATCTTTAGAGCAGTGGTAAAAGTATTAGAAAAGTTGGTCAGAGAGAGAATTCATGAATGGAAACAACGTGAAAAGTTGGTAAATTGCTATGGCTTGACCAATTCTTCACAAATTCATGCTGTGCTGATCCTCCCTCATACAATGCTCTATGAGGGAGGATCAGGATGAATTTGTAAAGAATTGGTCAGACCTTAGTAATATACCAACTTTTCACATAATAGAATGACAGCTGAGTTGGATAAACAAAATTGTTACATAATCAATACTTGCTGGATTTTGCAAAAGGCATCTGACAGGACACTATGGAACTCTGTTACACAAACTGGAACAAATAGGGAATGAAAGTGGTGATATGGATATGAGGGTGGCCGATGGACATACTAAAATGCAGTATGTGAAAGAGCAGAAACCTGAAGAAAGCTAGTGATTAGCATTGCATCAAAAAGTTCTATGCTTGGACCAATACTATTTAGTTTGTACAAAAGTAGGTAGCATAACAGTTAATCAAGGCAATGCAGAGAGCTTCCACGATGATTCTGATATGCTGACAGCAAAGGCAAAATATATGAATACCAGTTTAATGTGGAAAAGTGTAAAGTTATTCATTTTAGGATGAAAAGATTACAAGCAGTATATTACAAACAAAAACTGGTGAAAGTATATTACAAGAAACTGAAGCTAAGGATCTGGGAGTGTTGGTATATAGAGTTGAAGGAAGGTATATTGTATGTTGCTAAGGTAACTAGGATGGTTCACAGGATTACTTGGTTATTGAAGAACATGTTAACAAGCAGAGATAAGGAAGTTATCATTTCTCTTTTTAACACTTTGATACACCAAAACCTAGATCACTATGCACAGGTCACTTTGGTTTCTTAGGAATGAGAAAGTGGTGGAGAGGATCCAGAGGCAAGTGACCAAGATGGTGAGTGGTGTCCATAAAATGCTTCCTATGAGGACAGACCGGTCTGTGTGTTGCAAAAGTTGGTTGACAGGCAGAAAAGAGATATCATGGAAACTTTATAAGGATACATGACAAAGAGTTGTATAGGACTGATGCAGAGAAAATTACTATACAGGTGTCTACATGGAGTCAGAAGACTCATCGTGGGGAGATCCATTATTCACACATTAGTGATTATTTATACAAAACCTATCATACCTGTCCTTATGATAAAGCAGCACTCAACCACCTCTGGCAACCCATTCCACTCATTCACCACCCTCCAAGCAAAATATTTAGTCCTAACACCCTTGCTAACCACACTCTTACACAACTTCCACTGGTAACCCCTTGTTCTCTCTTCTTGTCATGTACTGAAAAGTATCAAATTCTATAAAACCATTTTAATAACTTAAATGTTTCTATCATGTCTCCTCTTTTTCATCCATCAGCTAATTTTTTAACCTACAGACCGTTAATCTATCCTCATAAGGAGCATTCTACAGAACAGCCACAATCTTTGTCACTCGCCACTAGATCTTCTTGACTTCATCCCCATGGAATCTGAGAGTACATCAGGTTCCTCTTTATAAGGCTTTAATAAGCCTTATAAAGAGTAACAGGTGTGCTGTTTTGGCTTGCAATATGCCTTATAAACTTCAACTCCCTGTCCACAATTACACCCAAGTCCCTGGACTCAGTTTAATACAGTTCAGTTCCATCTGTTACAGGTCCTAGTTTACAAAATACACCCCCCCCCACCTTTTTTTTTTTTTTTTTTTTAATGTAATGCTTCATTCCTGAAATCTAGGACTCTCAGACATGTTCCAGAACACAAAACAAAGGATAAGGATTTCTGAAGTGTCCCAGGTAAAAAGAAACAGTCGACTACCTTACTTTAAACTCAGTGTGTTGTTCTAGCTGGTTTTGCCTGACTCCCTGTCCACAATTACACCCAAGTCCCTGGACTCAGTTTAATGCAGTTCAGTTCCATCTGTTACAGGTCCTAGTTTACAAAATACACCCCCCACCTTTTTTTTTTTTTTTTAATGTAATGCTTCATTCCTGAAATCTAGGACTCTCAGACATGTTCCAGAACACAAAACAAAGGTTAAGGATTTCTGAAGTGTCCCAGGTAAAAAGAAACAGTCGACTACCTTACTTTAAACTTGGTGTGTTGTTCTAGCTGGTTTTGCCTGATTGTGAGATGAAAAATTAGAATTTCTATAGGATAAAAACTCTTCTATATCTGTGTGAGGCCAGCTAACTCATCTTCTGTTGCTAAGCCCTTATATTCTGTGCATCCTAGTTTGGATTTGAATCTGCATCTCATCAAACAAAAGGCATCATCAATACTAAGCAAGCTATGGAAACTGATATGCAGGTTTCATATGCAGAATCCCCAGGTTTTTTTTCAAACAAAAGATATAAGCTAGCCTGGTTGGCTGAGTGGTTAGCGTATCAGCTCTCCAGGCAAAAAGCTGTGGGTTCGAATCCCACTGGGCATGGATGTTTGTGATTGTCTGTGAAAGTGTAGTGGTGCCAGTAGGGGGGGGGGTAGATGGCATTGGTGTAAATGATGAGATGGTAGTTGCAGTTGGTAGAGACAAGAGAGTTGCAGAGTTGGTGCCCTACTCTGGACACCTACTCAGATAAGTCTTTGGACTCCCTGGAGGTGTTATATAATAATAATAAAAGTTGTGCTCGTCTGAACTACACTATGGAAAAGTTAGTTAATTACAAAATGACTAAAACAAAATACATGATACATATACATACTCAATATATTTATCTAAAGGAAGTCTTAGGGATGTTATATTTTCTTTTTTGCACTTTTCCAATGAAAGTGGTTTATGTTCTAGCTTGTCAACATATCCACCTAAAAAAAAAAAAAAAGTAAAAAGAGAGCCTACAAAATCAGTGTTAAATGATAAAATCAATGCAATAAGCTGTATTATAAAATTACATATTTAGCATTAAATTATAACACTATAATAATACAAAAACTATGTATTAGTATATATAACCTTTTTTTATAAGCATTTTTCCAATGATAGCAGATAACAAAATCTACCTAAAGAAAAAAATAAATAAAATAAACACGATTAAAATCATATGCACAGATAGGCTTAGGTGTTTTAAGAGTATGTCACAGTACAAACATTAGAAGGGGGGGAAAAAAACTTATTGAACTTCTGATATTTCTCCAGTTTTTTAACCTGCATCATCAGAGCACAAATTACATCTGTGGTAAATACACAGCACTCAGTTTGTTACAGAAGCATTTCAAATTGTAAATGAAAAGGAACGGTCTCCTAGATCTTTGGCAAGTTAATGTAGACATACCTGTTGAGGGTCAGGGAAGTGCTTCATAGCTTCATAGATTAAAAATAGTCTGACTTACAGTGACTTCTGAGTACACTTGTCTTCTTCCATTTAATACCGTGTAAAGAAATATCCAAAGGATCAGCTGACATACCTGATTTACCTTACAGATGATATCAAATATTAACATATCTACTAGTGTATTTTTGACAGACTCAAAGTAACAAAATGAACTGAATAGCAGAGAATTTAGGTCTTTTCAAATGAACCCTGAATATAAGGGATGGGAACAGTTTTTTTTTTTTTTTGATCTTGTGTGTTCTATGAGGAAGAAGAGTGGATCCAATATTTTGTCTATTTTATAAGGATAGTAACTACTTGCTAAAGCAAAGTGTTGCATAGGTACTTCAGCTTAGTTTCAAGAGAGTTTTATTTGAATGAATAACCTTGGCTGTATGTGTAATAGTTTTGGGGATGCCATACTCTTGGTAGTCAATTATTTATGTAAGTAACCTTGTACTTCAAGTATCCTTGAAATGGACTCAAGTACCTTCACAACACTTCTTTAGCCAATGGCTACAACCAGACAAAATACTGCATGTCTTTCCTGTATCTCTCATGCAACCAACACAAGATCAGAGAAAACTATTTCCATCCGCTATATTCAGGGTAGATCTAAAAGATGCCTAAAGTTCTCTGCAAATATTATCTCCATGCCACTTTCAAACCACACATTCAACTAGTTATCTTTCCACTCCCCTAAGGATCAGTTTCATCCCACTACACATTCTGAAGTGTATAAAGTTCCTTGTGCGTATTCTGGACAGATTGGTAGATATGTTAATATCCGTGTTGAAGAACACACAAAAACTATCATGACAATCATTTGCAAGACAAGTCAGGAGTGGCAGAACCATGCTTTGGATATTTGTTTTCAGAGAGCATGAAATGGAAGAAGGCAACTATACTGCATAGAAGTCATGTCTGAGAAGCTATTTTTAGAATCAGTATCATCCAAGAGGAAGTTCCCTGATTCCCATATGTTTGGCATTAAATTTGCCAAGCATATGGGAAACAGTCATTCTAAGACCACGTTTAGCCTGACTTCTCCAAATTTGTTGTTATTCATCCCTAGAAGATATTAGTTTTCGATTTGAATTGTTTTGCAACAACCTCAGTACTGTTTGTTTACAACAGTTATAATTTTTGATCTGATGATGCAAGTTAGTTCTTCCTTTAGCTCACCTTAACACTCGGACCTCACAAAACAAAGGAGAACTGTCTTTTTAGTTATGTCTGTTGATTCGTCGAGTTGAATTGAATAAAATGTTGAATTTTTCACCATTTCCATCACTTAATTTTCAATATCTTCAGCCATGTCTTCGATTCTGCGCTTCACAGTGTTAGCGGACATAGGAATAACTTTCAGTTTCTGGACAGCCTGTTTCCCCAAAACCTCTTCACAGGCTTTTAACAAGCAAGGCTTAATTAATTAATTCTTCTCCAATCATATATGGCTTTTTACTTTTAATGATTTGAAGTGCTATCAAATAAGAAGCCTTTACTAGGGACTCATCTATGAGGAAGAAGAACTTATTTACTTTTGCACACTTTCACACATCCTATGAAAATATTCAACTGGCTTCTTAGCTAAATCTGAGTGCTTTGACTGCAAGTGCCTGGTGAGTTTCAAAGGTTTCATGGCATCATTGCATAAACACTCAGAACATATGACACAAAGTGGCCGTGGATCCAGCTCACTTCCAGGTTCTTGAATAAATGCAAACTTCAAGTAGTCTCCATCGTATTTTCTTGAAACCTTGAACTTTTTTTTTCTCTGCCTCCAGTTGTAATGCTCTTCCTGATGGTGCATGGTGGAGGCTGTGGAAGCTCTGATTCATTGATCAACTCATGGTTACGTGAAGCATTACCAAAGAAATGCAAAATGCTTGGTTGCTTTTTCTCACTCCTTGTGGGTTTATTTTATTGAAATCTTAAACAAAACAAGAAATGACAGTTATCAAACTCAAGCTCTTCGATGCCATTAAATATCACACTGTGCAGTTAAAATAAAAACATCACTGGTCACTTACCTAAGAAGAGTATCATGAGGAATAAACACCAGTATAGTGTTGACAGACGACAATTCGCTTCAACAAAATAAAACAATCGGAAGAGAATCGGTATTCACAGGGGGTTTGATTGTTGTGATGGTATGCATGTGCTACTGAAGCCTGGCACATGCGTACTAGCATTTGCAAGCCACACCGCCAGTGGCCCGACAACAAAAGCATCCCTAAAAGAAAATTGTCAGTGATCCTGTGTCAGTGTCCAAATTTCTCCATGGACCATCAGTGGTCTACGGACCACAGATTGGCGACCTCTGCTTTATAGAAATATGTTGTGATAGGAAGCCATGTTGCAGGCCTATCTGTTTGGCAAACTGTTGACAAATTGAGCTCCCAAGTCAACAATCAGTAATACCATACTCAGAATACTGAGAATAACTGAAGGCAAAATAGAGGGGAAAAGAAGAAGAGGCAGACCAAGGAAAAGCTTTCTTGACCAAGTCAAAGACAGCATGGGTTTGAAGAGTTACCAGGAGGTTAAGAAGAAAGCCAATGACAGAGCGGAATGGAGGAAATTGCTGCTGAGCTACCAGTCCCAAGACTGATGCAACTGATGATGATACTGAGAATGGAAGTGCAGGGAGTCAACTACAAGTGCTACCTGCAGTGGATGACCCACCACTCTTTCAAACTGTCAGTTTCCTTCTTGCAGCCATTTCACCTGGACAATTGCATTGACTTGAGAACATTATATTCCTCCAATTTATACTAGCTACAAACATGTGACTCATTACATGGCAGGATGTACCTTTCCCATGGTGGTGGTGGTGTCTGTTGATTTCTTTCTTTCTTTCCAAGCAGTGTATAGTTTCATACCACCATTCTACTACTAATGCAATGTTTTTCATTCCTCAGACTTTACCAGTTGCATGACTTACATTAAATAGCCAGGACAATGACAATCTAATTTCTTTCACATACTCTCTTAACAATATGATACATACTGAGTAATAACTAATACATAACAGAGAAATACATCAAAGAAATAATATATTCAGTTTCCAAATTTGGTATGGTCAGGTATTCAATAAAATTATTTGTGCAAACATTAAACATAATATGACTATGTAGAAAATAATCCTGAAAATGAAACACATAAAATGTTGTCAATGTAATGAATATTTTTTATTAGTTGATAAACTTTGCACTGTCTACAGCATGTTGCAGTAGTTTTTGGAATGTTTCAGGGGCATTATATTAGTATTCAAGTGGCTTATTTCCAGAGAACTTTCAGAGCGCAGTCAATATAGGATATTCCAGAATGTTAAGATAATGTCAGATTTTGCCATAGCATCATAGCATCTGGACACATGGGAGGAAGGAATTGGATTTTATGCAGTTATTAAGGGATAACTATCTGAGACAGCATGTAATGGAAAATATTAGGGGACAGAGAGTGCTTGACCTAGTAATTGCATCTGAGAATTTGGCTATAACGAATATGACCACGTTGCCACCAATTGGGGAGAGTGATCATAGGGTCTTGACTTGGGAGGTGGCTAAAGGTGTGGAATTTACAATTAAGACAGTGTACATGTGGAATTATCGGGCTGGTATGTATGATAAGCTTAGGAGTTTGATTGGTTCAGTGCCATGGCATGTAAAACTGCAAGGGCTATATGTTCATAGTGCATGGGAGGCAGTAAAGAAGTGTTTGCAAGAGGCAATGGCTGACTGTATACCTAGAGTCCAAATAATAAACCAAGTAGGGGCTAAATGGATGAATAACACCATTAAGCTTGAGCTGCAAAAAACAGAAACAACTACTATGGAGGGAATTTAAGGAGAAAGGTGACCAGCAGGCACATGAACAGTATAAAGCGCAGGCCAGAAGGGTAACGAGTGAGTGTGGTAAGAAAAGCAAAAACGGATTATGAAAGAATTAGCCATGCAGGCTAAAGAGAATCACAAACAGTTTTTTCAATATGTTGCAAGTAAAAGAAAAAATGTATATGGCAGAATGATTTTAAAGAATGCCGATGGTAGGGAGGTAACCGAATCAGTTGATATAGTTGAATTAGTGAATGAGCACTTTGCAAGAGTATATCATCCAGGTGGTGACATTGCAGGAATGAATGAACCAATAGATTATATGGGAATTGTGGTGAATGAAGTGGAGGTGAATAGTCTATTACAAAACCTCAATGTCAATATTTCTGTGGGATTGGATGGTATACCAGCTCGTGTCATATGTGAAGTGGCTAAAGAATTGTCAGTGCCCTTGACCATTTTGTTTAATTTGAGTCTCGGGTCTGGGTTAGTTCTGAGGGATGGAAAGAGGGGAAAATAGTTCCACTGCATAAAGGAGGTTCCAAGACTGCTGTTGTAAATTACCGACCGATTAGCATATCAGGAATCGTTGTCAAGGTCTTGGAGAATTAGTCAACAGAAAAATACAGGATTGGATAGATGAAAATGGGATACTGTATGGGGGGACAACATGGTTTTGTGAAAGGTAGATCATGCCTCAGTAACTTGCTCACGTTTTATAACACAGTGACGGCTGAACTGGATAAGGATAATGGATATACAGTGATTCTACGGGACCTTGCTAAGGCCTTTGACAGGATACCACATGGAATTCTAATCAGTAAACTGCAGCATATGGGATGGATATAGAGTTGGTGAGATGGACAGGAGGGTGGTTGATGGAGAGATATCAGAAAATGGTTTATTCAGGAGTAGAGTCCGAAAGACAGCCTGTGACTAGTGGTGTGCCGCAGGGTTCTGTTCTTGGACCACTACTTTTCAATTTGTTCATTAACGATATAGGAAAGGATCTCAGAGGAAGTGTTCACTTGTTTGCTGATGATGCAAAGTTGGGTAGAGTAATAGTCAGTGCACAGGATGTCAAAATTTTGCAAGATGATTTGGATAGTTTGGAGGACTGGGATAAGGAAAATGGATGCCAATTTAATGTGACAAACTGTAAGGTTATGCATTTTGGTATGAAAAGATTAGCAGCAGTATATCACATTGGTAGTACCGTACTCCAGGGGATTGATGAGGTCAGGGATTTGGGAGTGTTAGTGGATAGAGAGTTGAATTTTAGGGGGCACATTGCAAAAGTGGCTAAATCAGCTCATCAAATCACTTGGTTGCTGAAAAATACTTTAACAAGCAGAGACAAACAAGTTATTGTTCCTCTGTATCAAGCCTTGATAAAACCCAATCTAGACTACTGTGCCCAAATATGGGCGCCAAGGTTTCTTCTTGATGGGAAGGAGGTGGAGAGGATCCAGAGACAAGTGACCAAGATGATAGCAGGTCTGTAGAATGAATCTTATGAGAACAGGTTGAAGATTTGTGGGTTGCAGAAATTGGTTGATAGGTGGAAAAGGGGAGATATGATTGAGACATTCAAATTATTGAATGGTTTCTATAAGATTAATTCAGAAGATATTTTTGAGAATAGGACTGGTGGTGGGAGGACTAGGGGCCATACATAGAAGCTGGGCAAGAATGTGGTTAGCAAGGGTGTTAGAGCTAGGTTTTTTACTTGGAGAGTGGTGAATGAGTGGAATAAGCTGCCAGAGTCTGTTGTGGGTGTCATGACTGTGAATGAGTTCAAGGCGAGGTGTGATAGATACTGCGTGATATGTCGAATAGTTGTTCTTGACATGATGTTAGGGCCTCCCTCGATGAGTCTGTTGACTCCCTGGAGTTGCCTGTAATAATAATTATAATAATCATTTACTGTGTCATGAAAGATCATGTTATAAATCATTTCCAGTATACAGTATTTTACTTGGATTTCTTTTTTAAGATTATTATTCTATCTTTTAATAATGCTAGCCACAGCTGGACTTGGATACATTAATTATGTTGCAATCACACAAACTACTTATTGGCTATTATGGTAGCTTATAACATCTTGTTGAAAATCAGTTAACTCTAAATACATCTAATATATATTAAGGCTGTGGCACATTATTTGTCACTGAGGTAGCATTTTCCTAGAAAAATGGGAAAATGTCCTGATAATTTTTTGTAATGCAGCAAATTCCACATTGAATATGGAACTTTAATTATTATTATTGTCTGAGATCCTTAAACTCATTTACACCAGATGCAATCACTACTTCAAAAGACAGTCTACTCCACACACATAAACTCCACAAAAACTGCTCTGAAAGAAAAATCTAGTTCTTCCCCTTTTCTTAACCACATGCAAAGACATTATGTCCCCATGTTCTCTCCCGACCTTCTCTATAATGAAAAACTTCATCCAACGATATCCTATAATATCCATTCAGATGTTTATAGACCTATGTCATGCTATCCCTCTCCAATTAACCAGAGTCTGTATTCCATATACTTGCAATCTGTCCTCATAATCTAAATTCCACAATCCCAATATAATCTTTATAACTCTTCTTTGAACCCATTCCACAGCTTGTTTATGCCTCTTGGAACCCAGGAGACAAAATCTGTGCAGAGTTGCAGATACGGTTGTATCAAGGTCTTGTAAAGAGGCAAAATGACTTCCTTACATGTGAAGGTGTGCTCCAACATCACAATTACCCTCTGAGTTGTATAGTATGGTGGGGGAAAAAAAAAACAGTACTGAATAATTACAATGATATGTGTTATGGAGTAAGTTGGTTTATTAACCACCTCACCGGCCATTATGGATCAAATACGGATACGCATACGCTTCGTATCCATCACATATTTCAATGTAATATCAATGGTATTAAAATTTTAATATGCACTTCGCATCCATGATAAACTCAACCTCTATAGACGTCGTGGCCAGTAGCGTGGTTAACAAAGAAATATATGTTTATGTGATGATATGTACATCCACAACTATCAGTGGAACATTGGTCAAATAAAGTATTAACAATAGTAAATTACATGCTCGAAATGGACACCTTTCAAGACAGGTTTCATAGCATATGTGAAGGTTCTCTGCATCTTCGAGAACAAGGGTTGGGACATCTGCTGGACACATCACGCAATTTTATCCCTTAGTTTAAGTTCTGAAGGTGGGTCATGGTGGAATACCCATTCCTTCAACATATCCCAAATGAAGGCATCAAGTGATTTGCTTTTCTAACTCTGTATGAAAAAAGAATAATGCTCAACAATAAATATCTTTTCTTCCAATGTCAACACCATTACTACAGCTAATTGCAATGGTGTATATACTCTACATGTGCTCTTCTATTAACGTGCATGCAGTCAAACAGCATATCTCATAGCACTATACCCAACACATAGTACTTTTTGATACCTGTCTGTCAACCATCTACTTATCTGAGTCAAGAGTTTATATTCTAAACCCACATTCTCCAGTTTATGCAACAGCCTTTCATGTGATATTTTGTCAAATACCTTAGGAAAATTCAACATTATCTTAATGTATCCATTCCCTTTATCCAACATGGCCATAACATTGTTATAAAATATGAGCAAATTGCTAAAACATGACCTCCTTTAGTTAACCTATGCTGTTCCTTGCAGAGTATAGGCTTGTCTCTCAACCCATTTCTGTATATAAGTTTTTATAAAAACTTCTATAAAATCTCCACCACCACCACACCAGAGATACCGAGAAGTCGGTAGTGATTGTCAGACACACTGGTTTCTGTGGCACACTTGTAAAATGGAACTATCATACCTTCTTTCCATTCCTGTGGTATCTTCCCTGAGCTGACACTCAAATTATATAAACCTATGAAATAGGTTTATATAATTTAACCAATGCAGATGAATTCAGAAGACCTGACCAATGCAGATGAACATGCCTTTAGCATATGTCCTGATATTCCATCCATTTCTGTTGATGAATTCTTATCCAGGTTATGCAAAAGATTTTCTGCTTCATTCTCATACACCTCTAATTCTTCATCGAATGTAGTAGTGGCGCTGTACACCATGCTGCATACACCTGGTTGATATATCTTAGCAAAATGAGCACTCATCAACAAAGCAATATTGGTGACAGAAGCTAATCTGACACTAGTACTAGTGTCAGATTAGCTGCATTCAGTAAAGTTATTCTTCACACATTCATTCTTTCTTTTACTTGCAGCATAACAATAAAATTCTTTTGGATTGCCTTTTAGCCTGCACAGCTAATTTCTTTTCATACTCCAATTTAGCTATGCACACAATATTAGTTACTTTTCTAGCATGTGCTTTATATATCTGCTGGTAGCTCAGTTGGCAGAGCGGTGGACTGTAGTAGTGTGTGTGTGTACCAGACATCCATGCCAACCTGGTTGGATGAATGATTAGCATATCTGCTCTCCACCAAAGGGCTGCAGGTTCAAATCCCACCATGGGCAGATAGACGTTTGTGATTGATTGTGAAAATACTAGTGGTGGATGGTAGATGGCGTTGGTGTAGATTATGATGGTAGTTGCGATTTGTTGTAGTCAGTGGATTGAGTGGTGGAGATGGAGAGTTGTAAAGTAGGTGCCCTCCCTCAATGAGTTTTTGGACTCCTTGGAGGTGTCATGTAATAATAATATTTTATAACTCCTCTTACTCTTATTCCCATAATGTTCCTTCCCTATGATCTTCTTCTTGTGAATCTCTTGCTTAATAATGTTGCACATCTATTTCACTTCTATGCTATTTATTCTTTGAACTTGCACTATAGTCGAAAATTATGACATGAATATCAATCACAGGATAAAAGTTAATTGTACTATCCACAGGAGAGATACTACAGTAATCACTATTACTATAATAAGTTGTCTTGGAATAAAAAAACTCCTGACAGGAATAATAATAAAGGATGAATTACATAAGAAGTATAATAAAAAGAATATCACCAAAATCCAGTTATAAATTCTAATGGCCAGAATGTCCTTAAACTGAAATGCTAACTTACCTACAATATACACTGCACTGTGATCAAAATGTTTTAATGTTTGCTCTGCATGAGGAGAAAGATACAATAACGTGTGATCTGGAAACAGTTCCAAATAGCTTTTTTCACTGCATGGTATAAACCACATTTTGTTACTTTTTTTCTTTATGTTATTCCATATATAGCTCTCAGATTTCATATTACACACATGGATGTCGAAAGGCTGCGTATTTGCTTGGTTAATTTTATACAACATCTGAATTTCACTAGCACATATTCTGTTTTCTCTTAAAGTCATATAAGGTTCGTAATCTAAGTCAATTATCAGTTTTTGCCCATACAGCACTGCACTTGCAAGCCTATTACGATAAAAGTTTGCAATCGATGGTGGTCGTATACGCAGAAACATCGAATTATTCCATAACCCATAATGTTCTTCATAGCCAGTACCACCCCAACCGGAATCCTCTGAATCTCTCTTCGTAATTAATCGATTTTGACGTTTGAATCGATCTGCATGCCTCTTTAATTCTCTCTTTCTCAAATAATTAAAGTAATCCTCTCTTTCGCTCAAACTACTGAAACTTAACAGTTCTAACATGTCATCAACATTCAGTTCTGATGGCACTGTACCACCCGCTAGTTTTAGCTCTTCATAATGTTTACAAATACGCTCCACCTCTCTTTCTTTATCCTTATTACATGAAAACAATTCTTGAAAACGAGAAGTATCGGCGATATGAACTTGTCTCATGCAAAAATTAAGAACACGATGGAGGCTGCATCCCGAATGTAGTCGCTGTAAACCATTTGAAATGTAGTATGTATACGTCATAAAATGATAGCTCATAGTAAAGTTAAGTAATGAGGGTTTTCGTTTTATGAAATGGGATGTGAATGAAGTGTGCATAATAACACAGTGTAGCACAGTCAGTATTAAACAGTAATGAGCGAATCCATTTCTTTAACATAGAAAAAAATTTAAAGAGTAATTATGAATGCTTTTAAAGGATAAATTGACAGTTATTATTATTACTCAAACATGAAACATTCATCAAAATAGGCATGCAAGAACTACTCTACCACCAAAGAAAGTAATCAACTTTCTATCCCTCTGGCGGCGAAAAACTAACTTCAATTTTATTTATTGAGGTAAAGAGCAGTAAGAAATTCATTATTGAAGAAAATATACCTCTTTTGGATATAAAAATATTTAAAAAAGGCAATAAATATGAAATATTATTTTATATAGCCAAACAGGAAAAGAGTGTTTACCTCTAAAATTAAAAAAAAAAAGTAAGTGATAAGAGCTACGAAAGCTTTGGTATCGCACTACTTAAAAAAAATAGCTGCTTAAGGGCCTCCATGACACAATCATCATGGGGAGTGGAAGCTTCACATATGGGCTTTTTTTCAATTCAAGGTGAGTAAGCAGATCTAATACGGAGGTAGAAGGATTTCTTCTCATGGAAACTTCGGTTGTCCATTCCGCATACGGGAAGATTGGCTGGGAATACAAGCAAATTACAGAAAAAAGACTATTCGTGGTGGCCGGATTATGTCGTAATTGGTGATGAAGCCATGTGTAGATGAGAGTAATGAAGTTCTGTGTAGTTGGTGGATTTAAGAAGTGGCGAGAGCGAGTTGCATGCAGTAGAATGAGGATATATCATGTAATATTAAGGTGTCTTTTAATATTAGATCAGGCCATATGGATTACTGTGCACAGATTTGGTCACCAGGTTTTCAAAAAGATAAAAATAAATAAATAAAATAAATCAGCTAATGGCTTTTATTCTTTTATATGGATCAGGTGAGCAGGTGAGGCCTTTATACCCTACCTATCTAGCTTTTGGAGACTACCGTTGGAGATTGAGTGGGCAGTTCAATCTCCACCAATAGCCAATCAAAGATAGCTGGCCCATGTCTATCACCAATTTTAGGCAGCCACCGATGAAGAGACCGGAAAACAAGTGCTGCCATCTCTTGGTACCTAACCCTAACAGGATATGTTACCGTCTGAAATAATGTGGATACTACTGTCGATTTACTTTAGTTTACTTGACGAAAAACCCAATTTTCTGGATGAAAAGCCAGCTTGCCAGTACCAGAGATCGAATAACTCGGGAACCGGTTGATAGGCTTAGAAAACGTTTCTCCAGTCGGCGAGTAGAACTTGAACCTAAGTCTAATTTCAAGCGACTAAACACAGAGGAGACGCAAGCGACACTTCCACTGAGCTACATAGGCCTACTCAAAAAAAAAAGAAAAAAAAAGTAAAAATTTATTAAAAAAAGGTCTCGAGACAATTGACTAAGGTAGTCTCTGGTCTCTGGAATGTTGAGTATGAAGACATGGAGAAAATGCAATTTGCGGAAATTGGTGGATAGGGGCAGGAGGAGAGGGAGATTATGATCGAGATGTATAAGCCGTTGAGAGGTTATTATTAGGTTAATGTGTGGGAGGTATTGCATAGAGTGAGTGAAGACAGCAAAAGAACAAAAGGTCATCACTGGAAGCTGTACAAGGAGACAGTGAGAAAGGGGGGAAAGGAGCACATTTTTTGGACAGACCATTATCATCTTTAAGATAACTTCATCCCTGGAAGCCGAATAAGGAGAGTGTGAGCAAGTGAAGGTTTTTTGAGGAGAAGATTTTTGCATGGAGAGTTGAGTAATTGAAATGCATTCCACACTATACTACCTGCCAATACCCTTCTACTATGACACTGATAGGTAATGTCCAGCATGTTGCACCAGAAATACTATATACTGTAAACGTGAACAAAAGGTTGTTCACAAATAGTTCCAATATTCCCAGAAGATATTTATGACCATATAAATAGTATTTATCGATAATTCGCCACACCCCCCTGATATTTAAAATTATGGAACATTCCAGGTTTCTTAATAATATATAAACTGGTGTATCATGAAACAGTATTTCATCGTTGAATTTCAATACCGGTGGTATTGCAACACAACGTTAATTCAGTGCCTTCGAGAGAGGTGTCATTGTGGGCTGTCGCATTGGTGGAATGTCCATACATTTCACTACCACTTAACTGGAGCATCCAAAATCAACGTTTGGCAATGTGATCAAAAAACGGGGAAGTTTTGGCATTACTAGTGCAGGGAAAACCATGATAGTCATTTTTGGCTGCCGGCCTGGGCCACCAAAACTGACTGACAGGGATAGGAAGGTGTTATAACCAATGGCAAGCAAATATCGGCCACAAGCGGCACAGCCCATCCGTGATGAGTTCCAGAGCATAGGTAACAGCATAGTGAAACTAATACTGTACGAAAAGAACTCAATTTACTGGATTTCCACAACAACGAATAAGGGGGATCGTTTTTCCTGGTACAAAAGAGTGTGTGAACTGGGCAATTGACCAGTGGAAGACAGTACTCTGGTGAATCAAGGTTCTCCTGTTTACAGTCTGATGGCATGGTGTAAGTGTGGAGGCAGCCTGGTAAACGCTTGTTACCACACTGTGTTATATCCACAGAAAAGTTTGGTGGTGGAAGAGTAATGGTGTTGGATGCATTCAGCTAGTTTAGAGTAGGACCACTTGTTGTTGTCCATGGTTCCATGAAGGCAGCTCAGTACTTTGATAGTTTAGATAATCATGTGCTACTTACACTGCGGAATTTTTATGGAACGGACTAATGTTACTATCAAGACGAAAATGTCCCATGCCACAAAGCTGCTGTTATGGTATGGTATGAAGAAGAAATGGATATGAAATGACCGCCATGGCCTATGCAAAGTCCTGACCTCAACTCCATCGAATACCTGTGGAACGAACTGAAGCGGCGATTAGGATCCAAATCAACACGTCGTCAATCTGTCGCTGAACTCGATGCTGCTTTGATGGAAGAATGGAGAAAAATTTGAACCTGATGTCTGCAGCACATTTGTGGAAAGCCTCCCTCAAAGGGTGCAGGAGGTGATTAAAGCCAAAGTTGGGCATACCCGATATTAGGGTTCGGCTGATGGTATCAATTGTAAATTGCTAAATTTTGCGAACAATTATTGGTAGATAGTCTACTTGTTTTGCTCTTTAATATGTTCTTTGCATAGTTGTTTTTGTTATCGCTATAAATCTCATAGTTCATTCGCTTATTCTGTGTTTCTTTTGCTTGATTTGATGTACTGCCACGTGAACAGTGATAGCCTTTGTTTTCAATATTTCAGAAAATGCAAATTCTTGGCTATGGTTGAAGAGGGTGACCAATATGAGGTATATAATACTGAACTCTGCCTAATCACCTAGTGAATGCTAGTCTAAGAGTTGTAGTTTCTCAATCAGCTGAATGCATGTAGTTTGAAATAATTTTTAAAATTCGCTATTATTCTTATCCACGTCTTACCACCAAGCCTTGTCTTCAGCATTACTTCTATAGACTGCTGTAAGGTGGATCTGGTTCTACTTCGAATGCATAGGATGTAAATTCAATTTTTGATAGACCAGTTACGAATAATCATGTGGGTTAAACTTGAGGAACTTTATTAATTTAAACTGAATGTTAATTTTACATCTTTCTATCTTTTGGTTGTCAGTATCTTCAGGAAGATATTTAACACAAATAAAAAAATAGCAAACATTTCCAACAGAGGTTGTTTTATGAAAAATATTTCATTGACAGCTTAATTAAGAGTATCATTAGGCGCATCAAGCATAGTCTGTACATCATTGCATAAACCCTGCATGCAACTGCTGCCATAATAGTGGTCCTCAAAGTTATATACACTAATTAGTGACTTCTAAATATCAAAAAAAAAAAAAAAATCAGCTAACGCCTTTTTATTCCCGTATATACGGGAGTAGGCGAGGCCATTTAGCCCTATCTAACTTTTGGAGACTGAGTGGGCAGTTCAATCTCCACTGGTACCCAATCAGAGACAGATGGCCCAAGGCTATCACTAATTAAGCGGTACGCAGTGAAGAGAGACGGCTCAAATGTGCCGCCATCTCGTGGTCTCTAACCCTAACACAATATATTTAATGTCTGAAATAATGTGGATTCTACGGTCGATTTTCTTGAGTTTACAGGACGAAAAACCCGAGTTTCCGGGAGGAAAGACCTGCTTGCCCGTGCCAGAGATCGACTAACTCGGGAACCGGTCGAAAAAAGGCTTAGAAAAATTTCCTCTAGTCGCCGACTAGACTCGAAACCAAGACTTCCTTCGTGCGGCCTAGCGCGGTGGTATGCAAACGCCACATCCACTGAGCTACACAGGCTCTACACAGGCTTCTAAATATCATGAAGCATAATTTTTGGTTTCTATTTAGTGTGTCACATGGGTCTATTAATTCAGATGACTCCTTGAGCATTCTGACAAAAGCATTTTCTTCTAATGCATGTAAGACATCTTGCCAACATACAGCTTGATGTTTTGAAAAAATGCGAGTCACGAGTCCGCATTCTGCTTGTCTCTTAATTTCAACGTCGGATATGTGTTTTTTTTTTTTTTTTTTTGAAGGGGAGGGAAATTTCGAAACTTCTACCTGTTTTAATAAAATACAGCATTCCACAGGAACAACTACTCTTGTATACGAGGGTGTTTATAGAATGGATCGCTCTTTTAACAGAACGTAAACTTTATAGTGTGCTAACTGGTTTCAAGGCTGTTCCTATGTTGACAGTTTTAATGATTAGGCTACACATCAAGACAATGTGCTGTCAATCCGATAAGAAGATTGTGCCTTTGTAATTGATTTCGTAGTTAACACAGGAAGGTTTATCAGAAAATAACGTTTTTCTCAGTAACTTCTTTTCGTAGCGATTTTGGAGGAATTGATGAAGTAGGATTTGAAGCTCTTTTAATTTCATCCTTTTTAAGTATATTTAAGGCCTTATTTTTTAAGGTTCTGACAATACCCAACTTTCGATGAGGATGATGGAAAGATCCTTCATGTAAATATCAATCCGCACGGGTTTGTTTTCTGTAAATCCTCCAGAACTGTTTTTGTTGACATGATATCCAGGAATAGTAATTTACTGTCTTTTCACATTTCTAACGTGAATTTGATTGAATTGTGAAAAATCTTCACGGTCTTTCTGGGTATGCTTGCATATGATAAACACATGATCAACATTTCTCCACCAGACATGTGACTTCAGGATTGTGGGTGCTATGGTTTCCGTCTTAAACTTTTCCATATATGACTTAGAAACCCCTCAGCGATAAATGGCAGCTCGTTGTTACACCATATATTATCATTAATATCTTCCTTTTCCAAGTGAAGATTTAGGATCGAAACCAGTGATAGAAGATGTGTAATTTCAAGAGGAAATAGGTCTGGAAGGATATACTCGTATATACCAATTCTTGCACAGAGAAGTTTGTATCCAACGAAACTACTCCGAAGACAGCCAATATATCTGAAGGAGTACTTTGTAAGTGTGAAAGTTTTTCTAACTTTCATAAGTTAGAGAAATTTATGAAAGTTACATATTTCTAACTTTTTAAAATATGCTGAGGTTTTTAAGGAATTTCTATGTCCCATGTGAGGCTTGAGGAGTGTTGATAAGTATTTTGAAAACAAATATGTTGGAGAGCTTCTGCCATAAACTAGACGACGGAGAGAAATGTCTGCTTTATACATTTAATCACTCCACGTCTGAGAAAGATCGGTTGTTTAAATAATGGGAAGTGACTTCAGTTGCTTTATGATATCTTCTGTGAATTCAGCTGCATTAAAGATCATAGCATTTGTTTTTGTGCCTGACGATGAAATAGGATCATGGTTCGTTTCGGAATAAGTGGAAGTACGATAACATAGGGCAATCTTGGTGTCATAATCCGCATATTAAAATGTCTACACAATGTTCTTTGTCTGCTTTAAGTATGATAATGTCTTAATGCTCGGCAAACTTCTTAAAGCTGTCTTCTCTAATGATGTGGCATTGCATTTGTTTGTAGGATTTTTTAATAAAGTAGGACGCTCTAAGTAATCTTGTGGTTAACGTTTCATCACATGATGAAACGTTAACCACAAGGTTACTTGAGTGCCATTTTCAACACTGGGCATCATATCATTTTTTGGAATGTGTCTAGGGCAGGATTTCCCAAACTGTGTTCCACGGAAGGTGAATAAGTGTTCCCAAGAGGTTCTTCTGGAATTTGTCATTTTAGTTTTCTAAGCATTTTTCATGAATAAATATTTTATAGTGAAAATATTCTGAAGTGAATAATATTCGTGAATATGTTGAAAAGCTCGAACCCAGAATGCCTAATAACATCTGTGTAGCAAATGTTATTAGGCATTCTGGTAGTAGCTTATATAATGCGTGTATATGTTAAACAGAATGGGAGAAAGAACAGCTCCTTGTGGTACTCTACTGATTACCGGAATCTCTTTGCTGTGCGTTGATCCTATACGTGTAATGTGCTTTCTGTTTTTCATGTATGCTTTAAACCACTGGAGTAGATGACCTCCAAATTCAGTATGTGTTAGTTTATTCTCAAGGTTTTGTGTAGTAGTGCGTCAAATGCTTTTGTTAGGTCAATAAAAACAACGAATACTATTCCGTTTTTATCTAACGCAGTGTTTATTAGTTCTGTAAAATCTTCCAGGAGTGTTGCTGTTCCTTTATTTTTTTGAAAGCCATATTGTGTTTAAGGGATGATTTGGAATTTTTCAATGTATGTGGAGAGTGTGCAATGCACGATGCGCTCCATAATTTGGTTGATTATAGAAAATGTGGCGATGGGTTTGTAGTTACTTCTGTTTCTTTTTCCATGTTTATGTATGAGAGTGATGTAACTAAAATATATAATAGTCGTATTTAGGATTTAGTTTTTATCGAATCAAAAATGGTCATTTTTAAAACGAATTGCTTTGGCTCTGCCCAGATTGTCAAACTTCAGTATTCAGTATGTTAATGTGTTGTGAAGCGTTCATTGGATACATCGTTATTGTTGGAGTATATTACGGGAGAAGCAACTAAAGTTACAGGAGCAGTCTATTTCTGTTAATTTTGTGTTTGTCTAACTTTTCTTATTTTACAAGTGAAAAAAAAAAAAACCGAGTCTCTAATAGAGTAAATACTTCCTTATGTGACCGACTAACTCAATTTTAAATGAGGAAGGCTCACAAAAGGTCAAAAGTCACACACACACACACACACACACACACACACACACACACACACACACACACACACACACACACACACACACACACACACACACACACACACACACACACACACACACACACACACACACACACACACACTCTCTCTCTCTCTCTCTCTCTCTCTCTCTCTCTCTCTCTCTCTCTCTCTCTCTCTCTCTCTCCAATAAAAGAGGAATGTCGATACCGACTGAATCGGAATGCATCCATCATTGCAGTGATGGCTTCGGCATCTTAGCAAATTAAAATAAATAAATAGTTCTTTAAACCCAAAGTAAGATACGGTGAACACAAAGAGTTTTTTTTTTTTTTTTAATTTTACTCCGTGATTTCCAAAAATGGCGACTGCTCTGCTGTCTGTAAGAATTCTACATTATTATCCCTCCCGCCAACGTCTTGCTCACTTCCCTCCACCTCAATCTATGTGGACAATTTTGTCAATGTCCCTGCAAAGTGCAGCATATCTCTAAAGATAATTCTATCTTCACACTCCTGCATTCTGGTCTTAACCGATTCCTCGAAGACTTTAAAGACACGCTAGATGAACTTCAACTTGCACTGTCCATTTCGGCACATTATCGACGTGCAACGATAGGCCTATCTTGCCTTCCTTCCAGTTCTTTATAACCGCATCATATACCTGTAACTGAAGTGGCAATGTCCCCCTGACGCGTTTACATAGATTCCGATTACATAGAAATTTACATAGAAATATAGAAATAGTTATTGTTCTGATTTGTTTGTGGTAAACCCATTTATTTGTGAGAGAGAGAGAGAGAGAGAGAGAGAGAGAGAGAGAGAGAGAGAGAGAGAGAGAGACTAGAACCCATTAACGATGATGTTTCCGACCAAACGACTTCGTCTATACCGATTGAGCCACAGAGGCTCATTTACAACGATAGTACATTTATATCATGGCAGGGCCATCGCCAGATTAGATCGCACCCTGAGGCAAACAATTAAATATCGCCCCTGATGGATTAATATATAAGAAAATCTCCAATTGCTATTTTATTTTTATTACACGAGAAACATTAATGCAAAATGATTACATAATAATATTAATTAAATGCTTGCTCTACCACGATATCGTACAATAAAACTGTTTATAAGCTCTTCTAAATTATTATTATTATTATTATTATTATTTCGGGCTACTCCAGGGAGTCCTTCCTTAGACTCATCGAGGGAGGTCCTAAATATCCACACATGATGTTTAGGGCCTATTATAATCTATGTCCGCCTCTATCGATATAGTTGCTAGACCAACCAATCTTTCTCGGGTCATTTCTGTTCGCAAATAATTTTTTGTCAGTTTAAACTTGGAAAACTTCTTTCCGCACTTTTTATTAGCATAGCGACGGTGCCTACCGCAATATGCCTGAACGAGCGCCTTTATTTAGACGCGGCGTAAGGCAGGCTTCCTCTATGCTACACCCTGTCGACGGTACTGATCATACGTTGTCTGAGAGATTTTTATCACGTTATTTAATTCGAACAAAAATCCGAAACACCTCTGTAAATGCGAAATATTTTCTAGCCAATTCAGAGCTCCAAAATTTAAAATAAATAAATAAATAAAAAGTAATAATTGTTTTAAAGAAATTATAGTCTTTCGATTCCTATTAGGTCATTTTGAGCAAATAAAGAATATTAGTACAACTGTTATGTCAAAATAAGTATTTATCGAATGTTTTGGGAAAAAAAAAAGATAAAAAAAAAGAAATGAAACATTCTTGTGTGTGAGTGTTGGGAAATACGAAAGCGAAAACAATATTTGAAATAGGAGGGCTGTCTTCGAATATAATTTTTCGGCCATTACAGATCCTTCTTTTGCAAGCATCGCTAATTATTACGTAGGAAACGTATTGTTCGGAAGCCAATCAGTTGTTTCTTTAATCGTTCGTATAAAAATAAGTGTGTTGTTTCATGTTGCATTGTTGGTCATCAGTAAAACACTTTCGTTCGAACAGACACAGTTAAACAAACGCTGGAGTTCAAAAGGTGAAGACCTTTGTTGGTGTACTCATCTCACTGTTCATCTCATTTCAAAAATACGGCATAAAGTGAGTAGATTGCTGGAAATATCATTAGTAATTAATCTTTACTAATTTCGTATTCAATGTAATAGTTATTAAATATAATTAATCCTAATTAGTTACTAATGTTATGTTATAATTAAATGTTTTAGTATTAAATGCTTAACATCCATTTTAATATCCATTAATGCATCTATTCTTAATGATTTAAGTCATAAATTTATAATAATTAACTAAACTAATACAACACACTGAATATTTAATTTTAGTGAGTGAATTACCAAAGTAAAATTTCAGTAAAATATAATGCAGGAAAAGTAATTTTATTTCGTAATGTAATGTGCAAGGATTTAAATGCTTATTTCTCGCAATCACTTACAGTGATCCTCGTGTTTAGACTTATGCATTGATTCCCATACATAATATTGTTTCAGGAAACTGACAACAAGCTTCTGCTTTTTTAAGATCTCGGCCATCTTTACTGGGAGGCCACGAATGGGAATAGATTTGCTATAATCTAAGTCTGGACTATGATAGTGTTCTCTTTATCTGATGGGATGTAGTCATTGGCAAAAAAATGTGTTTTGTGTGGTTGAGTTGGTGAGTGCAATGTTATTTGAGCAAATTAATTTTGCTCTGCGGGCTAAGTTTTTTATAGTGCTGTATTGTCTCTGGAGTTGTGTGTGTGGGGGGGGGAGGTAATGCGACTGTTGATGAATGTATTTACCTGTGGGAGACAGAGTTTCTGTCGACAATAAAGCCCAAACACCCATTTGGTTATCTTGTAACTGGTGTGTCTAGGAAGAGCAGGATGTTGTTACTTTCTTTTGTGAATTGGATCCTTGGATGTTCAAATGGGACAGTGTTCAGGTTGTCCAGCTATGTGGCCAAATAGCGAACACATCGTCCATGTAGTGTAGCCACATAATAGGATTGAGAGGAGCAGAATACCAAGAAGACGAAGAAGCACATAGCCCGAGTTCAAAGTGAGCTGGAAGAGGGCTGAGATATCAAGAAGAAATTTTGCTTGAATTAGAGTTAAAGTGTCTTTAAGTGTGTGAAACGTCGAAATGGACCATTAGGAGGGTGAGGTCTTGTATATGGGACTTAAAATGACTGAGATTTATAGTGGCATTGTGACAGACCATGCTCTGGACACTCATCACAGGATCCGTTAGAAAAACGCCACCTTACTCCATCGAACCAGTTTAAATTTCAGAGGCTCTTCTTCGAATCTACTGCATCTCTGCCAGCTGTCCCAACCCGAGCTGCATCAAACTGGGTCATCTACAAAACGATCATCTACAGACATTCACTCCAAGAACAGTGAAGCAAAGCCGTAGCTTCAGTTGAGTATTCCTATAACTAAAATCCTAAACGATGGCGTATTTATGGAATTTTAGGTTTGTCTGTATTTTTCCAGTTCCATTTCTGTCACTGAAGTGTGGCTGCATGCACTTGTTTGATACCAGTGTATTAATTCCTGAAGATGACAGTTTCACTTTTGCGAAATACAGGAAGTAATTCAATTTGTATTCAATTATTCTTTAGTCTGCGTTGTTAGTTTCCTGAAACAACATGTCTCAATCATATAATCATAAAAGAATTTTATTATTCTCAACAAGACAAATGAAGGCCTGTGTAGCTCAGTGGAAGTGGCACTTGCGTCCTCTGCACTTGGTCGCTCGAAGTTTGACTTAAGTTCAAGTCTAGTCGCCGACTTTAGGAACTTTCTAAGCCTTTCTTCGACTGGTTCCCGAGTTAGTCGATCTCTGGCACGGGCAAGCGGTTTTTCCTTCAGGAAACTAGGGTTTTTCATCCCGTAAACTGAAGAAAATCGACCGTAGTACCCACATTATTTCAGACAGTGACATATCTTGTTAGGGTTAGGTACCAAGAGATGGCAGCACTTGTTTGCCAGCCTCTTCATCGGTGGCTGCTTTAATTAGTGATAGACATGGGCCAGCTATTTCTGATTGGCTACTGGTGGAGATTGAACTGCCCACTTAGTCTCCAAAAGCTAGATAGGATATAAAGGCCTTGCCAACTCCTTATAAGGGAATAAAAGGCGTTCCCTTTTATTCCCTTATAAGGAGATGTTTTATTCCCTTATATTTTATTCCCTTAAATAAGAGAGATGGCAGCACTTGTTTGCCAGCCTCTTCATCGGTGGCTGCTTTAATTATTCCCTTATATTTTATTCCCTTAAATAAAAGAGATGGCAGCACTTGTTTGCCAGCCTCTTCATCGGTGGCTAGATAGGATATAAAGGCCTTGCCAACTCCTTATAAGGGAATAAAAGGCGTTCCCTTTTATTCCCTTATATTTTATTCCCTTAAATAAAAGAGATGGCAGCACTTGTTTGCCAGCCTCTTCATCGGTGGCTAGATAGGATATAAAGGCCTTGCCAACTCCTTATAAGGGAATAAAAGGCGTTCCCTTTTATTCCCTTATATTTTATTCCCTTAAATAAAAGAGATGGCAGCACTTGTTTGCCAGCCTCTTCATCGGTGGCTGCTTTAATTATTCCCTTATATTTTATTCCCTTAAATAAAAGAGATGGCAGCACTTGTTTGCCAGCCTCTTCATCGGTGGCTAGATAGGATATAAAGGCCTTGCCAACTCCTTATAAGGGAATAAAAGGCGTTCCCTTTTATTCCCTTATAAGGAGATGTTTTATTCCCTTATATTTTATTCCCTTAAATAAAAGAGATGGCAGCACTTGTTTGCCAGCCTCTTCATCGGTGGCTGCTTTAATTAGTGATAGACATGGGCCAGCTATTTCTGATTGGCTACTGGTGGAGATTGAACTGCCCACTTAGTCTCCAAAAGCTAGATAGGATATAAAGGCCTTGCCAACTCCTTATAAGGGAATAAAAGGCGTTAGTTGAGTTATTTATTATTTTTTATAAGACAAATAAATCCCCAAGCAGCATTAATCTAAATAGATTTTGATTTTAACCTCTGCCTTTATTAATAGTTAATGTATGGATTATTTTATTTTATTTTATTTAAAAATAAACTATTTTATTAGTTTATTTTTATGAAATTAAAGGTAGCATCATGGATGGGAGGAGGAGGGATAAATTCCGCTTTGCATTCATGCGAATTTAAGATTTCTTCTTAAGAGCATGTCATGCATAGTTCCAACTCGAGTGAATAAAATGTTAAACGTAGATATAACTTTTATTTTTTGATAATCCGGAAGTTAAAATTTAAATTAGTTTAGGGTGTGCAAGAATACCTTAATAGCAAAGACTTTTTCATGTTAAAAATTGTATAATTTTTTTTTCGACCACAAGAACATTTCTTAGAACCAGAACTAGTCTGCTGACTTTCTCTGAAAAGTCATTTCCATAAGGTATTTTCTGAATATCATCTTAGATGAGGACATCACACCACATTGTATTCTATTGAAAATATTTCTACTTCATTAATAGAATTTCTTTTCTGCTTGAGTTATGATGTGTACCCGTTCTCGTGTTTTTATTTTTATTTTAATTCTTTTCTGATAATGATCATACACTGGTGGAGCATTGCCATTCGAAATTGCAGACATAACCATAATGAAATGTAAACTAGCGTCGATTTCTTTCAGTCTTCTTACCATTCTACTTCTGTGGCTACTGGAATTTGAACAGGTTTAGTAGGAACTTTGAATAATTCACATTTTTATTAATCCCTTATACAAATATTATAATGGACTGGAGTGAACAGAGTACCATGTGGAATTCAGATATAAGACCATCGAAAACTTCGCGTGTTGATTCGTCACATCTCCAAATTAAACGCTACTTCCTTGCTGATGGTGGCTCACTAGTGCTGAGTCTTCGGGTCTGGAGTAGTCTAGCATTATGGTGGTCAACAATGACATAGGACACTGGGGTAGAGCTCACTCTTAGTGGTTAATCAACTTTCTTCTGTTTTCATTAGATATAAATTAGTTTTTTTTTCAAAACATTAGATAAGACGCTCTTCGTTATTTCTTGAATATTTTCTTATTGTGAAGTGTAGGAGTTGAGTACCGTCTTTGAAGTGAGGTGTAAGACCATCCTATCCTTTAGCGTGTTGATTCGTCACACCGCCAAAGTAAACGCTAGTTCCTTACCAGTGGCGTGTCATTAGTGCAATGTCTGCACTAGTGCAGCGTTTGGGCGGTTACAGTGAATGGTGTACGCTGTCACGAAACAGTGACAGTGTCAGGGACACTGGGGGTTGAGCTTTTGGGTGCTTTGGGGGATGCAGGATGACACAGAATTCATAATCGATGGTATTTATGACGGAGATCTCGCTCCCACTTTCTTCTATATTCATTGGATTTAGAATTGGTTTACTTGAAATATTGGATAAGATTCTCTTCGTTATTTCTAGAATGTTTTTTTATTATGAAGTGTAGGAGTTGAGTACCGTCTTTGAAGTGAGGTGTAAGACCATCCTATCCTTTAGAGTGTTGATTCGTCACACCGCCAAAGTAAACGCTAGTTCCTTACCAGTGGCGTGTCATTAGTGCAATGTCTGCACTAGTGCAGCGTTTGGGCGGTTACAGTGAATGGTGTACGCTGTCACGAAACAGTGACAGTGTCAGGGACACTGGGGGTTGAGCTTTTGGGTGCTTTGGGGGATGCAGGATGACACAGAATTCATAATCGATGGTATTTATGACGGAGATCTCGCTCCCACTTTCTTCTGTATTCATTGGATTTAGAATTGGTTTACTTGAAACATTGGATAAGATTCTCTTCGTTATTTCTAGAATGTTTTTTTTATTGTGAAGTGTAGAAGTTGAGTACCGTCTTCGAAGTGAGCTGTAAGACCATCCTATCCTTTAGCGTGTTGATTCGTCACACCGCCAAAGTAAACGCTAGTTCCTTACCAGTGGCGTGTCATTAGTGCAATGTCTGCACTAGTGCAGCGTTTGGGCGGCTACAGTGAATGGTGTACACTGTCTCGAAACAGTGACAGTGTCAGGGACACTGGGGGTTGAGCTTTTGGGTGCTTTGGGGGATGCAGGATGACGCAGAATTCATAATCGATGGTTATTCTGACGGAGATCTCTCTCTCACACTTCGTGGTTCATCATTTTTTTCTAAATTTGCTGAGTTTTGATTGTCAACATTTTCTTTACATTGATTTCGTCAAGATCTAGTTTTTCGTGAGGCTTGTTTTTTATCGACTTTCTTCTTAATGTTCGTCTTATCTGTTCATGAAAGCTGCTGAAAGCTAGAACCTTGTGTTGCATAATTTTTATATTTGTTGCTTTATTACAGATGGTCGACTGTGAGTTCTTCCCTCTTCTTTGTTTTCTTTGTAGTTTAGTCCTCATTCCAATGAACACTCAATCAATGAACACTGCGACACTCCAAATCATCTTGTTTTCCTTCTCTTCTTGCTTTCATGCTATCTTTTTATCATCTTGAATCACCGTTTAAAGCATCTTTCTCTCTTTCTTTCTCGATTGAATAAAAAGTTGTTTCACGAATTCTAACACACTCTTAAAATGTAATATCTAAATTAAAATTTTAATTCTCAATTTACAAAGAGAAATCGAAATGACATATGCCGTTAAAAGTATAATCTGTGATTCTCGCACAAAATTTGAAAAAAATCTTTACTTACCATTAGTAAGTCAGCATTAACAGTCAAGATGAAGGTAGAAGATAATTTTAATGTTAGTGTTTCGTTGTTGTTGCTATGAAAGAATGAGAACAATTCCAGTTGATTAAAGAAAGAAATGTTTAAATAACACTTTTCCCTCCTCCCTAGCCATCTCCTGATGAGGCACCAAAAAGTGCCGAAACATGTTTCTTGAATGGGGGGTCGCACTATCTTAGGTTTTTCGGACTTAACCGGATCTAAACTTTTGTAAGACTGAAAAATAGTCGAACTCGAGAGGACCACCAATAGTGATTTGGGCCTCTGTCCATGTAATCACTAGAGGGCTAAAAGAGACTAAATTTAGGATAAATTAATTTTAATGTGTCCCTTTGGAGGACATCGTGATTGGTCAAGAAACATGTCGAGATGGTGGGAAATAGAGTCCCTATTCTGACGTCAGCTCAGATCAAGATAAATGCACAGCGTTACGAACTCGCTTGCTATTACTGCGATTCGTTCCACTTTTCGACGCTAAGAATTCGAGGTTTGGCCATAAGCAGATTGGAATCTGACAAAATTTTAAAGACTTTACTGAACAAAAAAATCTACATTAGTTTTATAATTAGTTTCTTATTTTTATAGAAGTATAAGAAAAATATTATTTAATTACCTTCATATTCCTTGGAGATTATAGAAAATATGAGTTATTGTCCAAAGTAAAAGATAAAAAATACAAAAAAACAGGGCAACAGCACTAGTCTAGATGAACTGAAAAAATTTGTGAAAGAAAAGATTCTCGACTCAAGATTTCGTCAAATCAGAAGTAAACAAGTTGAAAAGTGATTTCAATGCTATTCTTAAATGGCAGTGGGATAGAAGTGTGAGTGGAACCCGAGGACTTTTACTTCCAGGTAGAAAGATAAGCCCTCGGATTCCAATTCTAATAATAACAATAACAGTGATAAGCCTTTATTTATTTATTTATTCGTATGGGGATTATATTTTGTGACTGTAAATGTGTGTGCTCATGGGAGCGGTTTGCCTGTTCTGGGGAAAGAAAAACCCAAGTTTTCCACGTATCTCTTAGATAAATTAAAAGATTTAAATTTGGATATTAAAATTTGCGAAGACAAGGATACAATAACGGGGCGAACATACGAGGAACACAGCGGCGTTTGGAGACACTTATCGAATAATAACTTTCTAGCACTCTTCATCCCGTGAGCAGCACAAACATAAAATTTGGCAATCGCTGATGCTGCTCAAGTTAATACTGAAAGAGTAAGTTTTTTAGGCAGAAATTTATAATTTCTTTACTGCTTTGACTAAATGAGGGGATGTACTGAAAAAAGCACACCAAAATGCACTTAAAACTTTCTCAGATACTAGATGGGAAGCGAGGATTGATGCTCTTCGTTCGTTTAGATATAATATTGGAGAAGATTTAGATTCTTTTGTGGAAATTTATGATAATATTCAAATTGACAATATTACAAATATGAAGTAAAGACATTACCTTTGAAAATTAAAGATTATGGATTTTTGTGTTCACTTATAATCTGGTATGAATTTTGTGCAGGATCAATGTAGTGAGTAAAAGGCTTAAAATTCCAAACACAAATTTAAGTGAATCTATAAACGCCTTAAATAATGTAATCGGACTAAAGAATTTAGATCGGATGAAAATGTTAATGTTATACTTGAATTGGCAAAAGAGTTAGCATTAGATTTTGAAATCTCGCCTGAGTTCAAAAGCAATACATTACACAGACGTAAGAAAAGATTGTGAATGTTCGGAATAAGCTCAAGTTGATCCGCAATCTAACTTTTAAAGTTATATTTTTTCTTCCAATTGTAGACACTATTAGTAATTCTTTTGCTGAAAGTTTTGATCCCTTGACAAGACACTTTAACATATTCCAGATTTTATCCACTTTCAAGGAAATTTCTAATATCGATGAGGACACATTAAGAAAACGCTGTGATGATTTACAAGTTGCGCTGACTGATGGTGAAGAAAAAGATATTTCTTCCATCAAATTTTATAATGAAATACAAATTCTAAAGGACATCATACAGGATAGTGACAGCTTAGACCCACTGAAAATATTGCAAATAATTTAGATAGCATCTTTATTACATTAACAATTTCGCTTCGAATATTTTTGACGCTTCCAGTTTCAGTAGCAAGTGGCGAACGATCTACGATCTAGTATATCACAAGAAAGACTAGTTGGACTATCAATGATCGCACCAGAAGGTGACATCTGCGAGAAACTAGAAACAAGTGAAATTTTAGATGATTTGCTTCCATAAAATTAAGAAAAGTAAAATTTTAAATCATTTATTTTTATACATTGCTTTTTCCATTAAAAATTAAATTATTCTTATGATTGTGCAATTTTTCTGTAATTTGGTGATTTTTGCTGTGTTGTTAATATATGGATTTTTCAAAGTACACGACTTTGTATAAAAATATATGTTTTGAGTTTTTAACCTTTAAATTTTAACTATATTTTTTTAAAAAAAAGTGAAAGGCGCTCAACGTAACTTTGCATTGGGGCGCGAAGACCCCTAGAGCCGGCACTGGCTGCAGATACAGGCATTTTGATTCACGTCTATAGTTGTGTGGCAGTCATTTCCTACAACAAAGTCAAGGGTGGTTTGTCCTTGGTAAATGGTCACTTTCCAAAGGTGTTCTGCAAGATTAGATCAAGATTCTGTACTAGCAAGCAAGAATAGCTTTTGTCCTTCCAGTTTTCCAAACCATATGACACAGCCATGCATTATGTCATGATCTATTGACATGTTGCTAAAAGCAGTAAGTTCATTTCACAGAATAATCAACGTTCGCTGAAAAAACTCTCTGACAATCCATATCAGCATAAACTTGATGCTTCTGACGCTGTGGAAGTACTTCGGCAGTGACCGTTGCATGTTTCAGAACGACAATGCCCAATGCCATGTCATACTGAGCTGCGTGTGCGAGACTAGTTTCCACAAAACATCGTTGACTAGTTGGACTGGCCGCCTCAGAGTACAGACCTCAACCCAACGAACATCTTTGGGACGAATTAGAAAGCTGAATTCGCTCCAGACCATAGCTTCCGTCATCAGCAACGGGGAAAGTATGCCGGGGAAAGTTGGTCAAAAGTATGCCCCGAATAGTAGTTGCTGTCATACGGCCCAAGGTAGTCTCACTTGGCACTAGACATGTAATTAAAATGCATTTTTTTGACCACAACTAGATGTCCAAATACTTTCTCAACGTAGTGTATACACACATACATATTGAAATGTGAAAATTATAGGTTCTGTTTAGAACCATAGTTTTCATGTCCTATTTTATTATAAAGCAATACTCATACTGTTGCCTTGTGGAAATTGTAAACATGGTATTTGTATCCGTAGCCTACGTCTCCCGAAAAATTAATTATAAGTTCGATTCTAGTTACCGACTAGAGGAGCTTTTTTTTTCTAAGTTTCTCTCTCCCTCTCTCACACTCTCTTTGGGAAAAAAATGCATATATTTGCTTCTTTAATAACTAGGAAGAACTTCACAGATATTTCGGGAATGCGGAGGCCACAGTTTACATTAACATAAAGCTGTTCGGGCTAGTGTTCGTAAGTACTGTATTAATACCTCTGCCCTTTAGCATCAGTTCAACTATAAGTTCGCCCACAGTTTGTAGATCTCTATTTGGCGTCTTGCTAAGAATAGTCGATTCATGCTGAAGGGGAGAAAGAAATGAAGAACGTACGAATTGGTCGCCAACACGCGAAATTACGTGCTTTATAGGTAAAATTTTCCAACTGTCATACAAGCAACATAATTAACTACAATGATCATAAAATAGAAGTTAATTTTCCGACGTGTAATAATAAACAACTCATCCCACAATACGGACTGATTACCCTATTATCGGAATGGATTCTCCTCCTGTTGACATGCGCAGAAGTGTCGAACGGTCTCGAATCTGTGGGCGTACTTATAACCTTGCAGACGTGTTAATATAGTCCGACCACATAAACGAGAGATATCGTTGGCAGACTGTCAAGAAGAGTCTATTCATGTTGAAGGGGAAGAGAGAAATAATTCGATGTACGAATTGGTCACCAAAACGCGAAATCACGTGCTTTATACGTAAAAATTTCCCAACTTAATTATACAAGCAAACTAGTTACCATTTTAAAAACTACAATGATCATAAAAGAGAAGTTAATTTTCCGACGTGTAATAATGAACAACTCATCCCACAAGACGGATTGGTCACCCTATTATCAAAATGGATTCTCCTTCTTTTGGCATGCGTAGAAGTGTCGAAGGATCTCGTATCTGTGGGCGTACTATACCTAAGAACCCTGCAGTCTAAACAAGGTTACGCTTATATTAAATCCTGATCTCTTGCTAGCAGGCAGAGAAGAACACGCACGCACGCACGCACACAATAAGTAAACTCTAAAACAGGGCTGTGAAATATTTTAATTTTTCCAAACGGGGGTTCTGATATCCAGAAGTTTGGGAAGCACTGCTCTAAAATACACATACTTCCCATTGAATTAAAAAGTTCACGCAGATATACATAACATCAGTTACGCAGCGTATGTGCAAAATACTTGGTGACGTATGCCACCACCTGTTCTAGGTACTATTTAAGAATGTTGCTGGTCAGTAATCGTTAGTAGTGCCGATCGCAAAGGGAAAAACAAACGATCTTTCAGAGTTCGATAAGAAGCATACTGTGGGCGCAGTCTGCTTGCAACTACGAGTTTGGAAACAGCAGAACTAACTGGTTTCTCAAAAAGAGTTATCCCGGGTGTTTAACCAGCAATAAAAAAACCCACATTCCTTGTGTAAGAGGTGTAACTGTGGTCCTGAGGCAGTCTGTCAAGAACGAGACCACCGTTGTCTGATCAGGCATGTACGGATAAACAGAAATTTCTGTGTGAAGAAATGGACCGAACTATGCGCAGGGAATTGAAGAGGATCAGTATTGGCAATGGCGTACCTACACAGAAACCACTGATTTCTGCAAAGAACCTAAATTTCGTCCACTGGTGCAAGGAACATTTTGATTGGATTGGAAGAGTGGAAAAAAGTCATAGTCGGAGAGTCACAGTACACTGTGTTCTGCAAACAATAAGCAGGCAGAACATATATAGAGAACACATACATGAAGAAAGTCGACCGTAGAGTCCACATTATTTAAGACCGTAGAGTCCACATCCTGTTAGGATTAGGTAGCAAGAGATGGCAGTACTTGTTTACCCATCTCTTCGTCCTTTGCCGCCTATAAGTGATAGTCTGAATAATGGGCCAGCTATCTCTGATTGGCTGCCTACTCAGTCTCCAAAAGCTAGATAGGGTTATAAGGCCTTGCCTATTCCCTATCAGGGAAGAAAATGCGTTAGCTGAATTTTTATTTTTTTGATAATATAGGGAATAAAAGCCATTAGTAGATTATATATATATATATATATATATATATATATATATATATATATATATATATATATATATATATATATATATATATATATATATAAGGAATAGAAAATCCTCGACACCGCAAGATAAAAGAGGAGGGAAGGAATAATAATAATAATAATAATAATAATAATAATAATAATAATAATAATAATAATAATAATAATAATAATAATAATAATAAATGGTAGAAAAGCCTACATTACTCTATTCATTGATTAGAATCGACCATGTTCTCATCTCCGTTCTTCAGATCTAGTAGCACGAAAGTTATCAGCACGCAATAAATAAAGTTTACTGAACAAACATATCCCAATCATGGAATTCTTTTTAGCGATTACTTGCATCATTCATTGCAATGTGTATTTATTTTTTGGGCTACTCTCTTTTTGCTTATGTTAATAGTCATACATGTGTCACTCATCCATTTTCTTCAGAATTTTTGCATACTTCGATTATAAGCTAATAATTTTCAGAATATAAATTTATACACACTAAGCAGAACGAAACGGCATTAGATTTTTTGCGGTAGCAGTGTAATTAAACTAAAAGAATTAAACAGTATAATAACAAACCTATGCCAATATCCTTTGGCACAGAAACTTACACCCCACGCTGTTACAACAGCCACATTCTAATGAAATATGGGAAATATTTGAAAAGTTTTTGATAGAAGCGAATTGAACTCACTAGGGGAGTCATCTTTGTTTTTATCGACTGATAGTGTTGCTGGCAGTTATTATTTCATTATGGTCTGTTGACAACCAGTTGCTTGGTATGGATGTAGTTCAAAATGGTACTCGTTATAAGAAAAATATGAAGGGAAAATTAAGGGAATTACACTGAATAATCCTCTTTGTTATATCCTCTCCCAATATGGACTGGGTCACCATGGGAGCAGTAGACCAAAAACCTCCCACAATGGGAGAGGCCTTCACCCGGTAGTGGGTAGAAAAATAGGCTATAATTTATTTATTTTTATTTTTTACACTGAATAATTTATAATTAACATCACGACAAAATTATAGTCTAAATATTTGTCCAAAAGGAAGTAATGTTGCGCTTTATTTTAAAGATATATTTTCAGAGAATAAATAGGTTTCTGGCCTAGCATTTTGCTAGCTATTGGACGTGTAATGCTTCCCGTCCAACAGGTAACATTAACCAGATAGCATTAACAGCCATTTTATAAATAGTATCAGGATTTTAGAAACATGATCCTAGGAAGTCAAGTTATTATTGCCCTGATTAGCCGAGTGGCTAGAGTGTCCCCCTCTCCAACAGGCTATAGGTGAACCCCGACGTGGGTATGGATGTTTGTGAAATCACTAGGTGGGAGGTGATCTCATCTTCCCATGTGACACCCTCTCCGCTTACTGCAGACCTGAAGTGGTTTGAAAAAGTTCCACGTTTTGTCTCGAGAGCAAAGTTTTAGACTATGTAAGAAATAATTTTAAAAAATACAAAATATACATATAAAATTGATAATAAATGGAAAAAAAATCTTAAATCCATATCCCATTCACGGTACAAAATATACTATAGGTTTAAAAATAATCTTTCGTGAGTGAAAGCATAACATAAAAAAAAAAAAAAAAAAAACTTGGCCGCGATAGTCCATTGAGCTTACAACGAAAGGGAAGATGATAGAACACACACACACACACACACACTGTTTGGAAAGAATTCATCGGACCCCCTCCCCCCATGGAGAAGGGCATAATGTCATGTAACGAGTTGAGAATTTTTGCCGATATAAATTGGAGAAATATTACGGCTCCAACCAGTGGCGGCCCGTGAAGTTTTAAGTGGGGGTGCTGCCTATACAAAATAATTTTTAAAAAATTCTTTTTTTTCCTAATCAGTAACTAATTTATTTATTAATAAATTGGTTACTAATTAGGAATAAAAGAATTTTTTAAAATTATTTCATATAGGCAGTACCCCCACTTAAAACTTCACGAGCCGCCACTGGCCCCAACTGAATGCCACTGTGTCCATGTATAATGGCTGGAAGAAGGGAAATGAAGGAGTTTGAAAGAGGTTGTGATATGATGCCGTGTTGCAGGCCTATTGTTGACAAATCTGTTGACAAATTGGGCCAGCTCAGTTCAACAATCACTGATACCATACTGAGATGGAAGCACAGGGATGAAACTGCAAGTGCAACTCGCAGTGGACGACTCATCACACTCACCGAACGTTACCGTAGGATGCAACGAAGAATAATATGTAAAAATCGGCACTTGGCCGATACGTTATTTTCGAAGTTCTTGGCATCGATTGGAACAAGAATCTGTACAAAAGCATTCAAAACCAATGGTTTTAAATGCTTTTGTACAGATACACAGCTTGAATCAACAAGCAGCGTCGTCTTCAGTGGTGCAAAGAGCGTGTACAGTGGGACTGAAAGCTCGGAAAGCTGTGTTATGTAGCAACGAATTACGCTACACCCTCTACCGAATAGATGGACTGGTATAGCTGTGGCGGATGCCTAGTGAACGTCTCTTACCAGAGTGCTTAACTCCAACTATGAAATTTAGAGGTCGCAGTGAGATGGTATGGTCCTGTTTTTCTGGTTTGTGGTCGGACCTGTTTGTGGTTCCACGAACATTAAACTCCGAGAGGTATGTGGACATTCTGTTCAATGCAATGCTTCCTACTTTGTGGCATTTTTATGGAAATAGCCATTGTCTCTTTCTTAAGACCGCTGCTGTAACTGCTTGGTTTTTGGACATGAACTTCACCACACTGAACTGGCCTCTACTGAACATACATGGGATGAACTCGATTGTCGGGTGTGTTCAGGGGACGTCGTCCCACAACAGTCCAAGAGCTTATTATATGCCATCTGAAAGAATGATTCAAAATACCCATTGATCACTGTTATACCCGTGGAAAGTAGGGTCCCGTTAGATCACTGCAGTCATTGCAGCGAACACACACACACACACACACACACACACACACACACACACACACACACACACACACACACACACACACACACACACACACACACACACACACACACACACACACACACACACAGGAATCAATCAATTTGCCCTTTATATCCAATGCTACACTTCAGAAACTTACATGCAAATTTAGTGTGATAAGGCAGTTAGTTAATTAACATAGAAGTTAACATTGTATAATTAAAGAAATTATCAGAGTAGTTAGCCATATTTCCATCAAAATGATTACAGAAAATTAATACATTTTGCTGTCAACAATGATTATTATCTATATAAATTTTCGTGACGAATACAACTGACTTATTCTCATAATTCATTTTAATAAAGGAGTGTCCCTTTTACAGTAAATATCAACAGGTATGTTATAATAGTATACAATTTGAAGAAATTTTGCATGTAAAATCTCTTGCAAGTTATAAGAAAAGGCAACTTGATTACATTTCGTAATTGAGAAGGCACTGCATTAATGTTTAAATCCAAAATGGAAAAATTTAAACTGATTTTATCATTACTGGTTCCACAAATTGTCAGTAGAAGGTTAATTGTTTATTTTTAATGAAAATTAACCATTGGAAATGAATACTACAAATTGCTATGATTGTGGCTGAGTGAAAACTCCTCAAAACTCTTCAAGCTGATAATATTCTTGTTCAAGTGAACTGTTAATCAGTTATTTTTTGGGATGATGACTAATATAGGTTTGATAAACTAATTTAGGCAGGTTGATTTTTTGTTGGTTTGATTTGCATATGATCAAACAAGTTTTGTCGGTTTGGTAAATGAAAGCTTTGTTTTGATTTTTCGTTTGTAAGAAAGTTGAGGAAAAACAAATATGCAGAACCTTACGTATGTCCTTTGCACGTGGTTTCACTCGGAATCAGTAGATCTCAGTTTATTCTGAAACCTTCAATCAATGCCTAGAGTAGAATCCAATTGAAGAGTTCAGTGTACCTCCCTCGCGTCTAGAGTACTTTGTCCTTGTTACAATTACTCCTGCAGAAACGTATGTACTGTCTTCTATAACAGTTATTTTTTTCTGTGTAAGCTTCAGACAGACCATCGATTTCTAGGTTTCTTTTTTTTTTTGCTCTTTCATTTCTTCAATCCAGATGTTATAGGGAAGAAATATTTACAAGGAATTTCCAAATGAAAGTGAATTAACGGTTTCCTAGAAAGATAACGGAGTTTTCCCCTTCACAAAACTACGGGTTTTAATCTTGAGGAGCATGCAAATCACAGGATAATACATGCACTTTAAATACATAATAGCTCGCCTCATAGTTTCAATTGGTCTACCGTAATCAAACTAACTTGATTGGTTTTAGGAGCTATTACATTCAGACAATCATATCACTTTATCACCAAATTTGAAGTACGGTTAGATTTTGGTCACGTAAACTATATACTTGCTCGGCTTCAAAGACAGAAGTTTGTATTTCCAATAAGCACAGATTACTTTCAACCTTTTTTGAGGTCTCATCAGTGAGACCTCAAAAAAGGTCTCATCAGTGAGTAGGTAGACCTGGAAAATATCAAAGCTTAGTTAAAAGAACTTACATACCTTCACTATACTTGTAATGACAGTATTACATCTCCTAGGAGCTGTGTCTTACATTATGAGAGAATATCAAGAATAGTGAGGGAACTTGCTCCACCTTTGCTTCGAATTGCCTTCGCCGATAATTTTTCGGCATTGAAACACATAGATCGTAGTTATCGATCTTGAGTTTCACTTACTGGCTATATAACAAAATAGGATTCTTATCCATTTAATATTCAATTGTCAGAAAACTAGCCTTTTGGCTTTTTATTTTAATTACAAAATACAAGCACACCTGTATGGCATTCGTATAGTGAAGGTATGTAAGTTCTTTTAACTAAGCTTTGATATTTTCCTGGTCTACCTAAGCACAGATTACCTTGAACTTTTTTTAAAGCAAGTAACGGCATGCCATAAAATTCTCAGGGTATTGTATAAGAAGGAGAGTGGAAGGACTTCAAAATAGTAAAGAAATTCTTATATTCTGGCTAATTCAAAGAGCATTTCGATTGCCTTTTTTGTCTGAATTTCACAAAAAAAAAAAAACCCTCAAATAAGAATGATGAGCCTTTTATCGAAGTTTGGAGTACACATATTGCATTCTTTGTTCTTTTTAGTGACAGTCAACCTTAGAGCATTGAGAAGACATTCTTAACTATATATAATCCTTCGGTGTCACTCCTCTGGTTAAATGTTAGTACTATACACGATGAATCAGTTTGTAATAAAGTAGTTTACCATACCATCTATCCACTTATCTGTTTATCTGGAGGTTAGTGAATATCGATTCTTTAAATCTAGGAAGTTGACGTAGGAATTTAATTCTGTTATTTCTTTTGAAATGTTGATCACCTCAAAGCGATGTCCTCTACACAGGATCAACAGAAGCAAGATACTTGTTTTGCGGCCCTTGATCTTGAGGTTCGGCCACCATTACGCTTCCAGGAAGATGGCAGTTGTTGTACTGAGATGCGTTTATTGTAGACACATACATAGGATACTGCATACCTGCAAACAATGGATACTGATGCGAAAGAACTTGAGGGCAGTATGAACTTATCAAAGGGTCGTCATTTATAGGTGTCAATTCATTTCCAGTTTTCATTCTCTCTCGATGTTGTATCACACATCTACATGTCGCCACTAACAGAAGTAGTCCACCTGCCACGAAACAAGTGACGGTTGATATTGTCAGTCTAGGGTCCAGATATCCGTTTTCTTCTTGGGGATATCTGAGCAAAATATATAAGCAAACTGATGCCAGTATGATTAGTCCCAAACCTGCGCCTAGCGGTATGCTTGATACCCATCTGCTACTTTGGAATGTTCCCGCTGGCTGAACTTGTATAACAGGGAAAAGAATCACCGGTTGCTGGGGAGGTGGTTGCCCACCTGCCACTGTAGAAGGTGTAATCATATCTGTAAGAATATAAAACACGATTTCAGATATGTTCCCACATTTGTCATTTGATAAAACAAGAAAAACAAGTATACTGCATACATGTAAATTTAACATTTTTAGAGACACTATTTATCATATATATAGTTCATAATTAGTCACAATTCAAATCAAGAGTGGAATAATATTCTGCTATTTCTTTCGTTATATGCGCGTGTGGAGTAAGTTCCTGTTCAAGTGATTTCAAAATATTTTTTCTAATTTTATCACAAAAATGACTAGTTTTAATCAAAATTGAAACAACAATTAACACTTCAATAGAGATCCTAAATATCATTAATTTATTAAAAGCCTCTCGCCAGAATAAAGAAATAATATTGGATCCATTCGGACAAGATTTTACTTTTAAGGGTGAAAAAAAACTTGAGATTTCAAGGAGGTGGCTGATAACATTCATTTGGCTACTTTGGCAATTCTTGTTTTGAAGTTGATCTAGTTTTTCACTGATAACATTTATTTAAAAATTTTAATTGCTTTATAACTCATTACAGTTTCATTTTTTTTTTTTTTGTTATTTAGCAAATAAATTCACGTATGTTTTTTCTCTCTCTCATTTTTCTTCTCGGAAGAATGACTTGCACCCTGTGGGCAGACATCCTATATCTCACAGTGTTAATAACCATCATATCAGAAACAATATCATCTCAAATAATATATATTTTTAGATTCGTTTAAAAACGCAATTGCAAATAATGGACTGTTTATTAAGAAAAACACGAAAATATTAAATACAGTTTTCTTATCAAAATATTATTTAAAAATAAAATGAACTGATTTTTAGTGATTCGAATGGACACTTTATATTAATGTACTGTTGTTGATATAAACTATCCATTAGAATCCGTGAAAATTAAATTTTACGAAAATATTTATTACCCGATTTTAATATTAGCTGCAAGAGCAACTCACTCCAATCAGCTGGTGTGCATGCAAGTTAAAAGCTCCTTGATATGCGATGTTACATATAATTGGTAAGAACTGCTATTCATAATTTATATATAAATCTAAAGTTTTTTTTCAGCAGGTTCTAGACCTTAATCGAAATATATTTTTTTCTACTTGCTGTGCCAAAGGTTTTCAGTCGTGAATCTCAGAAAAAAGCAAGATTTTTTGTTTTTTCATACAACACTCTAATAACACGAAGGTTATAGTTTGGAATTACAAGATAGAAATTGACGCAGTACTCTCTTCCTAGTACCTGTTTTGGTTCGAACTATGGCTGAATGAAGAACCAGGATGTGTGTCGACGGTACTGCATAGAGTAGAGGGTGCTCGTTCAGCTATATTGCAGTAGGTGCCGTATTAGGGCAACAAGATATTTTACATCTGATGTAGATGCAATAGATTTATTTGAAGAATTAAAAATTCTCTCAAAAATAATACAAGAGAAAAGTGGTCCTCATCAAATTTTATCACATATATATATATATATGAGATAGAAGTTATTTCTACAAGATTTCGGTTATATATATGTGTGTGTGTGTGTGTGTGTGTGTGTGTGTGTGTGTGTGTGTGTGTGTAAATAAGTTTTTTTACCTTGGGTAATGTATATTAGGGTTACCAAGTAATTTTATAAACTTGGTTATTTTACTTCTAATCCACTTCTCATTATGGAAATACTAAGAATAGTGATCGAACTTTACCCACCTTTACAATACAATAAGTTGCCCTGGTGTTGCACCACCTTTAGACTTGAACTATGTTCAGGCGCAAACTTAACTGTTTGCTTACTTGGGATTAGGAGTAAAATAACGAATTTTATAAAATTACTTGGTAACCCTAATATATATATATATATATACATATATGATAAAATTTGATGAGGACCACTTTTCTCTTGTATTATTTTTGAGAGAATTTTATATATATATATATATATATATATATATATATATATATATATTATATATATATATAACCAAAATCTTGTAGAAACAACTTGTATCTCATATATATATATGAGAAAAGTGGTCCTCACCAAATTTTATCATATATATAACCAAAATCTTGTAGAAACAACGTAAGTATATTGTCAACAATTCCTGTTAGCGTAGCAAGTGCAGAAAGAAGTTTTTCCAAGCTGAAACTGATTAAAAATTATTTGCAAACAGCAATGACTCAAGAAAGATTGGTTAGTGTAGCAACTCTATCGGTAGAAGTGGACATAGCTTATAATTTAAATTTAGAAGAGCTTATAAACAGTTTTATTGCGCGATACCCCGTAGAGCAAACAGTTAATTAATATTATGGGCATGGATGTTTGTGGTTGTCTGTGGAAATACTAGTATTAGTAGTGGGCGGTAGATGGCGTTGTTATTGTTTTAGTTGGATTAAGTGGCGGAGACAGAGAGCTGAAGAGTAGGTGCCCTCCCCCGATGAGTCTTTGGACTCTCTGGGAGGTGTCACGTAATAATAATAATAATAATAATTAATATTATTATATAATCGTTTTGCATTAATGTTTCTGTTGTAATAAAAACAAAATAGCAATTGAAAATTTTCTTATATTTTTTTCTTATAATCCATCAGGGGCGATATTTAATTGTTTGCCTCAGGGTGCGATCTAATCTGGCGACTGCCTTGACTCTATGTTCACTTGTTATCATAATGAATTGTACTGCAATATAAAAATGCCATCCCGCCTCATCAAATACGAACATTGTTTTATGATTATCTATGATTATTTCTATTTGTGTTAGCTTAAAGTCATAATTTCAATAAGAAATACTAAAGATTTTATAAGTAGTAGAATATTATTATAAAATCTTTCTGTAGTTTTTGAGTAACGTTTTAATTTCATTACATGCTGCGACAGAAGAGAATAAAAATCTTTTTTAATAATTTACAAAATGACTTTTCTCCCCCCCCCCCCCCACAAATATATATATATATATATATATATTTACAGTCAATGTTGAAGCGACACGACAAATGTCTTCTCATCGATCTTAGGTAATCCAAACATAGCTGCAAATATTATCTTTTCATGCTTTGAACATCCTGCGATCTATTATTTAAATGAAACATATTGATCCCCATAATAGCATTCATGTGTAAATTATAAACAGCACCCAAAGTATTATATAACTTTGCACGTACAGTAATATACTCACATACAAATGCTGTACTAACATTTTGGATAAACAAAAAGCCGAAGGCGTTTCGTTTATCCATCTAAGCAATATTCAGAAATAAATTTTACAGGATTAATTACCAGCTGCGGTGTCACCATAGTACAAAAATAAAAATTAAAAAAAAAAAAAAACGGAAATACCCAATGTCCCATTCCCCTTTCCTGCCTAGTAACCTGACTTTCTAAACCGAAACGTGGAAAAAGTTTCCTTGACAAAGACACTACATCTTCATTAAAGATTCTCTGAGATTCCACTTGCTTTTATTAATTCCGGATTTTCACGCTTGCTTTGCTTGTCGCTGAATCCTTTTTGCATCTTCGCTGTTGTTGTATTATTTAAAAACCCTCATAAACAAGTTTCAAATCGTATTTGGAAAGGCTATTTTGTTTATATCAAGGGCCGGCAACTTTTTCAGTCTCCTGGGCCACATTCAACTTTTATTTTTAATAATCGGGCCGCAAGCGTTTTAACTAAGAGAAAATAGTGAGTGAAAAAATGCCTGTCATCAATTTTTATTATATCAGTCTTAAAAAACAGAAATATTTAAAGTACGACATTCTCGTAATGACATCTGATATTATATTCTTTCATAACAGCAACGCTTTCATGACAAATAAGACAAAGGGGTTTACCCCCATTTTCAATAAAGAAGTACTTGCTGTTCCATTCATCTTTAAACTATCTTCCTTCATCTGCAATTTTACGTTTTCTTGAACCCATTTTTGAAATTATTTTTAACAAATATATATATTCTGAAAATAATAGTTGTTGTTATTGAATTATATTAAAAGACAGGCCTATATCGCGACTGCAAAAGTGCGCCAAAATCTCGGTTATTGTCGAATGAAGTCGCCTTTGTCATCACCAATCATGATGACTCACACGGTTGACTCGCGTCAAGTTGCACGGCGATATCACCAGGTATAGGTATAAAATTATTTTTAATTAATTATTCATATTATAAAACATATTATTTAAATCAGTGTTTCCCAGCGTTTTTTGGATCATGCCTCATCTCAACGCCTCAAAGATTTTGATGCCTCCCCCCCTCTAGCATAATAGTCAGCCAAGTTCTGAAAAAGTATAATATAAATAGGTACTTTAAATAAAAAAGATAAAACTGTTTTTAATTTGACTTTCTTCAATGAATATAAATTTTATATTACACTTTGTGTATTATAAAACATAAACCGAACTGAACTCGGGAAAATAAAATCCAAGTTAATGTGATTCTTGAGCTTGATGTCTGCTTCAAAGAGTTTTTATTTGAGGTACTAATTTAGTCATTTTCAATCTCAAATCCCCATCGTTTGTGATATCCAGATGATTTCTTTTTTTGTCAGTAGCAAGTCATTTACAGCACTGAAGCCACGTTCAACTAAATATGACGACGGGAAGGGCAACAGTATTTTTTTTGCAAAACTAGTTGAATTTCGGTATTTCGTTTCTGTCTCGTCAGAAAGCCATGCCATTGCTCTTTTTATGTTAAATAAATTTCTAATAGACTCATCATTTTACTTTTTTGAGAGTTCTTGATACTGTATTTATGTTGACTGCTGTACTAGTGATGTCAGCATTTTTTTCTCGGAAAGTCAGAGTTGCAACATCGACAATGGTGAGATTTTTGAGTATATCGGTGATGAGGTGACGAATGCAACGTCATTTTCTAATTGCCCCCCAAAATATTCAAATCCCCCCCCCTGTGTAGTGTACGCCCCACGTTGGGAAACACTGATTTAAATAATTCAACATACGGGCCACATGCCATGTATGGTCAATCTTTTATGGGCCGCATGCGACCAGCGGGTTGCCGACCCCTGGTAAAGATGATGGAACAAATTGCAATGCATTTCCTATTATATATGTAACATATTTATACTGAATTCAGAAATATGCAAAAGGTTGAACAGTTATAGTCAAGAAATATGAATCTAATAAAACGTTTTTTAAAACAGTTTAGCTTTCATGCTTAAAAACTTTCTTCATTTTCATCACGTGAACCTTCGTGATTCATTATTATTATCACAAGAGGCTCTCATGAGAAGTCAGATATTTTGGAGAAACAACGAACAGAAGTTATATAGGGATTATATATAGGGATCAGGGCTTAGTTTTGCTCGACGTCCTTCATAAATTTCATAGTAATATTTAACACTATATAAAATAGTGGAGAGCAAAGTAAACAATGCCTAAGAAGAGGAAATAAGAAAACATCTTCCTTTCCTTCTCTTGGCGATCAATTTACCGTTATCTTATTTAACATTATATTAAGATATCGGTTTTGCCTTGAGTTATTAGAGATTGTCTGTTAAGAAGGCAGTATCTTGATAGGGATACGATATTCTAGCACACGACAAAACGCAAAACTGTTTGTATATCATGGAAGTGCTACAAAAGAGAAAGATTATTGAGTCATGTCACTACATTATTAATATTTAATAATAATAATAATAATAATAATAATAATAATAATAATAATAATAGTAAAGGTATTCAAATTGAGTTAAGAGTTCAGGCAATGGACGAAAGCGAATGCATTTATGAACTTATATTAATATTGAATATAATCGATGTAAGGATTCTAGGAAAAGGAGTTTGAAGTACATCACACACAAGAGACTCTTCTTAGGGATGATGGAACAATATAATATGAAGAAGTTGTTACCACCGAAATCAACACTAATGCCCTGCACCAAGGAAGCAATTACCTTTGGTCACGCTGATAATAAAATAAAATAACTGGAAAACTTACTTTCAAGTTCTGTCGTTTGGTGAGGAGAAGGAGCAGGTTGAGCTTCCTGTGCTATTGCCATACCTAAACGTAATAAAAATTAATCAGATAATTGTTTTATAGCTAATTTGTAAAACTTAATGCCTTAGTGTCATTTATTAACGATTATTAAGATGAAACTATTCTTTAGTGTTTCAGTTTATTAATGCCATAGTCGGCATTCTCTAAAGTCATACTCGTTAATGTAATAATTAATACTCTCGTGATTTTATATCCAGTTATCACACAGTAATTTTTTTTCAATCTCATATAGAACTAGACCATCCATTTTTAAAACATGATCTTTAAACGTTAAACAATATTCTCTTAAAAATTACTTCACACACACACACACACACACACACACACACACACACACACACACACACACACACACACACACACACACACACACACACACACACACACACACACACACACAGTGTTTACTAGAGTTACAATGCATTTCTATATCTATCATTGTGCCTTTATAAGATCGAACAATGTTTAATTTAAACTGTAAATAACATTTATGCAGTTAAATTAGAGCAATTTACTTACCTTTCACAAGTACTAGAAATCAATCTTATACAAGATTAGTATTAGCATAAAAGTTTCCCAGTCATAGTTGAACCATTTCACAGTTCAAACTTCTCTAATTTCCAGCTGAACTATGTTGACAACTACGTAGATGCCACAACCAATCAATACCTCACCTCATTTTCAATGCAAGCATAGTTCCGTTCCAGTCGATAGGAGTGCTGTTAAGCAATTGGTGACGTCAAAAGAGGAATAAAAATAAACGAGAAATAGACTTCGTTCGATGTAGCAATCTAAGCTATAGCAGCTATATATCTACAATTCACAGAAGCTTTGCTATGTGAAGTCTGAATATTGAATATTGAGCCTGTGTTAAGAACTTACAGTGGAAACTGAGCCTAGATCCTGTATGGAATTAAATTTTGGAGCCGTGCTTTGGATGAAAAGGCCTAATAGAACTTTATTGGCATGATTTTTTTGTTCTTTCGATAAACATGGAACTAATCATTTGTGTTTTTCTTAGCTGATAAGTAACTTGTAGTACACCATAATATGCTCAATCAGCAAGTTTCATGTGGTGTTTGTTAGCTTTGCTATAATGTGCGAAGTTGAATTAACTAAAATTTTCGGTTAAATTTGAGGAATCATAAACGTAAATAATGAAAGAGAGAAACACACGCGCGCGCGGCATTTAATAATTAAAATTATGGGATTAATTATAATTTTGATTATTGGAAAAATACCCAGCGCACAAAACTTTTAAAACTATTAGTTCTATGTTTGTGTTAGAGAATTACAAAAATCACATGGCAATGCAATAGAAGGAAACAGTAGACAATTTCCAGACCAGAGTTTCTAATGAAATAGCCTCATTTATGATACCATTGGATCTTCATGCCTAATGCATAATGATTTCGACAATTTCTCACGCAATTTACTGTCATGCTAGTTCCCATTTTCGGAACTAGGTAAACGTGGTGGTTTTATGGGCATTATTCAGTGCAAATTTTTGAAAATTATTTGAAAGTGAGATTCCGTTTTCATGTTAACATGCAATTAAATAATTATTAATAAAAATCCTCTAAAGCCTTTTTATTTCACTTTTTTTTTACCCGAAGTAAACTTCTGGAAATCAGTGGACAGCTCGTTTCTAAAGTTAGCATTCATCGATAGTCCAGTGCATGGTGACCGATGAAAAGCATCAGATGCCATGACATAGATACTAATTATAAGGAATCCAAGATTCATGTGTGACAGCCCATCATTCATGCTGGACTATCACATATCACTGCAGCTGCCACTGCTCTGTAACACACGCTAAATACCTTGATCTTACATATCAATGTATATCACTGCAGCAAATCTCTTTCAAATAAAAGATATAATTGTAACTAATGTAAAAGTAAAAAAAATTATCTACAGTCTACGCAAACACTGCAAACAGTCATTTATCAAAATTATATAAATTAAACATAAAAATTACCTAAACAATGCTTTAGGTGTAATATACATTAGACACTAAATGAACACCTTATGCGATATACAAAATCCTGGCTATTAAAAACCTGAAACAGTACATACTGTTACTAAGCAATTACATCAACAACACCTATGGTGATAACGACACATATCTTACAACATTACCCACCAAATTCTTCATACAACTATGCACAATGCCCCATATGATTCAGCTGTTCAGCTGCGATAGAGGAATGGAAAAAGTAAAACGAAAATGGAAACGACAAAATATAATACATATAGCAAACTGGTACGTAAGAGGAATAACATATAAAGAAATAGAATTAGACCAAACATTAAATGAAAGAAATTTTCAAATAGCAGTAATCACTGAAACAAAAAAGAAATTAAAAGGAACCATGAGAACTGAAAATTTGTATGTAATATATAGTGGAGTTGGAAGAGACCAAAGAGCACAGGCAGGTGTTATGATTTTGATTCATAATTCCCTTTCAAAATAGTTAAAACATTATAAATTATGGAATGAAAGAATAATAGAAGCTAGAATACAAACAGACAGAGGTTATTTAACAATAATTGGTTTATATGCCCCAGAAGAAGGAAGAGAATAGGAAAATACTGAATTTTATAATCAGTTACAAAATTTATATAATGAAATAAATAAAAATGATTATGTAATATTAGCAGGAGAGTTAAATGCAAGTATTGGACACACGAAAACAAATAATAATAGAGGAATATGTGGAGAATATACTCTAAACAGGAATGGTAAAAAATCGATAAATAACCTTAAAATAATAATTCTTTCTATAAACATAAAGACATACATAAATATATTTGGGCAGCAAGAGGATGGAAATCAATATTAGATTATTTTATCTTAAATGAAACGACATCAAGGTTCGCTTTAGATGTTAGAGTTCACAGAGGATATGAACTAAGTAGTGACCACTTCCACGTTAAAATAAAATTAAGATTACCACCTAAATGACTACAAATAACAAGAACAGAAAGAAAATTGAAAACATTTGTTTATAAAACAAATAAACTAGATTATTAAATGACACAAATATACAATGGCTATATGAAAACAATTAACCAATATTTAGATAAGATAAAACAAAATGAAGAAATAGAAATTGAATGGCTTAATATAAAAACGGTACTAAATACAGCAGCAAATGAAAGCTTAGGAAAGACCAAAAAATTCAATAAAAGAAAAAAAAAACAACTGAGGATATGGAATGACAGAATGAAAGAAATAATCAAAATGAAAAATGAAGTTTATCATAAATGGTTAAGCAGTAAAATATTAGAAGATGAAGTAGAATATAAAAGAATAAGAGCCAAAGCTAAAAGAGAAGTCAGAAAAAGACATAGAGAGAATCATGGAATAAATTTGTTTCTAATTTAGAACATGATTTATATAAAATAACACCCAATATATATATATATATATATATATATATATATAAGATTTTGAAACATTTAAATACAGATACTAAAGAAAACATAAAATTAAACACCGAATTGAAATGAGAAGAATTTCAAAATTTCTATACAGAATTGTGGACAAATAAATATTTTAAAAAAGATAACTGGTTAACATTTAATGAAAAGGAAATAACTAAAGAAGAATTAGAAATCAGCCTGAAAGAAAGAAGAAATGGAAAATCGCCTGGAGAAGATAAGAATTATATAAATATGCAGGAATAAGGTTCAAAGAATGACTGCAATTATTTTTAAATAAAATCTATTCAACTAGTAATCCCCACCCAAAAGAATGGAAAAAGCAATTGTGATCCCTATATTTAAAAAAAAAGGTAGTAGAGATGAAACTAGAAACTAAAATATTCTGAAAACCTTATTTTAGAAGTACAGAATGAATTTAGAAAAGGACGAATACGTATAGACCCGGCTTTCTGCCTAAAATTAATAATAGAGAAAATAAGAGAATACAATTTAGAAACACATATTACATTTATTGATTTTGAAAAAAGCATTTGAGAAAGTTAAAAGAAGCATTTTATTTAACATATTAAAAGAAAGACAAATACCAAATAATATTCTATCATAAGTATATATGAAAATAATCAAATACAAATAAAATTAAATCATGAGACCGAGGGATATCACTTTAAGCAACTCTTTTTAATATTTATCTAAATTAAATAATAATAAAATGGAATAAAAATTTACATCAAGATATTAAGCTTTCTCCTGCAGTTAACTTAAACACTCTCCTCTTTGCCGATGACCAAATAATAATTACAAATTCTGAAGATAATTTACAGAAAAATATTTTAAATTTAAATGAGATAGCCAAAGATTATAGAATGATAATACCATCAGAAAAATCAAAAACTATGGCCTTTAAAGGACAAGATCCAATAAGAACTAAAATAGCAAGAGATAACAAGATTTTAGAACAGGTGAATTCTTTTAACTACTTAGGGTGTATGATTACATAGGAAAATGAAAAGAAATATAAACCTAACAATTGCAAAATATTTAAAAATAACAGGTGTAATTAACTTTATATTTAAACCAAACCAAACCATGTACAAAAACAAACCAGACTAAAAATATACAATACATTAGTCCTACCAGTCCTGTTGCACAGAAGTGAAATCTGGACAATAAAACAAAAAGGCAAACGAAGATTAATAACAGCTGAAATGAAGTTTATGGAAAAACTGCAAAGTATACTCTATTTGATCACAAAAGAAACGAAGAAATTATGAAAGAATTAAACCAGGAAGCAGTAATATAAAAAATTAAAAAAATATAAACACAAATGGGTGGAACACATTGAAAGAATGAAAACAGAAAGATTACCAAAACAAGCCTTAAATTACAAACCATTAGGAAAAAGAAAACCAGGAATTCCTCTTGAGCTTCAACGATGACTTCTATGGAGAGAACAGGCCACTCTAGGCCTAAATCCTTGCTAGGCATGATCGTGATGATGATGAGCTGCAAGAGAGCATTTCATACCCACATGATTAAATAACCTGTCATAAAATTTAAAACATATAACAATTACAGAACTATAAGTGTCATTTGCAACCACAACGTTAGGATGCTTGAAGAACCACCAAAGTTAAATTCTTTTTCCTGACTAGAGAACGTGTTTTATATTCCTAAGCCTGCTTCTACCAGTTTCCAAGCTAGTGGATCTCTGGCATTGTATGAGTGTTTTTTCCTTGAAACTCGGATTATTCGCTCTGTAAAGTGGGGAAAATCAGCTGTAGAACACATTGCACAGTTCAGTGTTTCAGAAAATAACATATTGAGTTAGGACCACGAGATAGCAGCACTTGTTTGTGTCTCTTCACTGGATGCCACTTAAAATTAGTGACAGTCTTGGACATGTTATTTCTGATTGGTTACAAGTAGGGAGTGAACTGCTCACCTAGTCTCCAGGAGTTAGATCGTGCAAAAAGGGCCTCACTTACTCACTATAAGGAGAATAATAGGCATTAACCGATTTGTATTTATTTATATTTATAAAACATGAACTGTCGAATCTGTATATCAACACACTCAAATTAGCAGATGACATCTACAGTAGAGAGCAAATCAATCCAAACATGCCATATTTTTGACAAGTTTTTGATTGTGTTTGGATTGAGGCCTGTGTAGCTCAGTGGAAGTGGCGCTTGCATCCGCTGCGCTTGGCCGCTCGAAGTTAGACCTAGGTTCTAGCCTAGTCGCCGAATGGAGGAACGTTTTTTAAGTCTATCTTCGACCGATTCCCGAGTTAGTCGATTTCTGGCACGGGCAAGCAGGTTTTTCCTCCCGGAAAATCGGGTTTTTCGTCCTGTAAACTCAAGAAAATCGACCGTAGAACCCAAATTATCACAGACAGTAACATATTCTGTTAGCGTTAGGCACCAAGAGATGGCAGCACTTGTTTAGTGGTCTCTTCATCAGTAGCCGCCCATAATTAGTGATAGACATGGGCCAGCTGTCACTGATTGGCTACCAATGGAGATTGAACTGCCCACTCAGTCTTCAAAACCTAAATAGGGTATAAAGGCCTTGCCTGCTCCCTATTAGGGAATAAAAGGCATTAGCTGATTTATTTTATTGTTTCAGTTCAAAATAATTTTGGTTTTGGTTTCAGATTACTATTTTCGGTATTGGTTTAATTCACTATTTTGATTGAGTCCTGCATGTTTTCATTGTCTCTATTATGTTTTTTTTTGATAAGATTGTGCATTTTTAATAGTGTAAACAAGTTGACATCATAGTATTTTATTCATTTTGTATAGCTATAAAATGATTACATCACCAAGAAAGCATTCAAAAATATGTGCTCTTTCTCAACACACACATCCATGAAAGACAAATTGCCAATGAGTGTTGTGTTGATTTGGATGCTGTTAATGCAATTTTAAACATGTTTGGGAGAGAGAGAGATACCTTTTTTTCCTACAGAAACGGAAAATGTGGTCAAAAAAGGAAAACTGCACTTACTCAATATCATTTACTAGTTAGGAACAGCAAAATGAATCCAAGATTGTCTGCTATAGTCTTAAATAGAGACGACATCTGGTGGAATTAAGGATTCTGACATGACAATCCGTCGAAGATTGTTGGAGGCAGACAGACCAAAAAAGAAAAAACTTTCGACGAAGGGTATGCAGAAAAAAAGATACTGCAGTGGGCAAAACTGTACGATGTTTGGACTGTTGAGAAGTGGAAGAAGGTCATATTCTAAGATGAGAGTCATTTCTTCGTCCATGGAGAGCAAGCACTCCTATGTTTGCAAATCAGCAGCTGAAAAGACTTCTCCTATTAGCCATCAACAAGCTCATAAACACCCAGCTAAAAATATGTTCTGGGGTTGTTTTTACACATCATGGGCCAGAATCACTTCTTTATGTTTAAGGTATGATGAAAAGTGACCAATACATTAAAATATTGGAGAAAAGCGTAGTCTCACAGATCCAGAAAGACAAATAACTCATCATTCAACAGGATGTCGCTCCATGCCACATTCCAAAAAAAGTGAGAATTCCTCAAACATCACATCCAATTGCTTCAGTGGCCAAGTAATTCCCCTGATATTAATAATAGAAAAGATAAGAAAAATGTGCCCTACATAAGTAGAGTCAGTGCCTAAGCGAATTAATGAACTTATAAAGAACACAGGCAATATAAATTATTAGGTCAAGTTGTAGTTTAATTTTTGTACTTATTTTCTAGTGAAATGAAAATTTTTCTTGAAAATATGTGTTCGAATTGGTTTGTTCGCTACTGTATATGCGTTTCACAAATCACAGAAACTACAAAACCCAACACCTACACTGCTTTCACACAAAGTTCCAAATAACGTAAACGGTGTACGCTAATTCCATTCTCTTCATGAATGATAACACTTCGTACGCCACATCAACAATACTTAATTTAACCGGCATTATTATTAGTTTTAACTGGATAATAGTAATGTTAAGAACATAGCTATTATTACTGAAATTTGGAACCAAATATTTTTCAGTTCACAAAATTGATCAAGATGCATCGTGCCATGTAACGAGCGACGCATTTGCAGCCGGTCCAAATTGGAGGAAGATGATGCTCACAAGGCCGTGCAACTGTTTGTGTGGGGTGAAATGGCTGTGCGAAGAGAATTGACGGAGATTGATCGACGCGTTGTGATAGGACCCATGTTGCAGGCCTATCTTTTCGGCAAATTCTTAACAAATTGGGCAATTCCAGTTCAGCCATCAGTGATACCATAGTGAGATGGAAGTGCTGGGAGTCAATTGCAAGTGCTATCCGCAATGGATGACCCATCACAATTCACGGAACATCACCGTAGGTTATTACTGAAGGCTGACCTGGAATTGCCCAATTCCATTCAACGTGTTGGCCGACGAAGTGTAAAAATGACCATTCGTCGGCCAACACGTTGAATGCGGAGTTTCAGACATCAACCGGAAGGAATCTGCACAACAGTATTCAGACTCGAGGCTCATTACATCAGTTTCCATGGTAGAATCGCAATATGCAAGCTCCACATCATCCGAACCAACACTCAGACTCGATTTCAGTAGGCAAAGCACGTACAGTGGGACACGAAAGGTTGAAAAGCTGTGTTATGGAACAACGGATCACGTTGCACCATCTACCAAGCAGATGGATGAGTGTGGCAGATACTCAGAAAATGTCTCTTACACCAGAGGACGTCATCCCAACTATGAAATTCGGAGGTGGCGATATGATCCTCTTTTTTCCTGGTTTGGCCTTGGACCTCTGTTTGTGGAGCCACAAATATTGAGAGGTATCTGAAGATTCTGGACAATGCAATTGTTTTCTTATTTTGTCAAGTTTCTATGGAACTTACCTCTTTCAGTAAGACTGTACTGTGCCATAAGGCTGCTGCTGTAATTGAGTGGTTTGCGGACATGATCGTCACCACACTTGACTGGCCTCCACAGAGCCGTGATTTCAGCCTTATTAAACGTCTGTGGGATAAACTGAAGCATTGATTGAGGTCAAGGGAAATCCACGCCCATAACAGTTCAAGATCTCATTACATGTCTTCAGGAAGAATGGTTCCAATTTCCCATTGATCGGAATTGTGCGCTTATGGAAAGTGTTCCTCGTAGGATTTCTGAAGTCATCAATGCAAAAGGTAGTTTTCCATCTTAACCTGGACTTCATGGCTGTTTGTTCTTCACACTATAATGTCAGTTGACTTCTTTCTTTCTTTCCAAGCAGCGGAAATAATCTGATAGTGAAATAATCTGAATGATAATAATCTCTCCATCAAAAGTATATTTTTAAAATAAACGAATTCATTCAGCATTGTATACTGAATCTCTGAAATGAACAAAAAAGATAATAATATCTTAATTGTATATAAATCCTTAAAGGCAATATATAGTCATACTAGAATTTTAGTATAGCATTATGCATATATTGTGAATACAGTAGTATGTATGAGTATAAATTTTGAACGACTAATTATAAAATATCAATCATCATCTTCATAATCGAATTTCTGACATATACCCTCAGGGGATGTATAGAATATCATGATAGTAATACACAAAAAATTTCATCGCTGCTAACTCCTATCGAAAATCTTCCTCCAAATTAATATATCATTTGTAAATACTCCAATATTATCAGATCGTTTATAATAATAATAATCAGCTAATGCCTTTTAATCCTATCAAGCTTTTGGAGACTGGGTAGGCAGTACAAACTTCGTAGGTTGCCAATCAGAGATAACTGGCCCATGACTATCAATAATTATAGGCGGTGGCGACCGATGAAGAGACCGCAAAAGGTGCTGCCATCTCTTAATATATAACCCTAACAGGATGTGTTACTGTCTGAAATAATGTGGGTTCTGCGGTTGATTTTCTTGAATTTATGGACGAAAAACTCCAGTTTCTGGGGAAAAAAAATCTCGCTTGCCCGTGGATTAACTCCGCAACTGGACGACGAAAGGCTTAGGGAAAGTTCCCCCAGTTAGCGACTAGAGTCAACATTAAGTCTCAGAAGAGAGACTGTCGGCTTAGCACAGAGGATGTAAGCATCACTTCCACTGAACTATATAGGCCGATTTTATTATAAAAAAAAAAAAAAAAAATCAGCTAACGCCTTTTTTTATTCCCGTATATACGGGAGTAGGCGAGGCCAATTAGCCCTATCTAACTTTTGGAGACTGAGTGGGCAGTTCAATCTCCACTGGTACCTAATCAGAGACAGATGGCCCAAGGCTATCACTAATTAAGCGGTATGCAGTGAAGAGAGACGGCTCAAATGTGCCGCCATCTCGTGGTGCCTAACCCTAACACAATATATATTTAATGTCTGAAATAATGTGGGTTCTATGGTCGATTTTCTTGAGTTTACAGGACGAAAAACCCGAGTTTCCGGGAGGAAAAACCTGCTTGCCCATGCCAGAGATCGACTAACTCGGGAACCGGTCGAAAAAAGGCTTAGAAAAATTTCCTCTAGTCGCCGACTAGACTCGAAACCAAGACTTCCTTCGTGCGGCCAAGCGCGGTGGTGGGCAAACGCCACATCCACTGAGCTACACAGGCTCTTCGATTTTATTATTATTATTATTATTATTATTATTATTATTAAAATCAACTAAAACTTTTATTTTCTTATAGGCAGTAGGCGAGGCCATTTTAGTGGGGAAGTTCAGTCTGAGGGGAAGTTCAGTCTCCACCAGTAGCCGCTCAAAAATAGCTGGTATAAGACTATGACTATTTATAAATGGCATCAGATGGAGAGACGACTGAAGAGACGCTACATGCAAAGTGCAACATTTCAGTTCAGTGTCCACCAGTAGCTGCTCAAAAATAGCTGGCACAAGACTATGACTATTTATAAATACCATCAGATGGAGGGACGACTGAAGAGTCGCTATATGAAAAACACAACATGTAATATATTATTTATCTTGTATACCTTAGTGTAATTGTGAACTATTACCTGTAAATTAGTACTATTACTAATAATAATATGCAAATTGTAGTCTTATCAATGCAAATTCTCCAAAGCATTAATTTTTAAATTGTAAGTAATTTTGGTCTATGTGTGTAGAATTCTGGCTTCCTCTGTTCAGATTTTAGTGTTCTGTAATGTCCACGCGGTTAGCCTAGTGGCTGTGGGCTTCGCAACCATATGACTGAGGAAGGACTGTTCCAGGTTCGATTCCCGTCGAAGACGTGAGGAATTTGTGGATCTTCTTCAGCCATAGCCAAGTTAGTCGGTCTTCAGCGCTGGCAGTAGGGTTTTTTTCCGCCAGTTTATCTGGCGTTTTTCATCCCGCAAGCAGGCAAACCGGCCCTGTGAACACACACACACACGGATCTACAGCCATAAATACCTAATCCCCCATGAGGGGGCTCAATTCATCCCAATAGGGACAGGGGAGAAAAAGGGAGGAAACTCCATACGAATAAATAAATAAATAAATAAGCGTTCTGTAATTGTTTAAGATTTTTAAATTCTGTAACATGTGGTTGTTTAAGATCTGTAAATATGCAGAGAATACCTGATGCCAATTTGTTTTCTTTTTATAGATTTTAAAAAAGGCATTTGACACTGTTGAACATGTGTTGATCATATATGCTATTTCTACTCCTTGTTTTATTAAAGTATTCCAAGCTTTAATAAAACAAAGAGTAGAAATAGCATAGATCCAGCTCATAAAGATATTTACAAAGAAGACATAACAAATATTACTCTTCGAAATCACCCGACTAAAATTAACTTAAGTAGAGGAGTATGTCAGGGCGATGTCATCACCTAATCTCTTCACATCTATTCTGGACAGCATCATTCGAATAACTGACATGAAAGGTAGAATAAACATTGACGCCTAAATGATAAATCTTCTATTATTCGCCGATGAGGTGGTATTAATACCTCATTCCCCCGAATTCTTAGAATCAATATTGAATGAAATAAGCCAAAACTGCCAAAAAATTCAATTGGAAATACATCCGGACAAAATATGATGAATGAAAAACAAATACTGTAAAGATTATACAATTACTTTAGAATCGCACATCATCGAAAACGTTGATTACATCTACCTCGGACAGTCCATAAAAATGAATAACGACATATCAAATGAAATAGCAAGGAGCAATAGAGCTGATTGGATGGCCTTCAACAAATTAAAATCAACAATTACATACTAAAACATAGATATGGAAATAAGAACCCATCTTTCCAATAGTCACATCCCAACAGCATTAACTTATGGCTGTGAAACTTGGAACACAACTTTAAAAGAATAACAAAGCTTAATAACAACTCAATGACAACCCATTCTACTTATTCGCCACTCTCCACGCAAAAAATCTAGTGTCTTCACATCTCTACTGACCACACCTTTATTCAACTTCCAGGGATCTCCATTTGTTCTGGTCCCTCTAGTGAAGTGCTGCAACATTTCTCCTGGATCCATCCTATAAAATGCTTTAAGCAACTTAAATGTTTCTATCATATCCCCTCTTTTTCTCCTATCAACCAACTTCTGAAATCCACACACCTTCAATCTGTTCTCATAGGGAACATTTCACAGCCCACTCACCATCTTGGTCACTCACATCTGAATCATCTCCACAGCTTCCTCATCTCCAAGAAACTCAGGGGACCAGATGTGAGCGTATCAAGGCCTTATAAAGAGGAATAACAACTTCCTTATCTCTACTTATGTGTTACTTTAGCAATATATCCTCTAAACTTTAACTCTCTGTCTACTACCACTCCTAAATGGGTATTATCGCTTGCTGGCGAAGTTACTTTGTATGTATTTTCTAAATTATTTTGTATTAATTTATTGACGCGATATTTGGGCTATTTTTAAGAATAGTTTTAAGAAACTATTTATAGGTAATTGCCCAGCGTTTGCAAACATGGCATCAACCGTGTGTTTATGCTATTTTAATGTGGTGTGCCAGAAATAATTTTTGTCTGGTTTTCTTACCAGAATGATACCGCGAAATATTTTACGTGTAACTATAATTTCTAGTCGATGGCCTTCTTCATTTTTTATGAGCCATCCTTGCCAGTGTTTGCTTCGATTATGTCAAAATGATCACATACTTACTCAATCAGCAATTAAACAGTTTTGTACTGCTAACTGCTCTCCGGATAAAAGTTTCATCGCGGACGTTTCCCATTTTCAAAGGCTAATTAATGGTGATATCGATACAGAACGTAAAATAAAAATTATATGTATGGAATATGAAGTACAAAAATATACAGGAGCAGAAGTGCCATCAAAATTAACTGAAAAGGACATGTTCAAGTTATTGCAGATGAATAAGGCTTCTACCAGAGGAAAATATTTTAGAAATCTCTGTAATTACGAGCAGCGAAATTTGTTAAAAAAAGAAATTAAATCAAAGCGGTTTATCGAAGCACATGAACAGCCAATTGTATCAGGGGCCCTCGATTTTCATAGACATGGTTTGTGGAATAATGCTTTCTTTTTGAGAATAAGGCCATCGTCTGTTATTCGTTTTTACAACCACAGGTTAGCAAATGCAGTACTTTTTGGACAGAAGATTGTAATTGACTGGGGTTATGAAGAATACATGTCTTATAAGGAACAGCAGTCTTGCGCCTTACAAATTGAACAAATGTGTTTTGCTAACAAGAAAAATGAAATTCCATTTCATATGTATATGTGTAATGTGAAATCAGATAATATCATTTTCAGAACACGGGCATGGTCAGACATTCTAAGATATGCGATGGTTACAGAACAAAGCTATCTGGATTTATTTCCAAAAAATGACATTGTCTATCTTTCTCCTTATGCAAAACAGGTGTTAAATCGTTATGATCACAATGCCGTGTACGTTATAGGTAAGCTATTTTATCATGGAACTATTCCTTTCATGTAGAGATACCACTGTTTCAAAAAAAAAAGTAATTATTATTAATAATCAACACAGCTCCATAGAGTTAAGGTACTCATTGTGTTCCATAGAGGTCCTTCATCTGAGCACAGTAATCCTGATCAAGCCTTGTACAATGGGTTCAAAACATCCTTACTTCTGCACATCAATGTTTTCTGAATCATTACAATACCCCGTTGTGTTTTCTTCACAATTTTAGCTAAATGTTCACCATCCCAATCTATCATCACCTCCAGATCTTTCATCTCTAACACTCCTCTAAAATCTCCACCAATCCTATAGACTGCATCCGATCCCCTGGAACATGCCACTGACTTTGCTCTTCTGGGATATCACTCCCCCATACAAAAACCTGTTGTTATTATTATTATTATTAGTAGTAGTACTTTCAAACGATGATACAATGGCTGCGAGTTCCTTTTTACGGGGAGGTATGGCACCATCTCAATCTCCCCAAGTTTTATCCAGGCTTGGAACTGGCATAGCTGACAAATCAGGCCTATGGCTGGGTCAGTATTGCTGACTGTAATTCGTGGGTGTTCATAGAGCTGGTTTGCCTACAAAACCTGTTGATACTTATCAGTCAGCCGCTCTCCAATCCAGTGCACTAATCTACTATCTGATCACATGTGTTCCAATTTAATTACTAGTTTGTCAGTGGTAATCTATCGAAAGCCTTTGCAAAATCTAAATATACTACTTTATATGCATTTCCCACTTGTCCAATGTACAACAGCCTCTATACACAAGTAGACTAGTTGTGAAGTTACTTCATACTTATACTTATGATCTTTAAAAACTCCAACATCCCTTGCCTCATTGGTTTCTGTGAGCATAATCCCACCAAACCAGCAACATTATTCCAAAGGTTAAGAGATTAAATAAGGTAGGTGTAAAATGGATAACTGAAGAGGTGGAGCATGCAATCTGGAAGAAAAAGGCATTGTGGACGCAGCCCAAGATGAGTGGAGATAATCAATTACATGAGGAGTACAAAGAGCAAAGTAGGAAGGTGACCCATTTAGTAAGGGTAGTAAAAGTGCATTATGAACAGCAGTTAGCAAATGATGCTAAAGGAAATCCTAGGGAGGTTTTTTTGATATGTGGCCATTAGAAGGAAGAATGATTATGGAAGGATGATAATGGGAAAATGATAAACACTGAGGAGAATATAGTAGAAGTTTAAATGAGCAGTTCATCCTTATGATTGTAACAATGCCAAACTTGAGAGTAGTGGAAATGGGGAAGGAACCACTGATGGTGAGTGAGCAGGAGGTATATGAGGAATTGAGTAAACTTGATGTCAACAAGTCCATGGGACTTGATGGTATATCACTACATTTCTTGAGGAAATGCTCCAGGGAATTAACAACAGCTTTAATGTATATTTTTAACATGATTCTTAGATTAGTCCAAGTCAAAAAAGGAATGGAAAGATTACAAAATTGTTTGCCTTATGAAGGAGGTGATAAGATTAAGGCTAATGAATTATAGACCAGTCTGCTTGCTTGGGGTTGTGGTCAAGGTGTTGGAGAAGCTAGTGAGGACAAGGATTCAGAACTGGATTGACAGTGGTAGAATTCTCTTTAATGTACAGCATGAGTTTACTAAAGGAAGATTGTGTTTTAGCAATCTGCTTACTTATTATAATAAGTTGACAAATACATTGGACAAGAGGGATGCATATACAGTACTATATTTAGATTTTGCAAATGCTTTCAATATATTACCACATGACGTACTAGTACAGATGGGGTGAGATAGTAGATTAGCGCATTAGATTGGAGATTAGCTGACTGATAGGTATGAACAGGTTGTGTATGGGGGAGTGATATATCTAAAGAGGAAAGTCATTAATACGATGCCCCATGGGTCTGTTTTTGGGTCATTGTTGCTTAATTTATATGTAAAGGACATTGGAAAGGGCTTAAATGGTGATATACGGTTGTTTGCAGATGATGCATAGTTGGGAAGAGTGATCAGAAATAGAGCAGATTTTGTAGTTTTGCAAGACCTAAATATACTATCAAATAGGCAAGTGTGTGAGGATGTTAGTTTACTGTTGCAAAGTGTAAGGTTTAAAAGTTTGGGAAGCTAAGATGGGATGCAGAGTATAGGATTGGTGGGGATGTTTTGGAGGAGGTGGAGGAGATGAAGGGTTTGTGGTGGATAGGGACTTGAAATTTCATGTGCATTTTGCTAAAATTGTGAGGACGACACAGCGGATTATGGGAATGATGCGAAGAACACTGACATGTAGGCAGGACCGGCCTTCTCTATAAAGAAGCCCGGGTGCAAGAAACCTTTTGGGGCCCTAAAATATTTTTCAAAGGTAAAAATTAAAGGATTCGAAATAAACGTATTGTAAAACCTCTTACTTGCAAATGATTTTGGCACAGGAAAACAAAAAACACACATTCGAAATATAACAGGTTAACATAACGTTTACTGAACACAAAACACTAATATAATAGAGAAACACAGAGATGATATTATTACCAGGGGCCCTAAAATCCTGTCGATGAAATCCCTTTAGTTATAAGCAAAAGTAGAAGAAGAAAAAAAATAAAATAAAAAATACATTTCCGCAAATGTGTACCGACTGTGCCCACTCGATTGTGGGGCCCGGGTGCATTGCACCCACTGCACCCCCGAAATGGCCAGCCCTGCATGTAGAAGTAAGAATGTTTTGATTCCATTGTATAAGACTTTGATCAGGCCTCATATGGATTACTGTGCACAAATTTGGTTGCCATGTTTTCAAAAGGATGATGAGATATTAGTTAAACTGATCAACTTCACCAGAAAAAAAAAATAGCCGTTTGGCTTTTCATCTTAGGATGATGAGATGTTTGACTAAGTTGGTTTCTGGGATGTGAGGACAGATTGAGAGAATGCAATTACCGAGCCTGGTGGATAGAAGGAAGAAGGGAGACATGATTGAGGCATATAAGTTGGTAAGGAGTAGTTACCAGATTAGCATGGATTATATTTTTTGTAGAATATCTGGAAATAGGGAGAATGAGATGCCATCTCTGGAATGTCATCTATAAGTTGGGTGTGAACAAGGGGGTGAGGAGCAGATTTTTGCATGGGGAGTGGTGGGTGATTGGAATGCATTGCCTGAGAGTGTGGTGAGTGTTGGAACAGTTTACCTCCTGGCTTTTTATGTATAATTATACCTGCAGTCTACTTGGCCAAGTGATAACTTTCTCTTTTCCATCCCAAGGTACATTTAAAAAGTCCAAACCTTAAGCCCACAGGTTGGCCTGATCCCCTTCACCAGATTCGTAACCCTGCTCATTGGCATTTGTATCATTATCACATTTGCATTACATACACAATCTCTGCATTCCTCCCATGGTGATGTAGTTTCATTGACTTGCTGCATTAGATCTCACCTGAATACACAATTTCTGCAGACCCCTATATCAAATTCATTCAAATACAGGCCAGCCATCCCTCTTATGCGGTCTTTTCTACCATCAAACTGATTCCACAAATCCAAAACCTCATATCCATTTCTTTAACATCTTATATGTTGAATCATTTGCTATCATAATTCTCCTTAAATTAGTACTGTTGTATCTCAGTAATAAAGTAACAATTTTTGCTCTCTTGCTTTCCTTTCTTTCTTCTTTCAGCAGTCATTTCATGTCATTCCTCTCTCATACTATATTTATCAGTACTTAAATCATTTGTATCTACAAGCACTACCATCTTTTTCTGTTTCTCTATTGCATTTGTCACATCTTTTATTTTAGCTCCTGGGAAGTTCAAAGTAGTGACTGATTAGCACACAAATTTAATTAGTAAATCACTATACTTACCATATGTTACCCCTTTTTTCTTATATTTTAATAGTCCTACTTTATTATTATTTATTAATTACTTACAAACTTTTATACTTTCATGTCACTTATTGTTCTTGTTTTTCTTATCCTGTCAGAGTTTTTTCATAAGTGTTTCTTGACTCCTTGGGTTGATTGTCTAATAATTCCCTTTCATCCAGAAATTTCATATGTCAATTTTTCTTCATTTATATTGTCAGTGTAATTTAACAGTATGTCTACAAATATATTAATAAGTGCTCTAAATATAATAAATCCAGTAAAATATAATATACTAAAAAACACATTAATCATAAAAAACACTCATTAAAAAAATCATATTGCAGGGGCTTCAAATAAATGCAATTTAAATAAACTCATATAAATATGACAGTAACTGCAGGTAAAACCAAGATAATGAAAATCAGTTAAAATAACAGCCTAAACCAAATTTCTCTGAATGGTCCCAGCATTTGAATATGTCATAAAATTTAATTTTTTTCCCCCTGAAAATCTAAACAGGTAACCTAACATAAAATTGTCTTAGTTGATCAATGAAGAAATGATCAAAGATTTAACTTAATACTCCCTCAAAGTAGTTAAAAAGTTAAATTATATTATTCAGTTAGTATCATTTCAGTAGCCATGTATGGTATAGAAATGTGAACTATTACAGTGAACAAAGCCTAAGTTACCAGCGACAAAAATGGTTAACTGTTATCTGTTAGGACTACAGTAGCAAGAGATACAGACCTCTGGAGAGCTTGTGTTATCCATGGAAGACTCAGCCAACCAGTGACAGAAGAGGATGAGTAAATGTGAATCTTCTTCGGCCCATCATCATAATCTAGCTGTTACAGTTTATTATCATTTTAACAGTTTATTATCATTCCCATCACATATACAAAATATTTATATTATACAATTCAAAGTTGTACAATTCACTATACAGTATTATACAATTGAAGTTTTATGCTTCAATGTACGGTATTATACAATACAATTCAAGTTTTGCAATTCAATGTACAATACAATTCAAGTTTTACAATTCAGTGTACAATACAGAGGCATAGCTAGAGGGGGGGGGAGCAGCATGCCCCGGGCATTTATGAACTTTTGCAGTTAATTCTAAAATAGTCTTGAGAACTCAATTCCAACTATTCTAATACTACAGCGAATTTTCCTCACAATTGCTATAAGTGTTGCTAGTTGTGAGAGGAGTTTTTCTAAATAAAATTGATTAAGAATTACCTATATTACAATGAAGTAGACTTCGACAATGTCATCAATGATTTTTAACAGAAAAGCAAGAAAAATAACATTTTAGAATGTTGAAATTAAAGTTTTACTTCAAAAATAAACATTGTGTTTTAATTTATTTCCCTATACGTCGTTTTGACTTTTTGTAGTATTATTGAGAGGGGCAGCAAAAGCTCCAGCTACACCACTGGTACAATATTATACAATACAGTTCAAGTATTACTATCATTTTCTTTTGATAATTACACTTATTTTTGGCTATTTATTTTGTTACAGTTAATAAGTGTTTCCTTATATATACAAATAGAGTAAAATAAATTTCAGATAGTTTTTGTAGTTTATAATAATTTACTGGTTTTATTGATAAAGTAAGTTAGTTTGTGTATTTATGTGTAACCAAGGGCCGTAGCCATACTAGTTACTAGAGAATTAAATTAGTTCGAAACAATCACTGTGAGTCCAGTGACCGCATCTATGAGGGCTCACCTTACACGGTGAAAAAGTCATATTCAAGTATGTGTAAGCAGATTAAAGAAGTGCACATTAAAACGATAGTAGATGTCAGTGACAAAAAATTAAAGATATTTTCCATTGAATTTCTCAGTGCATCTTCAATATTAAGGACACATGTTTGCGATAAAATTGCAGCAGAATATGTACCTCTTGTAACAGTCATTTGCCATTTCATATTTGGATGCTGACTTCTAGGATTCATTAAGATAGTTAAAACAAGAAATTCTGTTAAAAAAAATACAACTCATGAGCACTTTGTTAAGTCATTCTACAAATTTATATATGCAACAATAAATTTAGAAAGAGGATTTTATTTCTCCAATCCTTTTAAATATTTGAAAGAGAACATTAATATATCCCTCCTGATTTACAGTTCATTGACAATATCATTTTATAATATTGACATGTCATACACAAGGCCAGGGTATGCTGATTGAGACTGAAGTCCTTAGGGACTTTTGCTTTTTTCTATTTTCTATTTAAACCACCTATAATTAATATCAGTCTTATAAAATCGATATTAATAGTTGTTGCCTTGATAAAGTTATGAATGCCATCTCAAAGTGAGAATGGACTTGAAAGCATAAATCAAATTAATAAATGGAGCAGTAATTTTCTTTGAATACAATTTCATGATGGGCAATAAGAATGCTACTTGGTCACATTTTATGCATGTTAATTTTGATTTTGTTTATTTATATTTTGATATCTTATAGCATCATTATTTTAGGTGGATATGCTGACAGAGCAGGTGGTCGACAACTATGTCTGGCTAAGAGCAAGAAAGAAAACATAAGAGCTGCAAAACTTCCCTTGGATAAGTATTTATTGTATGTTATGAATTTGATAATTTGGTTTTGACTTATCAAAGTTTTATTTATAGTAACATATTATTTATTATAGCATAGTAAGTTTATGAGGGAATATAATTTAGAAGATACATAATTGAAAATAAAATTAAGTTTATTAGCTTAAAAAGTTTACTAATACTTTGCTAAGAATACCTTAGGACATCATTAGAGTGGAAAACAATAAGTATGCATCATTCTTATTTCCTACTGTGATGATGCTATGATTTTTTTAAAGTGGATGCACTGGAAGAATAACCGATATCTGCCTAGAGTAACATAAAAAATGCTGCTGTTATTATGAACAGTCAGGTGTTGCAGACTATACCATGGACACTACTATAAAATGAAATGGAGAAAAACCACTGCATTTCATTACAGCAAGTAAAATAAACAAATAAATAAATATGGATGTGAGAAACTAATTTTAACTCTCCTCTATAGAGGATGCCCTTTCCAAGACTATGCTCCAAATTTAATTAGTTTCTGCTGTCTGTATGTATGCCATTCATCAGGACAATATAGCTTTATATTGTCCTGATGAAGTTTTTGTGATAGTGAAATAACATGCATCCATGCAGTTAATCTAGTGGCCGTATGCTTTGCAACCATATGCCTGGGAATGAGAGTCCTAGGTTTGATTCCCGTCGGAGACGTGAGGAGCTAAAGGATCTTCCTCAGCTATAGTCAAGTTAGCCGGTGTTGGGCATGGACAGTAGGGTTTTCCCCCCAGTTTATCCTGGGGTTTTTCATCCTGCAAAGCAGGCAAACCGGCCTTGAGAATTCAACACTACGGACATAGGATACACCATGGTGTAGGACTGACCACCTTATCCTGTAATCAGTTTGAGGTCTGATGATTAATAAACCCTCTACACCGCAAGGTAAAAGAGGGTAAAAGGAAAATGAGATGAGATGAAATAGCATGCTTAGATGTCCTGAGCTGTTTAGATCCCTCTGTGCTGTTCTTTCCATTATATCTACATCATGGGTAGATATTAACCAGCACATAGGTCTGCCTATATGTTTCAGTACTTGAGGCATTTAGAATTATCAAAGAAGTAATGAATGTCAAAAAAGCTGCCAGAGTAGGTAATATTTGGTTGGAAACATTGAAATATAGTAGTATAAAAGCTTTGCAGTAGCTTTTATACTACTATATAGTATACAGTATCTAAGTAGTCCAAACCCCAGATGATTGTAGTAGAACTCTCATCATACCAATCTGTGAAAAAGGGAAGTAAAACCGAATGTGAAAATAATAAAGGAACTCTGTTCAGTGTTCCAGGAGAGATTTAAGTAAGCGTACTTAAGAAAATGATACAAAAATTTGTTGAAGGGAAACATTTATAAAGAATGAGCTGAGTTTAGATCAAAAAGGGGATGTCAAAACCAAATATTTATTTTGCAACCGATAATCACAGTGATATAATAATAATATTATTATTGTATGAGTGATATGTGGCCTTTCTTGAGACCACACGACTCACCACTGAGATTCAAATTATACAGTCAGGTCAAAATAACAGCCACTTCAGCTGAATATACTTTCAGTATGCATGCTGATACCCCATCTGTCTCTATGGCCAAATTTATATTCAGCTTGTACAACACTTCTAGTACCTCCTCCTCATACACTGGAATTTCTCCCTTATTGTAGAAAGAGCACTGAGGTCAATGTTGCATCCACATTGACGAGAGTTATTCTTTTATACTCATTCTTTCTTTTACTTACAAAATAATGTTAAAATTCCTTTAGATTTATTAGTTTGCAGAGCCAGTTTCTTTTCACATACTTACAGTTAGCTTTCCATACAGTAGTTGCAACTTTTCTAGCCTTCTCCTTATAATTTGCATAAGTGACATCATTCTTATGCACATGGTATTCCTTCCACATTATCTTTTTTTTTTTTTTTTTGAAGAATCTGTTGCTTAATAAGATTGTATATCCATTTCATTCCCATACTGTTGTTCTTTGAACTATAGGATACATTCTGATATTGCACATTGGCTGCCTCCATGCACTGCCAATATCCTTCCCATATAGCAATCAATACAACCAATACTGTGGAATCAAACTTAGAATTCTCCCTATTATTATTATTTATTATTATGCGACACCTCCAAGGAGTCCAAAGACTCATTGAGGGAGGACATCTACTTCTACAACTCTCCATCTGTAGAGTTGTAGAAGTAGGTTGAACCACCACTATCATCTTCATCTACACCTATGCTATCTACTGCCCACTACCACCACTAATTTTTTTTTTTTTTTGTCTGTAAATTACATGTGTTAGTTGATCATAATTTTGTACTTTGAAGTCTATCATGCAACTATTTCTAATGGAATATTCATACACTTAACTACTTCCCACATCAGTACTGCATGATAACCATTGCTACCCAGAGCTAGGAGAGTTGGGTCTTTTACTAAAACCTTCTCTGACACTATGATCAAGATTAATATTCTTTGACTTCAAGTTCCTTCTGTTACATGCTGCTTAAGGAAGTTATCACATGGGTTACATTCCAATATTGCATCATCGATGCATTTTTTTAATGGAATATCCATACATTTAACTTTCGTTGCACTGCCAATATCCTTTCCATCTAGCAATCAATACCATGGGATAGAACTTCATATTCTCCTCAGTTGATCATAATTTTTTGCTTTGAAGTTAATCATGTAACCACTTCTGAATGGAATAGACACTTAGCTATTTCCCACATCAGTACAGCATAATTTTTATGACATTTCATTGCTATTCAATCACTATTTGGATAATATTTGGATAAATAGCTGGCCTGAATGGTTAGCGTATCCGCTCTCCAGCCTAAAGGCTGTGGGTTGGAATCCCGCTGTGGGCATCGTTTGTGATTGTCTGTGAAAATACTAGTGGTGGTGGGCAGTAGATGGCATTGGTGTAGATGATGTAGTTTGCTGTAGTTTGTGAGTGGTGGAGACGGAGAGTTGTAGTGTAGGTGCCTTCCCCTCGATGAGTCTTTGGACTCCTTGGAGGTGTCACATAATAATAATAACCTGGATAGTTAGTTATTTTACACAGTGCATGTCTGCGAAATGTACTCATTACCAAAGGTGAATGGACTTTGGTTCAAAAGCAAGAGTGTGCCAAAAATGTTATAAAAGCAAGTGTCAAAGTATGGATCAGGGCAAAAGATTGAAGCAGTAGACCTAACAGGAAATATGCTTGAAAGTATTTGAAATTGTATGTGATAGTGTAATGGAAGATAGGATTGAGATAAATAAAGATGACAAAATTGAGAGAGAGTAAAAGTGATGATTAAAAGAATTATATTATGAAAGATGTGAAGAATAAAGAGTTGGCCATAATGAGGGAAATAGTATGCTTACATGGAATGCGACACAGGACAAAACATGAGCTGGAGCAAATGCAGAAATGTCTGACAAGTAGTTCAACCAAAAACATAAAGAAGAGGTGCAAGAAAAGAGAAAGAAATGTTCAACTAAATGAGAAGGGAAAAGCAAGGAATGTGCCTTATATGGTGATTCCATTATAAGATGTGCTTAACAACAGAGTGATGAAATCATGCTTCATGGGTGCAGAGATTAACAATGTTAATTTCATTTTGCCCTTCTGCATTCCAATAGCATTGGAATGCAGAAGGGCAAAATGAAAGAAAATTGATTGTTTTTGCTGGAACAAATGATTTGAAAGGAGACAAGCATAGTGAAAGAGATAGCGAGTCTGTTGCTATGGTATGACAAAGTTGAATTGAGAAGGAGGGGAAATTATGCAGGAGGAATGATGTGGAATTTGTGAATGTGTTGAGTGAATTTGATGGATGAAAGGACTTACATAAGGTGAATGGTTTGCATTTGAATGGATTAGATGTTTTTTGAGTCTTAAAAAAGTGTTGTTGAATGAAATGAGATTGAAGGTGTAAAATTAGGGAAACTAAGAACTGTTGGGTTTGGGGAGACATTCGAGTGAGTCCACATATTCCAGTGAGGCATTTGAGTATGAGAATGTATAAAATACAGGAAAACCTCGCTTAACGTGAATTCGATATGAGCGATAATCAATTAGCACTATTGCGTGAAATGGAACAAATGATTTGAAAGGAGACAAGCATAGTGAGGGAGAACACGAAAGAGTTAGTGAGTCTGTTGCTATGGCATGACAAAGTTGAGTTGAGAAGGAGGGGAAATTATGCAGGAGGAATGATGTGGAATTTGTGAATGTGTTGAGTGAATTTGGTGGACGAAAAGACTTACACAAGGTGGTTCTGGTCACATGGCCAAACCATCGCAGTCTTCTTTCTTGGATTTTGTCTATTATTGTTATTTCCTATTTTAGTCATTTCCTTATGTCTTCGTTTCTTAGCTAGTGATTTTTCTTAGCTAGTCCCTTTAAGCTAGTGATTAATCATTAAGAGACATGAAAGTGGCGCTAGTAATACAATGACTGTGCGAGATGTGGGATATACTGAGTTTACAGTTCAGACTATATTGAATAAGAGCAATGAAAAGTTGCTACTGCTTCTTTAAGCATTCAGATCACTGAAATCTTCTTCTTCTTCTTCTCTCTTCCATCATCTATGTGGATGATGAGGCCAATGGAACTCTTTCCACTTCTGTCCCTGGAGAGTCTGAACAATTCTGTCCTGTTTGGCATCGCTTTTTGTCTATCCATCTAATTCTGGGCTGCCCTTTGGATCTTTTACCTTCCATTGTTGTATTCAGGGCGGGCTTTAGCTGGTAGTCTTTCTGTTCCCATTCTGGTCACATGGCCAAACCATCGCAGTCTTTTTTCTCGGATTTTGTCTATTATTGTTATTTCTTGTTTTAGTCATTTCCTTATGTCTTTGTTTCTTAGTCTATCCAGCAGAGATACTCCAAGTAATCTTCTTAGCCAACCCATTTCAGTAGTTAATAATATTTTTCTCTTCAGCCTTTTTGAGATTCGCACATTCACTTCCATAGAGGAGTATTGGGAGGACCATTGTTTCATAGATTCTTACTTTTGTTACTTGTTTGATGTCTCTTGGCTTCCATATTTTATTAAGTTGTCCAGAAGTTTGGGATGCTTGACTGATTTGTCTGTTTATAATTTCACCATTGTACTCAATAACTCCTCTAAGGTAGGTAAAGTTTTCTGCCTGCTCTAGATTCTTACTATCAATTTCAGTATTCAGATTGCTTCTATTTCCTATTTACATAATCTTTGTTTTGTCTATATTTATATTTAATCAAAATTTTATACATTCTTCCTTTATTTTATCAGAAATTTGCTGTAGATTTCCTTCTGTGCTTGCAAGTAATCCAATGTCATCTGCAAATTTTAAATTTGTTACATTTTTCACATATATTTTGATTCTGGAGTCTTCATTTTTTAAGGCCTTACTGGTTGCTTCTTCCAGTGTAAGATTGAACAAGTCTGGTGACAAATTGCATCCCTGTCTTACTCTGTTCTCTGTGTGGAACCAGTTGGTTAAGGTGTCCTGCATTCATACTGCACTTTCAGATTTCTCATACAGATTCTTTATTATTCTTATAGTTTAGTTAGGAATTCCAAATTCTTCCATAGTTCTCTTCTATGGATTGAATTAAATGCCTGACGAAAGTCTATGAAATGTATGTAACAACTTTGGTTGTACTCTAGTGTCTTTTCTATTAGCTGTCTTAAGGTGAATAGTTGATCAATTATGCTTCGTCCTGGTCTAAAACCTGCTAGTTCTATATATGACTTAATTTGTTTTTGGAGTACTTTCATAAAAACCTTACTTAGAATACTGAGGAGGCTAATGCCTCTGTAATTATTGCATTCTGTTTTATCATCTTATATAGGAGTTATAACTGATTTGGTCCAATCAATAGGCACTGCTTCATTTTTGTAGATTCTGTCAAATGATGTTTTTTATTGTTCCAAAAGTTATTCCTTTTCTGCTTTTAAGAATTCTGCATGTATTTGATCAATGCCAGGTGCTTTCCTAGTTTTGAGTTTTGCTATGCTGTGTGCTATTATTTCTTTGGTAAAGGTATTTGTTTCCTCTTCCATTTCAGTGGCTGGAATCGTAATATCCTGGGAGCTGTTTTTATTATATAAATCTTTGAAGTATTCTTCCCATCTGGCCATTCTTTTTGTTTTACTTTCATTTAGTTGTCCTTCTTTGTTTTTGGTCATTATAATTTTTGTTGTCTGTGTCTTACTAAATTGGTCTATTTGTTTATATAATCCATGAAGGATTATATTTTTCTTTATTTTCTTATTTTTTGATTTTAATAGCTTTTCTACCATTTTGCATTTTTCAAATTATTTGCATTTTGCAAATTATTTTCTTTTAATAGCTTTTCTACCATTTTGCATTTTTCTTCTAACAGTTATTCTTGTCTCTTTTAACTAGTTTTCTAATTTCTCTGGTTAATCTATTATATTCATTTCTGTTATAGTTATGTTTTAGTTTTAAGCTTTTCCTTTGATCGCTTAACCTTTTTACTTCCTCTTTCTGTGTAACCTATTGTTTTTTCTGCCGAATGTAATATTATTTCCTTTAATTTGCACCAATGTTCTTCGATGTTTATATTCTGTTTTGGTAGTTCCTTCATTTTTCTTAGAATATTGTTGTCTTGTAGTTTTTTTACATTCAGTCTCATTTTCACTCTAAAAGTGCTTCCAGATTTTAACTTTATTCTTAGGTTTGCTAATACTAGCTTATGGTCTGATCCACAATCTGCAGAGAAGGATCTGCAATTTAGGATACTTGATTTCCATCTTTGGTTTACAATAATATAGTTCTATCATATTCTTGGTTTGTCTGTCTGGTGATATCCATGTCCATTTTCTTTGGGATTTTGGTTGTTTAAAGAGAGTGTTGGTTACTGTTAGTCTATTATTTGAGCAGAAGTTTAGCAGTCTTTCTCCATGTTCATTGCCTTCTCCATACCCGAACTTCCCGATTACTCTTGGCCAGGTATCCCAGTCTTTGCCTACATTTGCGTTTAAGTTCCCCATTACTATTAGGAGATCTTGACTTGATGTCTGCTGTACTGCTTTTTGCAAATCTATATAGAACTCAGTGTCTTCTTCATCATCATCAGTGTCTTCTTCTGATGATGTTGAAGTTGGTGAGTATACTTGAATAATAGTGATCCAATTGATGTTTTAAATCTTGCTTTAATTATCCTAGGTGAGATAGGATTGTAAGACAATAGAGAGTTTTGAGCCTTTGGTTTTAATATAAGTGCTACTCCCTCTTGGTGTTTGTTGTCCTCCCTACCTGAAGTTAAGATTTTTTACTGTCCATGGTGGAATTCTACTTTTCCAGTCCATCTGGTTTCGCAGAGTCCACTTACTTCCCATCGGTAGTTGTCTAATTCATGCAGTAGTATTTCCAATGCCCCTTCCTGGTGAAGAGTTCTTACATTCCATGTTCCTATGCTTGTTATGTTTTTCCTATCTACTAGGTGATGTTTTGTTCCAATAGCATATTTTTCGCCTTGGTTCCCTAATAGTGGGTGCAACCCTTGTTTGACTGGGCGACGGTCGAGCCGGTATGTATCTTTAGGTTGTTTAGAGTTCATTCGGTTTCAGTGGTTAAGTTTCATCAAGTGTCAACCACTACTCCTTGACCTGAATTCAGTCGCTCCTAACATGGAGTACAGACACTGTTTGCAGCCAATTCACCGAATACAGTCACTGCTTGAGATCGCCATATCTGGCTACCCTCACTTACTTTATCCTGTGGGTCAACACAGTATACTGGGGTGTGGCCACTTTAGTAGCTTCTTGGAGCCATAAGTGAGAGTTGGGTGTCCAGTGAGAACCAATCCATCTGAACCACAATTACGTGTGACCGTCCAAGTGGAGAGGTACTATTTCTCCTTGGCAACTCATACACCCTGAAATAGAAGCCATTTAATGATTGAGATGGAGCATCTTCTACACTCTGGATTGAGGATTATAGCCAAAGAAAAATACCTCTTAGTACAAGGAATATTCAGGCAAAAACTCTCAATATTTTTACCTCATTGAAAGAGACCAAATTTCAAGAGGAATGTGAAAGCTTTACTGCGAATTTAGGATGGTTTGACCGTTTAAAAAATCGAAGTGGACTGCATAATGTAAGAATAACTGGGGAATCTGCTAGTGCTGATAAAGATTCTGCAGCCAGGTTTCCTGAAGAATTGCAAAGGATCATTCAGGAGGGTGATTATTATGATGATTGGCAAATATTCAACATCGACGAAACTGGTTTCTTTTGGAAGCATATGCCAACAAAAACTTTCCTAGCTAAAACTGAAGCATCTCAACCAGAATATAAAGTATCTAAAGATAGTCTTACACTTTTATTAGGAGGCAATGCAGAAGGTGACTTTAAACTCAAGCCTATGTTAGTTTATCATGTGCAAAATCCAAGATCTAACGTTATTGAAGAAATTAGCACAGGTGGAAAAGAACTTGGATTTAATGAATTGGATAATGAAGATGTGAGAAACTTGCTTGATTCCCATTCAGAACATTTAAGCGAGAATGATCACCTTCAACTACAAGAACAGCGTGCATATGAAGAAGAAGAAGATAAGGAGTGTGAACAAGAGAATGTTACGACTAAGAAGCTAATTGCAAAAGAACTTGAGCTAGTTTTCAATCAAATTGAGTATGCTAAGAAAATTTTTTTGATGCTGATCCTGATATGGAACGAAGCTTTAATCTTGGAACGAAGCTGAAATCTTGATAAAGCGATTGCCAGCGATCCAAATTTCATGACAAGATGAAAAAGTCAAGCATCTTTACTTAATTGTTTTTGCAAAAAAGTAGCTCAGTCAAATGTTTAGACATTAAATAAAAACTTAAGCTATTGATTTTTATTAACTTTGATGATTTTATCCTCCAATATAGTTTATACTGTAATTTTTTCCAAAATTTTGCTAACTGGTGGATGAATTATAATTATTCCTATTTTTTTACCAAAAGTATTCAAGTGCATTTAATGCCTCTTATATAAATCTCTTCTTCCTTCAGACTCATTCCTTATTATTATTATTATGTGATACCTCCAGGGAGCCCATAGACTCATCGAGTGGAGGGTACCTACTCTACAATTCTCCATCTCCACCACTCAATCCATTTATCCATCAACTACAATGAACCGCAACTACACCAATGCCACCTACTGCTCACCACCACCACCACCACTAGTTTTTTCACAAACAATCCCATGCCCACGGCAGGATTTGAACCCTCAGCCTTTTGGCTGGAGAGCAGGCACTAACCACTTGGTCAACCAAGGCCATAAAATCACCATGTTAATTTCATTCCATATCATCATGTCTAGGTAATGTACTGTGTGTTCACTCTTGCTTCTTCCAGTAGTCATTTCATATCTCCTCTTATACCATATTTATCACTAAACAAATCATTTGTTTCTACCAGAACTACCATCTCTTTTAGTTTTCTTTTCTGTTTTTTAAATATGTTAATTAAATTCTGATTTTAGCACCCAGAAAACTTCAAGCAGTGATATTGTCATCAGTTGCATATTTAATAATTGAATCTCTATACACCATATAATATCCTTCTTTTTATAACTGATTTTACCTATGTGATTATCATTATGCAATCTTACCTAATTCAGTGCTTTTTTGTTTCTTCTTTTGCTGTTTACCATTCATGTCTTTTCAATGCCTCTAATCACTTTTTAACTTTTTTTCTAGTTGCTGTTTTTATCTGTCTAATGATTTGCTTTATTCTAGATATTTCCAAGGTTTAATTCATACTCAATATCTTCATTAGTTTCTGAACATAATAAGAATTTGTATTTTTGCGTTGTTGATCTTGAAAAACATATGATAAGGTGCAAAGAGAAAAACTGTTCACACGAAATCATGTTTGTAAATGGAGATATCATATAGAGTAGTATTTTTGTTACTTTATTTACAAATTAACAGAATTGAAGGATTTGCAGCAAGAGGCTTGATGATAAATCAGGTATAAAGCAGGGCTGTGGACAATCTCCATTGTTATTTATATTCATCGTGGCCAAGTGGCCTGTTCCGGACTCAGTCCATCTTCTTGGTCATTCCATATTCCTTTTTCCTCTAGGCTTATATGTCAAAATCTTTTTTTGGTAATCTTTTGCTTTTTGCTATTTGGTTCTAGCCAGTTTTTCCTATATTTCTAGTTTTTCCTATAATCATTGAGTGTGTTGTGGAATTGATTTGAAGATTTTTAATTATTTTGCTGTTTCTTTTTTTTATCTAATAGGGTGAGTTTTTCTATTTTCCTGAGGAATTTCATTTCTGCTACCTGAATTCTCTCTGTATCCCTTTCTCTGAAGGTCAAGATCTCACTTCTGTATAATAGTGTGGGTTTGGCTATTGTTTTATAGACTCTAAGTCTTGTGTGTTTCTGTATGTAATTAGGTTTAAAGGTTCTGTTAATTACTCCAGTGATTTTTATAAAGTTTGTCATCTTAAAATCAATATCTATTTCATTTATGTAAGATAGTTTACAGTCTAGGTATTTGAAATTATTAACTTGCTCAATTATTTTATTATTTATTACTGTTTTACTTCTGACAGGGTTATCTCCATGAAAAGCCATAACTTTAGTTTTCTCTGTTGATATTTCCAGGCCATACTGTTGTGTAATATTTAAATTATAGATTGATTTCTGCAGCTTGTCTTCAGTCTTTCTGAAGATGATCTGATCATCAGCAAAGAGCAGTGTGTCTATTTTTAGTATGTCCAATAATTTGGAAGCCACATGTATTTACCTCTCTCCATTTTTTGATAATATTGTCTCGCTCTCTCTATATATATATTAAATAATATGGGCGATAAATGACATCCTTGACAGACTCCTCTGTTTATTGGTTTCCAAGTAGATATAATATCATTTTGCTTTATTGTTTCATTATTATGATTTTTATAATTTATTATTTATAATCTCTATGAACCATATTATTAAGGAAAGTGATATTTTATCTCATTTTCCTCTTTATGTGTTAGGCTATTATGGTCTCTTACAGAATAATTCATCTTTTCAATGCTAATCTCAAGTTATCTTCTTGAGCATTTTAAGGATGACATCCTTGCAGAGTTTGAGTATTTTTTAGCATGTTTATATTAAAATGTCTCTTCTGAAACAACTTAAAATAAAATGTTTGAATTTTGGGAGTACGTGTCATCATTGACATCGATCATGAATATAATTCATCCAACTCAGGCACTTTTCTGTCCATATCTGCTATTTAGAAAAAATATTACACAAAGCAGAAGAAATTTCCCAACAGGTACGTCACATGTTCTATGTCTTCTCTAGGATAATAAAAATAGTTAAGAGGAGTTTGCATGTTGACTACCCATCTTGAAATTTCATGAAGTCATCAGAAAAGAGAGAGAGATTAATTAGCCTATAATCAATCCTCATTGCATAATAGAATACAGTGAAAATACAGGAATATTTGACAGCTTAGACACATCTGATATGTTCTGTTGAATGTGAGATAAGGCCTTGAAGTGGTTGTTTTTCACCTATAGGATATAATAATTTTAAAACTTCAAACAATATACAATGCATGATCAGGGGAAAACATAATACTTGCAGATTTTCAACTGGCTCATACAAAATATTTTTAGAAATTTTCATACATTGAGAGCAATCACTAAAATAGGGTATCAGTCTTTTGATAACAATCTCTCAGTTTGAAAGACAGACACTTCTCATCCCTGGTTTCGCCTTCCTAAGAAAAAAAAAAGGGGGGGGGTATTTCACTAGGTATTGCTATGAGTGTATGTTCAAACATCTCACTTGAAGAGAACAAAAGGAGAGAGAGAGAGAGAGAGAGCAGATACATGTGACAGTCATTGTGTTGTTCTATGTATATTCCCCTGCTTCAAAAAATGTCACATAATGGCTAAATTTTGAAAGGATGATGTGGGGATTACATAATAGCCAGTATTGTACTGAGCAGGATTTTAAATAAAACATAATTTATTATTGTCACAATTTTGGTTAATCACGATTTGAAAACAGATAGGTGAAGTTTTGCATGTTATTTTTAATTTGAATAATAAAATGTAAATGTAAATAAAATGTTAATGTTATGATAGCACTGTTAATTTTGCCAGGACTATTAATGATGGGATGTTATGATAGAACTGTTAATTCTGTTAAATGCAATGAGAGATAGAGTAGCTTATAAAGTTTTATAAAGGACCATCCTGTACAGGATTCAGGAAGGTCCTTTTCAGAAGGTCATTATTACTGACTGAGCTTATTGGTGAGTGTGTGGAAAGTAATATTAAATTTGCTATTTGAATAGGGAATGTCAATCTTAGTTTTATTTATCACTTCTCTCTGTTTTTCTATTTTCTTCTCTTAGTTTTTCCTCCATGAATATATTGTGATTTTTTTAAATAAATTTGTTCCAGTTCTTTAAGCAAATTATATATGGCATACTCTTGCTATTGCAAGTGCATTATAGCAGACTTATTTACTATAATAACAAAATACTGAAAAGCCCTACCAATGCTATAGGGACAGTGCTCCTCTAAAGGAAATTCACTATGATAAACAATTCCTGTGGTCTCTGCAAGCTTGTTTACTATAGTCATAGAGTCGATGTAATTGCCATGACAAAATTAGTATGAAAATTAGCAATAATTAAAAACCATGAAATACTTTCTCAGTATTGAACCTATAGATCAGGTATACATTTTAGTTAATCACATTTTAGTTAGGTACCATTTTCAACAAAGATTAAAAAAAAAAAAAATTGTATTCTTCATTTAATCCTTTATCCAGTTGTAAGCAAACAAAATTTTCTTGGCATCTTTAATTTATAGTGTAATCAAATGAAAAAACTTGCAACATCTATCTCTGATCTAGAGAAATTTGATAATAAGGGGATACACCTACTTGTATATGGGAAATTTTTGACTTCGGCATTCCTGGTATCCCTTCTGGATCTGGCTCCCAGCAATGACATTTTAATGATGTTCATCTTTGGGCTTAATTCCAAGGAGTAGAGTGGTTCTTCTAGGCTTTAGTCTGTCACTGAGCCAATGATGAGCTTTTGATGAGTTTAAGAGTGATCCTTTTGGGTTACTCATTGAAATTTAGAGTGATCTTGTATTGTTCAGAGTTTTTGGGGAGAGGTATCCTCCCCCCACCTTCACAGTACCTCAATAAATGCTGAAACTAGTTTGAGTATTGGCTCTTTCCATAATGCATAGTATTATACACACTTGAAAGGATATGTGTGTACTTTGCATTATGGGATACTAAGACAATTGATATGAAGTCGTTAGCCTCTTTATACAAGTAGCCCAGTTGTGAAGATATTTCATGTTTGATATCTAAGTGCAAGCAAACAAAGTTTGCTTGCACTTAGATAAAGGATTGAACCAAGAATATAATTTCTTTGCATCTTTAACTTATAGTATATTTTGTCTGTGTTCACAATGAAAAACCTGAGTTTCCAAAAGAGAGAACCCTGTTACCTCTATATGAGATCAGCTAACTTACCTTCAAATGAAAAAGCTCATATAAAGATTCCTGTTGTCATGAAGAAAATTGAAGTCATCTTTTCCAGTCAAAGGGCACAATGTCCCATTGTACTTCCAGTTGCACTACAGAAGTACATGCTGACATAAAATTGGTGTTGCCAAAACACAAAAGACATAAAAAGGTGAGATTCTTCTGAATAACAGAAGAATCATATCTTGTAGTTGAAAAGAATCTCACCAGCAAGATGTTATATTCAGGCAGTAATTATCAGAAAAAGCGAGGAGTGCTATATTAAATTCAGATGCTGAATTTTGTTCCAGATTAATTCAGAAAAGTTAATCTGGCACAAACCTTCCCAGTTATGTCATAATCATATCTCTTCTTTTCCTGTCTACAAGCTCTGCAGATGAATTCTATCAGTATGTTTTCATATCTATTATTCCAGAGATCTGTCATCTTAGTCACTATTCCCTGAACATTTCTACATGCTAATGTTCTCCTAATCATCATTGCCATTATTTTGCTTTTGTAATGTGTCCTCACAGATTTTGTAATATGTTCCCAAAACTTAGATCCTTTCTACCATTGTGGTGTCCTAAAGGATCAGACCTATTTAACAGGAAGAAGGCCTCCAATATAGCCTTTTAAGGAATGCAGAGATTCAACTAGGGCTTCTGATTTGATGTCCTGACATTCTCATAGTGCAAACTTGTAAATATGTATCTACCTGGATACTGAACACAAACAAACAAGGCTACAATTGTAGTTTACCAACAAATTGTTTTCTCTATTGGCTTAAACCCAAAACAGTAAGTTGAAGTGTCAAGTCATTTGGGATGTCAACTAATTAAACAAGATCCACTGCTGTTTTCATCATGGTGAATAGTGGAAAGACAGCTATTGGAACAAACTTGATTCAAAATAGGCACCATCAACATAAAAATTATCAATGGAAAAGAAGTGGATGGACAAAAAAATTAGAGAAGTACATGCTGATATAAAATTGGTGTTGCCAAAACAAAAAAGACATAAAAAGGTGATATTCTTCTGAATAACAGAAGAACCATATCTTGTAGTTGAAAAGAATCTCACCAACAAGATGTTATATTCAGGCATAATTATCAGAAAAAGCGAGGAGTAGTTATGCTATCTGACACTAAACATGAATGACAGTAATCTTCTTGAATGGTAGGAAATTTCAAGTAGAGTAATGTGGACAAACAACAGAATGCTGAATTGGACAATGAGACATGTTAGTACCTAGTCCCACAGAAAATTCTACTTAAGAAGAAGTGAAAGAATTTTTTTGACACAAAACGGAAAAGTTAGTCCTTGTAGAAATACAGAGCTTCAGAAATACAACTTAAAACTGGCTGCAAAACAATTTTATTCACCCAGGGCATCGGTCTACTTTGTATAAATATTGTTATAGGTGATATTTTAAAAAGTGAATGTTATAATGACAAAATGAAGTAATACATTCTTTAATTCTTATTATAAATTACACATAATTTTGCAGAAATATGTTTTCCTTTAACATGTAAACCACACCTCAGCTTATCACAACTCAGTTTGTGTTTTCTTTTATTTATTGTTCACCATGAAGGATGAATTTATATAAATTCCCCATAAATAATAATTTAATAGGAAAGGCAAATAATAAAATTCATGAAAACAAGAAAGGAGATAGTACTCCGTATGGAACTAGACTTAGTTTTTTGTGATGCACTCAGTCACGTGATTCAATCTTAAAGTTGTCTTTGTAAGATAATTGTATTTTTTAAATAATTATATTAAAAAGCATTTTCGTTATGTAAAATTTTCAAGCATTTAATTACACTAAGCTAATTTGTGGTGTAAGCTGTGAAAATAAGCCTAGGATAACATTATGTTACAGTTGTGTACCTACTTAAGGGGTAAAGGTGTTGGAAGAATAAGATGTATGGATGTGCTACAGTATTTAAATAGATTGTGCCAATGTTAATTTTTGTCTTTATAATTACCAGTTTATTTTGTTAATGAAATTATATTGTGAGAAAAGTACATTTAAAAAAAATGATAGATTGTCTATTACATATGTTATGAGTGTGGTACATCTGCATCAGGTAAATATTGAACTCAGTGAATGCATTGATTTGATTAAAAATTCATTTATCGGAAATGATAATCATAATTTTGGACACCTTAAGAGATGGTAAATTGTTCATGAAAAAGGATGACGACACAACAGTGATATGGATAAAAATACCTGATCACCTCAACAAACAGTCAAAGAAGGCAGCAAAATTTTAATGCCACCTATGAAAACTTAGATCTTGGTGCTACTGTCAATTGTAAAAAACTATATAAATTAACCTCTGTAAAAATTTTTTTTTCAATCTATTACTTCAAATTCATCCAAGAACGCCAACTTATATCCTTTAAATATTAGGTTGTTATGGTCAAATTTTGATAATTTTAATTAAATTTTGTTGAATTTAGTCTTACTTTTTTCAGAAATCGAACCATATATAGAAATATGGATTAAACAGCTTGAAATCGATTGTTATTCTCTCACTATTTATGACATATGTTATGATTGTCGTGCTTATAATCATTCATGCAGATTAATTCTGTACTGCAATTCTAGGAAAAATACTTTTAATAAATTTCATAAACTGGAATAAAATATGTACATTGCAGAAAGTGTGATGTATGACAGAGTAATGAATATATGAGGGTGGTCTGAAAAGTTCTCAGCCTAACAATGAAAAAACGAATTTATAATTTCAAAATTATTTTTATTTTTCAACATAATCTTCTTTAAGACTAATGCATATTCCATATGAATATGCATTAGTCTTAGTCTTATTGATAATGCATATTCTCAATAAGATCTGCAAAATACCCATCTATAGCTGCAATCACCTCTTGATTCAAAGTAAAACACTGACCAGCGAGGAAGAGTTTTAGTTTTGACAAGAGATAGAAGTCAGAGGGAGCCAAATCTGGGGAATAGGGTGGATGTTCCAACAATTCATAGTGCAGATCATCTCCTTAATTTTCCCATTTTCAAAACTCCTTTGTGGGTGGGTGTATTGTCCTGATGAAAGATGATTTTTTTCTTCTGCAAACCGGGTCTTGAATTTTTAATCTAGTCTGATTAAAAGATCAGAATAATATTCCCTGGTTATTGTTTTACCTTTTCAAGATAATTAATAAACAAAATGCCTTTAGCATCCCAAAACACCGATGCCATGACTTTTCCTGCTGATGGAACCAACTTTGTCTTCTATGGTGCTGAACAACTGGTTTCTGTGCACTGTTTTGACTGCTGTTTGGATTCTGGTGTGTAATGGTGAATCCAAGTCTCATCCAGAGTAATAAATTGATGCACAAAATCAGTTTTATTCTTGTTAAAACGCTCCAAGCACTGTTCAGAGATTTTCATGCGAGTGCATTTTTGATCTGCTGTGAGCAAGCACGGCACCCATCTTGTGCAAAGCTTTTTCATTTGCAATTCTTCATGAAAATATATCCTACACGTTCTTTTGAAATGCCTATAGTCTCAGCAATTTCATGCCCTTTGACTTGCCGGTCATCCAATACCATATTGTGCACTCATCAATGATTTCTGGTGTTGTTACACTTTTTGGATGTCCTTCACATGGATCATCTTCAAAGCTGGTACGGCCACGTTTAAACTCAGCAGTCTATTTCTTAATTGTCGAAAACAAAGGAGAAGAGGGCCCATAAACTTTTATGAACTTCGAATGAATTTCTTTTGCCGCTAAACCTTCTTTTACAAAGAATTTTATAACTGCATGATACTCAATTTTATCCATTTTAAGGGGTACAGACAGCACTTTTGCTTCAGACAGCTGTATGAAACAAACTACTGGATAGAATGACTTGCAATTTCATATGGATGCTTATGACAGATGTACCAATGTAGAAAAAAAAATCTTGCTGATAGTGTTGCCATCTATGGTCGAGGCCAAGAACTTATCAGACCACCCTCATACTTATATGGAGGGGGGGGGGGCTAGAAAGTTCTGATAAACACCTAGAACAAAAATTATATTAAAGCAACTGATATAACCACAAGAAAGAACATGCAAGGATATAAGAATAAGAACATAAGTAACCTTCATAACTCCAGTACTAGTTTGTTCTTTCTTGTGGTTATATCAGTTGCTTTAATATTATTTTTGTTGTAGGTGTTATCAGAATTTTCCAGACACTCCCCATATTTGCTATATACTGTGCACATGATGCCCCAATTGATATTTTCTATCAGAGCTGATTAATGTCTTCAAGACATTAATCAGCTAATCATTAATCTAATAAAACATTAGATAAGGAAGAAAGAAAAACTTTGTTATTAGCATAGAAAAAATCCCTACAATTTAATGTTTGAAGACGACTAAAATTTTCCAAAAACATTGATTGGTTGAGCCAGTGAAGTGTGGAAGTTGCCTGAAGGAATAGAAAAATCAGAACTCATAGTGGACTGAGGAAATTAAAGAGGAGGTCATAGAAAGGAAGAGAGCATATTGAAAGTTCCTATCATATAAGTCAGCATTGCTCCAGTATACAGAAAAAATTGTAAGAATGCAAAGCATTGTGTAAAAGTAATTAAACAAAAGTCATGGAAAGACTTTGGTAAGAATATAGAAGATAAATATAAGGAAAGTGTTCTGGACCATCAAAAAACTTGGAAATGGGGGAAACAGTACTGAAAGGAATCAGATGACAAAGGTGACATGAAAAATGAAGATAAAGATATCCTAAATGCTTGAAGTAATTACTTTGAGAGATTGTTGAATGAAACAAGAAGTAGCAGAATAGTGGTAGAAAATATTCAAGAGGAATGTAGTCAGGAGTACATCATCACTGAAAATGTGGAAATGTAGCTAGAATAGATAACATTCTATTAGAAATACTCAATATGCAGGTATAAAAATTTTACAGTGGCTGCAGGCGAAGCTCCAGATTTCGATGGAATTCATCCTGATTTCCTGTTGAAGTCAGACCAAGCAGTGGTTCGCTTGCTTTTTCTCTGACATCCTCCAGACTGGTAGACTTCCAAAAGAGTTTAAGAGGACAAAAATTATCCTTATCTTAAAACCAGGAAAAACCAACAACAAACCAGAAAATTGCTGACAAATCGTCCTGTTTAGTGCCTATTATAAGCTCCTAGAAAGGCTCATCCTCAATAGAATTGCCCCTAAGATAATAGAACAAGCCCCAGTGGAACAGGGCAGATTCAGACATAAACAAAGCTGCTGTGATCAGGTTCTGTCACTCACCGCATATATAGAGGCAGACTATTAGCAATGCTTGAAAACAGCTTAGCTTTTGTAGAGCTTACTGCAGCTTATGATACAGTCTGGAGGCAAGGCACAATCTGCAAGTTACTTCATGCAGTCCCATGCAGAACAGTAGCATAACTAATTGAAAACATGCTAAGCAACCACCTGTTCCAAGTGTTTATGGATGAGAACAAAAGTAAACAAAGAACACTGGATAATGGATTACCACAAGGGTCAGTTCTGGCTCCGCTCCTTTTTAACGTATACATTGCAGATTTGCTTAATACGGTTTCCAAGAAGTTTTGTTATGCTGATTACATTGCTCTAACCACCAGACGCACCAACTTTATTACAATGGAAGATATACTAACAAATGATCTTGCATTCCTAGATGAATACCTCTGCAAATGGACATTACACCCAAATCCTAGCAAAACAGAAGTTTCATACTTCCACCTGAACAATAACCATGCTAGCAAAGACCTGGTGGTCTACTTTAACCACAAACTGCTATGCTACAGCAGATTCCCGAAATATCTGGGTATCACTTTGGATAGAATTCTATCTTTTAAACCAAATCTCATTAATACAGCATCCAAGCTAAAAACACAAAGCAATGTACTGCAAAAACTGTGCAGAACAACTTGGGGTGCCTCAGCAGCAATGCTTCTGTACTGCTCTTAGTATTGATTACTCTGCATCTGAACACTGCTCAGCTTAACACCATTATGCCTTATTTCAACCCCAGCCTACTGGCTCCCAGTGCTAAGCAACATGCCACCACACCTCTTGCAGATCAAAGTTTCTTCTACAGGAATACAGCAAAATCATGAAAATCCAAGATCTCCCAATCCACAAAGACATCCAACCCCTAGAAATAAATAGGCTGAAGTCAAGGCACCCTCCAATCTTCACAGCAAAAAATCTTGTGGAGACAAGTTTTAACATGAAGGAGAAGTGGAAAGAGTCCTTCAACAGGAGACCTCCATGAATTAGTGGACCCAACACAGATTCCTTCGGGTTTTGACCTACCTCGGAAAACTTGGTCTACCCTTAACAGAATCTGCACCAATCATGGCAGATGTGCAGACCACCTTTACAAATGGGGCATGATTGCCTCACCGAGGGTGCGACTGTGGATCCTCCCCGCCAGACAGTTAATCATATACAACAATGGAAACCTGTCGGATATCACCCATGCTCCCCAAGCGCAATTGACTGGATAATCAACCTAGATATACAGTTATAGTCTATTCTTCAGTGTCTCTTTTATGACTGTATTATGTATTATTATAGTACATATGTCTATTATTATGTTTATATATATTAAGGATTAATGTAATATAGCTCTCATGTGTGAGCCATATGCTAAATAAATAACAGTGGCTGCACTATGTAAAATATATATATATATTCCAAATAATTGGAGTAGAGCCCCGATAGTCCCTGTCTCTGTTAGTTATATGGCATAAATTGACATTATATCAAGCAGTACATAGTCTATTTAGGTTGTAAGTCAGCTATTAGAATTGAAGGAGATAGTTTGATGTAAAATTAAGTGTTAGACAAGGATACATACTTTCTCTACTATTATTCATCATTTGTTTAGCGACTCACATTATGAAGGAAAGTAGCATTTAACTTAATATAATTTATAATTTAATATGTTAAACTCAGCACTTTATGACTGTAGCATTTATATGCTGTATAAGCCTTTCATATACTACATGAAAAAGTAAACTTTTCATGTAGTAGTATTATATTATCCAATATTTGATGGTACATATCAGGAATTTGATGATGTCTACTATCAACCTCATCTCTTATCTTCTCCATTCCCTTCAATACTCTCTAAATATATATGCTGAATATACAGCATCCATTACTTGCCTTTAATATTTCAAAACTTCACATTCTGCAATATTGAATTGGTAACTTATTCATTGCCCCTACAATCTGTTCAAATTTGTGTTCCTGTATCACTCCATTAGGGAGTGATACATCAACCTTTTTCTTTATTTTCCCTAACTTTGCATCTGCAAAGAATTAAATATCTCCAGTTAAACTTCTTCCAATATTATTTACACATAAGTTAAACGGTAATTATGCTAAAACAGATGCCTATATCATACCACTCATGACTTTCCACTTTCATGACTACCCTCATGACTTGCTCATACTTGGTGGATAGTACTCACTAGTTGAACATTTTTTCACATAGTTGCACTATAAATTAAAGATGCCATAAAATTATATTCTTGATTTCATCCTTTATTCATGCCTAAGTAAACAAAGTTTGCACATGAAGTCACTTTGCGACTGGGATACTTGTATATAGAGGCTAAGACTTCGCTCAATTGCCTTAGTATCCCATTATGCAATGCACATATCCTTATGGACATGTATAATGCTATGCATTATGGGAAAGGACCAATATCCAGACCAGTTTTGACATTTATTGAGGTTCCATCAGTGCATTGTCAGCCAGACCCAGAAGTGATACCAAGGTTTAAGTAATGCAGAAATCATATCTTTATATACAAGTAGTCAAAAGGTGTCACCTTATTGTCAAAATACTCTGGATTAGAGACAGATGTTGAAAGTTTTTTCACTTGGTTATACTACAAATTAAAGATGCTAAGAAATTATATTCTTAGTTTCATCCTTTATCCAAGTGTAAGCAAACAAAGTTTGCACACGAAGTCATTTTAACCGGTCTGAGTAGTGGTCCTTCCCATAATGCATAGCATTATACATGTCCATAAGTATATGTGCATTTCATTCTGGGATACTAAGGTCATTAATGTGAAGGCTTAGCTTAGCCTCTATATGCAAATAGCCCAGTTGTGAAGTGACTTCATGTACAAACTTTGTTTGCTTACACTTGGATAAAAGATGAAACCAAGAATTCAATTTCTTGGCATCTTTAATTTATAGCGTAACCAAGTAAAAAACATTTTCAACTATTTAAATTAAGGGGATATTACATCCCACGAGCCAAATAAGGAACTCAAAGATAAAAATCTAAGAGTTTCATGCCGAATATAGAAACTATATAATGTTCAGCGAGTCCAAGCGTAAGCCAAATACCTGGTTTATTCAGAATGAAACTCTTAGATTTCTATCTTTGAGTTCCTTATTCGGCTCTGAAACAATGTGGGATGTAATATCCCCTTAATTTAAATAATTTTACATCTCCGACTTGAGCCTTTGGCTCTTTATATTTAGTAACATTTTCAACATTTGTCTCTAATTCAGTAATAAGGTTTGATGCCTTTTGACTACTTGCATATGGAGATATGACTTTTGTATTTAGAAAGAAGAATCCTAGGAGATATCAAATTTATGACTAAATGGCGTAGAACACCCACATTATGCAGTATTCACCATGGGGAGATAAAATTCTGTATATTTTGCTATGAGAGGTTTTTTTAAATAGTTTCATTCTCTTAATTCACTGTGGCCTTATAGTCAATTGCAAGGATGACTGAAGATCTATCCCTCAAGAAAAGGCCCTCAACGCATTTAACCCAGATGGGGCTAACTACCTGGGTATCAGTCATCTTTGCACTTTAGTTTTCATTGGTTTGGTTGTTAATCTATATGAGATTGGTGAAAAAAGGAAAACTGATATCCTTTGGCTGTATGGTGATATAAAAGAGCTGAGGCCTTTTCTCTATCTTTCATGCTATATATCTATGTTTTCTTTCTCCTAATCAGGCTTTCTTGCACTCCTGTACTAACTACTCTAGGCCTATGATGAGCAATCCTTTACTTTTTCAACTCAATAAAGGGTGAAAGAACCACTACCAGTCTGGGTAGTGGTCCTTCCCATAATTCATAGCATTGTAGATATCCATAAGGATATATGCATTGCATTATGAGATACTAAGCAATTGATGTGAAGCCTTAGCCTCTATATATAAGTAGCCAGTCACAAAGTGACTTCAGGTGCAAACGTTTTTTATTAATGCATGGATAAAAGGTAAAACCGAGAATATAATTTTACTTGGCATCTTTCATTTATAATACTCACTAGGATAGAGACTATGCAAAATAAAAGCTTAAATATACTGTATGTTTTTATACATACACTTTAATTCTTTTATTATGCAAAAAATTAATATAACTTATATCTTGCAGATGGAATTATGGTTCAAAGTCTTTGAAACTGCATATTCTAATTCAAGTAATGTTAGAGATGAAGAATAGGGGTGACTGGAACCAAGCCTTCAAACGTATTCCTGAAAGATTTCTTAAACAGGAATTTTAATAAAAGAAAAGGGTTAAATACTACTGTATACAAAAGCTGTTAAATAATTTCAGACGTGACCTGTAAAGTTCTTGAAAATTAAATGCCTGTACTTTTGATATGGAATTAGAATGGATTTTTTTTTTTTGCACTTTTTAAAAAAAAAATTTGTCACATATAATTACTTTTTTAAACAGGATAGAAGATCCACAGTTTACTGAAAACATTCTCTGCCAAAAGCAAAATAACTTATTAGGGTCCAACATTAGATATGTTGATGTCTAAAAAGTTGTTTTGCCAATATTAATTTTAATGAGGTATGTGTTCTTTGGTAGACAGTACTTTTCTCTTTTGGGTTTTTTAATCTTATGAGAAGGATGCTTTAAAATTTACATACCCTTACTTGTCATTTACCATTTCTTCCCTATAGATTATTTCAGTTTGTGTTTGCATTGAATGTGTACCTCTTAAGTGTGTTAGGTAATTCTAAACCATATGTTGGATTGTAAATATTTAATTTTAATATAGTTAAATTAAATTAAGCTTTAAAATCCTGATCTCATTTAGTTCTTTGTAGAAAGTTATATGTGAATATTGCTGCTAACATGCATGAAAATTTGAATATGGAAATATAATAATTCTTCAAGATCATCTGCAACTAATGCCCTAAACACTAGTACTTTAAACCTAAACTTTGTACCATCCTTCAATGGACATGATAACTTGGTCACCTTCAATGCCACCAAAATGAAGTTTTGCTTTTTTTTTGCAAAAGGGATCTCAGCTCACCTCTCCTTACTCTAAATAGTACACACATCACCAGACTGGGAGAGATCTTTCTCCTTGGACTGATGCTTATCTCTAATTTCTCATTTCACTACCACATGCCATCAGCAGCATCATTTGCCTTTATAAAAAAAAAAAGGCATTGTTTTCTGCTCTGATGCTACTTTTCACCCACAACTACTAACTCTATACAAATTCCAAATATCTCCATCCTTAGAATCCTGTTCACATGTTTGGTGCACAAATCTCTCTACAAATTCTTGACACCATCCAGAGAAGAGTGATTTAAGAAATAAATAACCTCTTCCCCATTACTAACTCACTTTAATCTCTATCTCATGGACCCACTGTTTCAGATGTGTCTTTTTTTATAGGTATTTCCACAGACCTGCTCCACTAAACTGCAGCCACCATGCTTCCACTTTATGTTTGCAATAGCTTTTCAATACATCTGTTAACATAAACACACATCAAACCTGCTTCTTCTCTTTCTCTTTTATTCTATTTCTATACTCTGGAACAGCCAGTGTTTTCCCAACCTCTGACTCAATAAGAAAAATGTCAGTAGATTTCTTCTTTCTCAACCCTCACCTACACATTCACACATGGCACTGATGTGCTGTAGGTTCTTTTACTCTCATCTATGGATCAGTATAAAAAAAATAAAAGTAAATATTGATGGAAAGAGATATCTATGTAGATTATTTTAATTTATAGAAATATAAATTTCTTTTGTAGGATTGTAAATCTTGAGGTTTGCAATACTTAAGATAAAGTCACACAAAAATAGCAAGGTTATTTTTTTATAGAGTATCCTTTAAAATTGTTTTAATATTCTTTTGAGATGACAGTTTAGAATGATTTACAGTCATGTTTAATAGTTTTGTTCAGTTTGCTATGTAAAGAATGTGTGATAGATCACATGGGAACTTTTTAGGTGAAAGCAGGTGATTAGTGGTGTGCCACAAGGTTCAGTGCTGGGACCATTGCTGTTTAATTTATACATAAATGATATAGGAGATAACCTGAAAGGAAATATTCAGTTGTTTGCTGATGATGCGAAATTAGGTAGAGAAATAGTTAATTAAAGTGATGTGGAGATCTTGCAGGACAATTTAAATAGGCTGTCAGTATGGGCAAAAGATAATGGATGTCAGTTTAATGTTGAGAAATGTAAAGTTATGCACTTTGGGATAAATAGATTACAAGCCTTATATCACATTGATGGCACTGTAGATGAAGCTAGAAATTTAGGGGTAGTGGTAGACAGAGTTAAGTTTAGAGGCCATTGCTAAGGTTGCTATGGTAGCACACATGATTACTTGGCTAGTGAAGAACACATTAACAAGTAAAGATAAGGAAGTTGTAATTCCTCTTTATAAGGCCTTGATATGCCCATATCTGGATTACTGTGCTCAAGTCTGGTCCCCCTGGGTTTCTTGGGGATAAAGAAGCAGTGTAGAGAATTCAGAAGTGAGTGACCAAGATTGTGATTAGCCTGTGGAATGTGCTCTATGAGGAGAGATTGCAGAAGTTGGTTGATAGGAGAAAAAGAGGGGATATAATGGAAACATTTAAGTTGTTTAAAGGATTTTATAGGATAGATGCAGGGGAAATGTTTCAGCATTTGGCTAGAGGAACCAGAACAAGGGGTCATCCCTGGAAGTTGAATAAAGGTGTGGTCAGTAGGGGTGTGAGGACTAGATTTTTTGCTTGGGGAGTGGTGAATGAGTGGAATGGGTTGCCACAGTCAGTTGTGAGTGCTTTTTCTGTTAATGGGTTCAAGGAGAGGTATGATAGATTGGGTCACCAGCAATGAGTCTTCGGTCTCTGTTGGAGGTGTCCATATAATAATAATAATAACTATTCAAAGTGTAAATGGTATATAGACTATAAGTTGGATAAACCTGTATGAAATGATCAAATCATTATTTTGGGCATTACTAAGACTTGGATGACATGCAGCAATTTATGATGACGATAACGATTAAGGAAGGGAAGGGTCATAGAAGAGTGGAGTGCATGTTCATCTGATTTTAAGGTTATTCCAGAAATAAATTTTGAATTGTCAGCCTGTGAATTGAAAAAAAAAAAAAAAAAAAAAAAAATCAAGATTACATTTTTTTATTATTATTATTTTTTTTTTATATGTTGTGCCCATAACAAGAGGTTGGTTGATCATTCTGTAGCACATTAGTACCATGTATGGGTAGTGGGTTGGGAGAGGAGGAACTTGTTTACATTTGATTTAACACGTTCGCTGCCACGCTACTTCGGCATAGTCTGTTCCCGTACGCGAGCAATTTCACTTCTTCAAGGTCAGTACGGTAATCTTGTTGCTGGCGGTAAGTGTCATACGAGTATACTCGTAGTTAGCTTGTGCAGAGCATATACCATCTATGAGAAAACACAGTTTTGATGCTAGCTCCACAAGCCAAGCATTTTCACTTCTTCAAGGTCAGTACGGTAATCTCGTTGCCAGCGGTAAGCGTCATACAAGTATACTCGTAGCTGGCTTGTGTGGCTGGTTTACCAACTATGAGTATACTCATAGTTGGCAGCGAACGTGTTAAATGACTAAATTGTATTCCTTGGGAAACATAGCAGGGGAGAGAGTGTTACACAGTGCAGCAGCTGCAGGGATGAAGGAGGAGGAAAAGAAACTTGTTCTGTTTGTTTCTGGGTGTACTGTGAAGGGATGATAAGCAGCAGCTGCACGTGTTCCAACAAGCTTAGTACTGAGTGGAGGAATTATTGCTGTTACATGTAAATCTATTTTAATTTACGAGTTATAGTATTAGGTTTTATTCTGTACTGTCTTGAATCAGTTAAACATAATGAAATAAATGTACAAATTCTTTAAAATAATTTATTCAAGTTTATTTTAATTTTACAGTAAATTCCTGAAGAAGAGAAAGCTTATACCAAATACTTTAATAAATTGTTACATGAGGAGAACAATAAGAAACATTGATATATAATATAACATGTAGGTATAGTTTTAATTTGGGAAGTACTGCTCTGGTTTGTGCTCACATTAACTGATAACAGTCTTTATAATCTACTGTGGTTGTATCACTTTTTCTGTGGCTTGTGGCTGCATCATCATGACTGGTATGATGGAACAATCTTCTTTGTCATCACTAAAAAGTTCGTTCTTCTCATCACTTGCAGATGTTTTTGTTATTTCAAGGAAGAACTGAATGATACCCAAAGTGAGTGACAGGCCTCCCATTACGAAGATTACAATCATAGTCTCTTGGAGTAGTTGAAAATCTTTGTTTTGTATACTAGGTGGAGTACTAAATACAACAATGGCCAGAATGGTTCCTGTAATCATGAAACTGGTACCCACAGCACAAAACCATGCATACTGTGGACGTGAAGCATTCTTTATGGACGTCTTTTCTTCTGTTGCAGATGACTCGCCCTCATGTGGACAACAGAGAACCTGACAAAAATTATTTCCAGCATTCTCTGCAAGAGAAAGAAAACACAAAATTAAACAATCAACCAATGAATAAATAGTCAGTAGCCAAATCACAAAAAAAAAAAAAAAGTCAGCTATTTATTTCATTAAATCAGGGTGTAAAAGTAGACTAACCTCCTAGTGGTGCACCCCGGGCAATGTGATTTTCACAGCGAAATAGTCTACAATATCTGGCAGTCAGACAATCCTATAGGATCTCCTGACTATTTGTTTACATCGCATTTATTCAAAATGTCAAACCAGAAGAGAAGTTCAGGTTCTTTTCAGAACCAGCAGATGCGGCAACTTGGACCTTCAGTCCGTATCTTCCAAAATAAATATTGAAAGCATCAGCTGGTCCAAATGTCAGTGCCTTTCTAAAATATTAAAAAAAAAAATGATATAGATCAGTGTTTCCCAGATTTTTCCTATGGCAGAACACTTCACAAATCCTGAAATTTTCACGCAACACCTTGGTTATTTTGTAATGTATTAATAATTAATTATGGCATAATCATAAAGAGGATTAGTATACTTATGTATACGGTATGACCAGTGGCGTAGCTGGGGGGGAGTGCAGAGGGGCGGTCCACCCCGGGTGGCACTTTTCACTTGTCCACCCCGGGTGGCAATTTTATTTTTCGACGATTCTTCTATTTATGTTAACTTAGTAATTTTATTACTTAATTAATAATTAGTTTTCAACAACTATACTTACAACTAAAATAAACATAGTTTTTTTTAAATTTTCCCTATGTCGTTTTGACTTTTTGTAATATTTTTGGTGTGTACTGAGAGGGGTGGCAAACTCAGGGACTGCCTCAGGTGGCAAAAGCTCTAGCTATGCCGCTGGGTGTGACATGTTGACAAATATTAAATTACATTAAAGTCGGTTATCAATCACTGGACTAATGAAATCTTGTAGCATATTGTAGTTTCCTCAGGACAGGACAACTACCAGCACACAGGAGACTTTCTCCTGTGTGCTGGTAGTTTTCCTCTCCTTTTGTACATCCTGGAGATCACTTTGTAGGCTGGAGGTGGATGAATCACTATCTGTTGCGTCACAAACACCTTCAAGAGGAGATTTCTTAACACCAAAATTAAACAAAGTCCCTTGTCTCTTATTCATATTAAAATTTAAATCTATGGGCCTATTACTTTTAAAAAACTACGGTTTCAAAACAAGCACTTTCACCCTACAATATGAACTTGCGAAGAAAGTATTCAGTATTACTAGATTTGGGAACCGGATACAGACTACCTTGATCTTCAATTGCAGTAGAAAAATTTTCTTTATGCTTCCTTGCTAATTGGTCACTAACATTTGCAACACAGATGTTATTTCGTTCAGTTTTGAGAACAGAGGATACATCTCCCATTGTAATTGGCTTTGCAGGCAATTTTTAAGACTGGTCATAAACAATGGTATTCCCTTTCCCAAATTACTTCCATGTTTAAAAATACACGGCTTGGTCACTGACATCACGGAACACTTATTCACTTTCTGCGGAACACAATTTGGGAAACCCTGATATAGACGTAGTTGTTATCAAGGTGACGCGCATTGATAAGGAACAGGATTTTCAGAAAAAGGGAAAAATTCCAATGTATGACTAGTAGGTGCAATACTCCAAGTATAAGGTGCTGCCACATATGTTCAGAGCAAGATTGATAATGCTTGTCTCATATCAATGTCAACCCAAGGAAATATCCATACTGTGACTATAAAAATAGGAGAAATCACAGTCATCAATGTATATAAACCTCCGAGTGTGGTGTGGCCAACACATGTTTTAAAGAATCAAGCCTACCCTTCAATTTATATAGGAGACTTCAACAGCCACCATGAAACTTGGAAATATGGGACTAATGACTTGAATGGTGAATCTCATCAACTGGGCTGAAGATCATAACTACCATTTGATCTGACACAAAAGATAGGAGTACCTTTAAGTCTGCGGCCTGGAATCAAGAATGCAATCCAGATTTGATTCTAAGGGTATTAACGGAGAGCCACTGATCTCTAAAAGAAAAGTCTTGGAGGACTTTCCCTATAGCCAGCATCGACCTGTGTTCATCGAAGTGGGGTTGCAAGTACTGTTGATGTCCTCGCTCTCGCTGGAACTTCGGCAAAGCAAACTGGAATGCCTTTACTGAAGATCTGAACAAATGTCGTGGTTGGATATCACCCACAGCTAGGAACTATAGCAGATTTATAAATGCTGTTATTACAGTTGCCAAAAAATATATCCCGAGAAGTTTCAGAAAAGAGTATGTTCCGGGATGGGATGAAAGGAGATGAATTTCTGGATGGTGGAGACCAAGATATTGCCGATGAATTTCTGGATAGTGGAGACCAAGATATTGCTGATGAATTATTGCATAGCCTCAATGATGCTCGTCGGCTGAAGTGGACAGAGACTGTCGAGTCTCTGGATTTCAAGCACTCTAGCTGCAAAGAGTGTGGTCTGCTACAAAAACTGGGCGATGTACATCATGAATCGACAGTACACCATGAATCCCAAGTGTTTCTTAATGAAGTTGCAAATCGAATATTATCATGATCCAGAGCACCCAAGAATAATAACCATGACACCCAAGCTAAAAGAGATCTCGATAATTTGAAAGAGATGTGCAACCAAGAATCTTGTTATTCTCTCCCCTTTTTTGTTACTTACCGAAGTATCGGATGCATTGGAAGCTGGGTAAGGCTCTGGGGTTCGACAGAATGCACCCTGAGATTTTATGCTACTGTGGTAAATATGCACGTGTTTGGCTATCAAAGTTTTACTCTGATATTTTACAGACTGGACATCTACCTTCAGAGTTTAAAAGATCAAAAATAATAGCTATTTTAACGCCAGGTAAGCTAAATGAGACAATTCCAGCCTATTTTGCATTCTAATTTTATATATATTTTTATATTTGTTATCTACACTGTATATGTATCTTTTCCTTGCAATGTAATAGCCATAGGATAAATCCATTAAATCTGGCAATCCTAAATTTGAAGATACAATCAACCTCTGCTATTGCAATAACATTATAACAAATCACTGAAAAGTCATAACCAAATGTTTTAAGGGAAATTTAGTATAGTAAATTGTTTATTATGGCAAATCCTGTGGTCCCTATAATTTTGCTATAGTGAGAGTCACTGCCCACGAATGCAAGTTTTTTTTTTTTTTTTTTTTGAAATTGGGGACATTATTGTTGTTCTGTTAGTAAAGTTTTACTTCTGATTTTTTAGAAGTAAAACTTTCGAAAAATTTTGAAAACCTTGTATGCTGTTTTATACTATATTTCAATTTGATTTACTGATGAGGTTGTATTGTATTTCAAATTAATAAAAATGAATTCAAATTAATAATCACATTCAGAATTAATCATTGCCAGTTGGCAGCAGAGTTCACTGCAACAGGTCACTACATAGTGTGGAATGCAGATGGATAATAAAGCATGTAGAGAAGAGCAGAAAAGTCATAGTTAATGTACTGGGTGATTATAAAATAACGTCGTGTTCAGAGCCCTCTAGCGAGTAATGTATTGGACGAAAAAGACCAATATTCGTGCAGACGTACACAGTGGAACATGGGGATTCGATTTAACGAAAAAAAATAGTACAAAAAGTCGCCAACAGGGGAAATTTTGACGCTGCCAAATTAATTTTAGTAGGTGTGATTAATGAATGACTAAATGGCAAATGAGAGACAGCACACATCAATTTCATGACGTTTATTGTTAATTACAAATGAGGTTCAATATGACCACCATTCTGATGTTCTAGGAACTTTATACGGTGCACGACATTTTCCACAGTGGCTCGCAACATATCGGAATTGATTTGTTGAATTCACGTGTAACGTTATTCGATCTTTTAAAGTTGGAATATCAGGTACATGTCCTTGATACACAATGGTTTTAAGAAATCCCCACAGCCAAAAGTCAGAAGTATTTGAATTTACGTGTAACGTTATTCGATCTTTCAAAGTTGGAATATCAGGTACATGTCCTTGATACACAATGCTTTTAAGAAATACCCACAGCCAAAAGTCACAAGGATTGAGATCAAGCGATCTCGGTGGGAAATGCACGACTAATGAGTCTTCTGACAGAGAAATATCGCAAAACATGCTATACCTGAAGTCCGATGTGGGGTGGTGCACCCTCCTGCATGAAGATGGTCGAATCGAGACATCTTCTTTGCTGCAGTTGTGGAACAACAAAGTTCTGTAGCATATTGGCATACCTGTTAGCATTGACGGAACAGGTCACTGGTCCATTTTGGCGATTTTCCTCGTAAAAGTATGGACCGATGATAAAAGTTGCCGTAAATCCGCACCACACTGTGAGTGGATAGGCATCTGCAGACACACGTGCGGATTAGTTGCAGCCCAAATGTGAGAGTTGCGTGTGTTAATATCGCCGTTCAAATAAAAGTGCGCTTCGTCACTCCATAAAATCTGCCATGGCCATGTCATCCACTTCCATGCGCGCTAAGAATCTCAAAGATAAGCCGATTCGTGTAGTCGCATCACCAGGGCTCAATTCTTGAACATGACTGATTATATAGGGGCAAAACTTCAACATCTGATGTAGGATTTTCCACACCGTTGTGTATGCGATATCCGTTGGCCGGGATATTGCTCGTGCACTGCTGGTACTCTGCGCATTCATCATATCCTGTTCCACAATAGCAGTTGCAACTTGTTGGTGATTGATTGGTTTGCGTCCCCTGCCTACCTGTACTGCTAGAGTTCCAGTAGTTTCAAATTGCCGAATCAATTTTCGTAAGTTTGTTACGCTAATCGGTCCTTTTCATAAATTTTTCATACGCTGAAAATCACGAAGACAAGCACTGGCATTATTGTTCCGCTGATAATAGAGTTTGACTAACAAAGCACGCTGACGTAAGGTAAGGCATCGAATAGCAATTCGTCTACGAATGATGAGAAATTTCACAGGCTTTCCTTTTATTGCATGATCGCTCACAAGAAACGCGATAATACAAATTAATACATTTTACTCGGCAAACAGCGCCAAAATATCCCCTGTTGGCGACTTTTGGTACTTTTTTTTTTTTTTTAACGTTAAATCGAATCACGATGTTCCACTGTGCGTCTACCGAATATTGGTGTGTTTCATCCAATACATTACTCGATAGAGGGCTCTGAACACTTGACGTTATTTTATAATCACCCGGTATTTGCCGTAAAGTAGTGTTACTAGAATAAATATTCAAATAACACTGATTTTAAAAATCTAATTTTGTCATTTGAAGTACAGAAATTCAGTTAATGGAGAATGGCATGTTTGTTCTTATATGTTTAGTTTATATGTTGTATGTGCAGTGCTGCACTTTAAATGCAGTATAATCTGCATTATGTGGACACATACTCTATGGCATATATAGAGGATATGCTCTCTAAATTGTGAATATCAAATAAAAAAAAAAGTGTGGCAACCCAGTAAATAAGCTGCATCTGTATGTGAAATTTTAGTAAAAAAACAAACAACACAAACAAAAAAGAATTACATGAGAAGCCTGAAAGAAATTGAACTGTATTGAAACATCAAAGATCTGATATTTCTTTGGCAAAAGTGTAGTTCATGAAACAGGTCGGGACTGATAAACCTCACTAAGTACTTAAATAAAAGAGCCAATAGGCTAGTATCCGCCGATACTTTTATAGTTTACTATATTCGGCGTGAAACTCTTTGATTCCGATCTTTGAGTTTCTTATTCGGCTTAGAAATAATGTGGGATTTAATATCCCCTTCATTTAAATAACTAAGTAATTTAAATCAATCCATTGATTGATATGAACTCAGCTTAAACGTGAAGAATAATGTATTTCTGGAAAATAAACATTATTTGCTCTCTATTTTATGTTGTCCTCTCTCTGAAGTAGTAGCTGTGCCTGGATAACTGACCTGGTTGGCCGAGAGGTTAGCATATCCGTTCTCCAGAAAAAAGGCTGCGGGTTCGAATCCTCCATAGACATATTTGTGATTGTCTGTTAAAATACTAGTGGTAATGTTGGGCAGTAGATGATGCGGTTCGCTGTAGTTGGTGGATTGAGTGGTGGAGAGGGAGAATTCTAGGATAGGTGCCCTACCTCAATGAGTCCTTGTAAGTGTCACGTAATAATAACTTTGCCTTTTGAAGAAATTTAAAGAACGTCCTATTTTGAATTTGTCAGGTACACCTGCAAAATTTTAAATTATTGTAATGACACTGTTATATTTTATTTCTTTCTGACAAATTGAGTGTTGGAAAAAAAATTCAGGGTTCCATATCTGGGGAATAAGGAGCATGAAATAAAGCACATGGAATGGGAGCATTGCTGTGGCAAGAAATCAATCTTTGCTGCACTGCTGTTTTTGTCTTGCATCTACCAGATACCACAGTTTGTCTTTTGAAAATGAATTGGTAATTATCATTATGAATGCTCCTTCAGGAATCTGAAGACTCACTGGGGGTTTGCTTTAGACACTGATTTTAATGCATATGGTATGATATCTATCCTTGAACACATTCATTGGACACACTCACAGCATCTAATGGCATTCCATTCTGCATGCTATGTGAAGAACCTGAACTTTGTGGATCTTAAGCACACTCGTGCAGGTTCCAGAATATTGATCTCAAGTTCTATCCCACCAGCTTTATGATGGTCAGTCTTACACGTAAAACTGAGATCCCTAGTGGTGGCTTGACCATAAGGGCTGCAGTCCCTCCAGTGTAAAATGAAAGTTCCTGTTTCATTATCGGCGGTCTTAAATTTTTATATATTTATTTAAAAACCGTTATTTGCATTCAATGCAGACTGCACCAAACCGCCACCCAGTGGGGATAACGCATGATTTACGTGCAGTTTGGGCTGGTAGCATTGCACTCCCACCATTACAAATTTTTACGAGCTGCAACTGGAGCTCTCTTACTAACATGAATGCTTCTATCACATTTTATGATATAAATTAATTTGCCAAAATGTACAAATGAAAAAAAAAATGCTATAAGCTTGCTGCTACAAAGCATTCTTTCAGCAAAAAATTACTGTATTACAAAATATTGAGCTCATTGTTTAGAACTACAACTACATAAAATAAGATTTCAGTATCTCCATTCTCCATGAGGCTAGTCCCCATTGATAAGACCTCAGTAAAGATCAAATCAATCTGGACATGACATGTATATATATATTATATATATATATATATTATATATATATTATATATATATATATATTATATATATATTATATATATATATATATTATATATATATTATATATATATATATATATATATATATATATATATATATATATATATATATATATATATATATATATATATATTGTTGAAATTAGGACTTACTCGGGATGTATACATTTATAAAATAAAATTTTATTTCTCGGGTTCTAGTCAGTTAAATTTATTTTTATAAATAAATATATATATATATATATATAATATATAATATAAAATCTTTTATATATAATATAAAAGTATATATAATATACATAAAATATGAATCTTTGCTCACAGGCAGGGAGTTTTATTAATATTTATAAATAAAATGTTCTTACCTAGACCTTTAATTAGTAATAAAAATTAGCTGATCGAGATACAAAGTTTCATTCTAACTTTATTGCTTACTACTATTAGTTAAAATGCTTATTATCATTAAGATTATAAACACCCACATAAAAAATAAACTGATAAATTGTAGAAAATAATTTCTAAAGTAATTTTTTAATAAAAATAATTTTCTGAAATTTATATAGAAAAACTGTATTCTTTGCTAATCTGCTCTATATGAATAATGGCATGCTGTGCTAAATGGGTGTTTATCTAATTATTTAAACTAATTTAAAATATATGGCTTTCACTAGTATTCAGTTATACACATTTGAGATCTCAAGCAGCTAATTCATGCAGTCAATTGACAGTTATAATTCATTGGTTAAAAAAATGGTTACCATAATATCAGTGATTTCAAATAGTAATTTGAAATCACTATACCTGGGATGGTCCAATTCATCATGTAGCCTGCAACATGGCATCCTATCACAACACCTCTGGCAAATTTCATCTGTTCTTTCCGTGCAGCCTTTTCACCCAGACGCAGTTGCACGACTTTTTTTGACAGTTTGACAGAAGAGATGTTGTGATAGGATGCCATGTTGCAGGCCTATCCATTCAGCAAATTGTTGATGAATCGGACCATCCCAAGTCAACAATCAGTGATACCATACTGAGATGAAAGTGCAGAGAGGCAACTGCATGTGTAACCTGCAATGGATGACCCTCCACACTCATTGAATATGACCATAGGGTTCTACAAATGATAATATGTAAAACTCACCATTCGTCGAGTGACATGTTGAATGTGGAGTTCTGGGCATCAACTTAATCTGCACAAGAAACACGAATCCGCACAAAAACATTCAGAACTAAGGCTAGTAACATAGGTTTCTAGTAGGACCACAATATGCAAGCCCCACATTGCATGGCATGAAGGCATGAAGAATATATGCAGTGGGACGTGAAAACTTGGAAAGCTGTATGGAGCAACAAATTACAGTACATCCTCCACCGAGCAAATGGACGGGTGTGCCTGTGGCAGATTTCCAGTGAACTTCTCTTACCAGAGTGCTTAACCCCGTCTGTGAAATTCAGATGTGACAGTGTGATGGTATGGTCCTGGTTTTCAGGTTTGTCCTCAGATCTCTGTTTGTGCTGCCATGAACATTGAAGTCTGAGAGATTTCTGGACATGTAATGCTTCCTACTTTGTAGTGTTTCTATGGAACTGACTATTGTCTCTTTCATGAAGACAATGCACCATGTTATAAGGCTGCTACTGTAACTGTGTGGTTTGTGGACAAGACCTTTTCCAGACTTGACTGGCCTCCACAGAGCCCTGATTTCAACCTTATTGAACATCTGTTGGATGAACTGGAGTATTGATTGTGGTTAAGGGACTTCTGACCTACAATATAATTCATTACATGTCTAGAGGAAGAAGGGTCCAAAATTCCCAATGATCGCTCTCGTACGTTTGTAAAAAGTAGGCACCTAAGTGTTGCCGCAGTCATTGCAGCAAAAGAAGATCCTACATCTTATTAAGGTGGGTGCCATGGCTGTTCCTTACTCTATGGTGTCCGCGACTTCTTTCCGAGCAGTGTATATACATATCTTAATTTAAAGATCTTTTGATTTGAAATGAATTAGTCTTGATTAATATGTATCTGTGCCATATGAAACCGAGGCTACTGTAATATATCATGTATGCATTCTCTGGCTGGTTTAGCTGCTTCTGTAAGATTTAAAAGCCACGTTTCCAGGAGGTTTGGTTGCTTGATATCGGTTACAGATAAAACAGGTTTTATGTCTACTAATTGTGTGTGTTCTTCTGGCTTTACCTGATTTTTTTAGATCGAAACATTTCACCACTGTATAAGATTGGATAACTCACCTTCATTTGAAATACATTTATATAAGGGTTCTTTGTATTCTAGACTGGATTCGAATCTAGGCCTTTGCAACCAAAGATGGTCGATTCCAACAGCTGTTGAGGCTCCTATTGTTATGAAGCTAGTGTATTACGTCTCTTAAGTGCATGCACTCTTCTGGGCAGTTTGTGTTTTGCCTGATGAAAAACACCACCATCGACATATGAGAGTAGCTAACCTAGCTTCAGTTAAAAAGCCCTTTATGAAGGCTTTCGATATTCTAGAGAGCACTCACATCCAGGTCTTTCCAAAGGGCATCTTCAACACTGACTGACCTACAGAGGCTCATATGAGGCCAGTGCATCATGGCTGCTAATTGTATGTTCACCGAGCATTTTGCAACAACACAGTTAATTAATAGACATAATACACATACCTCATAGCTGTGACCAGAAATCCATTCTTACACCGACTCACCTATGTTTGGCGATATGATAAACTGGAGTTTCAGAAAGGAAAAAATACTGCTATTACCACCACCAGCAAGTTCAGTGGAAAATTCTTTGTGTCTGAAAGCTAGTATTCAAACTAAGATTTTTCAAACCAAAGGTCGTTATTCACTTAACTGAGAATTTGGGACAAAATATTAGTCTACTGATAAGTTCACAGGTTTATGAGCTACAGAAGCTTTAAATGAAATAATCTCTCAGTCAAATATTTCAATGCCAACCTCTAAGTCTATTTTGTCACATATCTGGTAAGAAATAAGAGGGAGGTATATAACACCAAGGTATTTCGTGGAATTGAAATCAACATTCATGAAACAGTAATCGAAAATAACGCATGTCTCAAAGAAAAATTAATTTTGACATCGCTGGTATTTTCGTGGGTTCTTCCCCTTCACTTCATGTGTCATCTCTTATCCAAGAGGTTGGGCAACTTGATGTAATAGTTGACTACGAGCGTAACATTAGGTAAGGACCCTATCTCTTCCACATATTGTAAGTATTCATGGCTATAAATCCTTGTGTGTGTTCATGAAACCGATTTGCCTATTCTGGGCGACAAAAAATCCGAGTTTCCGGGTGAAAAAAAAATCCCTATCTCCATAGGAGACCAGCTAGCTCACCTTTCGTCGGAAGAGACCAGATAAAGGTTCCTCACGTCACTGACGGGAATTGAACCCAGGTCCTGACCAAAGGACTTTGTCTATACTGACTGAGCTACGAAGGCTCCCATATTAAGAGGACACCTGATTAATGAGAAACTGGTACAGGCTGAGCGAAAAAATAATAATCAATGAAAAGATAACGAGGTGAACTGCACACATAAGAGCACAATTAACGAATTTTATAATATATGATGTGATTTTATGCTACTGTGTTTTTATGACAAATCAAATTTAGCCTGCTTACCATCTTCAGATTCTTCGTCCTCGTCTTCTGCGATTTCTACCTCTACTACATCTTTAGTAGAAGATACAGTGTACAGATCAGGTAGTTGCTTGAACATGGAGGCTACAATAAACAGAGATAATATACCAATGAAAATAACTTGATAAAGTAGCAGTTCGATTAAATGTTGGAAATATATAGGGTGCTTCAATTTCTTATTCCTACGAACTCCGCTACCATGACTTGCATGCTTAAATATACATTGCACTATTCTAAAACCCATTAGCAACGCCAGGTGGTGCCTATAAAAATTTCACAACTACGTTATTTGAACGGAACGAGAAAGTTGGTCTATTCAGCGAATAGAATCAAATTTATTACTTTCTTCTAACAGTCTGGAATTAAGGAGGGAAATGTCATTTCAATCTGACTTGCAAACAATAATAAAATAAAGAACCAAGACGGAACAAGTGTTTTTCGATTCCAAAAGAAACATGGGTTCAGTTTTCTCAACATGTTGCGAGGAATCTTCATTGTTAGTTATTATTTATTTATTTATTCACATAATTGATACACAGTCAAAACAAGATACCACTGAAACAACAATTTGACAGGTGATACAGAACAATTCAGATTTTACCCAAGAATCTAAGAATCGTCTGTCAGGTAGCGTCGTAAAATATGGACTGTTCCAAGTAATGCTGTTTTTCGTAGCTCATATGGGGTCACTTGGTTATTATTATTATTATTATTATTATTCTATGATATGATATGATATCTCCAACGATTCACCATGGTAGGACGCTCCACTCAGCATAAATAACCAACTACCTCGTAGGTTCTTAAACGATTTTTATCTGACACCCATTTTTATTAGACGAAATTATTAGCGGTTAAGTTTTTTATTATTATTATTTATTTTTTATTTTTTGTATTTTAGTGTCAGTTTTTGGCAGTTTTAATTAAATTGAGAAATAGAAATTAACATACTTATAGCGAAAAACGCACATATACAGTTATATTTAATATATAATTAAAATTTATAGTTTACAAACTTGCATATGCAGATAAAAATGAGAAAAGATAGAATAAAGATTGTAGTGTATAATAATAATAATAATAATTTTAATAATTATTATTATTAAGAAGCCCCTCCAGAGAGTCAGAGATTCATAAAAGGAGGTCACATACTACACGCACCAGCTATCATACTTATTCTTGAATTCATTCACACTGCTTGCACTCACAACATCCAATGGCAACCCATTCCAATCACGCACCACCCTAAGAGAAAAATCTAGCCTTCACTCCCTTCTTAGCAGCATTCATTCTCAGCTTCTGAGGATGTCCTTTCCCCACCCTCTATAATTTGAAAAATTCTATCAACTGAAATCCTGTATGACCCTTTCAGAGGTTTGTAAGTCTCAATCATATCACCCCTCTATCTCCTGTTGGCTAGTGCCTGCAGTCTACAAATTCCCAATCTGTCTTCATAATCAATATTCCACAATCATGATATCATTTTTAACACTCTCTCCACTGTATCAGAATCACAATGGAAACCAGGAGACTAGACCTGCGCACAATAGTCCAAGTGAAGTCTTATCAAGGTCTTGTAAAGAGGCAAAATGACATCCTTATATTTACACATGAAAAATCATTTCAGCATTGCAATTATCTTTTGAGATGTATTTGCAATATGCTACATGGCCCCTGAACTTCGACTTGCTATCTACTAATACTCCAAGATACCTAGCCTGATCAGTATCGTCTAGAATAATCCCTTCAATATGATACGACAATGAATATATATTTTCCCATTCCCAACAGTTCCAGCCTATTCAAATCATTCTGCAAGTACTGCATATCAGCATCATTCCTGATTACCCTACCTATCTTTGCATCATCTGCAAATAGCTGTGTGTCACTGCAAAATCCTACACAATATCATTAATGTGTAGTGCACAAATTTTCAATTTGTCTTCATTATCAATATTCAACAATCCTGATATCATTTTTAACACTCTCATTTGCACTCTCTCTCTCTCTCTCTCTCCACAATATCAGAATCACAACGGAAATCAGGAGACCAGACCTGCACACAATAATCCAAGTGAGGTCTTATCAAGGCCTTGTAAAGAGGCAAAATAATATCTTTACATGTGAACGTTCGTTTGAGCATTGCAATTATCTTTGGAATTGGATTTGCAATCTTTTCCACATGGCCCTTGAACTTCAACTTCTTATCTGTTAACACTCCAAGATCCCTAGCCTCATCCCCCAATATAATACGACATTGGATATCTAATCACACCGAAGTGAATGATTTTACATTTACTGATATTGAACTGACATCCATTTTTCCAGGCCCACAATTCCAGCCTATTCAAATCATTCTGCGAGTACTGCATATCATTGGATTCTTGATTACTCTACCTATCTTTGCATCATCAGCAAATAATTGTATGTTGCTTGTCAAATACTTCCCAATATTATTAATGTACAGATTGAATAACAGTGGACCAAGGACTGATCCTTGTGGTGCACTACTCGTTACCTTAAATCTTACAGACTCACATTCCCCATATACTACTTTTTGATATCTGTTAGTGAGCCATCCTCTTAGCCACGCTAATATTTTATAATCCAAAATGATCTTCAATTCCTTGGAGGTGTTACACAGTAATAATAATAATAATCCTCGCATCATGAGAATTGAACCCAGGTCTCTTTTATTCCAATAGAGGGACTCTTACCTTAAAGCCCACACAATTTTTGTTTTCAGTTTAAACAGCATTCTTAAAAAATAAATCGGGAAAGTATAAAATGGATATATGGTATTTCACAAGATGCAAAGCATATACAGGGTGTCCCAAAATTCACGCAAGATTTAAATTCAGCGCATTTTGTGCGGTAAAGTGTTGCCAACAAGAAAAAAAAGAGACAGCGTGACAGCTGACAGTTCAGGGTTATTAAAAATGGAGCGCTACACGAAAGAACAACGCATTTTCATTGTTGAGCAATATTTTAAAAATAATGAAGGTTTGGCAGCTACGGTTCGCAATTTTCGTACAAAATATGGTCGGAATAGTGATTTAACTTCATCAACTGTGAAAAGATTAATTAAAAAATTCAAGGAAACTGGATCAATTAGTGATCTTATACACTCTGGCAGTCCTTCAATAAGTCGTTCAACAGAAAACATCGAAGCAGTTCGTGAGAGTGTTGCTGAGAGTCCAGGAACATCAATTCGGCACCGTGCTCTTGAATTGGGCATTTCGAGAAGCTCTCTACAGAGTATTCTCACGAAAGATTTGCATCTTTATGCTTACACAGTTCAATTGACTCAAGAATTGAAGCCTACTGACCACACACAGCGAAGAGAGTTCGTTGAATAAATTATGGAACAACAACAAGTGGATGCTTATTTTTCGAACAAAATCATTTTCAGCGATGAGGCTCATTTTCATCTTGATGGCTTCGTTAATCGACAAAATTGTCGCATTTGGGGTTCAGAAAATCCACACGTGATTGCTGAGAAACAAATGCATCATCCACAACTTGTCACTGTTTGGTGCGGATTTTGGGCTGGAGGCATCATCGGTCCATTCTTCTTCGAAAATGCGGCTGGCAAGGCAATAACAGTTAATGGTGCTCGCTATCATGACATGATAATCCAGTTTTTTGTGCCTAAATTGCAAGATATGGATGTTGACGACATGTGGTTTCAACAAGACGGTGCCACATGCCATACAGCCCGAGAAACAATTCAATTACTGCATGAGTCATTTCCTGGTCGTGTAATTTCCCGTTTTGGTGATCAGAATTGGCCGTCCAGATCATGTGACTTAAAGTCGTTGGACTTTTTTCTTTGGGGGTTTTTGAAGTCTAAGGTTTATGCCAACAAGCCCACGACTACCCACGCCTTGAAGGAGGAAACTGAGCGCTGTATCAACGAAATTCAGCCAATTTATGCAAAACGGTCATGGAAAATTTCGACAAAAGAGTGCGTATGTGCCAGCAAAGCCGTGGAGGCCATTTACCCGATATGCTATTCCATGCATAACCCTATACTGTATACTTTATGAATCAATAAGAAATTACAATTTTTAATTAAAAACCTGTGTTTTCTATCAAAATTACTTCTTGCGTGAATTTTGGGACACCCTGTATTTAATAAGAGATTCTTCTAAATTGATAGTGGCCCCTTTTGCGAGGCTAAAACACCTTTTTATCATCGACCATAGGTTCAATGCTGGGCCTCATTTCCTGTCGCACGATGAATTCGATTGAATCAACGCACGCAGTTTTTCTATTTGTCCAAAGGAAGTACATGAGCCATAATAAATGCCATAAGTTTTCATTTTTCTGGACTAATTCATTTAAAAGGTTTCCAATGTAACTAATGATAGTAGTTCCATATAGTAATTTATCATATAATGCAAAAGTATACATCATCTATCTAAAGCACTTTGTGAGAATAAAATACAGATAAACATTGAATTCTGTTTATCCTATGTTTGCATATACGAAGCAAATATATCACGTTAGCGTTATTGGATAGTTGGATTATGGTTAATCTCTATCGATCACTTTATGAGATCTGCATGGGAATTTATTGGGTTAGGATTATCATTGAGTTTTGGTTCATTGACAGTGCTTTTAAAACTTACCTGTTTCGAATGATCCTTTCCTTGTATCTTAACGCTTGGAGGATTAACAGTTAGGCTAGTTGGCGGTATTGCCAAAGAATTTCGAAGCCGATTCGTGTAGATTTCGATCTCGGGAATACCGGCTTCTTGGTGTTGCTGCACATTCTTTAAGAAACTCTTAAACACTACAACAGCATGCTGCAGGGAGGGGTGGTTGTGTGACAGATGATGAATATACCTTCCTGTGTGGGTAAGTTTTCTGTAGAAATAAAAGGATACGTTTGGTAGTCGGATGACAAGAGTGTCAAGGAAGGGCACCCAGCTATTATTTTCTTTTTCAATGCTGAAGCATATTCTTGGTGCTAAAAACATTTCTAACATATCTCTGTCATTTGGCCAAATGGAGAACAATTCGTCAGTGTGGCCTAGCAATATTAGTGGGTTTGAGAGGGGTGGAATTTAAACCCTATTTTCAAAATGTTTCATGAAAAGATTGGAGAGAGGGGGCGCGAAGAAAGGAAAATCCGTGCCTACACCCTCAATCCACGTGTAGGTTTCTTCCCTGCCAAGTAAAATAACACAGAGTGCATAATAAAAGGGAATAAGCCTGAATGTCGGGGTGGGGCCGAGTCGGAAAACTCTGAGTTTTCTTTTAAGGATACGTTAGTAAATAGGGAGGCTATATTAAAACTAATTATAATGTCAATATCTTTGAGGATCAAGTTTGACAAGCAAAGAGAGGAAATGGCAGGTGATGAGAGATCTCTTGGGCTAAGTGTTTGAACACTTTATATGTAGGGTAATCAATACTTTCCACTGTTAGATCTCAAGGGTAGTATGTTCTGTTTGTGTATTTTCGGTAATCCATAAATTCGGGAGGCTTAAAAATTATAGATTAAGTTTTTGGAAAGAATATTGGTCCAATCAGGGCCGTTTCTACATTTTGCGGGGCCCTGTGCGAAATGGAAAAGCGGGGCCCCTAAAAGTTAGTAACTTTTATGGAAATTTTAAATGGATATCTTGTTAATTAATTAATTAAATCAAATATGAAAAATATTTATGCACATAAATAAACAAGTATGCTCTTTAGCATCAATTTAAGTAAAGGGAAAAAATTAGTTAAAAAATAAACGTGTTTGTATGTACATGATATATTATTTTATTAGGTCAGTACACATTATCATATAAATACGGCAGAACAATGATTTATTTAATAATATAAATAATAATATAAAATATGAAAAAATATCCATTTTTACTATAAAGAATGAAATATATGTATAACAACTTATAAGATTTAAAAGAAATCTTAATATATTAAATTTTATTTAACCTAATGTGCTCATCAATAAAATCATTTATAACGCTATCAAAATTCAAAGTTTTTGCAATTTCAGGCTCTATTGATATTATTGCCAGGGACAACAAACGTTCTTAAGGCATAGAAGATCGCAAATAGGTTTTTATTAATTTTAATTTAGAAAATGACCTTTCATTCAGATGACGGGATAAAGAGTCAAGGACTCAGTCCATCGCCCAGTTCTTATAAGAACTATAAGAACCTTTCTGGTGATGCGACCGTAACTGGACTGGTCAATAATATTTTAAATGTCGTAGTAATATTTGGATAAATATCCGACAAATTATTTGCAATTATGAATTTTAAAATATTAATGGGTGCATCTTCTGGAACAATATTTCTAAAAATAATTAATTCATTGTAAAATTCAGATTCATCAATATCTGTATTTAATTTTTGATACAGATGTTTGCAGCAAAATTTTAATTCATTTTCTGTCATTTTTCTTATTAGTTTCATATCATCAAGAAATCCAAGTGATTTTTGGTGAATTTCATATCATTCAAATCTTTTTTTGACAGATTGTAGAGCAGTATCTAAAATTACAAAAAACAAATTTATCCTAAAATTATCTTTGTTATTGCCTATGTGTGATTAATCAGGCGTTTCATAATCAAAAAATACTTTTCTTCGACGTACTCGACTTTCTTTAAATTTAATTTCTATTTCCAATAGATTTGACAGTTCTTTAGCAATCTCAAAACACCTATCAAATCCTGATATTCTCTGCTCTTCAAAGTACTGCACTAACTCTTTAATATGCTTAGTTGGTTACGTCTATAGGAATTTTTGCATTTTGTAATACTTTACTTACTACATTAACTTTTGACAAAAGCTCATACCAAATTACAAGGCTTAGTATAAACTCAAATGAATCTATTTGTTCATATATTGAAATCACTTCTACTATAATAATATTATCCGATGCAGTTTTAAATAATTCTTTTAGTGCATTTAAAAACGTACAGCTCTAACTGATTCTATTCTACATTCCCATCTTGTATCACATAACGGTTTTGGAGTTAATTGTTTAACAAATTTCTTTAATATGTCCCAACGTGAAGTTGAGGCAGCAAATAATGTATATACAGTATTTTGTATAACACTAAAAAAATTTATTGCTATAATTTTGCGACATCCCCTAAAATGAAATTTAAATTATGACAAGTGCAAGGAGTATAAAATGCCTTTTCGTTTTCATTTAAAATCTAAGCACGGACTCCCTTATATACTCCTTTCATATTCGCTCCGTTATCATACCCTTGCCCTCTACAATCTGACAATTTAAGGTTTAATTTATTCAAAAGTGATTTTATATTTTCATATATATACCTTTACCAGTACTGTCATTAGTTGTTAAAAACGTCAAAAAGTGTTCACGAATTTCAATATCTGCTTCAAATATATGTAAAAATCTAAAAATTACTGAAATTTGTTCCTGATGGATGACTAACATCAGAAGTACAATCGAGAATTATTGAATAGTACTTTGCCTGTCGTATCATATTTACAATATTTTGTTGAATTTTGGTTCCCACATCAACAATTAATTCATTTTGCACAATGGGTGATAGATACGCATTTTGTTTCTTACCTATAATTTTTTTCCCCGACCATCGCATTAAACGATCTTTTAAAAGTGGATCCAATTCTGCAATTAATTCTATGATTCCAAAAAAATTACAATTATGGGCTGTGTACAAAGTATCAAAATTACCTCTAAAAGCTAAATTATGTTCGGATAAATAAAGAATTGCTGCTACTATTCGTCTTAAAACATTTCTTAACTGCTCTGCTTCAAATTTTATGACATTTTGTTTTGCCAGATCAATTGTATTTTGAATTTTTAAATTACATTCCATTTGTGTCCATGAATACATGCATTTTATGTGCACTGCATTTCGTTCGTGAGACTTTAATCTTTCACTCCATGTCGCCAGTCAGAAAAGCCATTATTAGATAAAAAAATTATCATCAGAAGAAAATAATTTGCAACAAAAACAAAAAATAGAGTTGAAAGAGTTTAAATATACAAGCCATCTTCTGTTTTGCTTCTCTCCGTTTGCAATTGTCCTAACATAGTGTTGTCATCTTTTGGAAAATCATTTTCAGTCGAAGGAGACGGTGGATCACGTTGTACAATTTGTGTTAGTGTTGCGTTGTTCAAAATTTTGGACCATGTTGCTGGATCATCAATAGTAAATAGTTCACCTTCCTCTGCTGGCTCAGCTTTATGATTTTCAATACTCATTGTTTGACCAAACGCGTCATGTTCTTCGCTCCTTTGAGTATTTCAGGGCTCTCATTATTAATTAATGCTGAAGCCGAAGAACTGTTTGTAGTTATTTCAGAACTCCCGTTATCAACTGATATATCTGAACAAATATATGAGTTCAACTTCATAAATTTAAACAGTGAATTTCTTTGACATTCCTCAGCCGTTTCTTTTTCTTGTTTTCGCTTTCGTTTTTCATGCCCACTTGGGTATTTTCTTCCATAATAATCTCTCTCACGACTAGTCATACTCTAGAATTAAATACGATAGATTTAATTATAAAATAAGTTAATAAATTAAAACAAAATTACTTACCTGATAAATAAAATATATCTAAAATAGATAATATTAGAAAATAAATAAATCTAATATAGATTGAATACTTCTATTGAAGAAAAATTCTGATGTCGGATAACAAAAAACCAGTTTACAAAATATATTTTTTAAGATGTTTTGCAAGTAATGTTACATAACAAATTGCCATGACAGTGTACGTATATATACCTAATTGTTCATAAAATCATAAACTAAAATCAAAAAACTCCTTAAATTTACTAAAAACACCTGTTTTTAAATGCACTTTTCCCTATTTAACACTATGTTGTACGTACGATATTTCTATATATCTTAGAGTAGTTTCAAATACTACCGCTCTAGCGCTGCGATCTTATTTCGCTTACTATAACAACAATAGTTGGTTGTAAAATTATATACATATATTTTTCTATATAATAATATTTTTTATATAATAATTATAATATTAATTTATATAATAATTTAAAAATATTAATTGATTTTCTTTTTTTAATTTTTTGCGCTTTGCGGGGCCCTGTGCCACCGCACAGTTCGCATACTCATGAATAAGGCCCTGGGTCCAATAATTTAATGGCTAAATAAATTTAGTTAATTCTTATTTCTAGATATGGATTTTCTCCTCTTACACATTAGCGTGAGTGATTATTGTTGTAGCATTTATACTAGCTTATGCATACGGCTATCGTCACTGCAACTGTTCGTGGGAAGAAAGCTACATAAATAGCGAAAAGCAGTAGTGTGTGTGTGTTGGGGGAAGGTGATATCAGGGTTCTCTGTGGTACGTTTACTTTTATTTTGCGTTCAGACGTTCTGATTTCCTACATTTTAACTCGGAGCTCACGTTCGCTGAGGGTAAAATCATATGTTTGATCGGTCGTAATTGGAAGTTATCTTGAGGAGTTCGAAAAGAAACTGGTGCCATATTTTATCGAAAGCTTTAGCAATGTCCAAGAAAATTGTGCTGCCTCCAGTAATATCCCACCCACAATGTGTTTTACGACACTTGCTTTTCCTTGGAGTAGCTCTGAAGTACTTTCTACCATAGCCGTAAGTAGTGAAATCTTAGAATCGTGTTACAAGATGCAAAAAATAGCTAATCTCAAGTGGTATGGTCACTTAAACAGAATGGGCGAAGAAAGATTAGCAAAACAAGTGTTCTCTGACAAGTTGGCAGCAAAACGACCCAGAGGAAGACCAAGATATAGGTGGATTGATACGGTACAAAGTGCCTTAGACGATAGAAATATAAGATCTGATAATGTTGGAGTCCTGACAAGTAACAGACTTATTTGGAGGAAAATTGTAGATAGGAACTTAGTAAGGATGTAATTTTTTTCATGTAGTACTATCATATCCTGCACACCCCTTGAGGGTACATGGCAGGAATTTGATGATGATGAATTCATTTCATTTGGGTGGTTGTGTTAGATAGCACTCCCTAACGCAGTTGGTTTCAACAAAGCCCTCGGGTTGGAAAGGCCTGGGTTCGACTCCCGTTTAGGATGTGAAAAAACTTGATCAGTGCTTTTGAAGGTGAGTTAGCCAATCTCATAGAGAAGTAAACGAGTTTTTATCATGCCAAATACACGTAGTTTACACCCAAGAGGTTGGCTATTTTTAAATTTTATTATTATTATGATTATTATTATTATTATTTTAGAAAAGTAGCGTCTTATGATGTAGTGTCTAACATTTGCTGTATTAGGAAGTGGATTGTTGAGATATTGATAATAATAATAATTTTAAAATAAAATCTTATATTTAATTTTGTATTATAAATCACCATATTAAAACAACATTATTCGGTTTTTAATTGACAACATTTTAAATACACAAAATGTTAATTCAGTCAATAATTTGTTCAATATTAATAACTTAATATTTAATTGTATTTCAATAATTTCGAATTCAGGCTTCTCTGCTACAAAGTTTCTACCTACCACTAATCAGATCATAAAAATCATAGCATTTTCTTTTAAAAAATGTATTTATTTTATGAATAGGATTATGAACGGGAGCCAATTATATATACTGTGTAGATACAATGTTATATCTAAACGGTATATGTGATTACACGTAACACATCCACAGTAGAACTAGCAACACTAACTAGCAGGAATACATTTATTTCAATACCAGCTAAAACTGTACCTTTTGTGTCTTCTATCATTAAGAGTTTACTGCTGGAATTATCCGACTAGAAGGTGCGTTATGAAGCCGTTGAATAGTTATCAAGAGTGGGAGACTGGATTCGTCGATAATGGCAAACGTTGGGGTTGTCACGACAGCGATAGGAACGCTGAATTGCGTGGCTAATTTTATTTGCAAAAATTTTCGTTACACCAATGAATGTTTTGCTAGGATAGGTCAGCTTAAAATCGATTTCTGCATGGGAAAGGTACAAGTCCTTCACTGACGCACACCATTATCGATAGTTGAATGGAGCACTGTTTATGTGGCTATTTTTATTCTATCTAGAAGGAAACCACAACAGAACTGATCATTGCTGTTGTTAATTGACTCAACTAGTTTCGTCCTCCATATCGAATATCTCCTCAGGTGCAGAGTACAAATAAAAGGAGACATTTATTGAAGCACAACTTTGCTTGGAGAACTTATCAAACACTTGTTGAGGGAATGTCATAACTCGTAGTTTATACAACTGTGTATAATTGTTATTATTATTTTATGGTTATATATAACAGTGGCCTAAAGTGGCCTTAAAAAGGTGCAATGTTTGGTCTCGAGAGCAGGTTTTTGGGAATATTTAACATAGTAACCCATCGTAATAATGTACAATCAGCTTACAATCTTTCTTGGATAGGATTCACGTAAATCCGCGATGAGTCTTCGGATTCCTTGGAGGTGTCACGAATAATAAATAAATAAATACATTTGATACCGGATTACATCTGGAACATGTGTGTGTGTGTGTGTGTGTGTGTGTGTGTGTGTGTGTGTGTGTGTGTGTGTGTGTGTGTGTGTGTGTGTGTGTGTGTGTGTGTGTGTGTGTGTGTGTGTGTGTGTGTGTGTGTGTGAAAGCAACAGTTTCAAATGGAACTCAATTGTATGCCTAATTTTGTATTTATCTTTCATACGTATTTGCATCTGAAGAAGAATATAAACACGTGAATGGTAGTAAGGAAAGGTAATCGAAGAGTTGGAGAATTGGAGCGAGAAGTTTATTCAAATTTCTAAAAAAATTAAATAGCTTCAATTTTCGGTAGCCATAGACCATGCCATGGGTACCGAAAAAAAAGGTGAGATTCATCGTTTTGGTTTTAGACTTGCTCACTAGCGCCTTCTAATGACTTGGAGAATTTTTTGTGTGTGTCACTCCGAACTTTGTCGTTTCGTATCAATTGAACTCAAAAACAAAATAAAACAACAAATAGCTCTTGTTCCCAGTAATTAAGACGATCTAAAAAAGAATTTATTATTATTTTTTTTTTTGGAACCATCTTCGCACAGATCTTTTGCATGTTCAAATCCTCAATTAGATTCTTGGAAACAGTGAAACGGTTCATATGAAATGCTTCTTGGATTATTTGCAGCGCTAAACGCCGATCTTCGCGGATGCAGCGCTTTATTTGCTCGATGTTGTCATACGTTCTTGCTGTGACAGGCCGCTCTACACGTCCTTCATCTTCCACGCCATTTAAACACTTTAGCACGTGATAAAGAATCCTGACCATACTTCCCCTTAATTTTATCGTACACTTCGGTGGCACTGTCGTGTTTAACGGAAGATTTAATCTTCAATGGTGTTCAAAATTTCGCTTCTCCATTTTCGTGACGAATACAACAGACATACACTTATTATAAACACCAATCAGTGGACGTATTTTTATCCTACCGACGCAAAAAGCAGGAAACACTCTAACGTACTACGCCATCGTCGGTTCGACCGTGTTGTCAATTGCGCGATAAAAAAAAAAAAAAAAAAAAAAAATCACCTAGACCTCGCAATTCAATTTTCTATGAGAAATTTGTTTCAAGTAAAGAACAGAACATTGTCGCTAAAATGAAACCATTGAGACGTCAATTCGGGATATAAAATAGTGCTCAACATATTCACTATTAATTAACACTATTTTATGGCAGAATAGGAAATACCGTAATTCAATTATCATTCGCTTCCTTACACATCGAAAGTTATACAATTTTTAAGCAGTTTAGAATAGCTTTACAAAGTTTAGGAACTTTCAGAAAGTTGATTATTAATGTTAATCATTCAGAATTTACTGGATTATTGCATTCAGAAATTCTTTCTTTTAATTTCTTTTTAACAAACCCACGGATGACAACGTAGCGTTATAATAATGAATCTAAACTGATGAATTAATTTTTGTTCGAAAGGTTCTTTAATATATATATTACTTCGTTATGTAAATGAATTAAATGATTACTGAATTTTTACATAATAATATATTTAATATTTCTGGGTATAGCAAAAGTTTTACAAAATAATTAGACAAAAATTTAAAAACAAATATTATAAAAACTTCCAAATATGTTAAATACTGTTTTTATGATTACACCATTCTTTAATTTTCATAACGTAATTATTTAAAAGTGTGTTATAAGTGTGTTATAATCCTATATGTATTGCGTGGAGGGTAATGGATGGCAATGCTGTAGCCAATGAAGTTCTAACTGAGGCTCGGCTATTGCTGTTACCCTCCTGCCATGATCAGAGCTTTAATAGCTCAATAACACCTTATCCCTACACTGTCCTCTACAGATAACGGGGAAGATGAAAAGCATTCTTGCTTCGCCCCTTTAAGCCAGTCCTTATAAGGACTATACGTATTGCGAACGAGGTTAAAGAAGGGATCAATCGACCGTGAGATGCGGTGATTGATTCATTCAATCCAATACCCTTGGAGGGTAATGGATGGCAATGTTGTAGCCAATGAAGTTCTAACTGAGGCTCGGCTATTGCTGTTACCCTCCTGCCATGATCAGAGCTTTAATTGCTCAATAACACCTTATCCCTACACTGTCCTCTTCAGATAACGGGGAAGATGAAAAGCATTCTTGCTTCGCCCCTTTAAGCCAGTCCTTATAAGGAATATACGTATTGCATACAAAGGATGTTCTCAGCACCCAAAGAACAGACGGATGGAGGCAATCAATCAGCCCTCCTCCTTCAGTACAAGAACACCAGAGGCTCAGACATCAAAACCGGAGACTCAGCGGCCACAGTCGGAAACTTCCAATAATAGAGACACCCGAAAGCAAACAAGAAGCTATGCCGATGTTACCCGTACAATTAGACCAATTCCAGAACATAATCAACCAACAGCAACTAAAAACCTAACAGCTGTTATTACGGCCTCACTAGCAAACATGCTACAAAATTTCAGCCTATCAAACCCTACTGAAACCTCCACTAAAAGATTTCTTCGTGAAACACAGGTCATCCTCACAGATCTCATAAATGAATAGTAACAAACTCATTCCAGCATCTCTTCAGATAGTTGCTTGGAACGCAAATGGCCTTAAAAACAAAATTCTGGAACTCCGACACTTCACATCTAGGTATCAACCAGATGTTATTTTAATCAGTGAAACTCATTTAAAACCCTAAGACAATCCTACAATAAGGGACTATCACCTATACAGAAATGACAGACTACTCTACAGAGGCGGCGGCACTGCCATCTTTATTAAAAACTACATTAAGCACCACTCTGGGAGCATTCCTTCAACCACTAACCTTGAGATCACAGGAGTGGAAGTAGTCACCAGCTCCACTGGCAAACTGAAAATCTACTCAGCTTACAACCCTCCCCAAAAATCTCTACTTCACTCTGATCTGAATGCCATCTTATGCACCAGAGAGCCCACCATTGTTGCCGGGGATCTGAATTCCAAGCATCCTGCGTGGAATTGTACAACCACAAACAAGAATGGTTGCATCCTTTATAATTACTTAGGATCAAGCAACGCTGTTGTGGCAGGCCCCACCGAACCAACTCATCTCAGTACGTTCGGAACTGCTGACATCCTGGATATAGCTATCCTTCAGAATATTAAACTTCAGTTCAGCATCATATCTATGAATGAACTATCATCCGATCACAATCCAATTCTACTACAGCTGTTAAATCAAGAATACCTATGTCCTCCTTCTCACTCCTACATTGCATGGGAAAGACTATCAGCAGCACTGAAGGATTATATTGGACCTGTTCCTCACATACGCACAAAAGAAGTAGAAACTGCAGTTACAAATCTCACACAACAAATTAATTCTGCTATAAAGGTAGCTTCCTCCTACAAATCTGCCAGCAAGCCAGATCGTTTGCCTGAAGACATCATGAACTTGATCAGAGACAAAAACAGAGCTAGGAAAAGATTCCATAACACGTTTGCGCCACAAGATAAAAGAAATCTAAACAGATTAAATGGGGGCAGTAAGAGATGCACTGAAAGCCCATAGAGACCAAGTATGGGATGAAAAGTTATCCTCCATTTCACCTACTGATCACTCCATCTGGGGACTACTGAAAAATATCAAAAACAAAGACAGATCCCTTCCCCCAATATTCTCTGACCAGGGCCTTGCTCACACAGATATAGACAAAGCAGAAGTTATAGCACTCAACTTAGAGGAGCAATGCAGGCCTTCGTATGGAAACCTTGACTTTGACCACATATATGAGATTCACAGCAAGGTCAGACACTCACTCAAACTTCCTATCTCCAGCACTGACCATATTGCACCAACATCACCTGCTGAGTTATATGACATTATTAAAAAATTAAAGAACAAAAAAGCTCCTGGGCCAGACGCATTACTAATCGGGTGATTAAACTTCTGCCCCGAAAAGCAGTAGTGCACCTGACCAGTAAAATAAATGCAATTTTACGATTTCTATTTTCCTCCCACCTGGAAACGGGCTGACGTAATTCCTATACATAAGCCAGGCAAAGACCCACACCTACCGCAAAATTATCGTCCAATCAGTCTTATCTCAAATCTGGGTAAGGTTGCAGAGAAGGTCATCCTCTCACGACTCCAAACCTCAGTAAATGAGCTAAACGTCCTCCCTAAAGAACAGTGGTTTCAGGCAACCATAGTACTACCCAGCAAATCCACAGAATTGTGGAATACATCACCACCAGCTACAACTGGCACCAGTGCACAGGCGCTGTTTTCCTAGACTTATCCAAAGCATTTGACAAAATCTGGTATTTTGGACTCCTGCACAAACTTATCTCAGCCGGTACCTCACTAAAAATGGTTCACTTAATCCATTTATATCTTCAGAATAGAACAATGCAAGTAAAAATCAACGGTTCTACATCCTCCCAGCGCCACATCTTTGCTGGAGTGCCGCAGGGATCTCTACTGGCTCCATTGCTGTTCTCTATATACATGTCAGACATCCCACACAATCCGATGACTTCCATTTTGGCCCTGTATGCAGACGATACAGCAATACTAACCAGATCTCTCAAACCCCATTTAATTACCAGAAAGCTTCAAGAAAACATTCTAAAGCTGGAGGGTTGGTTCTCTAAGTGGAGATTGGAAGTCAACCCCCAGAAAAGCTCAGCCGTTCTTTTCTCGAAAAGGCCAATGTCTCCTGCAGGAGATGTGTTACTATTCAATACTAAAATTCCCTGGCAGACAGAAACAAAATACCTTGGTGTGATTCTCGACAAAAAGCTATCTTTCAACCAACACACCAAGTCTGCATGCACAAAGGCATCTAAAGCCATAGCTCAGATCTATCCGCTAATTAATAGAAATAGCAAGCTCAGCAACAGAATCAAATTGCAACTATACCTGACGACGATTCGTCCTATAATCACCTATGCCTCTCCGGCCTGGAGCCACACCTCTAATGCTAACATTATCAAAATACAGCGAGTGCAGAACAAGTGCTTGAGAATGATTCTGAACACCCCATGGTATGTTAGAAACAATCACAACTTCATAGAGACACAAATATTCCCTATATTTTCTCTTTTCTGCAATCCTTAGCATCCAAGTTTTTCCTAAAGACGTCCACACCCCCCAACGATTTGGTTCAGCAAGCTGCAGCATACAATCCAACGGACATATTCAAATATAGAAGACCAAAAGCTATATTAGCCTCCATTAGTGATGCATAATCTCCATGCCCTTTCAGGGCGAGCAATCTGCTCATAAATTTTACCTTCACAGTAACCACAACAGATAGCGGGGAATATGAAAAGCATCTTGCTTCACCCCTAAAGTCATAAATGTCAATTGTCAATATACGTATTGCAATGAAGTTCTAACTGAGGCTCGGCTGTTACTGTTACCTACCTGCCATGATCAGAGTTTCAATAGCTCAATAACACCTTATCCTTACACTGTCCTCTACAGATAACGGGGAATATGAAAAGCCAGTCCTTATAAGGACTTCATCGTATACATCATTTACATTATTATTGTGATGATAAATGATTGAAGTTTTCGAACTTAGTGGGTGTACGAGTGTGCAATTTATTTTTTGCTATATTTGTTAATCGAATCTAGGTTCTGATGTAATGGTGTCAATGAATTGAAAGAAAGTCGATTGCTGTAACTATTCGTTTCCTGTCATTAATCTTTTATTTTGTCTAAATTTAAATATCGGAAACAATGGAAGACCTATCATTTGCAAATCTTGATTATAATCAACTGCTCACATTGTTCAGAAAGATAGGATTGGAACTCGAAACAAGATGCTTACGTAGAATTAAACTCATTAAGTTGCCAGTTAATGCCGACACAACCTATTGTCCTACAGACATTGATTTCGAACAGCCACGGTCCTTCCTACAAGACCCACATTAGGATGCTGAAGAGAAATCCAAAGAATTTGAAGTAGCAAATAGGGAAACAAAAAGAAGAAAGGTCATTGATGCCAATGAACCTGATGTCCACCAATGGATGCATCGGCTAACATAAGCACAGAGCATATCCCTCCGGTCATCCTCAGATCTAAGGAGAAATGGCCAGAACGGGCCTGCATCATGAAAAACAATCGCATCAAATTTACTACTGCGAAAACAACAACGAAATGTGTTCTGATTCAGCGGGAGTCAGTGACAGACTACAGAGTGCTAACGAAATTAATAATTTCGTTAGTACTCTGTAGTATTAGACGATGTATTGATCCCTTACCACACATTTGCCCTAAAAAGTGACAAAAACTTAAAGGCAGAGTTCCGCTGCCTAAAGTGTGGAGATAAGATCCTACAGTTTCTTGTGAGAAGCCTCGTACAACACCAGCAAAGTGTGGCAATTGTGGCGGTCCTCATCCAGCTAATAATAAAGGTTGTACATAACACCTAATTATTCAAAATATAGCAAAGAAGACCCACGACTCTAGTCCTCTAACTGTACCAAATAAATCTATACCATCTACATCTCAATCAGAAACATCCTCGTCAATCTCCATATGCAATAAATCCTATGCTGATGTAATAAAGAAAACCAGTTTTTTCCTCTGTTCATCATCCCCCATCTAATCCCAATAAGTCTGCCATGATAACAGCCGCCTTAGGTGAAATGCTGATTGAATTTAGTAAAACAAACCTACTCAAAATTCGACAAACAGATTTTTGAAAAACTCAAATTGTTTTCTCTACACTCAGCTATGAGTAACACAACTAACACCAATAACTCACTACAGACTGCTTATTGGAAGGAAAATGGCTTCATTAACGAATTGCATGAACTACAAGAGTTTGTCTCCCGTTTAGATATCGATATATTGCTAATAAATGAAACTCACCAGCATCTATCCAACAAAACAAGACTCAAATTCATTTTCTTTCCAGAAATGATAGAACTAATGCCAGAAGTGGAGGTACAGTTATTTTTATTAAAGGACATATAGGTTTTAATGAAATTAAAATTCATTCATCCACAATCTTGGAGATTACTGGTCTACAAATTCATTTATTACAAGCAGTCTCAAAAGTTATTCTACACACAACTCTCCAAACAAACAAATTTCTACTTCGGATCTTTCACAAAACACACGACTTGGAACAGCAGAGTTACTGACCAAAACGGGAAAATTCTAAATGATTTTGTGGTGCGGGTACGCTCGAACCTACACATTACAGAACGATTTGACGAACGGATGTTCTAGACATATTCATCCTGAAAAATGTACCTTCCCAATATCAGATAACTGGACTCAACTACCTATAAAAATGAAGGATCTTATTGGTCCTGCACCATCTATGTTATCGAAAGATGAAATCGAAGCTATTGTTCTAAACTTAAAAAAGAAAATTCTATCGTGCTTAGCAGCAGTCACTTCTGTTGCAACCCGTGCAAAACCAACCAGATCCCGGAGGAAATTCTAAATCTCATTCGTACCAAAAACAAATTGTGACGGCGATATTATAAATCTCTAACTCCTCAAGCCCGTCAAAAACTTCACAGGGTCGCTAACTTCGTCCGCTGTGCTATGAGAGACTTCCGTAACCAGCACTGGAACAACACGCTCCGATCTCTGCAACCGGATGACCAATCTCTATGGAAATTCTTCAGATCTCTCAGCAAGGCACCAAATTATTTTCCACCAATACATAGCCAACATGGCATCGTATACCGTGAAGATGAAAAAGCGGAAACATTCCCAGTCTTGAACTGCAGTTCAGCCCCAACTATACATGTGCAGACTTATCATCATTTCCAAAGTGCATTGAGAGGTACGGCACATTCTAAATCACCATATCCATCAAATGAATATCCGCCTAACCTCCCCAGCTGAAGTCTGTGGAATCATTTAAAACTCAATGATGAAAAGGCTCCCGGCCCTGATGGAATCACACAAAAAAAAAAGTTATTAAATGTCTCCCACAAAAAGCCATCATGCATATAGTTACTATCACAAATGCAGTGCTGAGACTTAGATACTTTCCATCTAGATGGAAAACAGCAGATGTAATTTTAATTGACAAGCAAGGAAAATATTTGAAATTTCCTCAAAACTACCGACCAATTCGCCTCCTCTCCTGTCTCGGAAAAATATCAAAAACTTATCCAACAACAACAACATTCCAGATGAACAGTATGGACCCCTTCCAAACTACTGTACAGTGCAGCAGGTTCAGAGAATCGTGGAATATATCTCGCGCGGATTAACAGAACCTGTGGAAGCAACAAACTAGTGTCATTTTTCCATTTGATAAAATATGGCATAACGGCCTCTATAAGCTAATAACAACGAAATTTCCAATTCATTTGATTCTACTTATCAAATTTTTCCTAAAGAACAGAAAATTTAAAGTTAATATACACGACCTCAGATCCCCTGAACGTACAATTACAGCAGGTGTTCCACAAAGGCTTCTTACTTTTTACGAATTCTACTATATCCGCTTATGTCTTGTGTCATGTGTTATGCACATGACACAGCTATTCTTACCGGATCACTCACTCAGCCAGAAACTAATAACTAAGCACTTACAAAATGCAGTTAATGATCTTGAACTATGGTTTAGGAAATGGAGAATTGACGTAAACGCAGAAAAGAGTGCAGCAATTCTGATTCGCTGTCAACTATGATGAAAATGATCCTGTGAAGCACAAACGTCCTGAACCAGACCTAATTATTAGCATCACTGCTCGCGAAGGGTGAGCTATATGCTCAATACTCCATCAGATCAACCTATATGATTAAGGGAGTGAAAACGAAGGGTTTGCTCTCATCATATCAGTTTAGTCAAAATCATCATAACCAATAATGCGTTATTTGAAATATATTATATTGATTTACCTTTAACATGCGTTATTTGCATATTGCTTAATTTTATCATTTAAATTATGTAAATTGTTTAAAGTTATTGTCAGCATTTAAACTATATATATAAAGGAATATCATTGTCATCATTTAAATTATATAGAAATATAGAAGTTTTTATAAGCGGTTGTTTGATTTTTTTCTTCCTCATCATCTAATCTTGTCGGTAATAATGCGTTTAAGTGCAACCTATTGTTTTTATGGGTGATGGTGTTTTGCTACTAAACATAAGTTTTCTTCAATTAACACGAAAAAACACAAGGGATGAGTAATAATATCTATTTAAGCCAGATGTTTAAGCTGAATATTACAGACTATCATCAGTGGCGACAACAGTTAATTACAAAATATAACGCGAACAATAGATGATTTGAAAAAGTAAGAGCCACGTGATGTTATACATAAAACAAACGAAATGGTATAACTGAAGAATAAATATTGCAATATTTACGTAGGTATACAGTTATATGAAATTTCCCCCTATTCTGAGGTGCTGAGATGTTCAAGTTGTTTCTTGAATTGTTCAATGGAAAATTGATATGAAAAGAAATATGTATAAAGCATAGGAACTTTCTTTGATTACCAAAATTTGTATTTCTACAATCTGAAATGTACATTTAACGTTAGAATAGTTGATTAGTCGAACAACATACACCCTTTGTCCAAAAAGAAACCGAACTTTCTATTTCTATTTCGAAAATAGAAGAAACTAGTGGGCCACTTGTCGTACCTTTTTTGTTGTCGAAAGCGGCAACCTTCATTAGTGTTGTGTCAACTGTTTAGGGAATTTGTTTCATTAGAAGCCGAGTTATGGTGCAAAGAGTGACAGTGTGTTTTGACGAACGGTCGGAAAATGAGTTTCAAACACAGGGCTGAGATTGACTTTTGTGTTAAATTTGGTAAAAGTTTTACCGAAACGCACCAAATGCTTCAAAAAGCATACGGTGATGAATGCGTATCCCGTTTACGAGTGGTTTAAGCGATTTCAAATTGGTCGTGAGACGCTTGAGGACGACGAAAAGCCAGGAGTTCCAAAAACTGGACTGAGCAAAGTTAACATCCACAAAGTGCGTGATTTCATCAAAGAAAACCCGAAATCGTTCCGTGAGATTGATTGAAGATGAATTGGGGATTCCAAAATCAACTGCGCACAACGTTTTGACCGAGAGTGTGGACCTTCGTTAATTGAATTCGCGATTTGTTCCCCACAAGTTGAACGACGACCAAAAAATGTATCGAACTGAACACTACAACGACCTCATTAAAAGCGCTAGTAAGAACTCAGACTTCCTTGAAACGATCGTCTCTGGTGACGAAACGTGGTGTTTTGAGTATGAGCCCGAAACAAAGCGCCAGAGTGCAGAGTGGAGACCACCAGAAGAGGCGCATCCGAAAAACATTCGCTTGGAGAAGTCAAAAGTAAAGATAATGCTGATTTGTTTCCACGATTCCAAGGGCATTATCTACAAAGAATTCGTTCCTGGCCAAACAGTGAATGGTGAGTTTTATCTCGACATTTTGAAGGGATTGATAGCGAGAATTCATCGCGTACAGTACGAATATCATGATGCAGTCAGCTGGTCACTTTTGCACGATAATGCACCAACTCATCGTTCGAATATTGTGAGACAGTTTTTGAGAAAAAAAACCAAGTTTGTGTGTTGGATCACTCTCCGTATTCACCACCGTGTGACTTCTTTCTCTTCCCCCGACTTCATGTGCCGATGAAAGGAAAGCGATACGACGCCATTGAAAGCGTTCGAGTGGCAGTAACCACGACCCTGAACAGTATCCCAAAAACCGATATAAAAAACTCGTTTAACGAATTAATTGACCGTGCTAAACGCTGTATCGAAACTGAGGGAGAGTATATTGATTGAAATAAATAATTAAATAAATAATTTGAATAATTATAGTTGGCGTGTGTTTCATTTTCTATCAAAAGTTCAGTTTCTTTTTGGACAAAGAGTGTATTTGTATTTTTTTGGAGATGTTCTTGCAGCATCAGGCTACCAGAGAGGAGATGAAATATGCTCCACTAGCTGAAAAGGCTCTTCACTGATGAGACACGAGCACGAAGCTGTATATTTGCAATCACTAATCGTCCACTGATATTCGAGATTAGCGGTTATTAAGCTGGTGTTCCTCGTTCTCAGATGGGGCATTCTGGGCCATTTTGTGTTTCTCTTTGATCATGTCTTTACATTTATTTACTGCTACCAAGATGAAGATTGCACTGAAGACTGAACAAAATACGGCGGTTATTTGTATCTTTATCTTTATAGTGTCGACGTACTTGACTATACAGAGCAAACAAATCATTACTATCACCGCTATAAGACAGGCTGCTCCGATGAGAGAAGGACAGCCTATTTCCCAACAGCTAGTGGTGGCTTGTGGTCGAGGTTCCTCTCTTTCTATTGGAACAGCATTCACTAGCTCTTGCGATTCGTCAGCAGTAGTGGATTCATTCAAGTCCCCTGAAAAAGAAAAGATAAGTATTATAAAGCAGGGTCTGAAAGAAATCCTAAAAAAATATGAATGGACATGAAATATACTGGGATAGATGTCTGTGTAGGAAAAGCTGTTCGCAAACATAGTTGGTTTTATCCAAATAATTCGAGTCAGGAGGCTGATTGATGCGAAATATCATAAATCAGTAACGCAATCTCTAACGCCTTTTAGATGAAGTAATTGTAAATGGATTCCATCATCACAACAATACACCATGGCATGCAGGTCAGTGGATACCCAGAAATACTTGGTCAAATATGTTTAGGATATGTAACTGAATATGATGCCAGAGGTCAAGAGAGTTATCAAAATAAATTGTTCAATGAATATTATCATATTTTTTTCTGGTAGATCCTGTGTAGATCAGTGGATGTGGCGTTTGCACACCACAGCGCTTGCCCTCACGAAGGAAGGAAGACTTTGTTCCGAATCCATTCGGCGACTAGAAGAAATTTTTCTAAGCCTTTTTTATGCCAGAGATCGACTAACCGGTTCCACAGTTAGTCGATCTCTGGCATGGGCAAGCGGGTTTTTTCTCCCAAAAACTCGGGTTTTTCGTCCCTTAAACTCAAAAAAATCGACCGTAGAACCCACATTATTTCAGACATTAACACTTTTATTGCCAAGCTGAAAATTGGAATTTCGTGTGGTGGCCAAATTTTTTATATTTTTTTATTTAGTTAGCGACGTCCACGCGATAACGCGTGATCGGGCGTTTGGTGAGAACTCGCATCGCGCGATATCGCGTGATTGTCAATGAACGTGTTAAATATATTGCATTAGGGTTAGGGACCACGAGATGGTAGCACTTGTTCAGCCATCTCTCTTCACTGCATGCCACTTAATTAGTGATAGCCTTGGGCCATCTATCTCTGATTGGGTACCAGTGGAGATTGAACTTCCCACTTAGTCTCCAAAAGTTAGATAGGGCTGAAACGGCCTCGTCTACTCCTATAGAATAAAAAAGGCGTTAGCTGATTTTTTTTTTTTTACCGTAATATATATTTTGGGAACAATTTTTGTCAATTTGACAGCTTAAATTTGCAGTGGTTTGAAAAATGTAAGAAACGTTTCATCAACATCTGTCCAGCCATTGCGTTGCTGTCATGTGCAGAATAAAAGCAGTAACTGCATTAGTATTGGAAAATTAGATTCATGCTTACTTTATTCTGTAGTAATAGTTTTTATCAAAGACATATTTTGTTCCTTTTTGGGAAAAAAAAAAACAATTGTAATAATGAAGGAAGACTGACAGCGATTATGTATATGATGTGCAAGAATTATTATTATTATTATTATTATTATTATTATTATTACGTAACACCTCCAGGGAGTCAAAAGACTCATCGAGGGAGGGCACCCACTCACAACTCTCTCTCCACCACTCAATCCACCAACTACAACATTATATTTAATTAAAAATAATTGAATAATTAAAAATAATTGAAGTGCTAGGTTATAATTAAAATTATAACCTAACACTTCACTCGATGCACGTGAAGAGCAGCTAAAAGGCGATTGCTTAACATAGAATGAGTATTTATGGTTCAATACAGGTGAGATAATATTAAACACATTCTTACTTTTTGTTTTTCCAGGATAAAGAGAAGGTGCAGGCTGCTCATTTTCTAGAAAAGTATCTACAAAGAAATATTCATAAATATCACAACAGTTATAACGTGCACAATTTACATTACTGAGACAGTATTGTTGACGTTACTGAATAAATGCTATTCTTAAACATATTTAAAGGAAGCTTACTTTTTGTTGGTGTTGGATAAGGTGGGGGTTCGGGTTCGTCTTCTTTAAAAAAAGTATCTGCAAAGAAACGGTCATAAACACTGTGGTAGTTCAAAAATGAATGTGTGTGGTTGGTTCAGAAAATAACTTCAAAAATTTGGACATTGTTCATGCCACACACTGAAAATATTTCGCTATGACTTTCCTTGTTGTCCGAAAAAACAAAAACAAAAACAAAAAACTCATCTGTTCCAGTCATCAAAACTCATAATGTTGTTTATGATTTCAAAGGATCGAGCTAAGGTTACGACTCCCGTGTTGTAGTAAAGTCACATTTGAATGTATGGAGATATTAGTATTATTTGATTACATATGGAGGCCTGTGTAGCTCAGTGGAAGTGGCCATATATCACATATATGGACCAGCCACACATAATCATAAGAGCACCTTCTGGGAGGAAGTGCGACACTATATTCAACAAAAAAATAACCCAATAATAGCAGGAGATATGAACTTTACAGAACAACCACAAAAGGATCAAGAACACCCAAACGTACTTCCGCAGAAAAATTTCACAAGAGTTTTCACCCACTGTGGCTTATCAGATGCCTTCAGAATCTTGCATCCCCAAAAGAAGGAATTCACATATTTTGCACCTGGAAACGCCTCTAGAATAGACCGCATATACATCCAAACATTCAGAAATATAAAGGTCAAAACTGTACAACACACACCTGTCATGTTCAGCGATCACCATATGGTGATGGCTGAACTACAATATCAACATACAGAAACAGCTGATAAGTTTACAAACAGAAATTTCCCCCTATGGAAATTTAATAAACACCTTAAAGATGACGATGAATTCAACAATAACATAGAGAAAATAGTTGAGGAAATAGAATCCATAGAAAATGCTGTAACAGCCTGGGAGAAATTTAAACACATGACAAAACAAACAGCAATCAAAATTAGTAGAATAAAAAAGCAGCAACAAAGGAACAAACAGAACGCTGACACGAAGAAATTATCAAAATTGTATCACCACCATGACAGAAATAATGAAAACATCAGAACAGAAATAGAAGAAATTAAAAACCGCATAACAGCGAAACAGTTTCAGGAAATAGAAGGAGCGTGGCTACGTGCTGGTCTCAAAATAATTGAAAATGATGAAGGGAAGACCTCGACAGCATGGCTGCTTGAGAAACAACGGAACGCAAAACAGAGAATAAAAACTATAACATACGAAGGCCAAACCCTAAATAAAGACTCCGAAATAATTCGTGGTGTTCAAAAATACTTTTCTTCACTATTTCAAGAAAAACCCAGCAGTCAGGAAGAAAGAGAAAGATTCCTTTCACTCCTCCCCAAAATCACCCAGCAGGAGGCTGAGGAGATCGACGCACCAATCACCGTAGCAGAATGTCGTCTTATAGTGAAACAGCTCCCGGATAACAAATCACCAGGTGAAGACGGACTAACAGGCGAATTCTATAAAGAATACTTCCCAAAATTTGAACATATTTTTATTAAAATGATCAACACGATGATTACAACACAGACAATGCCAGCAAAATTCAACACAGGACACATTGTGCTACTACCAAAGGTTGGGGATCAACAGAAGTTACAAGACAAAAAACTGGAGAGGCATAACCCTACTGAATACTGATTACAAAATAATATCTAAAATACTTACAAACCGAATACAAAAGCACCTCCATAAACGTATCTCAACAGCACAATCATGTGCAGTGAAAGGAAGAAATATTCTTGACACAATAATGCACCTCCAATGCATTTGCGATTATTACAGCCTCACAGAAAATCCATGTATTGTAATGGGTCTAGATATTCAAAAGGCATTTGACACAGCTAGCCACCAATACCTGTTTGAAACACTAGACCGAATAGGAGTTGGAGTAAAGTGGAAAGAAACGATTAAGCTTTTGTAGGCTGATCATTAATAAAAATCTCTCAGCCTCTTTCCCAATAAAATGTTCCATCCAGCAAGGAGACCCACTATCCATGGCTCTATTTGTTCTAGCCCTAGAACCACTCATTATAGCCATTAACACAAACAACAATATCAAAGGAACACATATACACGGAGAAAGTGACGCCAAAATTTTGGCATATGCTGATGACGTCACTTTAACACTAGGAACACAAAAATCTTTGGACACAACACTCAAAATAATAAAAGACTTCAGCAAAGCCTCAGCACTGAATGTGAATCTGGCAAAATCCCACTGCAAAATAATTGGAAAGTGGGAAAACCAACCAAGGATTCCTTCAGGAATACAGGTGAATAATTACATACCGGTTCTGGGCATCAACATCGGAAGCTCAGAATCACACGAAGAACAGTGGAAAGAACTCCATGACGGCATAAAGAAGAAAATTAATGCAATGCGCCCTAGACAGCTGTCCGTCAGAGGAAGGGCCCGGGTTTGCAACATCTACCTAACATCTCGCCTGTGGTACAAGATACACAACACCCCATATCACGGAAGGTGGGCAATAAAAATACACAGGCTCTGCGCTACATACATCTGGGGCTTTCAGTATGAACCCATGCGCAGATCAACACTCTTCCATGAAGTTGAAGCTGGAGGTTTAGCATTGCTAAACATCCATCTGAAAACTCTCATCGGCAGGGCAATAACAGCAGCCCGAGCACGCACAAAAACCTATCATGCCTATGCGGCAACATTCTTACAAAAGTGTTTGCCGCATAGGTTTATAAGCTCACTTCCAGATATAAAAAAACCAAGCCCGAGAATGTTCAAAGAAATAGCCGAAGGGTACACATATATAATGAAACACTCAGATACCGAAACCTTACTGACAATCAAACCAAGAAAACTATATAAAACATTAAGTCAAGTGACATTCCCACCTCCCCAACACAGGGAAATAAGAAAAGGAGAAATTAGGCTAAGTCCGGTGCTTAGCAAAGTTTTCCGACTTCCAATATCACCAAAATACAAAACATTCTTCTATAAAGTACATCATGCCTGTCTCCCCACAAAAATGTGGTGTGTAGCAAAAAAAATCCCACTACAAGGCCCAGCGAAGTGTCATTTCTGTCCCGACCCAGAAACAATATATCATATTATGATGTTCTGTAGCAAAACGTCCACAGTATGGAACACCATACAGAAATTCCTACATAAGACACAACCATTCTCTGAAAACACATTATTTTGGCTGGAAGACCAAAAAATGAAAAAAACAGAACTAATAATCATAATAATAACAATGTATGCAATATGGTCCCACAGATGTGACAAAATACACGGAAGAGACACCAGACCAGACATACTAGCAAAAATTAACAATTATTTAAAGGAAATTATCATAAACACTACACAAACCAAAAGCATAACAACACAGCAATGGAGGAAACTCGGCCTAATTGAAGAAGGAGAAGAAGAAGGAAAAATAAAACTTATACCGATAATGGAACCCCCGTAGTTAGTGGTAAACAATAATGATAACCCACTATCTGAACAAAAAGCATAATCCCAGACAAAGGTGCTGGTAACGTAGGCCCATTCGCCACAATGAGAGGATTAATGACAACAAGATATCAAATCTAATAAAAAATAAATAAATAAATAAATAAAAAAAGCAAAGTTTATATATATATATATATTATTTTATATATATATATATATATAAAATAATAATTAAAATAAATAAATAAGTAAAAGTTTAAAAAAATAATAAAAATATTAATAATAATATATAGGTACGCCTATATATAAGGGATAAGAATGATATATATATGTATATCTAATTGTGTAAGAAAAAAAAAGTAAATAGCAAATTACTCCTTAAGATAAGTCAATACTACTCTAGTAATAAATATGTAGATTAAGGTATATTACCACAAATACATATATATATATTATATATTATGTATATGTTCTTGTATATACAGACACAAGGACGGTAGAAATATCAATTGTAAGAAATGCAGATAACATAAGTTCATAACATGATAATAACCCAAAATGTTAATAGGATATATTATCCATTTATAGACCTGTAACTAATTCTGCAATTCAGAAAACTTTGTATGTAAGAAATTACAGATTTACCTCTTAAGTTAAGCAAACAATATAATGTTAAAGCAAGATGGAATTCCTTTTTGTAAAAATAAGAGTGCCTACAAAAAAATAAAATCTGCATGAGATATAGAGATACTACCAAAATATATGCATATATAAATGTAAATAAAAACATAAGCAATGTATGTATTTTAAGAATAAAATGTGCATTTAAATTAAGTTAATAAAATAATCATCCAAAATATGTGAACAAAGATATAAAATGAAGATATATGTAAAACGAATTGTACATATGGAAAATGTCAATGCTAACATATATACGTATGTATATGTATGTATATATATATATATATATATGTATATGTGTATGTGTATATATATATATATATATATATATATATATATATATATACGAGAATAGACTGATCTGATAATGGAACTTATAAATAGACTGAAATCACTATGTAACATATACCAACAAAAATAACAATTCAATAGGACAATAAGGAAAAGCATGTGATGTTGTATCTTATTTAAACAGTGATTGTAAAACAGGTGTCATAAATATATTGTAACGAGTAAATGAAAATGCCTAATAGAATTAGCAGCCTATGTACAAATTGTAAATAGCTGTATATATATTTATTTTGAAATGTACACAGCTGCTGTTGTTGATACAAATAAACTCAGTGGAAGTGGCGCTTGCATTCTCTGCACTTGATCGCTCGAAGTCAGATTTAAGTTCAAGTCTAGTCGAAGAAAGGCTTAGAAAAAGTTCCATAAGGAACTTTTTCTAAGCCTTTCTTCGATCGATTCCCGAGTTAGTCGATCTCTAGCATGGGCAAGCGGGTTTTTCCTCCCGGGAACTCGGTTTTTTTATCCGTAAACTCAAGAAAATCGACCGTAGTACCCACATTATTTCAGACAGTGACATATCTTGTTAGGGTTAGGTACCAAGAGATGGCAGCACTTGTTTGCCAGCCTGTTCATCGGTGGCTGCTATAATTAGTGATAGACATGGGCCAGCTATCTCTGATTGGCTATCGGTGGAGATTGAACTCCGACTCAGTCTCCAGAAGCTGGATAGGGCATAAAGGCCTCGCCTACCTACTCCCTATAAGGGAATAAAAGGCGTTAGCTGATTTATTTATTTTATATGATTACATATAAATGCATCAACCAAAGTTATAAGCTATTAAAACAAGACAGCACATCCTAAGCGTGCGTGCGATTGCTGACAAGGTTCTTAAATAGCATGGTTGATCGACGAATGTATTTTGGAGCACGTTTTGTGCAACTGATTGAGAAAGATTTCTGCTTCACAAAGAAAAAAAAGTGCAATATTCTCAGAAAAAACTTCAAGATGTTCTGATTTATGGAGTCATTTATTTTTTGCCATTTGCTAGAGTACAATAACTAGAATTATTAACTATCAGAAATGTATTCAACAAGAACTCTAGTGCTCACTACTCCACACGAATCCATATTCGGTTTAACTGGATCAAACATAGTGATCTGTTATTAAAGTATTGAATTTTTGCTTCGTTTCGGCATGTTATTGGACAGCGTATAAATTAGTAGTTTTATTTAAAAAAAAGATCCAGCTAGCCAATCGATCCTGAACAACCCAATGAACACTTTCCTGTAATATAATTTAAAATAATTCATGCAAATCATAGCGTAGGTTTGTGTGGATAAAGGACACTTGAGAAATGTCTTGTCGGTATTATTCCACTGAAAGAAACAGATGGGATAGAATAATTTATTGACTACTCTACTAGTCTCGTGAAAACTCTAGTGTTTCACATCATCAGAGATATACGTGAATAAACTGAAAAAGTTATAGTAGATAACGTACACAATGAAATATTAAAAAAAACATGAATGACAACGGAAAGGTCGTATTTGCTATGACTGTTTACTGGTTCGTGGTTTGTTGGGAACTACTGGTAACCAGGCTCGTGTCGTGTTGAATTAGAGAAGACCAGACCTAATGCAACATCATCTGTAATGTATGTGGAGCATTTTGGTTGGTTGCCATAAGACCTCGATGTTTGGTGTAAGTTGCATGTGCTATCGGTCGTGATTTTGTGAGTTCTCATATAAGCCGTGCAAAACTGGAAAAAAAATGCTTGGAATATTAGTGAAAAAAATCTATGAATTAAATCATTTTTAAAGACGAATGAATAAAAATGTGCCCTCTATCCAGGTGTCAAACTAATTAATACTGTCAAAATGTATTAACTTTAAACCGTTTATCACCGAGCAAACAAGAATAGAAAATATCTCAAACAAAACTTTCGTTTGAGCAGCATATACTTCCTATAAAAAGTATCTTAAACTACATAAGTTCCTTTGTATTGATATTGCCAGAACTAAAAGTTGCAGATCGTTGCATATTTCCATCCAAAATTGCAAACATTTTAGGAAAATATGGGAAATAAATGTTTGGTTCCAGAAACATGGTTATGGGCGGCAGATGGCTCTGTGTGTAGTGGGATAATTATCCCCCCCCCGCGATGAGTCCTTGGAGGTGGCACGTAATAATAATAATAATAATGATATTGGAATCAGTTGTCAACAATATTTGCAATTTTATTTATGACGTTTGAAGTTTTGCTGTAAACAACCTAACCAGTCAAATCAAAAAAAAAAAAAAGCAATAAATTCAGTTACCCAAACTACAGTCTTTCATCCGATCAGTCGTATCCCCGAGGAAATCCTGGCTGGTATGTCTCAAGGCTCTCTATTGGCTCCCCCTTTTATTTTCAAATTACATAGCTGACATTCCCCAAAACCCTAGTACAACCATCACTGCATTATATGCAGATGACACCGCTCTACTAGCTAGATCACTCAGCCCCCGACTGGCAATCAGCAGGCTCCAAAACAGTATTCAAATACTAGAAAAATGGCTGATGGACTGATGAATTCAAGTAAACTTCCAAAAAGTACAGCTATAAGGTCCAGAGCAAGAAAGACATACACCTATTAGGAGTCAAGATTCTATGGCAGACCGCAGTTAAATACCTAGGCGTGATACTTGACAAAAAACTTAAATTCAACAATCATATAAAACACATTCGCTCCAAGACATCCAAAGCAATCGTGCAACTCTATCATGATCAACAGAAGAAACAAGCTGGATGTACGTAACAAACTACTTACATATAAGACGGTAATACACCCAGTCATCACTTACGCATTTCCTGCTCGGAGCCATACCTCGAATACAAATATTCAAAAACTGCAGAGGATACAGAACAAATGCCTGAGGATGATTCTGGATGCCTCATGGTTGATAAGAAACTCCCAGATTCACAGAGAAGTCAACTTTCCTTATATTTCCTCCCTTCTCCACGATCTAGCAGAAAAGTTCTTCATCAAGGCAAGACAATGAAGCCGAATACTACAAATATAAAAAACCCAAATCAATCTTATGCTCAGCTGAATACAGCTAATCTCAATGCCCCTCACAAGGCAAGTCTAGAGATCAATAACACTCCACGCAAAGAACCTCCCTCACAGACAAAGGGGAATATGAAAAGCATCAGTGCTTCACCCATCAAACCAGCAATGTTCTGAGTTCTGCCTGCAATTGAGACGTTTTGTAATTGACACGTTTTATACAGTATGGACAATTTCGTTCTTGTTAGGGTTGAAATACCTGTTTCTGGTCCAATATCAGTTTACCATTTCAAATCATTAAATTAATAAAAATTATTACTTTTGCAGTCTAGGTTCTTGACTCTAGAAACAGTGGCTATTTTTACAACCCAAAACACTTGAACAATTCTTTCGATCTCACTGACGTCAGAGTTAGTCTTAAATATTGTATATACTACACACTGTTCAGAGAGGAATTTATTGTCGATATTTCCAGTTGTTTTCATGAGGACTCTAGCGAATGATGGTATTTTAAAAACAACAACTTACGAGAAAAAGTTTTAACAGGTTTTGGTTTATGTAATCTAGACATAATTTGGTCCTAATGAATGGTCTGATTGAAACCCGAATCGAAACAAGTTCAGGATTGTATTACTTAGAATTTTTTAGCCACATTTTGATATTTTGGTAATTGAAATATATAAAAAAACGTTTGACACTAAATACGACTATATGCCCATTGAAACATCTTTTTTATGAGTAATAATGAAAATGTCATTCATTTCTATCTAACCCAAGAAGCGTAATTGCAAATATACTTTCAATACATTTTGCCCCTTTGTGTGCCCTTGTAAACGATCCAATTAAAATAGAAGGCTCCACAAATTATTGCAAGGATTCCAAATACAAAATAGAATAAAATCAGTAAAATTCAACCAGACAGAGTACAGAAATAACTTTAATACGCTTTATAAAATCTTAAAAAAATCGTTCCCGTGTGGACACTGTTTGCAGTTGCTGCAGTTTTAATTTAATAGAAAATTTGGTAACAGGGAAGCATCTATTTGTTACTCGTAGTGTGGAAAAGGTTTATGCACACATAAACAACGTGAAAAAAGTATTCTTACTTGTTGCAGGGCCTGGATAAGGAGGTGGATCAGGTTCCCCTCGTAAAAGAACATCTAAAAATTAAAAAAATATATATCCATAAATATCACGATATTTGTATAAAACATACATTATTCTTATGCAAATTGACTTAAACTATTCTTACATTTTGCCGATCCTGGATAAGGAGGTGGAGGAAGGTCCATTTCTTTTAACGAATCCATATCTACAAGAAATGAGCCATAAAAATAAAACAATTTTGTTTGAGACATTCACTGAGTATCTTAACACACATTTCATAGGGAAATGTTTTAAATTGATATACTTTAATAAATACTGGATTCAGATAACTTTTATGTGAATTCTACCTACGATATATTTTAGCCTTGTGCTAAACCCAAGTAACTGGCGACAACTCCGATGCAATTTTTTTTTTTTAAAGATCTTCGATAAGTTTTATTAGCATATCATATTTGATTAAGTAATTATTCCACTTCGGCCTTCTCTCTTTCTGCAGAAAATTCATTTGACATTCTTTTCTTCCTCAACATTCATAATTCATATTCATATCCACAATATTTGGACTCAAAAACCATGTGATAAATAATATCGGCAAGTTGAATCTGCATGGAAAGAAACGCATCAAAAATCTGCAAATGGATGAGATTATGTAGTTGCAGCCAATAAAAACAAATCTCTTTAAGTGTAAAGAGATTTGTTTGACTTTTTAATTTCCATTTTGCTATAATTTTGACATAACTTATTCACCCTGAAGTGAAATGCCTTTGTGCAATATAAATTAAATTGTTTCGTAGCGTGTGCAGAACATATCTTGTTTTATTGTCTAATTTATTTATTTATTTCGCGTACAGAAATGAGTAAATAAAATAAATTTTGTAACTGACCTTTCAGTAAATACAAAAAAAAAAAAAAAGAGTTATGAAATGTTTACTCTTTTTTTTTCAGTCAGTGAAATGTAACATAAACGTATAAATAACGCAAATTTGAATGAAGCGTATTTACTCTCTAACCAATAGGCCGCGGGTTCCAATCCCGCGATGATTGTAATTGTCTTTAGGTGGAGATGAATTTCATATATATATATATAAATCCTTAGTCCACCCACGGTATGAATGGAATGATCTATAGGTTTCTTCAGAAACCTTTTGTCATTGAAAGTATCATTTCTCAAAAAAAAAAAAAAATAAATAAATAAATAAAATAAAAAATAAATATTATATATATATACCGTTATCAATATATATATATATATATATATATATATATATATTGATAACGGTAAAAAACAAAATATACTCTCGTATCAGACAGCTTTCAAATATTATAATGAAGAATGTTATTTTATTATTTCTGTAATGTATCGCAGACAACGTGAACATTCGATATTTATAGTGGAAAAGAAGGATGTGACAAACACACAATCCAGAAATGAAAAGTTTGTTTCAGATTACCGATAAGAAATGCACCGCTTGGAAAGAAGTCAGAGGACACCAGACTGTGAAGAACGAACAGCCAAGTAAAGGTTATAACGAGGCTGCATATTTGGTTCTGGTAATGTGTGGCTTGCATACCATGGAAACCCATGTTACGAGCCTCGGTTCTGAATGCTTTTTGTGCAGATTCGGGTTCCAGTCGATGCCCGGAGCTCCGCATTCAACGTGTCAGCTGACGAATGGCGGTTTTTACATATTATGCTTCGTAACAGCATACAGTCACGTTCGGTGAGTGTAGTGCGTCATCCACTGTGGGCAGTACTTGGGATTGACTTCCTGCACTTCCATCTCAGTATGGGTATCACTGATTGTTAACCTAGGATGGCCAATTCGTCAACAATTTGCTGAAGTTAACGACCAGCAAAATGACATCCTATTACAACGCCTCTTTCAAACTCCATCAGTTTCCTTCTTGTACCCATTTCAGCCGGACACAGTTGCCATCATATTCCTCAATTTATACCGTCTACAAACACGTGACTCGTTACATGGCACGATGTACCTTGCTCATGGGGGTGCCATTGGCTTCCTCCTTATAAGGACTGGCTTAAAGGGGCGAAGCAAGAACGCTTTTCATCTTCCCCGTTATCTGTAGAGGACAGTGTAGGGATAAGGTTATTGTTCTATTAAAGCTCTGAATATGGCATGGGGTAACAGCAATAGCTGAGCCTCAGTTAGAACATTATTGGCTACAGCATTGCCATCCATTACCCTCCAAGGGTATTAATCACCGCACCTCACGGTCGATTCATCCTGGCTTCTTTCCTTATAGTCCTTATAAGGACTGGCTTAAAGGGGCGAAGCAAGAATGCTTTTCATCTTCCCCGTTATCTGTAGAGGACAGTGTAGGGATAAGGTGTTATTGAGCTATTAATTAAAGCTCTGATCATGGCAGGAGGGTAACAGCAATAGCCGAGCCTCAGTTAGAATTTCATTGGCTACAGCATTGCCATCCATTACCCTCCAAGGATATTGGATTGAATGAATCAGTCACCGCATCTCACGATCGATTGATTCCTATTTCATCCCATCTCTCACCCCCTACCTCTGTCTCTTTCCAGTGTATACGCGAAAACGTTGGCATTTTCACTGTCATGTGATATTTAAACGAAATAAACAACACCCGTAATAAATAATAAATTTAGAAATATTAAAATACAGGATATTATGGATCCATCCCTATTTTATAGCCAAATGTAGAAATAATCTTAAAAAAGGTTTCAAAAATTTACCAGTTGCGGCTCTACTTCAGTAATAAATTTTGCATTTTCTTAATTAGAATGTAAAGTGAAAACTGTGCAAATACTCAATTTTTTATTAAAATCCTGCATTTTTTAAATCATCACCAGTTGTAATTTCACTTTCTAATTCCTTCATTTCCCGTTATTTTCAAGTCAGATCGAGCTTTTTAAGTGAATGCGTTTTTTTTTTTTTTTTAATATTCTTTAAACTGTTTGAGAAAATCTAATTTATCTGTTTAATGTGCTATGGAATAAAAACAAGTTGTTATTCTTTTTTTCTTCTTCTTTTTGACCGTATAGAATGTGAACAAAACATAAAGGAATAGCTCTTCAGTGGATGCTATCTGGTTTGTATATTTTCATCAGCGCCACGGATAACATATAACCGTACAAGGCATCTAAAAATAGATGCAAATAATAAAATTATAAGTTTGATTATTCTGTAATTTCTTATAGTCAAAAATCAAAATGATCCATTATATTAAAAACCCTGATTTGAAGAGAAATATTTAATAATTTTGAAAAGGAATGAGTGGATAGTAATATGCTACACTACGAGACAGCATGGCTTTGTGAAGGGTAAGTCTTGCTTATCGGCATGCGTCCGATTCTATAAGACAGTGACAGCTGATTTGGATAAAGGAAATGGATACAATATGATATTGTTAGACTTTTCAAAAGCACTTGCTTTGGTATCCCCCAAAAAAGTAGAAAACTGTTAATTAATCTAGACCAAATTGGCATGACATGGATAAGATGGTGGCTGATGGACAGCCATAAGAGAGAGAACAAAATCAAAGAGAAGGCAGGTGACCAATGATATGCGCAGGGTTCTGTACTGAGCTGCTGTTGTTTATGTACAATAATGATATTTGAAAAGAATTGAGGAGGAATATTCGCTTATTTTTTGATTATCCTAAATTAGGGACGTTAATAGTAAATAAAAGTGATATAGACGTCCTGCAGGATAATTTAAATAAACCTACATTGCAGATATAGGATAATGGTTGTCAGTTTAAAATTGCAAAATGCAAATTATGTGCTTTGTGATGAATACAGTATACACTGTGTATCGTATTGATGTAAGTTGCACTGCTGGAAATTGATGAGACCAAAAATGTAGGTGTTACAGTGCGTAGCTAATTGAAATTCATAGGATAATACAAAAAGTGGGCAAAACAACACATGGATCACTTAAATGCTGAAAAGCAATGAGATGTAGAGATAGGGAAGTGTTACTCCTGTTCAGTGGCGGCTGGTGGCTTGAAATCTTGGGGATGCTGCAACTTTCGAAATATACCTACACATAGTACAGTTCATACGTGTTTGTATAAAATATCAAAATTATGGTAAAAATACACTGTAAGTACAGTGTATACGTGTTTGGATAAAATATCAAAATTATGGTAAAAATACACTGTAAGTACAGTGTATACGTGTTTGGATAAAATATCAAAATTATGGTAAAAATTAAAAAAAAATTAAACATGAAAAAATATTGTTTATTAACGATAAAATTATACAGTTTAGCATAATTCAAAATTACTATAGCAAATGTTATGTCTTTAATTGTAATGTCCAAATATTTAAAGAGACGGAGTGAACACGATAAGCACTACGAACACTCTACTACTGGCGCAAACTGCATATAAACAATAGTGGAACTGCGCGACGGACAGTGCTGCATTACGCTAATAGCGCGCATCTCACTATGACGTGCATATGCTTGCGCGCGTAGCAATATGACACTGTGGTAGACACAGTGCTGCTAGCGTCCTTCGCCCTCCTAAGCGCTACAAGATGGATTTTTATTAATTTTTATACAAAATAAGAGAATTGTATGGGATTGTTGATGATAAAATTAAATATTACAAGCAAATATAAATAAATTAATAAATATATTTATATATCGAAAAAATTGGGAGTGCTGCAGTTCCGCAGTACCTATGCACGAGCCGCCCTTGTTCCTGTTTATAATAAATAACATAAAACGGATTTACCTTACGTATCTATTTTTATTAGTGTTAATTTTTAAAAGACGTATGCTCAGATTCGGTCTCTGGATTTCTGTAGAAAGTGACGTTCAGAGGCAAGTCATTGAGATGATGTCAGGCCTAAGGAATATTTCCTTGCATGAGGGTTTGTGGATTAAAAAATTCATTTAGCAGGTGGAAGAGAAGAAATATGATAGAGAAACGTTTCATGAAATAAATGCAGAGGGAAATTTTATGTTATACATACATGAAAGAAAATAAATTTTATATATATGGTTAGAAGGGAAAGAACAAACTCATTCACTGAAAAAGCCATCAAAATCACCGCGGAAAATCCATTCAGCTCGCTCACCACCCTTCTAACAGAAAAAAAAAAAAAAAAAAGGAAAGAAGCGAAATGGTCTGTGCATTTTGTTGTTGTTGTTGTTGGGATGCGATGAGACTTTGGCCTTCATGAAGATGCCCAATGAATAATAATAATTAAGTAGCATTTTTGAGAAAATCCCACCTAGAGAATATTGTGATTTTATTATTCATTATTATTACCATTAATAAAATAAAAGGTTAGATAATCCGGTTTTCCTGATTTAGATGCTAAAGTTTTTCAGGCCACTTCAGCTCTTCAGTAATAATCAGGGATAAGGTCTCCTACGAGAGATAAAATTCATGTACACTCTAAAGATCGATAAAGCATCCATGCCAGTAAGATTCCGAACCCACGACCTACTTGGTGAAGAGCGGAAACTCACTTCCCTTATTAATGGCTTATATTTACCGCTACCCGCTCAACCTGTTGGCCGAGGGAATAGCGGTAAATATACTGCATCGGTGATGGAGATAACAGTTATCAAAAATGCCGCAGGTCACTATTTTTTAAAAGAACGCCGAACTAGTTGTTAATAATTTAACATTACAGCCATGAGATAATTCTAATTCAAATTTGTACTTTTCTTTCCATTTTCAATATTGTAGCCAGTCAATATATACAAAAGTAATGTCGGAAAAAATTTAAACATCCGAATTGATTTATATTCAGAAAATCACTTTTTTTCTAGCCACACTAAAGAATGAAATACTTACTTTTCCAAGAATGACGTGATATTTTTATAAAAGTAGTTTATTTACATTATTTCTTGTGGCATGGCACTTATTAAATCCTAATTTTGCGTGACAGTGACGATTTTACTTTCATGGATATACTGGAACTTCTATAGATGGCGCCTGTGATCAATAATAAACTCAGCTGTCATGGAGTCCTGGCGTTGTTGTTGATAAATAATCGTTGCTAAGGTGAAAAATAAATAAAAGTTACGGTAACGCTTCTCTTCGACTTGCTTTAAAACTTCCACTTCCTATTTATTCGACTGTGATCGAGTTATAAATTATAAATTACGATGACGGGTATTATTATCAATGAAAGGTAAAAATGAAAATTAAATATGTGTACGAAGGTTTTTAATAATATTATTAGCTTCATTATTTCGGAAGGCTTGAAGTGTGCCAAAGAAATTAAATTCGAATAAAATAAGTATTCTTCAATTAAAATACTTTATAAGCTACTTTCCTTAGGAGAAATGAGACATATCAAACGCAAACTGAAAATAAATCCACTTAACTGTAATATATTTTATTAAAATGAAACATAGAAAATTCATATCAATTGCCAGTGATGGTTAATTATTAGTTGCCGATAGATGGAGTACCGTTGGTTATGTAGATACATGATGTTTAGCGTGACGTACCTGGGATGAGTCCTTGGACGCCATGGGATGCCGGGTAATAATAATAATAATAATACAGTATGGGGATTTTAAATAAACAGTTTCTATTTAAAAAAAAATATTCGAATCGCTTCAAGAATAATTTCTTATTTTTAAATGAAGAAATTTATTAAAGACTAATAAGAGTGTATTATTTAAAGAGCACACATGACTGTTCAAGAAATAACTCCCACTTTTTTCAGAAAATTTCTTATAGAATATTAACGGAAGATAAATATGAGTAACCGTAAATGTAGTATTTTAAGTTATTGTTTAGGAAAAATTTATATAAATTTATGTAATATGAATATACCAATTTATTTGTATAATAAAATAATATGATTTTGGAGGAAAGAGGTCATTTAAGAATTAATGAATTAACTATGAAATAATTTATATAAACATTATTGTGTCTTTGTTGTTGTTTTTTTTTTTCATTCCAGAAATAAAATAAAATATTAACGCTGGAAGTAATAAAATACTTAACTTGGATGAATTACCAATAGCGCTCCATAAGAAAAATTCTAGCTTGTAATGCTTTAAAAAAAAAAAAAATATATATATATATATATATATATATATGGGTTCTCTAGTTTTGAAATACGACTGATAATTTTAAAATAAAAATTGGATGTAATTAGTATTTAGTATTATTCAATTGATTAATTGTTCATGTTCGAAACTATACTATGAAATCAATCATATACATGTATATAGTATATGACATATAGTACTGCAATATGGCCTACTTCGTAAGAGATTTTTTTTAAAGTAATATTGACTATGGATAAATTCTCATTTCCCATCCCAAGTAAAGCTTGTATGGGACCACGGATATTGTAGTTATCCTCTTTCCCCAATAATTAGAGCCTATATACTGCAGTATCAAGAACTCTCCCCTCTTTAACACAAATATGTAATTTCGTACTTTTAAAGCAGGCAGTAAATCAGAGATACCCTCTTTCTCCAGCTTTCTACTACTTACGTTACTTGGAGCAAAGATATCGTACATCGAGATCTTTGCTCTAAGTAACGTAAGGTAGCTGGCTGTTCGTAGATGTTATCTTTCTACTCACCACAAACAAAAACTGATCAAGTATTCCTCATACATTATAAGTTTTTATTTCATTTTATTTTTTAATAAGCTTCAGGCTCTTGCATACGTAAATGACATTTTGGCTGTGGGATTGTGACAGACTGGTAAATATAGAACTACCAATGAGACTTATTTTCTGTAACGATATTTTGGATGTAAAACATGAGCTGTAATCCAGACAACAGCTTATCTTTTCTGCTAGTGTTAATTAACACAGGCCGTGAGGCGGAGGGTGACATCAATCGTCACAGACGTCTAGTAAGAACCATGTAATAAATTTGGCCCTTCCCACTCCCCAACAAGTGAAATAAATTCAAAGTTGCTATTATTAATGAGCTGGGTCCACATTTCTCTAAATATAGGAATTAAATGGTTTGCTAACATTGATTATCTTACTAAAACAGAAAGGTTTTAGTGAGGTAATCAACAGCGATTGATATTACTTTTTAGTTTTAATATCTAAGACTGCAACTTAACAAAAACTGGAAAGCGAAACCGCAATGATGTCAATTACGGGCCTTGTTTTATATATATACACCCTCGGTCCAAGAAGAAACCAAAGTTTTCGAAAATAGAAGAACCTAGTGGCGCCATCTGTTATATTTTTTTTGTTGTCGAAAACGGCAACCTTCATTAGTGTTGTGTCAACTGTTTATGACATTTGTTACATTAGTAGCCGAGTTATAGTGCCAAGAGTGACAGTGCGTTTTAACGGAAAATGAGTTTAAAACAGAGATTGACTTTTGTGTTAAACTTGATAAACGTTTTACCGAATCGCATCAAATGCTTCAAAAAGCATACGGTGAATGAATGAATGCTTATCCCGTACTCAAGTTTACAAGTGGTTTAAGCGATTACAAAGTGGTCGTAAGACGCTTGAGGACGACGAAAAGCGCCGACCCATCCAAAAACTGGACTGAGCGAAGTTAACATCCAAAGAAAAGTGCGTGATTTCATCGAAGAAAACCCGAAATCGTCCGTGAGATTGATTGAAGATGAATTGGGGATTCCAAAGTCAACTGTGCACAACATTTTGACCGAGAATTTGGGCCCTCGTAAATTGAATTCGCGATTTGTTCCCCACAAGTTGACCGACGACCAAAAAATGTATCGAATTGAATACTGCAAGGACCTCATTAAAACCCTCGTAAGGACTCAAACTTCCTTGAAACGATCGCTACTGGTGACGAAACGTGGTGTTTTGAGTATGAGTCCGAAACAAGCGCCAGAGTGCTGAGTGGAGACCATCCGAAGAGGGGACATCAAAAAAATGTCGCTCGGAGAAGTCAAAGGTAAAGACAATGCTGATTTGTTTCTATAATTCTAAGGGCATTATCCACAAAGAATTCGTTTCGCCTGGCCAAACGGTCAATGGTGAGTTTTATCTCGAAGTTTTGAAGCAATTGATGGCGAGAATTCGTCGCGTACAGCATGAATATCGTGACGACCGATTGTTTGTCAAAACACACGGTCACTCTTGGCAGTATAACTCGGTTTCTAATGAAACAAATGTCATAAACAGTTGACACAACACTAATGAAGGTTGCCGCTTTCGACACCAAAAAAAATATAACAGATGGCGCCACTAGGTTCTTCTATTTTCGAAAAGTTCGGTTTCGTTTTGGACAGAGGGTGTATATATATGAATAACCAGGTGTAAACGTCTTGGTAATGTAAATTTCGAGGACGTACGGACATTCAAACGTTGAATAGTGTAAGATGAATATTTACTGGTTGAAATATTCGCCTTTTCTTTATGTCAATGTTATTCTCCCTTTTAAATTAATCGAAGATCACTTTTGTGAAAAAAAGCTAACAATCTACATTTTTAAAAGGAAGTTAAATAGTGACTTGTTTAAAGACACATAGAAAATGCAATTCTTTCTCTCATGTGGCAGTTTGTTTATTTATTCTGAGTTGCCTGTTTCTTTGCCATATGCATTTCTATACTTCTTACGAAGGTAAGAATATGGTAGTGTCTGATGTCAAGTTTGGTAGGAACAGTTATTGTCGTAGGTATTTTGATATGAAAGGAGGTAAAATAATAAAATAAAAAAAAACATAATATGATGATGAACTAAAACTAAAACAGAATAAATTAGAAATAAAAACGTGAAAAGAAGGCCGGAGTTATTGGGCGAAAACTCTTACAAGTAAGAAGACGGAGAACATTAAAATAAGAAATAAATAAAAGTAGGATAAAAGAATGAAAAGAAAAAAAATAGGAAGAAACAGGCACGCCCTTAAGAGTGGTGTGTGTGTGTGGGGGGGAGAAACATAACCATTTACTAATTTTCGAAATGAGTTGTGGGCGAGTTCTAAAGAGGGATCAATTTCATAATTTTCTGGCTTCTAAGATAGAATTATTGATATGTCTCTTCCCTCCCCTCTCTTTTTCTCATTCATAGAGGGGAAAGAATTAATTTGATTGTTTGGAAGCCAGTTGTTTCCCTATAATAATAGATTCATGAAGTTTGTGGCGATGCCTCTCCGTGATAGCCACGGAGAGGCATCGCCACACGGCCAACTGAAAACAGTTGCCCGTGATAGCACGGGCAACTGTTTTTCATTTTGTTGACCAACTAGCAGATTGATTTATTACAGCAAAACGGTTTCATTTTTAACTTTTTTTTGCTGTATTCATAATGAAACACTTTAACAAGATTGGATTGTCAAATTGCATAATTGAATGTCATTTCCAAGGCCAAACTAAATGAAACTTGTAGCACGAAATGCAGACACGCATCCATCTGGAAGTTTTTGCATTCCATTTTTTCAGTATGCTTTTGGCTTCATCCATAGTGCTTTTGCCATAATGTAAATATGGAGAAGGACGTAAATGCCATTTAGAGTATTTCGATTATTTTGATTCTCCTCCTTGAAGGGATGCAAGCTCAGGTCTTTCCAACTAAAGGCCGTTGACTGATTCTCAATCGCGCTTGCCTAATATCAATTTGAAAACCATGCCAGCGAAGGAAAATGATCTGTGGATTTCTCAGATGGGAATACGCTGTGATGAACTCTCGATGCACCTTGTCAAAATATGTCCTTCAGGTATCCTTCGCGACTGTATACTGTTGCATGTTATGGTCGCCATAATCTTCCAGATTTATTCTACGGAATTCTAGTAGAATTTTGTGCAATGCTCCATTGGGAATTCTATCATCATACAGTAAGAATGAAAGGGCTCACTTGCTCAACAACAGGTATAAGCATAAGAATCGTTGCCATATGGTGTTATATCATACCAGTTATATCAGTAAAATCATATCATGCCAGGGTGGTCCCTGGCATGATATGATATAATATATCATATTATATAACAGGGGTGGCCAGAGTTTTTGCAGCAAGAGCCCTAGTTACCTACCAGAAATTGTTAAGAGCCTCATCCCAAAGGTCTATGTCAGTCATAGAGCCACATCCCAAAGGTCTAAAACTAGCCTCTATTACAGTAAATTTTGTCATGAAGTTAATTTGTTTATTAACTGAAGATTTCAACGATTTATGCTTCTTAATTCGTATTTCAGATTTTTCAGGATATTGAGACGAAAACATACAGAGTTTCATAATGATGTTTTAAATTCCCTACTTTGAAATTGTTCACTGTTGAACTACAGATGAGGCAAAAAGCTTTATCATTTTTATCAATAAAAGCATAGTCTTCTTCCTTAAAATTTCTATGTTCGTCGATATACTTCCGCTTCTGTTTATTTTCAAGAGTCATGCTGCAAAATATTCTATAAGAAAATTTTAAAAATAAAATATTAATAATATATTAATAATATTAATAATAATATGAAATAATATTTAAATCATTTGGAATTTAAATTATTACCTTTCTATTAATATAAGAAGTACGAAATTCAGTAATGTATTGTATCTTTTTAAATTTTCTGAGGAGGTAATAGGAAATATAACTACATTGCTGAACAGCAAATTTCATCAAGCCCGTCAAAATCATTGACCAATCGAGCAGCAAAATACAGATTATTAGGGATGGCAAACAAACACCGATGATTTTTAGAGAAAAACATCGATTTTTTTCCCCTTTATTTTGACTTTGCCTCGAGTTTTTTTTAAAATTATCATCATCATTATTCAGAAAAACTTTATTAGATGATTGCCCGATGTCTGCTAGAAAATTAAGAAAAATGATAAATATTTTTTATTGTTAGTTGAGCCGCAATAAAACTCAAGAAGAGTCACATGTGGCTCACGAGCTGCAGTTTGGCCAACGTGGTTATATAATATATTATTTTATTTCTTTGTACCTATAATGTGAAATGTTGTATATAATTATACTGTATACTTACATTATACGTCTATAATGTAAATTATACAAATATTACGTATTTATTTTATTTTATTTCACAATTGTAAAGTGAATTTGCAGTCTTGTTATCGGCGCACACACACACACACACACACACACACACACACACACACACACACACACACACACACACACACACACACACACACACACACACACACACACACACACACACACACGCACGCACGCACGCACGCACACACACGCACACACGCACACACAGAGAGATACATTTGGCATTATCCTTCAGCGCAAACTTTCGTTCCTTGGTGTTAGCTTCGTGTGGGTTTATTAGTGCTTTCTTGGCTGATGGGGCACCTTTATATTACCATTAGAGTTCAGAAGCTGTTGATCATCATTTCTCCATGAACAGATGGAAACGTGATGGTCACACAGATTGCATAAAGTGACCGAAAATGATAGGAGAAAATGCTGAAAACTGTTGAATTATGCATTTATTTCATTTCACATCACATTTCACGTTATTTATTTTTTTTCCATTCAGGTGTGAATTCAAATCATTCTGAAATTCGATTTGCATGGCACGGAGTTAGAAGTAGACTGTTGAAATTTTGTTATGAAGGGATTCATTACGCCTTACACAGACTTTCAGTCAGACGAATGAGTTTCCGTATGGCAGATGCTTGGAGATTGTTCTGAATGCACAATAATATTCCATCTGTTAAATGTGGTTTGATGGAGTAGAACTGTTCTTCCTGGGTTGTTGTTTGGAATGAGATTTTTTGTCGTATCGTCAGAGGAAAAATGAACGTCACCTATACTGAAATTCTGAACAACTCTGTGTTCAGAATTTCAGTACAGGAGAACGCACAGATTGGAATGGAAGAGAATTTACCCCCATAATTATTTGGTACACACTTCATACTCAAAGGCAGCTTCTTGCGATCTATAAGAATATTTTGCAATTTGAAACATTCTAATCCCACTGCTTGATAATGTAAAACACTTGATTTGAAGGTAATAACCTTAGATTCATTCTGTAGCTGATTGATTTGTCTTAATTAATGTATAGAAAATGTTACTGTTGACTTCATACGCTCTTAAACAGAAGCCTCATGTTAAGGGTTATATTTCTGATAACACGAATTATTTCCTACTTTCAATTATTCGTTCAGAGGGTAGACCCAAATGAGAAATGTTCTGATTTTCTAGAAAAATTCCAAGAGAATTAAGCCGAAGTCATGAAAATAAATAAATAACATAATAAAATGATAACTCTTATCTCACACAGCACTCATATAATAGGTTTATAACATTTCGTGAGTAAGAGTCAAATAAAAAATAAACTGCTAACGGAGAATTCCCTGATATAGGCTTTCAGTCATTTTTGCAGAAAACGGAAACCATCTATTCCAATCTTCAGATAATTGCAAAGAAAATACAAGAAAAAAAGATTGTAGTTATAATTTCAGATTTACAGTTATCAGTTTGAAACTTTTTTTTTTTTTTCTTCATCTTTACCCCGTGAAACAATGATCCAAATTAACACCTTTTATTTTATATTATATAATATTATTATTTCTAAGGCTAAAAGTTATATAGTAGGTCATCAAAGGAATTGGTGATTCCTTTACCCTTGGAGGGTAATGGATGGCAATGGTGTAGCCAATGAAGTTTTAACTGAGGCTCGGCTATTGCTGTTACCCTCCTGCCATGATCAGAGCTTTAATAGCTCAATAACACCTTATTCCTACACTGTCCTCTATAGATAACGGGGAAGATGGAAAGCATTCTTGCTTCGCCCCTTTAAACCAGTCCTTATAAGGACTATATATGGATTAAAGAAACAGGTGAGCGAGAATTGAGGAGATCAATAATCGACCGTGAGATGCGGTGATTAATACCCTTGCAGGCTAATGAATGGCAATGCTGTTGCCAATGAAGTTCTAACTGAGGCTCGGCTATTGCTGTTACCCTCTTGCCATGATCAGAGCTTTAATAGCTCAATCACACATTATCCCTACACTGTCCTCTGCAGATAACGGGGAAGATGAAAAGCATTCTTGCTCCGCCCCTTTAAGCTAGTCCTTATAAGGACTATATGGATTAAAGAAGAAAGAATTGATCGACCGTGAGATGCGGTGATTAATACCCTTGCAGGGTAATGAATGGCAATGCTGTTGCCAATGAAGTCCTAACTGAGGCTCGGCTATTGCTGTTACCTTCCTGCCATGATCAGAGCTTTAATAGCTCAATAACACCTTATTCCTATGCTGTCCTCCGCAGATAACGGGGAAGATGAAAAGCATTCTTGCTTCGCCCCTTTAGGCTAGTCCTTATAAGGATAAGAACTATATGGATTAAAGAAGAGTTTGGAATGATTTGCTAAAGTCCTTTTTAAGACTCCAAGGGTAACAAATGGCAATGCTGTTGCCCATGAAGTTTTAACTGAGGCTCGGCTATTTCCGTTACCCAGCCATGACTAGAGCTTTTAGCTCAATAACACCCCATCCACACAGATTTTCTTCATTTAGATGATGGGATAAAGAGTCAAGGGCTCAATCCATCTCCTAATTCTTTTAAGCACTATATGGATTAAACTAAAGGCTATGTAAGAGTCTTAGTTTTTTTACTATACGAATACAAACGCGAGATAATGATTATATTTAGAGAAGGTGAAATGTTATGTTCTTCATCCCTACTTTTCTGTTATTTTTAAGAACATCAGTATATTTTCCATAAATGATACCAAACTCTATTACTGCTTACTGAAGTCATCTATTACAATTTTCAAACAATGGTAATACATTTATAATCAAGTTATATAACTGATATTTTGCCCTAACATATTACCAGATAGCTTTTACGATTAAATATGGAGGAAATGTAACACCGTTTCTTTTTCCTCACAGAGCCGTCTTGATCAGCTGTTGTATTTTCCCATTTCCAGTAGTCGCGGGTAGTATTCTGTGGCTTATTTGAAAGCTGAAGTTTCTCCTAGAATATATTCGCTTACAATTACAATTTGTCATTGCTGTTTTTCCGTAGTATTAATTCTTTCTGAATCCTAGTTACGTATAAAAACGATTCCGTTTTATGAGAGGGGATGGATGTTCTAAAATATAGAAACAGTTTATATATTTATTTATTCGCATGGAGTTTTCTCCCCCATCCCTATTGGGACAAGTTGGGCCCCCACATGAGGGATTAAGCATTCATGACTGTAGATTCGTGTGTGTTCACGGGCCCAGTTTGCCTGTTCTGGGGGACGAAAAACCCAAGTTTCCGGTGGGAAAAATCCTACCTCCTTATGAGACCGACTAACTCACCTTTAGTTGCAAGAGACCAGATGAAGGCTCCTCACCACATGGACGGGAATCGAACCCAGCAGCACTTTCCGACCAAAGGGCTTCGTCTATACCGACTAAGCTACGGAGGCTCCAATAGAAATAGTAGGAATGAAGGAGCGGGAAGAGAAACTTGCTTTATGAGTATGAAATTTGACTTTGGGTGGTAGCTGCACATGTTTCAATGGATATGGTAGAGAGAGAGAGAGAGAGAGAGAGAGAGAGAGAGAGAGAGAGAGAGAGAGAGAGAGAGAGAATTTTGCTTAGTTCTTTTTTGTGGAAAATAAGGAAGAACTGTATTTTGCAGGTGTTAATCAGAATTTCGGCTTGCAGATGTTGTTACTCTGTGGGTGGTTGTGGTGTTTGTTTGCTGCAAAGTTTGTCAAGTGAGAAGGATGGTATATTGTCGTCTGCAAAACTGTGTATTGAATTGGTGATCAACTAGAGCAGGTCATTGATGTATGGAAGAAAAAAGGTGGGTGAAAGAACACTTGTGGAAACGCAGCATTAGTTGCATAGGTAGAAGATAGGGAACCCTCAACCATCCCGCCCAATGTGCGTCCAATGAGAAAACTGGCTTCATGTAGCTTCCTTATTGCGAGGATTCAGCACCATGTCCTTCCAGTCCTCTTTCTTGGCAGTTCTTCTTTTTGTTTCAGCATAGTCACATGATCCTGTCCATGATCATATCATCAAACCATGATATATCATCAAAATATAATATGCCAGAGCAAATAAGGACAACAAATCAGAGTGGGATAGTTAATATAAGGCATCAAGGTAGGGTTGGGGCTAATGGGGGTCTTAAATTCATGTACACTAATACTAGGAGTATTAGGAACAAGAAGGAAGAGTTTTTGGCCATGGTTGGCACTTCCAGACCAGAGGTTATAGGTATTAGTGAAACATGGCTGACTGTAGATGATATAACTAGTGGGATTGAATGTGATGGGTATAGTGTGTTCAGGAATGACAGAGAGAATAAAATGGGGGGAGGAGTATTGTTGATGATAGCTGATGAGCTCCAGCCAAGGAGAATAGAAGTTGAATTGCAGGATAGAGAAAAGAGCACATTTGAGGCCATTTGGTGTGAGATTGTGGCTAGCAGAACTAAATATACAATTGGGTGCTGCTATAGACCAGGTGATGGAAAAGATGGTGGTGACAGTATGCACAAGCAAATAGAAGAAATGGGTGGAAGGAGGGTGATTATTATGGGAGATTTCAACTATGGTCGCATTGATTGGAGTGAGGAGAGGACACATGGGAGGAAGGAACTGGATTTTATGCGGTTATTAAGGGATAACTATCTGCGACAGCATGTAATGGAAAATACTAGGGGTCAGAGAGTGCTTGACCTAGTAATTACATCTGAGGATTTGGCTGTAACAAATATGACCACATTGCCACCAATCGGTGAGAGTGATCATAGGGTCTTAACTTGGGAGGTGGCTAAAGGTGTAGAATTTTCAATTAAGACAGGGTACATGTGGAATTATCGGGCGGGAAAGTATGACAAGCTTAGGAGTTTCATTGGTTCAGTGCCATGGCATGTACAACTGCAAGGACTAGAAGTTGATAGTGCATGGGAGGTAGTTAAGAAGTGCTTGCATGAAGCAATGGCTGACTGTATACCTAGAGTCCGAATAATAAATCAAGTAGGGGTTAAATGGCTGAATAACACCATTAAGCTTGAGTTGCAAAAAAAGAAACAACTATGGAGGGAATTTAAGGAGAAGGGTGACCGGCAGGCACATGAACGGTATAAAGCGCAGGCCAGAAGGGTGACGAGTGTGGTAAGAAAAGCAAAAAAGGATTACGAAAGAACATTGGCCATGCAGGCTAAAGAGAATCCTAAACAGTTTTTTAGATATGTAGCAAGTAAAAGGAAAAATGTACATGGCAGATTGATTTTAAAGAATGCCGATGGTAGGGAGGTAACTGAATCAGTTGAGATAGTTGAGTTACTGAGTGAGCACTTTGCAAAAGTATATCATCAAGGTGGTGACATTGCAGAAACGAATAAACCAGTAGATTATACGGGAATTGTGGTTAATGAAGTGGAGGTGAGTAGTCTATTGCATAACCTCAATGTCAATACATCTGTGGGATTGGATGGTATACCAGCTCGTGTTGTACGAGAAGCAGCTAAAGAATTGTCAGTACCCTTGACCATTTTGTTTAATTTGAGTCTTGGGTCTGGGTTAGTCCCGAGCAGGTGGAAAGAGGGGAAAATAGTTCCACTGCATAAAGGTGGTTCCAAGACTGCTGTTGTAAATTACCGACCGATTAGCATATCAGGAATCATTGTAAAGGTCTTATAGAAAATAGTCAAAAGGAAAATACAAGATTGGATTGAAGAAAATGGGATACTGTATCGGGGACAGCATGGTTTTGTGAAGGGTAGGTCATGCCTCAGTAACTTGCTCACGTATTATAACACAGTGACGGCTGAACTGGATAAGGGTAATGGGTTTACGGTGATTCTACTGGACCTTGCCAAGGCCTTTGACAGGATTCCACATGGAATTCTAATCAGTAAATTGCAGCATATGGGAATGGACATAGGGTTGGTGAGATGGATAGGAGGGTGGTTGACGGAGAGATATCAGAGAGTGGTTTACTCGGGAGTAGAGTCCACAAGACGGCCTGTGACTAGTGGTGTGCCACAAGGATCTGTTCTTGGACCAATGCTGTTTAATTTGTTCATAAATGATATAGGAAATGATCTGAGAGGAACAGTTCATTTGTTTGCGGATGATGCGAAGTTGGGTAGGGCAATAGTGAATGCAGATGACGTCAAAATTTTGCAGGATGATTTGGATAGATTGGAGGTCTGGGCTAAGGAGAATGGATGTCAGTTTAATGTGGCAAAATGTAAGGTTATGCATTTTGGGGTGAAAAGATTGGAGGCAGTTTACTGCATTGGTGGAACCCTGCTCCAGGAAATTGATGAGGCACGAGATTTAGGAGTGTTGGTGGATAGGGAATTGAAATTTAGGGGACACATTGCAAAAGTGACCAAAACAGCTCATCAAATCACTTGGTTGCTGAAGAATACGTTGACAAGCAGAGACAAGCAGGTTATTGTTCCTCTCTATCGAGCCTTGATAAGACCCCATCTAGACTACTGTGCTCAGATTTGGTCACCTAGGTTTCTTCTTGATGGGGAGGATGTGGAGAGGATCCAGAGGCGAGTGACCAAGATGATAGCAGGTCTGTGGAATGAACCGTATGAGAACAGGTTGAGGATTTGTGGGTTGCAAAAATTGGTTGATAGGCGGAGGAGGGGAGATATGATTGAGACATTCAAATTACTGAAGGGTTTCTATAAAATTAATTCAGAAGATATTTTTGAGAACAGGGCTGGTTGTGGGAGGACTAGGGGACATCCATGGAAACTGGGCAAAAGTGTGGTTAGTAAAGGTGTTAGAGCTGGGTTCTTTACTTTTAGAGTAGTGAATGAGTGGAATGCGCTCCCTGAGTCTGTAGTGGATGCTGTGACAGTGAATGAGTTTAAGGCGAGGTATGATAGATACTGTATGAATGTCAGATAGTTGTGATGAATATGATTTGGGGCCTCCCTCGATGAGTCTAATGACTCCCTGGAGTTGCCCGTAATAATAGTAATAATAGTAATAAACCATGTTCTTCTTTTTTTACCTCTTGATCCTCTTCCCATAATCTTTCCTTCTTAAACTGTTAGTGTCCTCTGTCCTGCTGATCCCCTCACTCAATACATGTCCTGCCAGTCTCATCTTTCACTGAATCATTTCCTGCAATAAAGATGTCTGTGTTTTCATCCTCTTTGGTACCTCTGCATTTGTCACATGTTCTGTCAATGAGCTTTTCAGGACTCTTCTTTGTAGCACCACATTTCAAAGGCCTCTATCTCTTGTCTCACTCTCTTCTTGAATACCCAGATCTCACTTCCATATGTGAAAACTGGCCAAACTAATTCTTATCATTCTCTTCTTTGTCTCTATACCCACAGATCTTCTCAGAAGATCTGTGGGTATGGCGTTTTTATTTTTATTTCTTTATCTTGCTTTCCATCTGCAGAAAAGTAAGTGCTTAAATATTTGTTTTCTGTTGTATGTTCAATTTTTATTTTGCTTATGAATATTTCTGGTTCGGATCTATTATCTTTTGTGATTCTCATAAATTTGGTATTTTTTGCATTTAAATGTAGGCCAAAATCTTTACCTTCTTCAATTAGTAGCTGCAGTAATTTGATTAATTTGTCACTGTTTCCTGCAATTAGAATAGTATCATCATCATATCCAAGATTGTTGTATTTTATACCATTGATACTGATTCCTATTTTTTTTTTGGATCTTTTTCATCAGTCTAACAGTAAATATTAAATAGATTTGGTGAAAGGATGCAGCCCTGTCTAACTCCTCTTTTTATTTTCACTTCAGCAGTCTCAGAGTTGCATTTTCTGCTTGGAGTAAATAATTTTTATAAGTGTATGTACATAATCTTCTAAACTTTCAGAAAGACTTGATCGAAGTCTTTCTGAAAGTCTATGAAGCATATGTATATGTTCTTGTTCCTTTCAAGTGATCTTTCCAGTAATATTTTAGTTCCAGGATAGCATTAATGGTTCCCATTCCTCTTTCTGTTGTTTACTTAGTTCACCGGTTAAGGCTCTTTCATGCCTCTAAAAATGATTTTAGAGGCATGAAAGATTAGGTTCACAGTTCTGTAATCCTCACAATTTTGTGCATTATTTTTCTTTAGAATTGATATGCAGAGCGATGTTGTAAAATATTTAGGTAATTCAATTGTTTTATGGACGTGCTGAATGGTGTCCACTAAGTAGATGTTATTATTATCAGTCAAAGCTTTCAGCAGTTTTGTAGGGGATGCTATCACACCCAGAGGATTTATTACTAAGAAGATTCTTGATTATGTGTTGTACCTCATTTCTTGTAGGTAGAATGGGTATCTGTTGCTGCACATAACTTAAGGTGTCGTAAATCGTCGCTCATGTTTCATCATCATCATAGAGGTTTGATAAATATTCCACCCATCTCTCATTTATCTTTTCGTTATCAATGTTTCCCTCTTTGTCCTTGATGTTGACACATTGTGTTCGTTTTGCTTTTCCATTAAGTTCTTTCACTTTCAGGAATGCTTCTCTGGTTTTGTTCTTTTTTGCGACACTTCTATCTCGGCCCATTGTTATTTATCGTCAAAGATATGTCAAAGATTCTTTCAATCTTTCTTCTTCATTTGCTCTTCTTTTCCATGTTCTTCTTTCATCGATAAGGTCAATTACTTTTTGCGTTATCCATGGGTTTTCTTTCTTTCTTCATGTTTACTGATATGGTTCTTAGCAGAAGTTATGATATCTGTTTGTTCCATTGGGAAGGTTCACTTTCATTTTGTAACTGTACAGCCAGTAGTTCTACAATATTTTCATTAAATTTTGATTTTACTGTTGCATTTTGAAGCATCTGTAAATCACATTTATGGGGTTGTTCCTTTTAATTTTTATTGCTTTCAGACGAACATTTATCATCATTAGGACTAGTCTATGGTCAGACTTGGTATGACCACAGTCAGCACTTGGCATGACCTTTGAGTTCCGTACTCCATCTAAGAAACGCTTATTGATCATAATGTAGTCTAACTGATTTTTATATCTTCCATCAGGACTTTCCCGGGTGAATCTTGCTGTTGGTGTTTGTTCAAAATAAGTGATAGTTACGATGAGATTGTGTTTGTTGCAGATGTCAACTAATTTTTGTCCTCTCTCATTCCGAATTCCAAGTAGAAATGGTCCCACATGGGCAGATATTCTCTCTGATCCAATTTTTGCATTCCAATCGCCCATAACACAAATTGCGGCATTTTTCTGGCCTCCAGCTACCTTTACACACCACTCTATTTCATCATACATGTTGTAAGCATCTACTTCTTCATTCTGTTCTGTAGGAGTACATATCTGAACGATAAGCATATCTCTGGGCTTGGCATTCACTAGAATTGCTATTACTCTATCTGATGTTTTAATTACATAAGTGTTTTTGTTACTAATTTTATTCTCCACAATGAACGGTACACCCCTCTTTGATATTTCCCAACTTGAAAAATATACTTTATATCATTTGGAAGTTTCGATTCAAAGTCCAACGAACCCTTTCAAAAGGAACTTATTCCCAATATACCAATCTCTCTCTCTCTCTCTCTCTCTCTCTCTCTCTCTCTCTCTCTCTCTCTCTCTCTCTCTCTCTCTCTCTCTCTCTCTCTCCCTCTCTCTCTCATCACAGTAGCAATCTTCAAGCAATTTCTGCTTTAAGCTTCTTTATAGCAGTCACTGACTAACGATGTCGTAGGGCCTATTGCATCACCCTGACCACCGTTCCGGCCGTAATGGAATGACCCGGGGTTTATTTCTCATCTGTTGAGACCTAGCGGAAGTTTTTACAGGATGAGCCTTCAGAACCATCCAGAACCAACAGTAAGATACAGTTTCTACAAACCAACCATTGAAAATAAAATAATATTTCTAAATAATCTAAGGATTATTTAGAAATATTAAATTAACGAGTAATTAATAGTGTAACCAAAGTTCTTTCTTAAAGACCTGTTTTCATTCTGGGTTTAAAGGATAATTTAGATATTAGAAAATAAATCAGTTCAACATTATTTCAATAAAAACTCGTCCTATTTTGTCCAAAAAAGCATGTAATATTTTCTATTTCTTCGTTCATGCAAGTCCAGATGTAGTCTCGTTCTCTTTACGCGAACGCACTCATAGATAAAGTGGTCTATTGGACCTCTTCTCAACAAATGTCGCAAACTGCCTCCACTAAAATTTCTTCGAGGGGGAACAACCGATTTTCTAAACAACTTGTTCGCCTGGTTATGGGGTATTCATTATAGCAGTCAGTATAATGAATTCATTATCCCCCCATCCCCCACCTTTCTTCATGTCTTGCTTATGAAAAACTTTGAAGAAAATTTTTTTCTCAAGTCAAATCGAAACCTACCATTTCATGGAGATATATCGAGGACGATATTCATAGTTTGGAAACATAATGTCTCCGACTTAAATAACTTTCTTTATTCCATCATTTACTCGTATCACGGAGAAATCCAGCATACGTGACACTGGAGGTGTATACGAAGTATTATTCATTCGAAATTGATTTCCAAAAAGGCAAACGCACTCTGTACACAGACAACAAATGTTGTAGCCTGCTTGCGGAGTGGTGTAGGTAAATTGCCTCAAGATTAGAAGAATATTTGGCAAAGCATGAGTCACTGGGCCAATGGTGGACGACCAGTAAAGATACCCAATCATCGTCATTAGGCGTAATCATCGTAGAGGTCAATGATTAAGACTAATCATCGACGACTATGTCTACAGTTTGCATCTGAGACATCTTTGGACCATTAAAGCTGAAACATAGTTGCCCTTTTTTGGAAGAATGTCGCTTCCAGCTATGTCCTGTGGACAGCTGCTGGAGAGTTAGGGTAAAATATATTATTACATAATATTAATACTAACATTTCTGGTATTAACGTGATTCAAGAGAGAGAGAGAGAGAGAGAGAGATGGCGCTTGAATTCTCGACATCGAACGCTCGCAGATCTACTGGAAGCAATCCTGATGGCGCGGTACAGCAAATGTCCTGCAATATTCGAAGGGCTTGTTAGAGTTCACATCACGACACGTAGCTGCAGTTCTTGAAGAAACATAGGCCTGCGAACTATAAGAATGATGGCCATAACATTTCCGCAGTGTATAAAACCATTATCTCCCATCTATACCGTAGTGACTGGCTTTTATTCTTCTTCTTTCTCACTAAATGCAGGATCACCTCAAGCATTGTGTACATTGCCCTCCTATTGCTAAACCGAACATTTACAGGCTTTCAATACAATCATCATTCTGCTTTCTTGCTGCTTGCCAACGTTTGGATAAGTCTTGTATTCCACTTTCCGCCAATTGCTGACACGTTATCTATACATAATTAGTTTTTTTCATGTAGTACCTTTATCTGGTATTAGCATGATCTGGCTAAACACCTATTTGAATTACTTTGCGACACACCCACGTCTTCTGCGTTGCTTCAACAGAATGTAAACACTTTAGCCGTTCTAAATAAACTGTACGTGTGGCGTAATATTACATGGAAAAGCAGTTTAAAGGACGAAGTGTGCCACAACCAAGGAACTAGACGTGTCTTTATTTTTGAAGACAGTGAGCCAGGAACTAGTTTAAACGGTCGGTCTATTGCTTATATAGGGTTAATTTCTTTGAGTAATGTGTGCATCCATGAGATCAGAATGAAATTTTTTGATCATTATTTGCTCTTTTTTTTTAATTGAAAAGAACATTTACGGATTGTAGCCTGGTATACGGGACAAAATTGGACTTTTATTTATTTATAAAACAGAAAATTTATTTATATTTTATTTTTTAATCTTGTGATTTCAAAAACTGTAGATAAGTTATAGAACAGTTGTTCCACATCTATTGGATTAAATAAAAGGGAAAAAGTACTCATCCTGATGATAATCTCAAATTATTTTTGATATGCTGCAAGATTTTTAGTAAAATAGGGCTGCTGAAATTTACCCCTCCCCTCTACCCGTATTATTTGAGTAGCGTATCTATTTCTGCCTTAAATGACTTTGAATTTTGTGTGTAATGTCATACTTTATGATAATTTAGTGTCATTGTTGTACTACGACGCTAGAAATCACTCTATAAGGACAGATTCTTTCTTTTTTCTTTGTTAAAAAAAATCTTTCTTTTTTTTCCTGTTTTTTTTTTTTAAAATTAAATCTGTCCAAGAATTGCTTTAAAAATCTTATTATCATATATAATAATTTTGTTGTTTTGACCAAAGCAAGCACAGTTTGACAAAATAATTCATTTATTAAAATTATTATGTGAGCATATCACCATACGACAATCTTTACAACTGAAACCCACAAAAATTGGATACAATTCATAAGTGAAAAATCTGGACGTTAACAATACTGTTTATATTCGTGTAATAATAAACTTAATTTTTATTTGTAATTTGCTTAAATTTGTAATTATTAAAATGAGTTAAATTAAAGATATCTGTTCTTTCCTTTACTTGTCAGGTTTTAATAGGATTTTAAACCAATATATTTAAATTACATTATCAATTAAAAATATGATATTCAGTGGAATAGCAAAATAAATTAGTTTAATTTGAACTAGAAATCCTTTGCTGGTTTCATAAGTCGGACAAAGAAGAATTGTTTCAGGTGATCTACTCCAAACTATTCTTTCAATTTGCATTATCTGCTTATAAGCATCATCATCACAATGTTTGGGATTTTCTGAAATTTTTCATGTAGCTCTTAATAAACAATAATGAACTGAAATAAAAGTTAAATTTAGTTCTACGTATTAGTTATAACTAAATTCAGTTGGAACACATAATAACGGCATAACACATAACTCCATTATACAAAAAAATTATCCTGTTAAAGTTACGGGGATAAAAATCATCCTTATCCTGTTTCTTTGAGTATCTCGTAAAATCTTAAAATCGTAATATAAACTTAAATTTCAACTTATTTTAATAAATAAAAGGTGTCGAAAAATATGTTAGGAGTTCTTTTAAAAATTTTGAAATATTTCCTTATTATTTAATAAAAATTAAAATAAAATTAAACATACTATAATTTTACAAAATTTAAAACTGAAATTAATAAAAAAGGAAATAAAATTCAAATTAAACACAAAATAAACTAGCAGTATTGTGTTAAAATAAATTCCATAGAACGTGTTTGCAATTCACTTCATGTTAGACATTAATACAGTGAAATTGTACAAATGAAATACAGATCACACAATATGCAACGGTAAATATTGTATTTCTGATGTTTTTTAAAACTTCTCTTCCGAGCCTTCGCTTTCAACAGAATTCGATTTCTTCAGGGAATGACTTGTACGTGAAACAGTCCTTGCAGGGATATCGTGTTCTTCGGGAACGTATCCCGGTAGGTCTCGGGGATCATTATCTTCAAAAGTGCTCAAAGCATCTGGAAAAACTGTGTCAAAGGTCGAGGGAAAAGGCTTCAAAATCACTGGGGGATAATAAGGAACTAACGATAGGGGATCGTCTCTCATACAAGAAGTATTCGCTTTCGCAGCTGATGAAGTTTTTCCCAAATTTTCTGAATTAAAACAGGCGAAAAAACAAAGCATGAACCCAGACAGGGTCAGCAGGCCTCCTATCACCAGAAACACAATCCCAGTGGTCTGCATGTTCTTGCAAAAGAGATCTTCTGCGGGATTGCTACCGTGAAACAGCACTGTTAGTACAGCCCCCATCACTAATAGACCTATTCCCATGATGCACGAGCAATAAATAAACTGACCAGCTACCAAAACCCCTGCAACTCGAGCTCCACCCTCTAGTAGGTCGTAACTGAAGATCGGGAGGTTCATCATTTTCCTTGGGATCTGCATGTCTGTGGATGTCTGGAAAAAAAAAAAGAGCATCACTGATCATTCACTTACACCCCCTGGCGGGGAAATCGTGACTTATATGACTTCGAAAATGAAGAATGAGAACTGAAAACAGTTGTAAAGAGTTTCGGATATTAAAGCTTTAGAGTTATCTCTTTCTGAGTGTTAATTTTTAATCCATTTATTACAATAAGAAGAAATATATAATTTATTATCTTTATTAAAAAATATGGCATTTATTTTCTGAAATCCAGAATTTATTTAGAATATAATGACACACCATTTTATTTTGTATATGTAAAATAATGACATCCTGTTTTGTTAAAACTCGTTTGGTCATGAAGAACGTTTTTTGGTTCTTTCAAAGCATTTCAAAAGATGAATATATTTTTATATATTTATATTTATTATATTATATATTTATTATATTATATATATTTATTTAAATATTTAATAATCAAGCGGAATCAAGCAGCTGATAAAGTCCTCTTAAATAAAATTGTTTTTGGAATTGCAATAGAAACAGCTAAGGTTTTGAGGTAATCGTTTTATACATTATTATACATTATTTATACATTATATATACATTATATCTGTAGATTACGTGAATTGTTCTAGTCGGTTTATCTGTTTTCAATAAAAAACTGAAGTTTAGAGGGGAAATGGGCAGGATAATACAGCACATCAGTTATATTGATTAGAGCCTGTAGTTGGAGAGCGAATACACCAACTACTCGACCGGCAATGCAATTTAGATACTGTTTACTACTAATATGATAGTTTATCACAATGTGATTATTATCTAAGTTGCATGCTTCGAATATTGGACTTTCCGCATATACAATTTTTTTTTTTTTTTTTTTTTTAATATTAAATCCAGCTTTCTGTGATCTGTAGGAATTATCAACTGTCCATTCTGTCAGGAAAAAAGTAATCTGTTTAAACTCAGAAATTGTTTTTCGAATTTGCACATAAATAAATAAACTTTAATTTACGCTATATTAATTACCGTATATGTCGGCGTATAAGACGAGGCCTAAATTTCAGGCTATTTTTAGGTTTTAAGCTTATGTCGGTTATATAAGACGACCCCCCAATTTCTTCTTTCTTGTATCAATGAAACGTTACGTATTGTTGTTATATCCGTTATTTTTATATCTATGCATATCCGTTATTTTTTGCATAGCATAGATTTAGTATTTACGCGAATTACCCTAATTAAAAGTGATTAGCTCCGATTTTAATTAATTATTAATTTTGCATTTTTTTTTTTAAATTTTAAGATTATTAAAAGTGTTATCATTTAAAATCATGGAACCAGCAACAAAACGAAGAAAGAATGAAGCTCGATTTAAAATAAGGGTAATTGAAACGGCAAAGTAAACTAATAACTGTACTGCTGCACGAAAGTTTGACATAACCGAGAAGATAGTAAGAGCATGGAGGAAGAAAGAAGATATTTAAAAAAAAAATGCCAAAGAAAAAAATGTGTGATGAGAACAGGGATCACCCGATGGCCGCAACTGGAAAATGACGTTGCAGAATGGGTATTGGAACAAAGGCAGAATATCTTGTTAAAAAAATGCGATTAGAGCATATTCACTAAAATGGTCAAGATTGAATCGATGAAAGTATAGAATTTCATGCTACTTCAGGATGGTGTAATCGTTTTATGAACAGATAAAATCTGATAATACGACAAAAAACGAAAATTGCTCAAAACCTATCAGCAGATCTTGACCACAAACTTACCAGTTTCCATAAATTTATTATTCAGTTGAGACAAGAACATAAATTTCTATTGTCAAATATTGAAATATGGATGAAAGTCCTATGAGCTTTGATATGATAAGCAATAAAACAGTGGAGTCTAAAGGTAGTAAGAGTGTGCTCGTTCGAAGTACAGGTTATGAAAAAACAAGGTTTACGGTTGTGTTGTTATGTTTGGCTGATGGAGCCAACTTGATCATCTTCAAACGTAAAACTAAAGCTAAGATAAAATTTCCTTCAGGTGTTTTTGTACATTTTCACCAAAAAGGACGGATGAACGAAAATGGTGTGAAATTATGGATAAATAATGTGTGGAACACGCGACCAGGCGGTATAATGAAGAAACGCAGTTTATTAGTATGGGATATGTTTCGTAGTCATTTAACTGAGAATACTAAAAGTCTTCTAGGAAAAAATAACACGAAAATTGCTGTTATACCAGGTGGTTTGATTTCTATATTGCAACCATTAGGCATCTGCTTGAACAAACTATTAAAGATCACATGCGAGAAGAGTGAAATAATCGGATGTTGACTGGTGAAAAAAAAATATTTACGAACGGTGGATCTATGCGCCCTGCATCACTTGATATGTTGTGCAATTTTGTGATCAAAGCATGGAATAAAGTAAAAGTAGAGACTGTAATAAAATCATTTAAAAAGTGTGGCATCTCTAATCTTATGGATGGTACGGGAGATGATCTGTTGTGAGACACTGATGACGATGAAAACGAAATCAATTCACCGGATTCAAATTGGGATCCATATGACGATCATTTAAACAATGAATCTGAAGAACTATTTTCAACAGATAACGAAGAAAATTAACATGAAAATTGAGGTTAATAATTATTATTTGTTTTTAAAACATATCTGTCGTAATATTTTAAATAAATTTATGTAACAAAAAATTAATCTTATTTGCTTATAAACACTGCCTAGTTTCTTATATAACGATATATTGTAACTACAGAAAACGAAGGGTTTTCTGTAGTATTTGAGAGTCGTCGTATACGCCGACATATAAGGTACTTATTAATTTATTATATTTATTATGCTGTATTAAATTATATAATTTATTTTATTTAATTTATTATAATATATGTTACATAATAATAATATATAATTAATAATAAAAATAATTCTCTATATATAATATTTATCTATCTATATGTTCACTGGGCATGCCGTATGGTCACTCCGATGTTCTGTGATGTGCCACACCAGGCCTCGCCATGTAGTCCTGTTGTTTGCTTTTCTGGCAGCCTCAACTCTCTGAAGATCAGTCACTCCACACAGAATCCATCCATCTCATTGATGGTCTACCCCTTCCTCTTTTTCCAGGAACTTTACCTTCTATTACTGTTCTGAGAATTCCCCCTTCCATCCTTTCTATGTGTCCAAAATATTTTAACTTTCCTCTGTCAATATCCTTAAGGAGTCTTAAAGTTCTACTGATCTTTTCTAACACCCATTCTTTTGTATGCCTTTCAGTATATGATATCCTTAGCAGCCTTCTGTTACACCACATCTCAAAAGCAGATATTCGTTTCTTATCTGACTTCTTTAGGTTCCAAGTCTCACATAAGTAGCTGTTGGAAAAACAACTGCGTCCAAAACCCTTAACTTTGTTCCCATGGAGATAGATCCATCCTTCCAGATTTTAGACAGGTCTCTGCTGTTGTTTTAGCCAAACCTTTTTCTGACGTCTTCTGAACAGCAATTCTTCACATTAATAATGGATCCCAGGTACTCAAACTTGCTGACTTCCTCAATTCTTTCTCCATTAAGGTACACTTGTTTCTCAAGAGCTTCTCTGTTTGTATTTCCTTTGAGAACCATAATTGCTGTCTTGCTAGAATTGAGTTGACGTACTCTGTTATTACTGATCTTGTTAACTTCGTCAAGAATTAGTCTCAGTCTCAGTTCTTCCATGTCATTACAAAGCAGTACTGTATCATCAGCATACCTTAGATTACTGATCAATCTACCCCCTATCCTAATTCCTGTCCTGAGCTCATCCAATGCTTCACGCATGATGTCCCCTGCATATATACTAAACAAGCGAAGTGAAAATAAACATCCTTGCCTAACTCCTTTTCCAACTTGAAGCCAGTCAGTCAATCTAACACCGGTTCTTACCGTGGCTTTTTGCTCCCATTACAAGTTGGCTATCAACCTGATAGTGTGTTGAGGAAAACCCATTCTTTTCATTACTTTACACATTTTCACATGCTCAACACAGTCAAAAGCTTTAGAGTAGTCTAAGAAACACATTATCAGAGGGAGTCTGAATTCTTTATATTTTTCTATGATCTGTCTAAGGCAAAGGATCTGATCTCTGGCGCCCTTACCTTTCTTAAAACCAGCTTGTTCCTCGGGCATCTCTGCCTCAACTTTGGCCTCAATCCTATTTAGCATGCTCTTCCATAAAATTTTGCTTACATGAGATATTAAACTAATAGTTCTTGCACGCCTTCATATCACCTTTCTTATGTAGTGGTATGAAACCGACTTCTTCCAGTCTCTAAGCCATGATCCTATCTCCCATATCCTTGTAATCAATCCATGAAACACTCTTATCTCTCCGTCCCTTGTGGCCTTAATTAACTCCGCCGAGATTTCATCTGCACCTGAGGCCTTATTGCTGTTAAGCAGCTTAACTGCTCTTTCAACTTCATGCCTAAGTGGAGGAGGTTCCAAATCAAATTTTTTCTGATGAGAGGGTTCCGCATTTTCTTTATCTGCTGTGCTGTATAGTTCCTCACAGTATTCTTTCCATCTGTTTTTGATTTCCAACTCTTCTGTTAGTAATGATCCATTCCTGTCTTTGATGACATTCAATTTACACTTAAAGTTGTGACTTAAGTCACGAACTAAATAAAACATCCTTTTATAATTGTGGTGCCTCCTCATCTGGAACTCTATCTCTTCATTTATTAGTATAAAACCTTTCCTTGTCCTGCTTGATATTTCTTCTGACTTCTCTATGTAATCTCTTGTAATCTTCAGTCCCTGTGACTCTTTGTTTCTCCAACCTCCTTCGTTTGATTAGTTCTCATGTTGAATCTGATATCCATGGGTCTCCTGGTCTTCTTATTGGGCCGAGATACTTCTTCTCTGTATCCTGTATTATCACATTGACTCCTTCCCAAAGCATTTCTGGTGCGTTCTCCTCATTGGTCTACAAAACATCATCCAACCGAGTTGATGTTTCTTCAGTGAATCCACTAGGAATTACTCTAACATCCAATCTAGTGGGATGTGCCTGACCTGGACGTTTTCGGAGTCTTAGTCTTACGTTGGCTGTTACTATTTGATGGTCTGTTCCACAATCTGCTACAGGGCAAGTATGCACATCAGAGATGCTCGTCTTCCACTGCTGGAGAGCCAGGATGTAATCAATCTGGTGCCTTGACCTATCAATGTTAGATGTCGGAGTATAGGTCTGTCGTGGAAGTTTCTGGAAGCAGGTATTAGTAATACCTAATCTGTTATCGCGGGAAAATTCCAACAGTCTTTCACCACGGGTGTTACGTTCACTCAGACCAAACATGCCACACTCCAGCCTGACTTTCATACTCTTTCCCACTTTTGCATTTAAGTCCCCTAAGATGTACAGTATGTCTCTCCTTGGTAGGCAGTCCAAAACAGTTTGTAAGTTTTCATAGAATTCTTCACTCTCTTCTTCAGGCCTATCCGTGTGGGGTGCATACACCACCACAATCGATACATTGGTAGGCTGAGCCTTAAGTCTAATAGAAAGTATCCTATCATTAATGGAGTTATAATCAAGAAGGCTTCTTGCATGAGCTATCTTCAGTATCACAGCTACCCCCATGATGTTTTGAGTCACCACCTGAGTAAATAACTACCTTACCATCCTCTCTTTTGACGTGACCTTCTCCATTCCACCTGGTCTCTGTAATTCCCAGGATGTCAATTTTATACCTGTACATCTCTTTACAGACAATCTCAAGAGTACCCATCTGTAGACCCCGAGCATTCCATGTGCCTATGTAAAATTCCCTTCTAAGATTAATCTTATACCTTCTGTGTTGCTCATTCACAGTATCACTGACTTTTGGTGGAGACTGTAATATAATTCTCGAACAGGACCCTCTTCCTAAGCCCGGAACGGGGCTCCGATTATTCTGCGCGACAGCCGATTCAGCATGAGTTGCGTTATAAGGCACAACCATATTAGCATTTTGGAGTGAAGTCACTGCAAAAAGAAAGTGGTAGAGTTGCAGAGGCCCTTTCCACCTAAGATGAAATAGCAAAATAGGAAAGATTTACCCCTAGTCATCGAATACTCTAATAGCATTGGAGGCGGGGGAGCAAGAAGAAAAGAAAAAAGGGGAGGGACCAGTCTACAGATAATATAACAGATGTATATTAAGTGAAGTAAGGCATGGTCCAGCATCAGGTACCTCGGGTCTGCCATGCCTGTACTCACTGAAGTGAGCCCTTGTGTACATATATAAATATATATAATACTTAAGCAGGGCTAAATAAAAGGAAGTGTATTCATTTTAAGTTGTAAATGAAGGGAGTAAAATAATTACTTCGAGAAGAAATTTTCAGGTAATTTAAAGGATAATTATTAAATCATTATAAAGTTTCTCGTTAACTGAAATATTACTTTGAAATTTCTTCCTTATGATTTTAGTTCCTTTACTTTTTCTTTGATAATTATAAGTATCTTAACACACTAATCAAAGTTAACAATCAGATGAAATTATCAAAGGAGCTGAGATTGTATCATTTGGAAAGGATATTGGATACAGAATCCAATACCCTTGGAGGGTAATGGATGGCAATGCTGTAGCCAATGAAGTTCTAACTGAGGCTCGGCTATTGCTGTTACCCTCCTGCCATGATCAGAGCTTTAATTGCTCAATAACACCTTATCCTTACACTGTCCTCTACAGCTAACAGGGAAGATGAAAAGCATTCTTGCTTCGCCCCTTTAAGCCAGTCCTTATAAGGACTATAAGGATCATTTGGAAAATGGGGAATCAGTCGACCGTGAGATGCGGTGATTGATTCATTCAATCCAATACCTTTGAAGGGTAATGGATGGCAATGCTGAAGCCAATGAAGTTCTAACTGAGGTTCAGCTATTGCTGTTATCCTCCTGCCATGATCAGAGCTTTAATAGCTTAATAACACCTTATCCCTACACTGCCCTCTACAGATAACGGGGAAGATGAAAAGCATTCTTGCTTCGCCCCTTTAAGCCAGTCCTTATAAGGACTATCATTTGGAAATCCTGTGTGGTGGCCGGGATAAGAATAGCTCCACCTCAGCCCATGCATGTCGTAAGCGGCGACTAAAATGGGTACCCAGGAAGGGTAATGGATGGTAATGATGTAGTCAATGAAGCCTCTAACTGAGGCTCGGCTATTGCTGCTATGCCCCTGCCATGATCAGAGCTTATAGCTCAATAACACTCTATTCTTACATTGTCCTCTGCAGATAACGGGAATATGAAAAGCATTCTTGCTTCGCCCGTCTAGCAAAAAAAAAAAAAACATTTGGGACTCAGCGTAACGGATGGCAAGGCTGTAGCCAATGAAGCTTTAACTGAGGCTCGGCTATTGCATTTACCCAGTCATGACTAGAGCTTTCAGCTCAATAACTCCATCCACACATTTTCTCAATCAGATGAAGTGATAAAGAGTCAAGGACTCAGCCCCCCCCCTCCTAAATAAAATCGTTTGGGACAGGTATTTCTATCCTGTAGTTTGCAAGTTTTCTATTTTTCAAATAGCAGTTTGTTTAACATATCTGGAATATAAATGTTCCTGGTAGATTTTTGTAATGATTGTTATATTTATATGTAACATAGTTATTTGTTTGAGGTCTTGTTATATGGTACGTGGTTCTAGTAATTCTGTAGTTAGCATCAAAGTAATGTTTTGCATAACTGGATAGTGACCGTGGTGTTTAGCTGCTAATATTTTAAGTGCTGTCATTGTATTTCGAATAAAGTTGGTATCATCTCTTTGCTCCCAGAACACCAACTTTATCATTTTATTCTGCACAGATATTAATCTGTTTATTTTATTAGTCTGCACAGATTAGATATGTTGTTATAGCATATCTTAATACATTTTCTCATAATGCCCTGTATATAGAGTAAGTGCTTTTATGTACGTAGGAGCTAAACATTTGAATCTGTTTAGTTTGATTGCTATTACTCAGTTTCATTTGTAGGTGTTTCATGGGGCTTTCCAGTTCACACCTGCATCAATTAATAATAATAATAATAATAATAATAATATAATTTTAACAGGTCGTTAAAATTATATTATTTTAACGACCTATGGCTGAGGAAGATCCTTCAGGATCTTCCTCAGCCATAGTCAAGTTAGCAGGTCTTGGGCGTGGACAGTATAGTTTTTTCCCCAGTTTATCCTGGGGTTTTTTCATCCCTCAAAGCAGGCAAACCGGTCTTGAGAACTCAACACTACGGACATAGGATACACCGGGGCGTAGGGCTAACGACCTTATCCTGTGAATGATTTGAGGTCCGATGATTAATAAACCTTCGACACTGCAAGGTAAAAGAGGGAAAAGGAAGATGAGATTTTAGCAACACAAGAACAGGCATTAAAAACTAATGCAATGAAAGCAAAAATTGTGAACATCAATAATAACAGCAAATGCAGATTATGCGATCAGAAAGATGAGACTGTAGAACATCTAATCAGTGCCCGCAGCAAAATAGCTCAAACCGACTATAAATACCGCCATGATCAAGTAGCCAAAATAATTCATTGACATGTACGCAAAAAATATGGCTTTCCTACTTCTGATAACTGGTGGCAGCATAAAATAGAGACTGTATTGGAAAACGAAACAGCAAAAATTCTCTGGGACTTTAGAATACAAACTGATCGGCATTTGGAACACAATAGACCTGACATCACAATTATCGAACATCGACAGGTTTGGGTTATCGATATCGCAGTACCCAGTGATAACAACAAAGAACGGAAAAAATTACTAAATATTGAGATCTGGCAATCGAAGTTGGCCGACTGTGGCTTAAACATACTAAAGTTATCCCAATAGTTATCGGTGTGTACTCGGTGCAATTACAAAGAAGATATTCAACTATTTACAGCAATTAAACATCAACGAACTCATCCCGTTATGACCTACAAAAAAAAAAAAACAGCATTACTTGGAAGAGTCCATATTTTACGACGCTACCTGACGGCAGCGTCGTAAATTCTTAGATTCTTGGGTAGAATCTGAATTGTTCTGTTATCACTAGTCAAAATGTTGTTTAAATGATATCTTGTTTTTACTGTGTATTAATTATGTGAATAATAATAATAATAATAATAATAATAATAATAATAATAATAATAATAATAATAAATATTATTAACCCTGCTGTAAAAAATGTACTTTCAATCTTCATGATTTGATAATAATAAAAATTATCAGTTAATTTTTAATAAATATTAATAAAGATCAACAATAATGATAAATTAATAATAATAGTAAAATTAATAATAATTAATAATAACTACAAACTGACAAAAATAATTAATAGTTCATTTTTAACAATAAAGTGAAAATATTAATTAATTATAACAATTAATCATTATTATTAATTATACACCAAATATTTTTACATTACTTTAATTATGAAATAGCAACTTTAATTCAAAACAGATGTACTTGGTCCATTCTGGTATTTTCGCATCCTGGTGATGAACTATTTATATTTATATTTATATTATATTTATATTTATATATATATTATTAAGTATTTATAAATTAGCATCATTCGTCTATATTTCAGAATAACACTATATGATAATTCATAATTTCAGAATAATACGATTTGATTTTGCTTTAAAAATTTCATGACCAGGAATAGTTTTTAAGCTCTATATGTGAAAATAATAAGTCAAATGCCACATTCTAGCCGTCAAGTCATCCAACATATGAGTAACATGACATGTATGTAATATTTACTCGATTCAATCATCAATTTTATACACAAGAAAAATAAATTATGATTAAGGGAAGTGCTGTTAGTGTTTCTAAGGTGATTGCATTTAACATGGTGGTGGGGGGGGGGTGTACAGCACCAACACTCAGCTAAGAACATCGGAAATCTGAATTGCTCTTACGAATCTGAATCAATTTTTTTCAGAGAGGTGAAGTTTTCCCACACAGCGAACTTATAAATGGTATTTATCATTCACTGAAGATCAAATTGAATATATGAGTAGTTATTGAAAAATCTGATAGAAAATGAATCACGAAATCTTCATTGTGTTGGACTGATCATTGTGTCTACATTGCTTAGAAGGTGGCTGAAACATTCTAAGAAATATTAACGTAATTATTAGATATATAAATTTGGGAAAAAATTGTTTATCAGCAATTCCTCTTGAAGGACAATTCGATTTAACCCAAGAATAAATAGTTTGAAGGCACACACTCTCTCTCTCTCTCTCTCTCTCTCTCTCTCTCTCGTGTGTGTGTGTGTGTGTGTGTGTGTGTGTGTGTGTGTGTGTGTGTGTGTTTGTGTGTGTGGTTCATTCTTTCTTTCTTTCAAGTGACATTGCGTGTCTGTCACTTGCGAAATGAGGTTTAAGCGTTCAGAGAGAGCGTTTCAAGCTTCACGAACACTATTAGAAACAAGGATGTCCATCGACAGTAGCATTTCAATGGTAGCGCCTTGCACTAATATCATAGCAACACGTTAGATGGCAACGCACATTAGAGGCAAACATGAATATTGATTAATAGTTGCGCGATCATCATTGTTGCTAACTACTACTACTTATGTTTCTAACCAGCTATGCCAAAAAAAAAAAAAAAAGAGCACACTAACTATGCCATTTCTTATTTTGCACTTAAACGTAAAGACTCCTGTTCATACAGCTCTAGACATCTCGATAAAAATGTAAACCCACAAACATCTTAGAATCAACAATTGAAATAAGAAACACAAAGATGTATTTTATTCCAGTATATGAGAAGTGGATTTTATGCTTTTCATAAACAGCTTATTAAATAATACGCGCCTATTAGCTCAGGTCGACATGCACATAAATATAAACATTACTAACCGATTTTGGAGAAAATTTAGTATCAAATACTGCGCCCTTTCAATTTGAAAAGAGAACAATAATGTTTAGTCGATATAGATTGATTAGGGGCCACCGCTTTAGTGAAGATAAGCAATTTCAGAACACAAGGCTTAAGCGCCCTCTATTGGCATAATGCAAGAAGTTTGAGAGGAGCTACTTCCCATTTTATTCGTAATAAGACTCAACCATCTCGAAAATTGATTTTTCTGACGGTGAGACATTTCTTAATCTACCCAACAGGACGTGGTTCTTGTTGTGCATCAGAGTGAGCTACAAATTCATTGTTATATTAATCACTTTGTTTCAAATTATTCTCTTTATTTCTTTTATCTCAACCTTATTTCTTAGTATCAGAATAACTATCTATAAGAAATCCTGTTATATTAAAATATCGGTTTGGACAGCTTAATTAAATTGATCATTTTTAAATTATTTCTCAGAAAATTCTGAATTTCTTAAAACACCTTTTTTTTTATGAAATATTATTTGAAATCATCAAACCGGGAAAACAAAATAAATTGTGACGGTTCGTAATTTGTTTGTTTCGAATTCTTAAGAAAATGCAAATTATAAATGCAATAAATTAAAATGCAAATTAATTATAACATATTAAATATAGGGCCTCGCCTACTCCATATAATGGAATGAAAAGCGTTAGCTTATTCTTTTATTTATTTTTTATATATAAATATAAATTGTTTTCCGTAATATATTTAAATACTTGTACCTTATTTAATTAATATTTTTAACTAATATATATTTTAATATTTATTTAATTTTAATGTAGTATATCAAGTTGCCTTATTTTGATCATTTGTATGATGATGATATTCAACCTGTATATCCTCTCCCCTCTTGGAGGAGGGTTAGGTCTACTTCTACCATGGTGACCTAGTCCATCTTAGAAGATGATGTATATATGTATGAAAGAATGAATGAAAAACATCACAAGCATCCATGACCAAGGTGGGATTCGAACCCACAGTCTCTTGGCTGAAGAGGCAGAAGCGATACCATTCGGCCAACCAGGCCGGCTAAGAAACTCTCTATTTACAAGAATTGTAACTGACGATTTCAACACATGATTTGGAAAATACGGGATTACTCAGAATAGTTGTATTTGACGACAGTACCTAACTGATGATTCTCGGGTAGAATCTAAATACCACTGCACGAGCAATCAGATTGTTGTGGATAATATTTTGTTGTTCTTGCTCTGTTCTTGTGCGAATAATAATAATAATAACATCAATGAAAGAACAGGCATTACGAAGTAATGTAATCAAAGCAAAAATGTGAACATCAATGCGCAATTTTATCTATTCAACAAAGAAAAATTAATGACACTAGCAATTTTAACTTTGATCAAGAGAAATATATAAAAGCAATTTCAGCTAACTAACACTATAAATACTTTCCCCTCGAAAGTTAAACAACAAGCAGCAGCAGCAGAATACACCAAAAGAGTTAGAAATATTCTGAAAACAAAACTAAATGGATTAAACACAATTAGAGCAATGAATTCTTGGGCTACACCAGTGATCCGATACACAGCTGGCATAATGAATTGGACTAAAGAAGACCTTGACAAACTGGACCGCAAAACTAGAAAACTAATGACTGTGCATCATGCATTACATCCACGAAGTGATATTGACCGGTTTTACCTACCGAGGAGAATAGGTGGACGGGGCTGCTGCAAGCGAGACAGAGTGTGGACGAAGAAGAAATTGGTTTTAGAAATTACATCGACAATAGCACTGAGCCATGCTTCAAGCAATTACACAAGAAGGCCTTCTAAAAGCAACAGGAAACAAACGCGATTACAAAAAAGCAAAATAACCGATATGTGCGGTGGAAAAATAAACCTTTGCAAGGCCAATTTCTTAGAGATACTGAGGAAAAAATTGACGTGAACAAGACGTGGAAATGGCTACAACACGGATACATTAAAAACGAAACACAAGAATTTATTCTAACAGCTCAAGAATAGGCATTAATGCAATCAATGCAAAAATTTGAACATAAATAATAACAACAAATGTAGATTATGCGATCAGAAAGATGAGACTGTAGAACATCTAATCAGTGTCTGCAGCAAAATAGCTCAAACTGACTATAAATACCGCCATGATCAAGTGGCCAAAATAATTCATTGGCATGTATGCGAAAAATATGGCTTCCCTACTTCTGATAACTGGTGGCAGCATAAAATCGAGACCGTATTGGAAAACGAAACAGCAAAAATTCTCTGGGACTTTAGAATACAAACTGATCGGCATTTGGAACACAATAGACCTGACATCACAATTATCGAACATCGACACATGTCCGGCTGTAGCTTAAACACACCAAAGTCATCTTAATAGTTATCGGTGCACCGATAACTATTGAGATGCAGTTTCAAAGAAGTTATGCTTGACACAGTCCATATTTTACGACGCTACCTGAGAGACTATTCTTAGATTCTTGGGTAGGATTTGAATTGTTCTGTATCACCTGCCGAATTGTTGTTTAAATGGTACGTTGTTTTGACTGTGTATCAATTATGTGAATAAAGTAATGATAATAATTACATCAGTGAAACACAGAACATATGCTAATTGAAGCTTACAAAGAAATGGCAGTGAAAGCAATAGATTCAGAAAAGCAGAGAAAGATGGCAAAAAGCGCAGAAGATTCGAAGTATAACACACACCATGGTCAATATTTGAAAGATATTGAAGGGAAGGTTGACAGTCGCTTAACTTGGCAATGGCTTCAGCAGGGTAACATCAAGAAAGAGAAAGAAAATGTGATACTTACTGCTCAAGCACAAGCAATACAAACGAATGCAATAAAAGGCAAAGATTGAAAAGATCCGTAACGATTGTAAATGCCGACTGTATAGAAATAAAGAAGAGAAGACAGTGAACCATCTACTTGGTTTTGCAGCAAGATTGCCTATGAAGATTATAAAAACAGACATGATTGGGTCACAAAAGCTGTACAGCGGAGCTTGTGTAGGAAATATGGTTTCCCAACATGCAAACTCCCTTTGGAACACTCAGTTGAAAATGTTATTGAAAATAAAAATGCCAAGATATTCAGTCAGATAGGCATCTGAAACATAACATGCCACGGATCACGGTGAAACAACATTGAAAGCAGCAACATTCCATTTGTCATATGAGCAACAAGAAGAACATTTATGAAACATCCGGAAAAGTTGAGCCTCCTCAAACCATTCAACTCCAGAAAATTGCACTTTTAAGGACAGCTCACGTTTTACGATGATATGTAGTCGAGTCCTCGGCCTTTGGATAAAGCTCGAATTGAATTCATTTGCCAGTCAAAGATTTCATTTTTCTATTTCATGTTTTTTGTTTCTTCTGACTGTGAACTTCGTTAATATAAAAATAATAATGGAATCAAAAGGATTAATGCTGGCCTAGTGGGTTAAACATACTTGCAATTCAAGTGATTGCTGATTAACATCCCAGCGTAAACTTATATTATCCTTATAAGGACTGGCTTAAAGGGGCGAAGCAAGAATACTTTTCATCTTCCCCGTTATCTGTAGAGGACAGTGTATGGATAAGATGTTATTGAGCTATTAAAGCTCTGATCATGGCAGGAGGGTAACAGCAATAGCCGCGCCTCAGTGAGAACTTCATTGGCTATTGGCTACAGCATTGCCATCCATTACCCTCCAAGGGTATATTGTCGAGGACAGTGTAGGGATAAGGTGTTATTGAGCTATTAAAGCTCTGATCATGGCAGGAGGGTAACAGCAATAGCCGAGTCTCAGTTAGAACTTCATTGGCTACAGCATTGCCATCCGTTGCCCTCCAAGTGTATTCTTGTTTCTCACCTCCCAGCGTAAACTTATAGTCCTTATAAGGACTGGCTTAAAGGGGCGAAGCAAGAATGCTTTTCATATTCCCCGTTATCTGCAGAGGATAGTGTAGGGATAAGGTGTTATTGAGCTATTAAAGCTCTGATCATGGCAGGAGGGTAACAGCAATAGCCGAGCCTCAGTTAGAACTTCATTGGCTGAAGCATTGCCATCCATTACCCTCCCAATTCTTGTAAGATAGTCCTTATAGTCCTTATAAGGACTGGCTTAAAGGGGCGAAGTAAGAATGCTTTTCATATTCCCCGTTATCTGTAGAGGACAGTGTAGGGATAAGGTGTTATTGAGCAATTAAAGCTCTGATCATGGCAGGAGGGTAACAGCAATAGCCGAGTCTCAGTTAGAACTTCATTGGCTACAGCATTGCCATCCGTTGCCCTCCAAGGGTATTCTTGTTTCTCACCTCCCAGCGTAAACTTATAGTCCTTATAAGGACTGGCTTAAAGGGGCAAAGCAAGAATGCTTTTCATATTCCCCGTTATCTGTAGAGGACAGTGTAGGGATAAGGTGTTATTGAGCTATTAAAGCTCTGATCATGGCAGGAGGGTAACAGCAATAGCCGAGCCTCAGTTAGAACTTCATTGGCTAAAGCATTGCCATCCATTACCCTCCGAATTCTTGTAAGATAGTCCTTATAAGGACTGGCTTAAAGGGGCGAAGTAAGAATGCTTTTCATATTCCCGGTTATCTGTAGAGGACAGTGTAGGGATAAGGTGTTATTGAGCAATTAAAGCTCTGATCATGGCAGGAGGGTAACAGCAATAGCCGAGCTTCAGTTAGAACTTCTTTGGCTAAAGCATTGCCATCCATTACCCTCCCAATTTCCAGCGTAAACGAGGAATGTTGCGATTATTTCTAGCATGGAGATGAATTTCATTGTTCGGTGTCAGAACGCTACCCCAGTTTATTAGAGATCTGAAGTATAATGAAAAAAAGAAATTTTTCAGTTAGGAGTAGGATTTCTGTTACAATTAAAAAAAAATAATTAAAATTAAAGAAAAAATTCATAACTCACCCATTATATGTATTATAGGATCCTTACTGCATTGAATTTATAAATGGAAGAACTTTTTTTTTTAGCATCAGAATTCATTGTTATAATTATGCCAAAACAAAAGCCTGGATGAACATTGTTGAATGACAAACAGTTTTGAAAAAGCAAAATATTGTAAATTTAATAGACACTTGGCTGAATACAATTTTTCTTTCTTTTTATGAGAGTTGTTTCTTTGTGAAATCTACTTTAATTAAGCATTTTCTTTCAGGATGCAGTTAGTCAGCGGCAAAGTGAAAACCATTTTGGACTACTATTATAAAGAAGGAGGAATCTTTTCTATCGTGCAGTGGGCTGTTAGGAATCGAATAACGACACCTCAAATCGAGAACAGTAGATGATTATGGATTAGTCACCGAGAGATCGCAGATAGCACATGATAACATAATTTTATTCATTACTGGGATTTGTTTGCACAACATAATAGTGGGTCGCTTTGGTGATATTCCCTTTCTCTCTTGAAGATCATTACTGCTTTCATAGGACAGCAATTTTATTAAATCACATGGATGCATCTCGAGATTAATCAGCTTTTCAGGAAGCTTTCCATAATGTGAACTTGCAAGTAGGATGAGCATGTTTCTGAGTGGTGTGACTCTGCTATGAAAGATCAATAATCAATCCATTTAATAATTATACGGAGTGTGGAGTTGGTAAATACCTCGTATATACGGTTTCTCTAAAAACACTGCAAACTACTGGTCTTCAATTAAGTAATTGATTTCCTAGAACAGCAAGGATGATTGATTTGCAGCGAAGCAGGTTCGTATATTCATCCACTGTTAATACCAAATTCTACTAATGACCAGTTTTATGCTTCATTAGCAACGTATACATCTTTTTCATTATGGCACCGAGGGCTACGTTAATTCAGAATAAAGAAACTGTCGATAAAGGCGTAAGAAAAATACTTCGTAAATTAGTACTAATAGGAACCGGTCAGAGCCTCCGTAGCTCAGTCGATATAGACGAAGCCCTTTGGTCGGAAAGACCTGGGTTCGATTCCCGTTTGTGACATGAAGAACCTTTATCTGGTCTCTTTCGACCAAAGGTGAGTTAACCGGTCTCATACGGAGGTGGAAGGTTTTTCATCCCTCAAAACAGGCAAACCGGTCCCGTGAACACACACACACACACACGGCTACAGACATAGGATATAGTATGGCAAGGAAGGGTAACGGGAAACCACCTTGCTCATAATCATCTCCCCAGTATGGTAGCATATAGCTACCTCCAACAGCTAGCCGTATGGCTGAGGAAATAGGATAAGATAGGAACTGGGCAGCTTTAGCCTTGAATGGGAAGCGTTTTCTAATCTCTGTGACTTAACAATGCTTAGATTATCAACTCTAGGCAATCTGCTAGCTGTTTGCTGTCTGAGACCCTCAGACCGGTCATATATGCATACATCGAAAAAATAGTTTCGAGAAACTGAGAAATATTCCTTGCCAAAACAAATGTAGACTAAATATCGCTCTCATAATGGCCACCCGTTTCTGAAGTCTTTGACTTCATTTCTTCAAATGGTTATTTTTCTCAGTGTAATTCTCATAAGACTAAATTCTTCTTCCTTGGAGATTTTAAGCTTACAATCTCGAGTGCCTTTCCTCTTCGCAATTCACTGATACGAGAGAGCGAGAGAGAGAGAGAGACATTTTTTTTTTATCGCCATTGATCTCACAGAAATTGTTCACATTTCTGCTAGGGTAGGAAACCGTGACCATTCTCTAAATAATCTAGTGACACTTCTTTGTATGCTGCGGATGATGTTTGCCCTCTAGGCAATTCAGACCAAAATCGACAGTTGATCTCCACAGCACAACGGTCCTGCATTGCACCATTCGAATGAAAAAGAGCCAGGTTCAATTCTCCTTGTGACAAGAGCAGTCTTTATGTGGTTTGCTTCACTTGAATATAAGTTAGCCGATGTCATACGGAGGTGGCATAGTTTTCATAATATAGCCTGAATAGATGCAAGAAAATCATCCACACGATATTGATCTGAAATTATGTAATGATGGACTCTTGCATCGCTTCCAATTGGCTTCCGTGTATTCTCTTTCCCAAATATTGGCTGTAAAGTTTGTCATCCTGCTTTCTACCAATATTGGACAAATGTTACCGTTAATCATGGAAAAAATCCCATTTCCTACGCTTCGTGCATTGATGATCCATGAATATATCTCCATACATTTCAGTTGCCGACGTTCTATATCTGTTTTGATAAAATTACTTGAAGATCAGAAAACTTTTGTCTAATCTGGGATATTAAAAATTCTCATCTTCCTCACTGCCAAAAATCTAAAACAACTGTTATTATTTCGGAGGCTTTTTACTCCAAATGTGACTTTCATTTTGTACTGTGTTTTAATTTTTATCCAACGGTTTGGAAATTAGCCCAAATACAACAGCTGTCTTTGTTATCTCTAAGGCATTTGGTTTGGTTTAGCACAAAAAGTTTAAAGTAAACTTACTTTTTATGGTCTACCTTTGAATTTTCATCATTGGCTTGCTAGATTTATGGTGAAAGTTTATGGTCAACGTTTATGGTGAAATGATCTTTATCATCTAATTTTTGCAACAAATGCTTCAGTAGATCAATGATCTTCTTCTTCACGTATTAGATGTAATATCTCTTGCGACCAAGACTTCATCTTCTTTAATAGTATCTTTTAGTCTTTTTCTTGGTCTTCTTCTCTTATTCTTTGGTTTATTTTATTATTCTCTATTAACTTTATTATTCAATGATGATTTATATAATCTTTCTTGGCATAAACATACTGCCAACATCGCCTTTTCAGCATCCAGGAAGATTTTCTCTGATTCTCTCGAAGCAATACTTTACTTATGAACAACTTTGGCCCTATATAAATCACCAATATGACTACTGAATATTGCTTTAATTTAAGGGTAATGTTCGTAAGCGTTGCACGTGTTTTAGAGAACTCGATTCGTTAATGACCCACCATTCTCTACTTCATTTTCTCTCTTTCATATCGATGTTCATTTTCTACCGTTTCTGAATATTTTGCAGATATTTCCACGGTGATAATTAATCATCAAAAAACTGACATCGCTAATTTCCCTACGCGGCTACTATTCAACATTTCTTTCACAGTTCAACTCCAAACTTCCCCAAACAAATTATTTTTCCTCTTCATTTCATTGTTTCCATTGCTGTCCGTATAAATTAAAAATATAAACATAAATGGATGGAACACGTTCAAAAAATGAAAACAGAAAGATTACCAGAACAAGCCTTAACGTACAAACTATTAGGAAAAAGAAAACCAGGACGTCCTCTTAAAAGATTCAACGAAGGCCGGAACAGGCCACTCTAGGTGTAAATTCATCATCATTCCTTGATAGGCATGATGATGATGATGATGCTGTCCGTTAAAATAATCTCTCCTCTGCAAGTCTTCAAATCGTATGTTAAAAAAAAAATTCTTTCTTCTCAATTTTCTGAATTATTAATACTGCACCATAAAAACGTACTCCAAATTTCCTTGTTGTTCTTAATATTCACTGTTTTCACAGCTACATATCACCCATCCATTGCTGTTCCGTCTAAAACGGGTTGAGTCCCTTGATTAGAGGCTTTAGGCACTTTAATGCATCCGGCTTACCATTCCTCTACTGCCTTATGGGTAAGCCCATTTTATGTCTGTAGAACTGTGTTCATGGGGTAAGTTTGACTGTTCTGAGGGACGAAAATTTCCTCTACGTATGAGACCGGCTAACTCACGATTTGATTGATAAAAAATGAACAACAAATTTACTAAACTGCTTGGCAAAAGTAAGTTTTTATGTAGGAATAAATGGACATAGCGCAATTAGGAACAGCTCCACACTTCCTGACACACCTCTACGTTCATTAGCTGTAATAACGATTGACGTCATTTTTACGCGAGTGAAGGTTGGATGTTTTTCTAGTTATCGCGATCAATCGCATATTTACGTGCTTATGATTACAGCAGACGCTTGACATAGTAATCACCAAGTATAGTTTCTCGATTTTTTGAAGAAATTGATGTCTGAAGAAAAACAATATTGCAAATTAAATCAAAACATAACTTAGTTGAACATCCTTATAGTCCTTATATAAGGACTGGCTTAAAGGGGGGAGCAAGAATGCTTTTCATCTTCCCCGTTATCTGTAGAGGACAGTGTATAGGGATAAGGTGTTATTGAGCAATTAAAGCTCTGATCATGGCAGAAGGGTAACAGCAATAGCCGAGCCTCAGTTAAAACTTCATTGGCTACAGCATTGCCATTTGTTACCCTGGAAGTCCTAAAAAGGACTTTTTTTTTTCCCTAATTGAACATAACATAACATAACATCATTGGCCAGAAGGGTGAAGCAAGATGCTTTTATTCCCCGTTGTCTGATAAGGAGGATGAATTGAAGGAAAGATTTATGAGCTGAGAGCTCGCCCTGGGGGGCACGGAGATTAGTCATTGTTGCAAGTATTTAGGATGGCTTTTGGCCTCTTGTATTTGAAGAGGTCAGTCTCTTCATAGTTTGCTGCTTGTTTAACTAGATCGTTGGGGTGTGTAGAGATCTTTGAGAAAAATTTTTCTGCTGTAGTTAATAGGAAGGAGTAGATGTAAGGGATGTTTGTATCTCTATGCAGTTGCACGTTCCTTTCAAACCACGGTGCGTCCAATATCATGCGTAAACACCTATTTTGCACTCTCTGCAGTCTGAGGATGTTGGAGTTGGATGTGTGGCTCCAGGCTGGAGAGGCATATGTCAACATTGGGCGGATCGTCAACAGGTAGAGGAGCTCTTTGATTCTGGTATTCAGTCTCTACTTTTTCTATTTATTAGAGGGTAAAGTTGTGCAATAGTTTTAGATGCTTTCGTACATAAGGCTTTCTTTGGTGTGTGGGTTGAACGTTAATCGTTTGTCCAGAATTACTCCAAGATATTTTGTTTCTGTTTGCCAGGGGATTTTGGTGTTGAAAAGATAAAACTCCCCCATGGGAGTTGCCATTCTTCTGGTGAAAAGTATTGCTACACTCTTCTGGGGATTCACTTGTAATCTCCATTTGGAGAACCAATGTTCTAGTTGTAGCAGGTTTTCTTGCAACTTTTTAGTGACAAGATGAGGTCGTAGAGATCTGGTAAGAACTGCTGTGTCGTCCGCATAAAGTGCTAAGATGGATGACATTGGGTTGTGCGGGATGTCTGCCATATATATTGAGAATAAGATCGGAGCCAGTAGGGAAGCTTGAGGAACTCCCGCAGAGATCCGTCGCTAACTTGAAACTGTACCATTTATTTTGACTTGTATGTGTCTGTCCTGGAGGTAAGATTTAATTAGGTGGACGATACTGGATGGTATACCTGCTGAAATGAGTTTGTGTAGCAATCCCAAGTGCCATATTTTGTCAAAAGCTTTCGCTATGTCAAGGAAGACTGCTCCGGTGTGCTGGTGCCAATTGTATCCGGTGGTGATATACTCAATTATCCTATAAATTTGTTGAGTAGTACTGTGATGTTGTCTGAATCCAAATTGTTCCTTAGGAATGATATTTAACTCATTTACTGAGGCGTGGAGTTTAGAGAGAATGATTTTTTCAGCAATTTTGCCTAAGTTTGAGATTAGGCTGATGGGTCGATAGCTTTCAGGCAGGTGTGGATCTTTACCTGGTTTATGCACTGGGACTACATCTGCGACTTTCCAATAGCTGGGGAAATAGTTAAATCGGAACATGGCGTTGATTATGGTGGTGAGATGTACAACAGCTCTTCGGGGCAGCAGTTTTATTACTCTATTTGTTATGCCATCTGAGCCAGGGGCTTTTTTATTCTTTAGCTTCTTTAGAATTTCATAGATTTCCTCTGGTTAGGTGTTTGGAGGTATGTTGTTGCAGGTATCGGTGACGTTCAGTGCATGTCTGACATGGAGGTGGATTTTATAGACATGTTTGAAGTCCAAGTTGTCATATGTAGGGCTACACTGTTTTTCTAGGTTCTTTGCTATCTCTTCAGTTTTTTCTGCGTCCGTGTGTACTAGTCCCGTGTCTGACTTGAGTGGGGGAAGAGATTTGCTTTTGTTTCTGAGACTTCTTAATATGTTCCAGATGGAGTGATCGCCGGGTGATACAGAGGCTAGTTTGGCTTCCCAAGTTTTGTTCCTATAAGCTTTAAGTGCTTCTCTAACTTCATTGTTCAGTTTGTTGAGAATCCCCTTGTCCTGAGGTGCACAGGTGTTGTGGTATCTTTTCCTTGCTTTGTTTTTGTTCCTAATTAGATCCATGATGTCTTATGGAAGTCGGTTTGGCTTAAAAGTGGTTTTGGTAGAGGTGACAACCTTTATGGCTGAAGTGATTTGCTGAGTCAGACGTTTGACAGCATTTTCAATTTCTTTTATGGAGCTGATGTGAGGGACAGGTACAATGTGTTCTGATAGTACTTCTGGAAGTTTTTTCCATAAGATAAAGGAGTGGGGAGGAGGCAGCAGTTGTTCTTGCTTTCGCAGCTGGAGCAGGATTGGGTTATGATAAGATGTCAGCTCGTTTAAAGAGACTAGGCTATACTGTAGCTTAATATTTTGTAATATAGCAATATCAAGTATGCCAGCTGTGCCATACGTACTGTGATGGGTTGGTTCTGCAGGGCCTGCCACCACTGCATAATTTGAACTGGAGTAGCTAAAGAGTGTGTAGCCATTTCTGTTTGTAGTTTTACTGTTCCATGCCGGGTGTTTCGCGTTTAGATCACCGGCAATGACTTGATCATTATTGCCTAGGACGGCATCTAGATCTGAATATAATAGATTCTTTGATGGAGGGTTGTAAGCTGCATAAAGTGTTAGTTTCCCAGTTGAGGTAGTGGGTACTACTATTCCTGTGAGCTCTAGATTTTTGGTTGAGGGGCTAGTTACAGAGTGGTGATCGATGTGGTTTTTTATGAAAATGGCGGTGCCTCCTCCTCTGTAGTTTATTCTGTCATTTCTGTGGAGAAGGTATCCTCTAACTTTGGGGTTGTCTGCTGGTCTTAAGTGGGATTCGTTTATTAAGATGATGTCTGGGTTGTATCTTTGTGCAAACTCTTGGAGTTCCAGAATCTTGTTTTTAAGTCCATTAGCGTTCCAAGCAATGATCTGTAGGGAAACTGGAGTGCTTTTATTTTTATGCATTTATGAGAGCTACTAGGATGGATTGGGTTTCTTGCAGAAATCTTTTTCTGGAGTCCGATGTGAAGTTAGATTTGCTGAAATCTTGCTGCATATTTGCAAGGGAGTTTGTGATGACTGCTGCTAAATTTGGGTTGTATTGCTCCTGAGTGGTCTTTGTTGAGCGGACTACTTCTGCATAGGACTTTGTCTGCCGATTGAGGTTTGCTTCAATCCGGGCTTCTGGTTGCGGCATTTGGTTTTGTATCGTGTTTTGTCGACCTCTGGAGGGTTGAGGAGTTGGAGCTACTGCTGCTGGTTTTTGTAGATTAGTAGAGGAAGCAGATCGTCTGTTTTTTGGGTGTTATATACATCCTTTGTAGTTTGCTGGATGCGGGCCCCCACAGTTTGCACATTTAGCCGGGGTGGATTTTGACTTAGTGCAGGTATATGTGGGGTGGCTCTCTCCGCATTTTAAACATTTGTATTCCCCTTTACACAATCTCTGAGCATGACCATATTTTTGGCACCTGTGGCACTGTCCTGATGAGGTTCTTTTCCTTAGCGGTTCTGGGCTGATTTTTAGCCCACAAATTGAAGTTAGGTCATATATGTTTTTATATGCCTGGTGAATCTCTACTAAGACGAGTGGCATCGGACTTTTGTCTGCTCTGGTCATTCTGCTGACCCATCAAGGTCAGCAGAATGGGTCTTGGTAGCAAAGATCGGCGGCCATGTCTTCTGTTTGTATGTGCTCTGATACTCCACGGAGAACCACCTTCATCGGAGTCAAGGGTGAAGGTATGATATTGTACACCTTTATTGTCTAGCTCCTTTGTGAGTCTACGGTAGTCCATTATAGTGGCAGGTTGGATTTTAATACCATCGTCTAAATTCTTTGCAGTAGAGTATGCTATCTGTTGACTAGTCATAGTGGCCCGTAGTTCTGTCCACCTATTCTTTTCTCTTAAGATAATTGGAGGCAATTTCTCTTTAGTGGAGGTAGGAGGGTCAGAGTTGTGTCCATCTTCCTCCATACCTTCATCTGTATGTGGTTCTGTCGACTGAGTTTTGGGTTATTTCCGCGGGTGGGACTCTCCTTGATCCAGGGGGGGGGATTGGAGACCACCAAATTCAATTTTTCCTCTGTATTAACAGAATCCTCACTTTCCTCATCATCTCTCGTTGTGGAGTACAGGTTCAAGTAACCTGGCCATTCCACTTCAAATTTTTTTAGTAATTTTTTGAGTCGGCTTAGAGCCAGACCTTTGTCTAGTGTTTCTATCAGGGCGTCGGTATCTATGTCAGTCATAGTTACGACTAGTAGGCTTTGATTCGGGGTTGGTCGATTACTAAAATTGAAAATTTAGTAGCGAAACCTCACTTATCGCTGCGTGAATCTCAATCAAAATGCACTCCTTTGTATCGAATGCAACTGGAAAAGTTTTCCACAAGTTAGCTTTTCTGCGATAGCTACCGTTAAAGTCCAATAACGTATTTTCTTTTAAGAAATCAGGACAATTTCAAAATTGCAACTAAATCAAAGTCTTACCTCTATATATATCAATCAAATCACATCACCGAATTCACTGAGTACTTCACAGACGCCATATAAAACAATCCTTAAAAATCGACTACAAATAATCCATTATTGGTGTTATTATCACTATTGTATGGATAAGCATTCGTTAAATTAAAATTAAAATGGCGAGTTCTAAACAAATTTCTCTAGAAATTTCTTTTTGAAATCACTACCTACTTTTTTGGTAATTGAACATTTGACTAGTTCGATCTAGAAGTTGTCTTATTATTAGTTTATTATTTTGGTGTGTATGATTATACATAAATTATTTTTATTTTATTTAATTAAAATTAGAAAGTTATAATATTAACTGTAAACATTAATTACAATATTAATATAAGTATAATATTAATAATATAATAATAATAAATATTGTTATAAAATTTAAAAAAGTAATATCATCATATTATAATAATACATTAGTATATGAATTTTAATTGATTACTAAGAATTTAATTTTGCTTATTGCATTAATTTTTTATAAATGATTTTATTTATTCATTTTTTATAAATACTGCAATTATCAGTTTCGATAGGCTTGTATTTTTACAGAATATTAAAAAAATAAAATAAAATAAAAAACAATAGCCATTTATGACCTGCACAATAATTGCGAAAGGTTATCTACTTCGTTAGCGTTGAGTGGATCTGATTGTTACTTTCGTATTTTGTGATTACTATGAAGTTAACGAAACATAGAAGAATTATTTTAAAGAAAGATATATAAACCTACTTTTGGGAGAACTACCACCAGAAATTTGCAATCAGAGTATTCGCATAATCTTATCAGCCTGCCATTTCTAACAGATTTGGCCAATGTATTATCATATTCCTTGCCTAGGCGATAAATGGTACACACCACGTGTGTCACGAGCTATTGTTTGACATTCTCTTCTCGGGCTCTAGAAGGTTGTCATGGCAACATTGAACCAATTGGAGATCGCTCGTGGAAACGTCACGTTTGAATATATGAGGCAGAAAGGAATACGACTCGTGATGTAATCGATGTATCGGATAAGATAGCGACGGTGGCGTTTGGAGTCAACAATATTCAAGTAGTTAATTTTGATCTTCTATTACGGAAACAACAAGTAAACATCTATTAAAATTAACGTGTTTTGAAATATTGAAAAATAAATGAAATGATTTGATTCTTCCTTTGCTCATTTTCATCTTCTTATCATTTTCTTACAACAGGAAGCTGTCTACAATTGGCAAATGCAACGATGTCTCATAGGGTCTCTGTTTCATATTTTAAACCGTTTGATGGATTTTAATGAAATTTAGTACTGGAGCCATTAATTATTATCTTTAAATGCAATTTCATTCCGACTGGACAGTTTTGATCACTATTCATTGGCTGAAAGCTAATGACAAATAAATAAATAGAATAAAAACAGCTTGAAATGCACATATTTACGCGATCGACAGTGGTGAGTGTTATTATTTAAACTGTCATAAAAGAATTTTCAAAGTACATTTAAAATTTTCATTTTGCAAAAAGACTATTCATGTCAGCTTAACATACAGACATTTGTTTATTTCTACCTGTTGAAGTTATAGAACCTTCGCTTGTAGATATGGAAATCGATGCACGTGCAATTTGAAAACATTTATAGAAACGAAACACAAAACTTTTCGTAATAATGATCCCTACTTTGGTTTTTATTTTCTTTTGCACATCACTAAAATGCTTTTACGAACTTGTAATACACTATGACAGATGCAGTTAAGTAACATGCTGTTCATTTTATGATTAAACTTTATCATGCTAGCTCATTTCACTGTCTCGCTTCGCTCTCTGAGGTGTTTACTTCTTCTATACAGGCTTGGGACCATAGGCGCGTTTTCACGATGTTTTGTCCAACCATGATAGAGTTTCCAGTGTGCTAGAATGCATATTCCAGCACATTCGAATAGGAGTCTTTCCAAATAAATTAATAGATTAATATTTATTTTGAATAGAATACTAATCCAAAGCAGTGTTACTGTATATTCTTGATAGGAAGGGTGTCACCATATTTTCTAGATTTAATAACTTTTAGAATATTTTTATTTACTATAATAAGACTAAAATTACTACAAGACTGCATTGAAAATGAAGAACTAAGAAATGAACATAGAAACACGAAGATGGAAGAATATAATACCATGAAGTATTTGAAAAATTAATTTAAAAATTTAAACGTTAAAATTACTAGCACACTCCTATCAATTTCGAGAGATTGACGTTACAGATGGTAAACTAGTTATGAGATTGTAGTGAAGTTAACAAACAACTAATTGTTTATATGGGATTGTTGTAATCAAGGTAATGTTCAACTCAACATTTCAAAGAAAGATTGATGAATCCTATCTAGCTAGTTGTTCAGGGGCAATCATATCAATGCCGTAAAGAGGCAAAATGACTTCTTCATATTGATTTATCGCATTTATACTCTAATTTCACACCGTTTTCTACGTGACCCTTTGAACTTTTACTTCTTAACTGATATAATTCGACATTTCTAGATTCATCAGTTTCTTCAAGCCTTCAATATAACATGTTGTTGGAAGTATCACACCATAAAGTGTAACTTGATTTATTTGCTTAACTAATATTTTGTAAGTGCTGCCTATCTTTGCATCATTAGCAAACAACTGAACATCTCCTGTTCCTTCCCAATATCATTAATGTATAGACTGAACAACAATGGTCTAACGATTGATATTGGAGAAATCACCAGTCACCTTACATTTAGTAGATCACATCCTCCAATGGACCACTTTCTGATAACTGTACGTCAGCAACCCACTTATCCAAATAATAGCTTATATCCCAACACTTATTCTCCAGTTTATGCAACACTCACGTGGTATCCTACCAAATGCCTTAGGAAAGTCCGAACTGTGCCATAGTGTATCCATTCCCTTTATCCAATTCAGCCCTAACATTATTATAAAAGAGCAAATTACTGAAACATGATCTTCCTTTAGTAAACCCATGCTGATTCTTGAAAAGTATAGCTTGTCCATCCACCAGTTTATTTCTGTATGTAAGTTCTTACCAACTTATCTAAAATATTCACTTTTTGCACAGCCTTCGTACAATAGAACTATCATAGATTGTTTTTCTTCCTGTGGTATCTTTTGTTAGCTGAGACTGACTAAGTTTCTTTGATTGGCTTGAGTAACTAAGCCGTTACTCAAGCCAATCGAAGCAAAAAAATAATTAATAAATAAAATTTATTTACAAGCGAATAAAATGTATAATATACAAGCGAATGAAAAGAGTTTCTAAAAAGTGTGATGAAACAAAAAAAAAAATGTTTAGAGATTGTTAAAGAGTAACGAAGCTGTGTTTGGGATGTATTAAATGCTTTTCAACATCTCCTCTCAATCTACTGAGAATTTATACTTTGAGACTTAAGTCACAATGACATCTTCATATCAAATTTTGTGAAACAAAAAAAATCTATTAATATATTAATTATAAACCAAATAAAAGTATTCATTATAAATTATTTATATATTTTTCTTTTACATTAAACAGGAAATTATTTTAATTATATGCATGGAAAATTGCCTTTTTTTACCTAAAATTATTCTCATTGCAAACTGTTTATTACGTACAGTATGACTTTTAAATTTTACGATTAAAACATTGGAAGAGGACAAGTTGAGTAGGTGCTATCATTCTGGTCATTCATTACGAAGACTAACAAATATCTACAGATAACTAAATTGCTCATATTATGTTTTTTTTTCACTTGCAAAATGTTTATTATATTATATCATATAACACTTTTATAATCTTTATCATATAATATAATAAAGATTTTGAAATACATAATATAATAGATATTTCTATTATTTTATAATAAAATATAATTACAAACTAGATCGATATTGTATAATTACAAAGTAAATATATATCCGAATCGCTAATGTCAGAAAGGAGACATCAATTTCGTCGAAAATAATTTTATTAAGAATTAACTCAGCTGATTAAATCAGTACAAAGATTTTGAAGCCAACGAATTATAAAGATATTAGGATCTAAAAAATTCTTGAAGTGGTTTAAAAATGAAAAAAAATTGCAACAACAAATAAACTTATACAGTTTTTTCCCTTTCTGCCTGTATGGTAGAAAATATACTAATAAAACATAAAAATGGACATGTTCTCCCCATCTGTCTGTAGTTAGCGATTTATCATATATCGTTAAACTAATTGCCCTCGGAATCCCCACTAAATTACTACTGAAAGCTGGCAGCTCCTAGGCCATTTCTGCTATTTGCACTTCAAAAAATACACAAATTAATATCATATATTATTATTATTATTATTATTATTATTATTATTATTATTATTATTATTATTATTATTATTATTATTATTATTATTATTATTATTATTATTATTATTATTATTATTATTATTATTATTATTATTATTATTATTATTAAGAGCCTGTGTAGCTCAGTGGATGTGGCGTTTGCACACCACCGCGCTAGGCCGCACGAAGGAAGTCTTGGTTTTGAGTCTAGTCGGCGACTAGAGGAAATTTTTCTAAGCCTTTTTTCGACCGGTTCCCGAGTTAGTCGATCTCTGGCACGGGCAAGCAGGTTTTTCCTCCCGGAAACTCGGGTTTTTCGTCCTGTAAACTCAAGAAAATCGACCGTAGAACCCACATTATTTCAGACATTAAATATATTGTGTTAGGGTTAGAGACCACGAGATGGCGGCACATTTGAGCCGTCTCTCTTCACTGCGTACCGCTTAATTAGTGATAGCCTTGGGCCATCTGTCTCTGATTGGGTACCAGTGGAGATTGAACTGCCCACTCAGTCTCCAAAAGTTAGATAGGGCTAAATGGCCTCGCCCGTATATACGGGAATAAAAAGGCGTTAGCTGATTTTTTTTTTTTTTTTTTATTATTATTATTATTATTATTATTATTATTATTATTATTATTATTGTTATTATTATTATTGTTATTATTATTATTAAGATGGCGCTGTGTCGGCATACGAACGGGCGCACGGTGATATCGCTGCCCCCATTTTTTATAGTTTTAAAGTGGTTCCAACTCCTGTTATTAATTTGAAAGTGTTCCCAAGTAATTCTTCAAGTCACGCCGAAGACAGTGATATAAAATTCACCGAAATCGGCTAAGAAGAAACCAAATTTTGAAGTGTTGAAAAGTGAAAATTGACGACCGCAGTCAACAACGAGCGAAGAACAAAGGACGTCGCCATCTTTACAATCACGCCATAACTGCTCAAGGGAAGAAAGATGAGTCATGAAGTGATTCAAATGCTTAGAGGATTTATCGTCCGACGGAAATGAAATAACCTGTACGAAATGCAGTAGGATTCTACACTTAAAATGTGCCGGCTTTTCAGAAACAGTGGCAACGTAAAACCAATGCAACACGCTAGGAATGGAAGTGTGGCTTTTATTAAAATCTGAGAAGGCATAGAAAGGCTGCCGAAGTGGAAAAAAGAGTCTCCTAATCTGCAGGAGGAACAAAGAAACGCAACTAATGCTACCTACGACGCAGCCGATTATTCCGGAGGCAAAATCAGATGATGAACTGAACAGACAAAAAATGCAGGTGAGTCCTATAATTTCAACTCTTTAAATATACTAATAGAAAACGGTCTAGACACTATAAAAGCCAGCTTAGTAGATCTTTTGCAAGAACTCTTCGACAAACAGAACGAACAAATAACAAAAAAATCTAGCGAATATGAAGATTTGGTCAAACATAATCACTTAGAACAGCAACATTTAGAAACATTTTAATGTTTTTTTTAACTGCTGTTAAAAACATTAAAAAGCAAAAATTATAAAATATGTATAACTTACTGTAATACTATAAATACTCTTAAAAATGTAACCTCATCCAATTACAAACTATAAATTACCATCCATAGTAACTATTATTAAGGCATTTTAGAATACAAAAAACGAAAACATTTGTATGAAATTCACTGTAAAAAATATATGTCATATGTAAATATATGTATGTGTATATATGTAAATATAAGTATGTATATATGTAAATATAAATGTAACATTTTATTTATCATCTCTGTAAGATGATAAATAAAATATTATTATTACAAAAAATATTATTATTATTATTATTATTATTATTATTATTATTATTATTATTATTAAGAGACCTCCAGGGAGTCCGAGACTCATCGAGGAAGGCCACATACTACATGCACCAGCTATCATACTTATTCTTGAATTCATTCACACTGCTTGCACTCACAACATCCAATGGCAATCCATTCCAATCATGCACCACCCTATGAGAGGTGGTGCATGATTGGAATGGATTTATCTCACACCCTTCATTCTCAGCTTCCAAGGATGCCCTCTTGTCATTTCCCCACTCTCCATAAATTGAAAAATCCCATCAATTTGAAATCCTGTATGACCCTTTCAGAAGTTTGTAAGTCTCAATCGTATCATCCCTCTTTCTCCTGTTTGCTAGTGTCTGCAGTCTACAAATTCTCAACCTGTCTTCATAATCAGTATTCCACAATCCTGATATCATTTCTAACACTCTCCTTTCTACTCTCTCCACTGTATCAGAATCACAACGGAAACCAGGAGACCAGACCTGCGCACAATAGTCCAAGTGAGGTGTTATCAAGGCCTTGTAAAGAGGCAAAATAACATCGTTATCTTTGCATGCGAACGTTCGTTTCAGCATTGCAATTATCTTTTGAGTTGTATTTGCAATCTTTGCCACGTGGCCCACTTTCTTCTAGCTTTTAATCCTACCAACATCATATTTATACATGATGTCTAGAGTTCTGTGAAGTGTTTATTTTTTAATTTAATTTTTTATCCCCAAACTACTAAAACCAGTTAAGCAAACATTTGAGAGCCTACTAGCAAAGAAAGTGTGCTGTTACACGCCAGGAATAAAGCGATTCACGTTATCGGCAATCTCCTTAAAGATTGCTGTTTGCGAATGGTGCCCCCCCCCAGGTCCCACCGATGTTCCATTTATATTTTATTTCTTCCTTGTCTATTGTGTGCTATGTAAACGTTTCCTGTTTCTTCTTTGATTGACAGTTCTATTAACTGGTTTTAACGCATCGAGTTTAAGAAAAAAAAAGGTCTTTTCAGGCGCAATGTTAAACCTTCTGTTTTAGAAAACCTTTGGCCACAGAGCTGTATAAAAATAGAAAAAATGAAAGAATTTTTTTTCTCTCAGACTGAAGAGGTTAGTTTTTATAATACAGTTAAAATATGCAGAATGGAAACTGGAAAAATTAAGCAAAAAAGATGTTTCAAATGCTTTACTCCATTCTTAACGGTATGACCCTCGTCAAATATGGTAAAACAGGTTGTTACTGCTATCGACGGGAATTCCCCCCTCCCGAGTCTGTTATTAAGATTATGCAGCCTTCCATGCTGTCGTTTTTATCTGCATTTTTCATGTAAGATGCCAGAAGATATTGTTTCTACTCGCTTCCTTATAACTTTAATAAGTCGTTGGAACTAACACCGAATCCTCTTATGCGAAGGTTATTAAATTCCTGATGATTGCCTTATGAACTGCTTTTAAGTATTTCGTTTCTTATAGAAGTTAAATATCTTTTTAAGCATTGTTCTTTTTTAAATAAGTACTTCATCTAAGTCTCTCTTTTTTACAATCAACAAATCCAGTGACATAATCCCCGAAATCTTGTTATTTGCTACGAACAATCATTTCCTGTTTTCCGACGAGAAAGATAGTCTACGTGAAGGCAATAACCTACTTAAAATAAAACCTACTTGAAGTCTATTTTCTAGCAAAAGTAGAATGCTCTTAATTTGGTTTCAGCTGTGAAACAATCAAGTCCCCAAAGCAAGAAGACATTTGTCTTCTTGCTTTGGGGACTTGATTGTTTCACAATAACATCATGCCATTCCCCTGGCATAAACATCTCACACTTATCTTAACATCCAAAAAAAGGCCTTTTTTCTTCTACTAATAGAGCATTATGTCGTTTTGAGCTTCTGCATTTCCTTTAAAAATCGAAGATCCGATCAACTATAGAACAATGCTGTCATTGGAAAATGTGTCCCAGTCCCCTTAAAATTTCCCCCTTAAAATGGTGACCAATCACACTCATTTAGAATTCATTTTTTATTGCGTAGCTTCGCCTCCTACTGTATGCACGATCGACATATTCTTTGCTTCTTCTTCTATAGTTTCTAAGGTTTCCCATGGTTCAGTTCATTTTGCATTTCACTCTCGTCAGAATCGATTAAAACGACAGCCTAACTTTACACTTATGCATACATTCACTTCTTATAAGTATATTTATTACTTGGCACCTCTAACGAGTCCACGGGCTCATCCTGAGAAGGCACTCCGCCTCACTCAAACTACCTTCTCCACTGCTTAACCCTCCATAAACAAAACTGTACCATCCACTTATCAACACACACACACACACACACACACACACACACACACACACACACACACACACACACACACACACACACACACACACACACACACACACACACACACACACACAAAGCCATTCAGCCAACCAATAGTATTTTTTTCCTGTAAATTCATATTGTACTTTTGTACCGCGAGTGAGCTCAGGTTTTTTTTTAATTAAATTTTATTTATTTCATATATTTTTTCATTTATTTATCTTTTGCATTCAATTTTGATACATAATCAGAAAAATTACTCTGCAGAACCAAACATGAAACTGTGTCAAGCCATTTCCAGTTTTCAGTAGGTTCAACTTCCACCTATAGACAATCACAAACATCTGTACTCATAGAGGGATAACACAGTAATATATTTTGCTGCCATTTTTCTATTACGTAGTCTGTGATGTGTTTGTCTTACTGAAACATTCTTTCCCCTTTATTTTTACACTGTGTTTGTTTCATTGATCTGCTATTACTTGACTCCGAAATATCTTAACCAGAATGTTTACTAAACTGTTCTGCTGATATTGCAAAGAAATGTGATCAATACTTAATCAGAATTCTTTGTCTATATTAAAGTAGAAATTAAATTATTAATGCGTACTTTAATAATTTAATTTAATTATTTTAATTTAATTACTTTAATAAGTATGAAAGTCATTCGCTCTGTAACCGTATTAATCATAGAGAAAGAAGTAACAGTTCTTCGAATTTTTCGAAATATGATCAACGTAAAATAAAACACGTCTCTTTATTTTCTTTTTATCCAGCCTTGTCTGTATACGAGTGTTTATGAATATAAATCTGTATGATGTTTATCTGTTGACTTGATTTCCTTCTATTTATTATATTTCTACATTGTCCGCGCGGTTAGCCTAGTAGCTATACGCTTCGCAACCGGTCGAAGACGTAAAGAATTTGAGGATCTTCCTCAGCCATAGCCAAGTTAACCGGTCTTGGGCGTGGACAGCAGGATTTTTCCGCCAGTTTTTCTGGGGTTTTACATCCCGCAAGCAGGCAAACCGACTCCGTGAACACACACACGGATACAGTCAGGAATACTTAAGACAATCCCTCCAGTCATAGGTCTGAATTGTCAGCTATGCGGGTCCCGAGCTCGGATAAAAAATAGGTAGGATTGAGGTGGTGCAGTACCTCTCCGTAAAAGGGGCTCACGGCCGTTGAATCACCATACGCAGTCAAGTGAATGAATTTCTACATTCAGTTGTAATTTCATCATTGTATATATTGTCCATGACACTCCCCTCCACAGACACACAAATTTACAATCCACTATCGACCTATCAGAATATATAAATTACGATGCAGATGTATAACCTACGTATTTATGAATGTACTTATATCCCCTACACACAAGTACATAACATAAATAGTATGGATGAATAATAAAGGTTCATTGATTGAATAAAAAATCATATTATATTTTTATCAGGCTATTCCAAGAAACTATCTTTAACCCCCACCCCTACCGTCTGTGTTTCTCTTTCAATCAGCTGTTTTGAAATAGGTTTCTAATAGCTTTAATTAAACTGATCTTTGATTTGCTTATTTAAAATGAAAGGATATCAGCAAATCAAATTATTTGCAATCGAATTCCTTTATAAAGAAGAAAAAATATTTTCCTAAAAAATAATTATTTAGGCGTTAGTATAAAAGATTAATACTTACAATAAAATTTATATGATTGATAAGTAAAAATTATTTTATTTATAAAATATAAAAGTGTTATACATTCTTCAAAAATACTGAAAAATAATGCTTTAATTAATGAAATGCAAATTGCTATATATATTTTTTTAAAACACCATATAAATTTTTATTTATGTTTCAATATTATGAATATGATATACATATCAATATTAATACTAATATTAATATATTTATATATTTATAGAAACGTTTCACTGAATGGAAGTTTAATGAAGAAAATAAATTTGGATTAATCAAAAAATATGAACAAAGAGGACTTATTTTAAAATACAAATCAAACCTTACTGTCGTCATTGATGATTTTTTCTCTAGTTTTTATTTTATGCTTGGTTTAGAAGAAAATTTATTATTTAAATAGGTCAGTTAGGAATCAGTCATAACTGCATTGTCATTATATTTCAGAATGCACATAGATGGCGCTCATTGTTGGTAATCGCGTGCTGTGACAAAGTGTTTTTGTGCTTCGAAGATGCTAGATATAATATCAGCAAATCAGTTAAATAAATATTAATTTTCTTATTATTCTTGTGTTTCGAATTAAAATTGTTAAGTAAACTAAACGTGAACTGTAACATATAAGCCTTGCTACCTGTTTATTAAAATGATGCACTTAAATAAATATAACGGAAGTGTTTCATTTTAACCATTTTAGTCATTTTTAATCTTTTATTTTTAAATTAACGTTTTTGGCATAATTGAATTTAATTTTTCGCTTAAAAGTATTCAAGTTTAACAAAAGGAAACCTTTAATAACTAAGAATGTTTTTCCAATAACTTGAAAGGATAAGGGAATGAAATCCATTGATCTTTTGTGACAAAGGGACGGTGTAATTTAGATTTGGATTCCTTTATATTTTTGGGAGGACATATTTCAAAATACAAATCGAACCTTACTGTCGTCATTGACGAATTTTTCTCTAGTTTTTATTTTATTTTGGGCAGGTGCTATGGTCCCTAGCCAACCTTTTGTTATTCATGTCTTTGACAAGTCCGATCACATCAGCAAAAGTCTTGACAACACTAGTGAAGCATTTCCTCAAACGTGGTTGTTTCAGTACTATGATTGGATACAGTTTGGCATCGAGTTACATGGAAGCAGTTAAGGATAAGAGAATGTTGTATTATGCCTGTTAATTACGTGTGTTCCTGGGCAGTTTAATCTGTTCTATGGAAGTTAATCTCGTAAACACAGTACCTGGACAGAAAATTTGAAAAATCGTTGTCTATAGAGAAGTAGGTTTTCTACTGTGGTTTGCATAATAGAAGTAAAATGCAAATAAGGTTAAGAATGAAACATTGCTGCCTTTTTGCATTATCGTAAGTGATAAACAAATCTAATTTAGATTCGTCTCGACACCTATTTCTTCTCTGTTTTCTTTTTTAAATTTTAATTTTTAATAATCACGTTTTCTACGTGCAAAAATAATGCGTCTGATCGTAACATTTGCATACTGGCCGTCAGATGACACTAGTAGTCAATCAATAAAAAGCTTTTTCAATAGAGGTGAGTAGAATCTCTCGACACGTCCACTGTTTATATTTTATAGTCTTTATTACTATTTTGAGACGTTATATTTTATGAGGCGAGATTTTGTTCACTCGAATTTGACTCTATAACGATAACAACAATAAAAAGTGTAAAAGAATTTTTTTTCTTTAAAAAAAATTGGAAACTGAAATATTTCATAGTTTTTATTCTCATCCTGAATTGCATCCCATCATTTTTTTTTTAACTGAAGGGGATATCTGAAAGTAGATCTGTTGTGTCTCTGTTTCATTTGATCATGCGAAATTCAAATGTTGAAAAGCGCACTCTAGCGGGATTCTTCAGAATATGTTCATTCATTTATCTCTTTTCAGAATTGCTCACGAACACATACACACACGTGACTAATATTATTATGTAAACAGCAGACGCAAAATTGAATTTTTCTCTATTTCCACCATTCACTCTAAAACGTTTTTAGACGAGTGTTAGGGTATACGATCGCGAGATGGCAGCAGTTGTTTACCGTATCCTTGTGCTAAAAGGATGAAATTTCAGTGGAAGTTAAGGCTGGCTGCTCTGCCGACGTTGAAAACTTCATTAGGGGAAAAAGAACTTCATATTATCAACAATCTCATTAACACTGCTGTTTCAGAATGGTGCCCCCCATCCCCTAGTCACGTCTCATAGATGTTCCATTTATATTTTTTACTTGTCCGTTGTACTGTAAATTTTCTCTTTCTTTGTCAACACGACAGTTCTGTTGATTTTGATCATTTTATTAGAAGCACACTTTATTCCCCAAACGGAGCAGGTACAAAACTATACTTGCTTATGATGAAAAGCTTATATTTGCTTTTCAAATATTGTTAAATATTTTCATATAAGTAAAAAAAAGCCCTCTATTAGCCGCATAGAAGAAGAAAAAAAAAAGACAGCAGGAAACCAACTTTGCGAACATGAGTGTCATACTTTTTCTCATAACCGAATGAGAGCGATGTTTGTTAGTACTATCCTTCTGATATTCCGACCAAATATTGTCATATATCTATTTACAATGTTCTTATAATATTAAACATTTAAATTATTATATAGAAATAATTATAAAATAATATTTTACTTAAAATTTCAAATTACATTTTAGAAATTGTATAAAATTTTGTCATTGTTTTTAGAAATATTTTACACACCATTTAAAAATATACTAGAATTTAATTTAATTGCTGATTTATCTCAGGACTAAAGGGGAGAACCTGAGAACCACCATATCCTTGGAGGATAATGGATGGCAATGCTGTAGCCAAGGAAGTTCTAACTGAGGCTCGGCTATTGCTGTTACCCTCCTGCCATGACCAGAGCTTTAATAATAGCTCAATAACACCTTATCCCTACACTGTCCTCTACAGATAACGGGGAAGATAAAAAGCATTCTTGCTTCGCCCCTTTAAGCCAGTCCTTATAAGGATAAGGACTAAAGGGGAGATTGAATGAACAATCGACCGTGAGATGCGGTGGTTGATATTTGTTAGTGCTATCCTTCTGATATTCCGACCAAATATTGTCATATATCTATTTATTATATTGTCATATATCTATTTACAATGTTCTTATAATATTAAACATTTAAATTATTATATAGAAATAATTATAAAATAATATTTTACTTAAAATTTCAAATTACATTTTAGAAATTGTATAAAATTTTGTCATTGTTTTTAGAAATATTTTACACACCATTTAAAAATATACTAGAATTTAATTTAATTGCTGATTTATCTCAGGACTAAAGGGGAGATTGAATGAACAATCGACCGTGAGATGCGGTGGTTGATGTTTGTTAGTGCTATCCTTCTGATATTCCGACCAAATATTGTCATATATCTATTTATATTGTCATATATCTATTTACAATGTTCTTATAATATTAAACATTTAAATTATTATATATCTATTTATATTGTCATATATCTATTTACAATGTTCTTATAATATTAAACATTTAAATTATTATATAGAAATAATTATAAAATAATATTTTACTTAAAATTTCAAATTACATTTTAGAAATTGTATAAAATTTTGTCATTGTTTTTAGAAATATTTCACACACCATTTAAAAATATACTAGAATTTAATTTAATTGCTGATTTATCTCAGGACTAAAGGGGGGAACGGGAGATTGAATGAACAATCGACCGTGAGATGCGATGGTTGATTCATTCAATCAAATACCCTTGGAGGGTAATGGATGGCAATGCTGTAGCCAATGAAGTTCTAACTGATGCTCGGTTATTGCTGTTACCCTCCTGCCATGATCAGAGCTTTAATTGCTCAATAACACCTTATCCCTACACAGATAACGGGGAATATGAAAAGCATTCTTGCTTCGCCCCTTTAAGCCAGTCCTTATAAGGACATACGAATAATGGTAAATCTAGTGCTATGCATAGCAGTTTGGCACAATCATTACCCAGTATATATTTCAGTTCTATATTTCAGTTCTTTAGTGTTAGGTTTCAGTCTATGGCATTCCATTATCTCTAGATACTCTAGATTTTTAACTCACAAGCATAAAGCTAACAATGATCACTTTTTTATGTAATATTATAAAAATTAATAAAACAGCAGTGCTAAAATGAATAATGATTATATGTAATTTCTTATTTAATCTGCACTCCCTGAATTTGAGATTGGTGATTAATACCCTTGGAGGGTAATGGATGGCAATGCTTTAGCCAATGAAGTTTTAACTGAGGCTTGGCTATTGCTGTTACCTTCTTGCCATGATCAGAGCTTTAATGTAATAGCTCAATAACATCTTATCCCTACACTGTCCTCTACAGATAACGGGGAATATGAAAAGCATTCTTGCTTCGCCCGTTTAAGCCAGTCCTTTTAAGGACTTTAAGGACATACGAATATTGATTGATTCATTCAATCCAATACCCTTGGAGGGTAATGGATGGCAATGCTGTAGCCAATGAAGTTCTAACTGCCATGATCAGAGCTTTAATAGCTCAATAACACCTTATCCCTACACTGTCCTCTACAGATAACGGGGAAGATGAAAAGCATTCTTGCTTCGTCCCTTTAAGCCAGTCCTTATAAGGACTATAAGGACTTTTATATACATACATATACATATATATATATATACACTAAATGCAAAATTTAGATTTATCTTTTAAGATTTAACCAATTCTGCCCTAGTGATTCCAATTGGAATCACTAACTGTCTTGGCTCAGCCCATATTACGTGGCGAATGATTCCAATTGGTATCGTACGTCGTAGCTCCATTTCTTTAATATAATAACAGGTATGTATTATACGTATAAATCTTACCAATATCGGTTTTTACCACTTAGTAGAATAATATGCATATATTGACTTATAGAGTATAAGCTCAGAAGTTGAATATTTGCTACCAGAATATAATGATTCCATATGGAATCAGTCGGTCAGAATTCCTATCCTGAAATGTATTTTTCGTCAAAATACTTGATACTCTTGCTTTTTTAGACTTAAAGACAAAATAAATAGAAAGAAAAATTCTTTTCACTTGGAAAAAAAAAATTCAGGTCAGAAAGAGTTAATTTGACTCTTTGATTTTTGCTAAAATGTTAATCACAGTTATTATCGGTGGAATGAAACTCCGCACCTCGAATACCACCAAAGTAAAACTTTGAAAATCAACTGCACAATAATTCCCATCTCACTTGCTCCACTTCCATTTGATTCGCATTCACTTCCAGCTAGATTGAATCATATTCGTTGGAAAGTGATCACTCACTATTTACAGGAAACTAGCTCCATGTTATGACAATTTAAATGATTTCCGTCTGTATTTGAATGATACTTTCAAATGAAGGAGAAAGCTACCCACGTGATTTCTTTAACTAACAATTGCTCCTGTCATTTCCATAAACGTCGATTGTATGCTCTTTAATAGAAATCAGCACTTTCTCTCCGGTTATGTGATTCGAATTCAGAGTTTTCATTCATCCATTTCCTTCTGTAGGCTTGTCAAGTTTTTTCGAAGATGCATATAAAACCCATGTTATTACTACAACTATAACGATGGCATTTATAAGATTTAATACCGGAAGCGTAGACCCTCATCCTTTCCGTCTTGCTGGAGTGGAAGTGGACCCTTGAATATTTTAAGTTTCCTGTGATTAAAAAAATGTATCGACGACTTTCTTTTTTTTTTTTTCTTGTGCGTTCGTTATGTTTATAGTATGGAGAAGAATGAGTGCTATTTTGAAATTGAAATTGAAATTTATTAACACTGAAGAAGTGGTACAAATGATAGCATCATACAACAGTGATGTTCGTTACAGCAATACAAGCGATAATGGAACATCGAAAATATCCTATATATATTACAAATATAATATAACCACTTAAAATGTAATATCGACACTCGAACAGTTAACGTGAACTTATCTGTTAAAGTGAAGTGCATGTATCTCGCTTTATGGGTATTAATTTTAAGACCATGTATCTAGTTTATCTAAACCACTTATCAAGTTTCAACATATCATGTTAATCCGATTTTCTAGATCTGCAAGGGTAGTTTCGGTGTATACTAATGCCGTTTCATCAGCGAAGGATATCATTTTGCCAAAAAGTTTGTATTTAGAGAGATCGTTAACATATATTAAAAATAGAATGGGTCCCAGCACCGAACCTTGCGGGGCTCCGTATTTTATTACTTTTGATTCGCTATTGAATGTGCCGTAGCTGGTATATTGTTTTCTATTTTTCAGATAAAATTTGAACCAGTCATTAGCCACTCCTCTAATGCTGTACTTAGGCATTTTCAGTAGTAGTAGGTTATGAGGAACACAGTCTAATGCCTTAAATACGAGTGTATCAAGAAAAACGACTTCTGTGTACATTGCTTTATTTATTCCACTACAAAACTATATAAACTTTTATGTTAAAGATACCAAGTAATTTTATAACTTTGGTTTTAATCCTTTTTTCCCAGTAAGCAAACAGACAAGTTTGTGCCTGAACGTACCCAAGGTAAAAACTTGCTACATAAACTTTTATTTTAACTGTTGCTTTTCAGAAAAATGCTAAATATATAAATAAATAACTCTGCTTGAAACAGAAGTTCGGTAATTTTTGTATAGGACTACAAGATGAATTTTATAAATGCCTTGATTAAAAAAATAGGAATTAACGCGAAGACAACTGATTAAAAATAGCTCATTAGTGACAATTTTTGATTAAAACGTCGTATAAAAATTTATAATTGAGACGTGTTCTGCTTAAAAGAAATACATTTAATACATGTGGAAACTTGACAACAAAATTTCATACTATTTCATAAAATCACAGAGAAATGAGCTTAAAGCTGAGTTACCGAAAGGCTAATCATGGCATCCACTTCCGCCTGAATGGTCACCGGAATGATGGTCACTCGAATGGTGTCCTACACTGGAATGATGGTCACTTGAATGGTATCCTCCACCAGAATGATGTCCTCCATCGGAATGATGTCGTCCTCCAGTTTTATGACCTCTTCCATGTGAACGATATCGGTCTCTACTTTTATGATGTCCGCCTTCAATTTTACCGTGTTCATATTCACTTCCACTTTTTTGATATTCACCTCTGGATGTACTTAAACGATATCCATTTTCACTTGAATGATTCTGATCACTCATTCGACCTCTTTCCAAGTCCCAACCTTTCCGATCCTTTCCCCAGATACTGAATACGTGTTTCGCATCAGAATTTGGTACATTCTCTAGTTCGTTGTCCCATCTTGTGAGAATGGGTTGAGTTCTATTCACTTCCTCGCGCTGCTTTTTCTTCTTCCTCTCTTTTTCCAAAAATTTACAGGTACAAAAAAACAGGATTGCTACAATTACCACACTTATACAAATTGCTACTATGAATATCACCATCTTTCTTATCATAAAAGACTAATAGTGACGTTGAAAACTTAAGTAGCCCTTCCAACTGTTTTATCACACTGAATAATGAATTCTGGTGTGAATCTGTAAAGAAACGAACGATAGAAATGAAGTTGAAAAATTATTTCTGAATCTTTTTTAAAACTTTCCGAACTTCAAAATTATTACATGTTCATTATGACTTCGAAAAATCACAGAGAAATGAAAAGACAATTGTCTCTACGGAGATTCTTCAACTGCAATTATGTTGTTTATATGTTGTTGTTGTTGTTGTTGTTGTGTCCCCCCCCCACCCCCCCCCCCCCCCACCCCCCCCCCCCCCCACCCCCCCCCCCCCCCACCCCCCCCCCCCCCCACCCCCCCCCCCCCCCACCCCCCCCCCCCCCCACCCCCCCCCCCCCCCACCCCCCCCCCCCCCCACCCCCCCCCCCCCCCACCCCCCCCCCCCCCCACCCCCCCCCCCCCCCACCCCCCCCCCCCCCCACCCCCCCCCCCCCCCACCCCCCCCCCCCCCCACCCCCCCCCCCCCCCACCCCCCCCCCCCCCCACCCCCCCCCCCCCCCACCCCCCCCCCCCCCCACCCCCCCCCCCCCCCACCCCCCCCCCCCCCCACCCCCCCCCCCCCCCACCCCCCCCCCCCCCCACCCCCCCCCCCCCCCACCCCCCCCCCCCCCCACCCCCCCCCCCCCCCACCCCCCCCCCCCCCCACCCCCCCCCCCCCCCACCCCCCCCCCCCCCCACCCCCCCCCCCCCCCACCCCCCCCCCCCCCCACCCCCCCCCCATATTGGTGGAAATGTTGTCTGACCAATTCTTCAAAGAGTCAAAGAGCTTGAAGTTTATATTGTCTGACTGGATATGTTCGCCTGTGTTTGAGATCTCCATTATATTTTTTTTAAATGTGTTCTAATCTTATTCTTAAGGATGTGAAAAGTTAGTGTTTTATATTGGTAGGCTGTGTAAGTCGGATTCACTTGTAATTATGTATACTCGAGTGTTTTCATTCTTTCTCATAAATATCTCGGAATTCTTTGTCCACAGGAACTTGTATAGTTTTTCTTTGTTTTTGTCTTCCTTGCTTGGTATAAAAGATTTTTGAAGTATGGAGTCCAGTGTTCCGTTATATAGATTGGTGTTGGTTGTTTCTTATCAGTTAGGATCGTTGTTGTCTGCCTTGTTTTCTTGCTTGCTGCAAGAATGGAGTCTCTCAGACTTCTGTTGGTAAAACGAGCGATGATTGGTGGCGGTCTCTCTTTATTTTTTTGTGGGCCTCGGTTGATATAGGTGATATCTGTGGTTGCGATTTGAATGCCAATTTGGCTGCCGATCAGCTGCATTATGTTGCTTAAGTCTTCTGTGTTTTCTTTCATTAATCGCTCAATTTGAAGTTCTTTTTTTCTTTATTTTGGTAGCACGTGCTCCATTTCACTCTTGAGTGTGTTTACTTCTTTCTGCAATTCTTGATTTTCACGCTGGAGTGTTTCTTGCGTTCCTATCGCTACCGTTAATTTCGTTTTTATTTCTCGCACGGTTCCTAACATTTCTTCAGAGGTCTCGTTATTGAACTGTATGTAATGTTCATACTCCTCGAATTTTTTGTTAATTTGTTCCATGTGTGTCTTTAACAAGTCTTTCACCATGAGTTTAAATGAATCAAAGTTATCTGTAATTTTAGGACCCGGAAGCAGCTTACCTTGATGTGCGTCGTTACTTTTCTTTGGTGTCTGGTCTTTGTTCTTCGTTTTCTCACGGCACTGTTGACATCGCCATTCGGTCCGTTTCACGGCTATTTTTGCTATCCACGTGCTTTCTGAGATCCCTGAACAGTGGAAGTGTTGTTTTTTGTTACATCCGGAACAATGCGGCCCGTCCCCTTCATCGCCCGTTAGTCGCTAACGGGTAGAAAGGCTAAAGGTCACCGAGACAGCGAAGTTCAAGCAAAATGAGCTGTAACAACTGCAATAACCTCGCTGTCTCGGTGACCTTTAGACTTTCTACCTGTTAGCGACTATAGTGCGACTTTTAAAATGGCGACGTCCTTTGTTCTTCGTTGGCTGGTAACTGCAGTACACTCTATGATCATCTAACACTGAAAATTTGAATCTTACTTATCCGATTTTGGTAATTTGGACGTCCCTGTCTTCAGCGTGACTAGTAGAATTAAATAGTAGCACTTTCAAGTTAGAAACATGAGTTAATTAACGCTTTAAACCTATAAAACCAACAACAGCAAATCAGCATACATGCATCCGTCTGCCTACACGGTGCTCTCTATGTAGGCAAACTTAAAATTAATCTGGCGTGCAGTTAGATTAATTTTCAAATTTTTCTTTTCTATCATAATTGTAATAAGCCTCAATCTTCCGTTATGGATACCCATTTAATAAGATTATATAAATCCCGATTTAGTCATTCGTAAATTTAGAAGAAATAGCAAACCTGTCTGAAACGCCATAAGCTTTCTATTGACGCTGAAGTCATACGTTGAAGAACATCTTCCCAACCACTAGAAGTGTTAATGGACAACTGGATTAGCAGAGCATCTGTGAAAAAAAAAGTTTTTATTTATTTATTTATATATGAGGACATCAGTTTTTTCTTTTATTATTATTTTTTTTTTCCCAGTTCGCACACTTTGCAATGAGTAAGTACTTCAGTAAAAGGCTAGTTATTCGGTATTCCAAAGACGTCTTTCATTTTATTTATTATTATTATTACTATTATTTAGGCACAGATTTTAGTGATGATGATAATAAATTAAACTTGGAAATAGACAACCGAATAGGCACTGGTTTTGGAAGGAAAGCTGCTAAGGGGAAGTGAATTGAATAAATATAATTTATACGGAATAAGTGAGAAATGAGAGAAAATACTAAACTAGAAGTTTGCAAAATGTTCAAACCAGTTTTAAGTTGTGGATCTGAGAGTTGAGTTAGAAATAAAGAACTTGATGAAAGATAACAATGAGAGTACATATCAGAAAATTGAGCATTATTATTATTATTATTATTATTATTATTATTAAGATATTCCAATACTCAGACGATATAGCAATAATATCCATCCATAATAACGCAAGCATAGACCAAACAAATATGCAACATAATATAAATCTGATCATAGACTGGCTCACGAAAAACTCCATACACCTAAACTCAGAAAAGACAAAATTAATGATATTCAGAAATCCACTGACTAGACCAGTTAATAACAAATATATAACCATCCAACATCCACTTTCCAACACAAAAAACACACAGAACAGCAAAACCACTACAATCATTCAGGTTGAAACAATACGATACCTTGGAATTTACTTCGATGCAGATATGAACTGGAATAGCCACATAAACCATCTACACAACAAACTCCGAACAATAAGTGGCAAACTCTACAGGTTAAAAGACATAGTTCCCATACGCCTAAAAACACTAATATACAAAGCACTATGCCAAAATATACTAAGATACGCTATAACAACGTATGCTTTCTGTGCACTCTACAAATTAAATAGATTAATGTCGCTACAGTACAAAATGACAAAACTGATCTTTTGGGAACAAAGAGAAAATCACGACCTTATAAACATTGCAATGGCAGAACACAAAATACTGACAGCAAAACATTTATGTCACTATGCAGCCTTGCTAAAACATTATTTCGATGCCAACTACAGGACAGTTAGAAATACATACCGTATAACAAGACCTCAGACTACTAATTATATCACATATAAATACAATAATCACTACGGAAAGGCCACGCGAAACTTCTACATCCCAGACATGATAAACAAATTACCTTTTGAATAGAGAAACCTTACAAACTACAATAGCCTGAAAAGAGCTCTAAGGACATACTACGAACAAGAAACACACATCCAAAATACCATACAAACTTAATGAAACACAATATATTCGCTCATGCTTCCAGTTCAGCGACGCATCAATACATTCCAAGTTATTGTGTGTGTGTGTGTGTGTGTGTGTGTGTGTGTGTGTGTGTGTGTGTGTGTGTGTGTGTGTGTGTGTGTGTGCGTGCGTGCGTGCGTGCGTGCGCGCGCGCGAATTTCTCAATCATAGATTTTGTAGCTTCCCAACACAGCAAAAAAAAAAAAACAATACATAATAACCAACTGGTGTCATCCTCAGATAAGCTTACATATAAGCTTCGAGGATGAAAGCAAAAAAATTAGTTCTCATCCAAGATGTATCATATGTAACGAAATGCATGTAATGTACGTATCATATGTAACGAAATGCATGTAATGTACGTATCACAAGAAAACCAATGTATGTATTATATGTAAACCAATGTACGTAATGTAAATATCACATGTGAATAAATGTAAGTAATGTATCATACGTAAAATAAATGAATGTAATGTATATAATATTTGTAACAAATGTATGCAATGTAAAAAAAAATTCTTTTAAAAGTAAATCATGAGTTTACACCGTATGTTTGTGAAAATAAGGAAACATAATATTTAGATTGCATATGTGTAACTATTGTTGTATAATCACACCTTTTCAAACTTGAAAAAAAAATAGTAAACTACAACATGTAATATACAACTTATGTAACTCTGAACAATATAATTGTAAATTATTATTATGATTGTTACCTTTTCATCTGAAAGTTGCTGAAATGGCACGAGGACCCAAAAATCATCTCAAAAGATTAAATGCACCGAAATCACGGATGTTGGACAAGTTGGGAGGTGTTTTTGCACCACGACCCAGCACTGGGCCACATAAGCTGAGAGAGTCATTGCCAGTGATTATAATGTTAAGAAACAGAATGAAATATGCCTTAACATATGCTGATACCAAAAAGATTACCATGCAGCGATTGATTAAAGTTGATGGAAAAGTAAGAACAGATACTACCTATCCAGCTGGATTCATGGATGTAATAACTATTGAGAAAACAGGAGAATATTTTAGGCTGGTTTATGATGTAAAGGGATGATTTATTTTCTACCGAATCACAGCTGAAGAAGCCAAGTACAAATTGCGCAGAGTGAAAAGAGTTCAAGTTGGACCTAAAGGCATGCCTTTCTTTGTGACTCATGATGGCTGTACAATTCGTTACCCAGATCCATTAGTGAAAGTTCATGACACTGTTCAGTTAGATATCAGCACAGGAAAGATAATGGATTTCATCAAATTTGATATAGGAAACCAGTGCATGGTGACTGGTGGTCATAACTTGGGTCGTGTTGGTATTATTACATCAAGATAGTGCCATCCAGGATCATTTGACATTGTGCATGTTAAAGATACCCAGGGACATAGTTTTGCTACAAGGTTGAATTATATTTTTGTAATTGGTAAAGGAACAAAGCCATATATATATCTATCTCATGGTAGAGGTGTGAAGCTGTCTGTTGCAGAAGAGAGAGAGAGAGATCGGCGTTTAGCTGCTAAGGCACAGTGTGTGTGTGTCAGATTAAGTCAGATTTCAGTTGTTGCATATCTGTTGAATAAAGTACTAGAACTCGTGAAAAAAAAAATATATATATAAACTGTTATCATCATTACTATTTAAATCTCATTATATGTAGCACAAAGTGCTGAACCTTATAAAATAATATACTGAATAGATGATCATTGTACATATTTAAATATTTGAAGGAACAATAAAAAAAATTGTTATTATTATTATTATTATTATCATTATTATTATTATTATTATTATTATTATTATTATTATTATTATTATTATTATTATTATTATTATTATTATTATTATTATTGTTATTATTATTATTATTATACACAAATTTTTTACAAGCTTACACAAATATGCAACACGACATCAATCAAATCACTAACTGGTTAACCGAAAACGGCATATATATAAACCCTGGAAAAACAAAGCTAATATTATTAAAAAACACCCAAATCCCTGCCCATAGACAAACTAAATACCTCACTATCCGACATTCATCATCCTATAAACAAAGCGCTGAACCTAAACCACAACCATCACACAAGTGAAAACAATGTGCCATCTCGGACTTCACTTTGATGCTGATCAAAGTTGGAATAGCTATACAAACTACCTGCACATCAAGCTTAGGATAATAGCAAGCAAACTATACCGATTAAAGATTCTGCACATACTACAGACTTAACAGGATACAACAGTTGCAAGATAAAATGGCAAAACTGATATTCTGGGAACAACCCACACTTATGCAGGCAGTATGGAGAGAACACAAAATATTTAAGGTGAAACACCTAGCCACTACACAGTCATGTTAAAATATTACTACAGCCCAACCTATAGAGTAACCAGAACAAAATATCAGATAACAAGACCACAGTAAACAAACTACATAACATATAAGTACAACAATCACTACAGCAAAGCCATCCGAAACTTCTATGTACCTAACATGATAAACAAACTGCCATTCGACAACAGAAACCTAGGAACTTACAGAGAGCTGAAACAGGAGCTATATAAATATTATAGTGAGAATGAAAATGAGAGAAATTCCTGCTATTCTCTCCCTTCTGAAAAACCACCACTACAAGAATAAAAACAAATGAACAGACCATGCCCAAATCCAACCACTACTTTAAAAAAAAAAGAAGAAAAAAGTTAAACTGTGTAATAGCAATTGAAGTCTTCCAAGCATGTACTAACAACAGTAAAACCAACACCTGTTTGTGACTAATATAGAAACATAACCACGAAACCACCTCCATTTATTATCTTCCTCAGATAAGCTCTGCAAAGCTTCGAGGAAGAAATCAGAAATGCCTCCTAAAATGCCTCCAAAATTATTATTATTATATTAGTCATTCACTAAAAAAAAAAAAAAAAAAAAACTATAATCATCACTGTTAATATTAGAACATGTGTTGTAAATGCATAATACAAATGCAAAGATCTTGTGTTATTAAAATTATTAACTGAAATCCAACGTAGAAAAAATTTTTTAAATTTTACTCAAGATAACTATTTTATATATATGTGTAAATATTTCAGCAATTAATAAAAATATCATTTATTTAAAAAAATATTATTATTATTGTCATTGATGGAGGGCGCTGTGTAGGCATATGAATGGGCATATGATAATATCACTACCACCGTTTTTCATAGTTTTAAAGTGGTTCCAACTCTTGTGTTTAATTTGAAAGTGAAGGTAACTCTACAAGTCACACCAAAGACAGTGATATAAAATTCACCGAAATCGGCTAAGAAGGAACCAAATTTTGAAGTGTTGAAAAGTGAACAGAGAGGACCGCGATCAACAACGAGCGACGAACAAAGGACGTCGCCATCTTTATAATCTCGCCACAACTGCTCAAAGGAAGAAAGGAAGTCATGAGGTGTATCAAATGCGTGGAGGATTTATCGTCCTACGAAAAACAAATAACCTGTACGAAATGCAGTAGGATTCTACACTTAAATGTGCCACCTTTTCAGAAACAACCTGGCAACCTGTCGAGGAATGGAAGTGTGTAATCTGCAGGAGGAACAAAGAATCGCACTTAAGGCAGCCACATACGACGCAGTCAAATATACTGGAGGCAAAATCAGATGACGAACTGAACAGACAAAAAATGCAGGTGAGTCCTATAATTTCAACTCTTTAAATATACTAATAGAAAACGGTCTAGAGACTATAAAAGCCAACTTAGTAGATCTTGTGCAAGAACTATTCGACAAACAGAACGAACAAATAACAAAAAAATCTAGCGAATATGAATTATGATTTGGTCAAACATAATAACATCGCAGTGATAGGAGTGTTGCAAAAAGACATCAAAATCAGCATTAACGCACTAAATGACGGGGAACACAATTTGATGAAAGAAACATCCGAACTCTGTCAAGAACTTCATTCGTTAAAACTACAATACGAACGTTTAAATCAGCAACAATATAAAGAAGATCTTATCATAAACGGCCATACCGAAACTGCACCTGCAGAAATCCTCAGAGACGTGGTTTTAAAATTAGGCCATTCAATTGACATCCCCCTACAGCTTAATGACATTGAGACTGTAAATCGGATTCCTAGGAAGAGCAAAAAACAAGGATTGCCACGACCTCACCCGTCATAGTTCGTCTTACAAGCCCACAAGAGACAATCTCATAAAAGCCAGCAGACAGAAAAAACCAGTTGCCAAGGACTTGAACGCATTACAAGACAACACACCAATCTTCTTATCCGAATATTTAACACCATTCAACCAGAATCTGACCAAGCAAAAAAAGCAAACACAGAAACAAATTAACAATTTTTGTGGATCAGAGATGCCAAGATATTCATGAGGAAGTCACAAACTTCAAAACCGATGCAAATTAAAAGCTCAGAAGACACAGAAAGGCTGCCACAGTGAAAAAAAAGCCCCCTAATTACTTCAAAAAGAAGACCACAATAAAAATTAATGTGAACCACTTGCCTGCCAAACATCAGCCTACTCCAACACAGCAATCAAATAAATAATTTAAAAAAATACATATATCTAACCGGTGTCATCCTCAGATAAGCTCATTAAAAAGAGCTTCGATGATGCAAGCAGACATTACATCTGAACCGAGATAAAAAACAAAACAAAAAAACTTTAAGTGCTGCATTACATTGAAGTGCTGCAGTTACATCGGTTAAAAACATTAAAAAGTCAAAAAATGTGAAATATATAGAACTTACTGTTATACTATATATATATATATATATATATATATATATAATATGTAAATATACGTAAATTCTCAGTAAGATAATGATAAAATAAATTATTTTACTTTTTAAAATTAAAAAAATAAATAAATAAAAATTATTTAAAAGTATTATTAACTTTCAAGTATCTGTTATTCACAACTGTAATGTATTATAAATATTATATATATAAACACGTGTATATATAATATTGTATCTATGTATGTAATTTATCTGAGACATAATAAAATGTTAATGTTAATAAATTTGATTCTTAATTCTTATTTTAAAAGACAGCAAAAGAACTATGTTATCATCATTATTATTGAAATTTCATTATATGTAGCGCTTAGTGCTGAACCTTGTAAAATAATATACTGAATGTTACTCAAGATGATAATTGTATATATGTAAATATTTGAGAGACCAATAAAAAAAAATTAAAAAATGGGAGAGGAAAGATTAGCAAAACAAGTGTTCTCTGCCCAGGTTGGCAGCAAAACGACCCAGAGGAAGACCAAGATATAGGTGGATTGATACGGAACAAAGTGCCTTAGACGACAGAAATATAAGATCTGATAATGTTGGAATCTTGACAGATAACAAACTGATTTGGAGGAAAATTGTGGATAGGAAGTTATTATTATTATTATTATTATTATTATTATTATTATTATTATTATTGTATAAATACTGTAAAACTTAATTTTATTCAACTGCAAGTGTAATTTACTGAGTACAGTTTATATTATTTAGCGCTACATATATATAAATATATTTGTGTGTGTGTGTGTGTGTGTGTGTGTGTGATCAAATTTAAAGTATCTATGCTTAAGGCCTGAAATCTGGATCCCCCTCCAAATCTTTGCATTGGAAGTATACTTCGAGTAAAATCGTTTAAACCGAATATGATAGAAGCTGTGATGTTTGCAGGTCCTGGTATCGGAGAAATTGTCTTCATTCCTCGGATGCCCCTCATTCCTTCAGATTATCCATCGGCATTCAAAGGGTTACAATTTCCCATAAGAGTTTTCTTTGCGATGACGATTAACAACGCACAAGTACAGACCCTTAGATATGCAGGTTTAGATTTAAGAGGTGAATGTTTCGGACACAAGCAGTTATACGTAGCATGTTCTCGAGTTATCAGTCGTGAGAATTTAATTAATTTTGTCGAGGTTGACGCAACTTCTAACGTTGTTTGCAAAGTGTTGGAATTCTCCCAATTCTACACCGTGACGAAAGCACCAGCACCAAATACTCGAGTACAAAACCCTGAAGTGAACCCCTGGCAGTATAAGTTCACCTCGGCGAAGCGGGAGGGCTCAGCTAGTATATACATCTATTAAAATAATTTTATAATAAATTATTGATAAAATCATGGATAAGTAATCTTCTTGTTGTGTACACATCTACCGACCTTACGATCTACCGATGATATTTATTCATTCATTCTATTTCCTCTTCTTTAGTCTCTCCTCTAATTTATAGATCAGCAATCATGGTGTGCCAGAGTTTCTGATCCTCTGCCATCCTTCTCATCCCTTAATAGATATTATTTCTCATCCATTTCCTTGCATCATCAACCCAAGAAGTTCTTGTTCTTCCTGGAGATTTTCTTTCCTCTACTTTTCCCTCCAATTTTTCCAGAGAGGTTTCTCCGCTGATTCCCTTAAATGTGTCCTCCATCTTTCGCTTTATCTTTATAAAGTCTTCCATGAATGCCCTTTTTGTATCCGATTAACCTAAATATCTCTTCGTTATTTTTGTAAACTCCTTGAAAGAAATAATAAGCGTTTTCCTATATAGCAACACTTCTCAAAGGCTTGCAATTTCTTGATTATGGATTTTGTACATATTCACGTTTCGCATCCAAGATTCAACGTTGTACCATACACGGAATTTTATTATTCTTATTGTAGTCTGTTTACATTTTCCAGAGGTCATTAATCATTTATTATTCCAAAATGCCTCTTTTGCTTGAGCTATTCTTGATTTCATCTCCATAACTGTTGTTTCCCCTTCTGTAATCATTGCTCCTAAATAAATCACATACATTTGGAATCCAGTTGTAGTCTTAAAGATGGGTTTTATTGCAGTGTTTCCCTTATAGCCATATACTTTGTTTTAAGTGTATTACCCTAGTATAAATATTGTAAATGTAATGATTAATTTCTGTATCGGTGATTTATACATTAAAAGCACATCAGGCCAAATAGAGGCTGTCGGAATCAGATTTTCACGTTACGACGAATAGTTGAGAAATCACGGGAATATAACAACGATCTGTATTTAAGTTTTGTAGATTTGGAAAATGCATATGACAAGGTGCCAAGATAAATGCTATTCAAAATGCCATTATATGGTGTCGTTGGGGTATTATATCAAGCAGTATTTAATCTTTATTTGAGTTGTAAGACACCAGTTAGAACTGAAGCAAGTACAGAAAGATGGTTTAATGTTAAATCTGGTGTTAGACAAGGATGTACATCATCCCTTCTGTTATTCATTATCTATATGGATCACATTATGAAGGAAAGTGGTATTAAACCTGATATCAAAATTGGACATTTTAATGTCAGCTCTTTGCTTTATGCAGATGATGTTATATTTCTAAGCAAATCCAGTAAAATTCGACAAGATTCCCTGAATAAATTGAATAACTGTTGTAATAGACAGGGTATGAAGGTGAGCATTAAAAAGACAAAGACAATGAAAATAGGTAGAATTGTTGAAAATATCAACTGCATTTTGAATGGAGAACCTACAGAATAAGTGGTAAATTAAATATGGAAATAGACAACAGAATCAACAAATCTGGTATGGTGGGAAGTCAATTGAATAAATTCATATGGAATAAGAGAGAAATTAGTCGGAATACTAAATTAGCTGTATACAAGACAGTGTTCAAACCAGTTTTAACTTATGGATCTGAGAGCTGGGTTAGAAATAAAACACTTCAACAAAGACTAGAGACCACAGAGATGAGAGTCCTGAGAAAGATTAGAGGCGTGACCAGATGGCATCAGTGGTAATATCATATTAAAAACGAGGACATTAGGAAAGAACTTTACATTGTTAGCATCCAGAATGTGTTAGCAGAGCTAATCTCAGGTGGTATGGTCACTTAAACAGAATGGGCGAGGAAAGATTAGCAAAACAAGTGTTCTCTGCCAGGTTGGCAGGAAAACGACCCAGAGGAGGACCAAGATATAGGTGGATTGATACGGTACAAAGTGGCTTAGAAGATAGAAATATGAGATCTGATAATGTTGGAGTCTTGACAGGTAACAGATTGATTTGGAGGAAAATTGTAGATAGAAAGTTAGTAATGGGGTAAGTTTTTCATGGTACTATCATATCCTGTAGACCCATTGAGGGTACATATCAGGAATTTGATGATGACATCCTTATGGAGTACCGAAGTGATGTGTTAGTTAATTTTGCTTTCTATACGTGTTAATTGTATTATGTTCTGTTGAAGTTTTACGCATGCGTTGATGGTGATGTAGCATTCGTAACAAAATTACTTAGCCTTAGTTACTAAAATTAATATTTATTGCTTAAGGATATAGTAACTTAAAAAAATGAGAGGTTTGCTTATTAGTTTTTTTTTAATGATTTCTGTTTCCTTCGCTTTGGAAATTATTTTGTAGTCTGGAAATAACATTTCTTTTTTCCTTTTAGTAACTTTTAAATAGTAAATTTGTTCCGAAATTTATACTTTCCCTTTTGGTTATCCTTTTCCTGCTGTCTGTGTTGATTGCGTCAATACGATATCGTTTATTTCACCCCCCCCCCTCTCTATTCATTTCTGATATATAGGCGTACTGCTTAATTTGTTTGGTTCTTTTTATTGTAATGTTTAGGCATTGATTATTTCGGTTTCTGTGATTTGTGGGTAATAACAACTCTATTTCTAGTTTAACAAGGTACTTTAACAATCATTCAACCGGGAATGAAATTCTTGGATTGATATTAAGAGTTGGAACAGTAATATCATATTTCATTGCTGTCCATACGCAGCCCTTCAAGCGACACTCAAAGACATTTCTATCTGGACTCAGTTAGTCCAGATAGTCCAGCTAGAAATGCCTTACCCTTCAGGAGGCATTTCTATCTCGACCAGATCAGGAAATATCCACAGTAACAAATCTTTCCGCTAACTTCCCTGGTACATTAAAGAGTACAAAAGATGGAATACAAATTTCTAATTAAGGGATTTTCATTTAAATTCCGGATGTTCCTTATAGTCCTTATAAGGACTGGCTTAAAGGGGCGAAGCAAGAATGCTTTTCATATTCCCCGTTATCTGTAGCGGACAGTGTAGGGATAAGGTTATTGAGCTTTATTGAAGCTCTGATCATGGCAGGAGGGTAACAGCAATAGCTGAGCCTCAGTTAGAGCTTCATTAGCTACAGCATTGCTATCCATTACCCTCCAAGGGTATTGGATGGAATGAATCAATCACCGCATCTCACGGTCCCAATTCATGTTCCTCCGGATGTTCCTTATAGTCCTTATAAGGACTGGCTTAAAGGGGCGAAGCAAGAATGCTTTTCATATTCCCCGTTATCTGTAGCGGACAGTGTAGGGATAAGGTTATTGAGCTTTATTGAAGCTCTGATCATGGCAGGAGGGTAACAGCAATAGCTGAGCCTCAGTTAGAGCTTCATTAGCTACAGCATTGCTATCCATTACCCTCCAAGGGTATTGGATGGAATGAATCAATCACCGCATCTCACGGTCCCAATTCATGTTCCTCCGGATGTTCCTTATAGTCCTTATAAGGACTGGCTTAAAGGGGCGAAGCAAGAATGCTTTTCATCTTCCCCGTTATCTGTAGAGGACAGTGTAGGGATAAGGTGTTATTGAGCAATTAAAGCTCTGATCATGACAGGAGGGTAACAGCAATAGCCGAGCCTCAGTTAGAACTTCATTGGCTACAGCATTGCCATTCATTACCCTCCAAGGGTAATGGATTGAATGAATCATCAATCACCGCATCTCACGGTCGATTGTGCATTCTTCTCCTCGTCCGGATGTTCCATTTCCTGAGGAATTTATATATTTGAATGTATTCATTATATATTTTAGTGTATTATCTATTTACTATTCATTCACATAATAATTTCAACATTATAATGTATTTAAGAATATTATTTAATATTAATTAGTATTTATTAACATTTATTAATATTAATATAATACGATGTTTATAATTGTTATAGTATATAATAATGTTACCTACAGTTAGCATTTCTGTTTCCATGGCAAACCAAAATTACTCTGCTACTCTTGTGTTTTCTCGTCGCTAGATGGCGAGACTGTAAATCATTATGAGAAGTTGTGATTTGCCATAGCTACGCCAAACACTAACATCGCTATAGTTAGATTTGCACAAAAATGCTGTCATTTTTTCTCTCTTTCTTTCACTCATTCTTTCTTTCTTTTAATTACAAATTAAAAGATTCTATATATTTTTGAAATAGACCTTTAATTTTTATTTTCTAATTAAATCACTTCATTCCAATTGTGAGTTTTGTTTTATTAAATCTTCTCCCGGCCAAAACACACCAAATTATCTTATTAGAGTGCCTTTTTACAAATATTCTTTCCCAAAGCACCTTGATTGAAAGGTGTTGCTGATCTGCAACTTTAGAACTTTATCAGTCTTCTCCCCACCCTTCGGGATGGATGTTAGCGAGGATATATCTGAATCTAAATGTTGAGTGTGCGCCACTCTTTAATATTGCTTGCTTTGATTTACTCATTTTCTGTATAAATTATATGTTTAACCCTTTAAATGTATAAATGAAATTATATTTTATGTTGAAATTATATTTACAAATTAAATCAAGTAGAAATTATTCTTATTGATATTGATAGTTACAGATAAAAAAAAATCTCCAAAATGTCCTTATATAGTCCTTATAAGGACTGGCTTAAAGGGGCAAAGCAAGAATGCTTTTCATCTTCCCCGTTATCTGTAGAGGACAGTGTAGGGATAAGGTGTTATTGAGCTATTAAGGCTCTGATCATGGCAGGAGGGTAACAGCAATAGCCGAGCCTCAGTTAGAACTTCATTAGCTACAGCATTGCCATCCATTACCCTCCATGGGTGTTGGATTCAAAAATCCCTCCAAAATGTCCTTATAGTCCTTATAAGGACTGGCTTAAAGGGGCGAAGCAAGAATGCTTTTTATCTTCCCCGTTATCTGTAGAGGACAGTGTAGGGATAAGGTGTTATTGAGCTATTAAAGCTCTGATCATGGCAGGAGGGTAACAGCAATAGCCGAGCCTCAGTTAGAACTTCATTAGCTACAGCATTGCTATCCATTACCCTCCAAGGATATTGGATTGAATGTTTCCCCCCAGCCCCTCCAAAATGTATTACCCAGTACAAATAGTTATAAAATATCTCTTCAATTTCTAAATAGGTGTATTAATCTATAACAAAATTTTAATATATATTTTAATTCTTAAACTTATTTACGTTAAAATAAATCTTTTTTTAAAGATTTTTATAATTTTGTTTAAAATTTATTGAAAAAAATTGCCTCGTTTGTATGGATTTCACATTATAATTTATTTTTTATTCATCAAGTAATTAAATCTGATATGCATTTTTAATTACTTTTCATCCTTTCCTATCATAATTTTCCGAAGATATTTTTAACATTTTTAGTGGTAAAAATATATAAATTTCTAATATAAAAATAACTCTCTTTCAGTAAGAGATGCATGCTTTATAAAATGGAAGCTAAAGTGCTGCCAGTCAGCTATTAAATACAATCATAAAACATTCCAGTGTCGCAATACATTACCTTTGTCTTTGTGCCATTCGAGTTGCGATTAAAATTGTCAGATTCTCTTGAAAATTTCGCTTTACATCATTCTTGTTGTATTATTGGTCTTATTGTGTGGCATTTATATCCACAAATTTCTCTTATAATATCATCATTATTCGCCATTGGTTCTTTTCTCATGGATTCTTAGGGCATTGTAGATGTACTTGCACTTGCCCTCGACATTGCTTCATCGTGGAAAGCTTCGCATATCATGTTGAAAGTGTCCGATGCCGATTTTTGCAAATGCACACAAAATTTAATCTCATAATGCTGTTCCAAGGACGCTTCCATTTCAAATACTGGTTGCGCCTCCTAGGCGCTCCGAAAGAAGCTTGCGTTTAGTCAAGTGAAACTCTGGCACATCAGCCTGTATATGCCATCTATCAACCTCTTTTGTTAATAGACAGCAACATTTCTTTATTCCACAGAAATTAATATTGTGATGAGTGGTTTCACCACAGTAAAATTAGTCTTATTATTTATTGAACAGCCCACGTATTTATCTAGGACCACTTGCGAAAAGTTATGCAGGAAGTGGTCGGATATCTTCGCCTACTTGCAAAGAAGAATTGACTACGAATTGGACATCGGTGAGTGTTATATTCTGAAATGCCAAGATGGGGAACTAATGCTCGATGATACAGGAGCTGGTGGAAGTAAAGCTCTCTATTAGTTGTGAAGAAGCTGAGAGATTTTCACCAAAAATGTACGACATTGATAATCAGTTACTATTTTTGGAAACTGCATTACCAGCTATTCGTATCATGGGAAGAATTATCGCTAACCATCTAAATTCCTCAAAGGTAAAATGAGACTTTCAAGATTTTATTCAATTCGATAAAGATTCTTTATTTTGGGACATTTACGAACATTATATACGAAAATTGCTTGTGTATATCTGGTGACAAAAGAATACACCGAACGTTTAGGGAGGCATGGTGTCATTTCCAGACTAATGCAATATAAAATGTATGGAGCTGTGCTTCTGATGGTATCCCTTCTTAAGACTCTTTTGCGTGACCAGTTATTTCGATGTAATGTAATCAAGAAACAGTGAGTAATGAACATTTTATTTATTGAACTCATTGGAGAATGTTAAGAGTGTAACCTAAACATTGCGAAATATTTTTAGATAATTATATGTTTCGAATTTTTCTCTGTGAATATACTTGTAAAAAGCATTTCAGCAAAATAAAACATGCATTTGTAAACTTAAATCAACAAAATGTGTGTTGTTGTGTTTTCCACAGTGAAATTTTTACTCAGTTATTCTGTTTAGAATTTGATATATAAATCCATAACTTTATACCTTAATGCAATTCTGTTTAAATATTGTAAAAAAATCACTACTGTGAAATTAATGCCAGGAACGTGAGGAAAAAAGTGGGGAAAACTGATATCATATAATTAATTATTTTCGAAAATTGTCTAATCCTACCTTTGACATTGTTTCAGTTATCTTAAACATTTCGTTCACATACTTGAAAACCAGAACTGATAATCTCAAATAGAATGTTGTTGTCATTTGAACACAGAAGAACCATCTATAAACATCAAACGGGAGAATATGAGTCATGATTAGACAAGTTGAGTTTCACGCTCACCTAAACATATCACTATAGTTTAAAGTTTTAAATGTTTGGAACTTTGTAACAGAAATTAACAAACTATACTGCAGAGCTAATATTCATTTGAAATAATAAGAAATAGCTATTTATTTGTGCTGGCAAAAGAATGTTCTAATAAGAAATCGCTAATGAAGAGTTCCAAACCTTGTTTGTCTCATTTCCTTTACTTAAACTTACTAATGCTAAAGAAAAAAAAATTTCAGTTACAGAAGTAATTTTGAAGTACAAGGAATCGAAGGTAAAATTAATAACCAGAGAAGGACAACCAATTCATCACAGTTTTACAAGGAAAAGCAGTTTGTGTATGCCAACGAAGGAGACATAATAACTAGATTTTGAAAAGCATATTTTGAATTTTTAAAATTAAAATAGAGAAAAACAACCAATCAGATTGAAATAAAAAATATATAGAACCATATCAAAAGTCCGTATCAATAGATGCAAATTTTTTACTCAAGGGAGGGAGGATATGAGTCATGATTAGACACATTGAGTTTGATGCTCACCTAAACAAATCACTATAGTCTAAAGTTTTAAATGTTTAGAACTTTTAAGGATCCTACAAAAATAACGTAATTGTGGGTTTTTTAGTGGATAAAGTACAAAATGAATTAAATAGTGACAATTTTGTTACTATAATAGATGTGACCATCAGATTAGAATAGAAAAACCAAAAGAAATAGTTAATTATTTTAGAAAATGTGAACATGAAAGAAACAAAATGTCAGTACCACTACAGATGGCAACCATATAAAGATCAAAAGAGCATATATGAGCCATGATTAAAGATAACACTATAGTGTAAATCTCTAAATGTTTGGAATTTGTAATAGAAAGTTAGCATAACATATACTACCAGAGGTAATATTCAGTGAAATAAATATAATAATAAATAACTATTTATTTGTGCTGGCAAAAGAAGTAACATAAGAAGTATGAAGAAAAAGAATATGATAAATCTATGGTGGGGGAATAATACGAAGTTTCAGATATCACTGGTGTGGTATCTGAAACTCGTTGAAACTTATTGATGCTCAATTTCATTTGGATGAACGCTCAAGTTTATTTTCTAAAGACATTTGTATTTCTGATGGAGTTATTGTAAGACATGCATTGAGAACAACACCATGTAGTTGGAAAGAATTACCTGAAAAAGTTGAAAATCAGAATTCAATGTTAATTAAATATAATGATCAGCTGAAATGGGACAATGGTTCACTATCTCTGGACAAACTAAGAGATTGGATAATAGAATGAACATGCAAATATCAAATATTGCTCGCCAAAGGAAGAGAAAAATCAAAAACATTAACGTTTTAATAGGCAGACCTGTTCATGATTTAAATGATATTGGTAGCCCAAGTATGTTGTACTGTAATGCTTTGTGTATCCCGTAAATTTAAAAAAAAAGGAAAAGCTAATTTCACTTGTCAGAATTCCATACTCTAACCATCACCCAGAATTCAAAAGACAGGAAGTCACACATACTCACAAGAAAAACGCGCTTCCAATTCAACTGTATGATGTCAATTTGGACAGAAACCTATATGGAACAATAATCGATTGCATTTTCCATTTCCACGATCACAAATGAATATTTACTGCCATTCATTCTATCACCCCACAAATCGTGTGTGTGTGTGTTGTGCTGTGAGTATTATTATAATTCAACTATTTCGGAATATGTATTTGCAGTCAGAAATTCGTTAGTTCCGAGATGAGCCATTCTGGAGAGAAAGTAAATTAATGTTTCTTTTGTATCATAGCAATTGTCATTTAAAAATATTAACATCAGCTGAGATTTTTTAATCAGGTACACCCAAAAAAACAATATTTGTTGAGTGCAATTACTTTATGTGATGTCTGTAATTTCAAATGACCACTGCTCGTATGATTTTGGGAAGTGCAATTCTAATTCTAATACTGAATAGTTTTTCACAAGATTAATCATTGGGAACATACATTAGAGACTTTCAGCATTGGCTGCATTTGCGAATTTTCATGTCTAAGTTACTAATATAAGATTAAAAGGTTGTATTGGCAACAAAAAAAAAGTGTGTGTACTTCAGGGGGTGGGGGATACCAATGATAGCCTGTAAATAATTGTCACGAATATGTTTAAATGTTGACGCCATCTCTTGAATCTAAACTAAAAATTCCAATAGCCAAAGCTTTGTAATAAAGATGACATTTAATAGGAAAAGGTAATGAACTTTAAGATCTTAAAACTTTAGACAAATCAAAGTATTCTGATGAGTTATGTATATGGAAAAAAAGTGTGTGTGTGTGTGTGCACGCGCGCGCGCGCACTTGAGGGTATTGCGGGGACACCATTGATACCCAGTTAATTAATTATTTCGAAAATGTCTAAATGCTGACGCCATCTCTTGGCTCTAAACGTCAATGAGTCAATGACTGATGGGGACCCCAACAAAATTCCAAGGATTCCATACCCGTTCTTATCTCTGACCATCACCCACAATTCCACATGCGAACAAAAACACACGATGTCACGTCAATGACACATATTCTTCCAGGGAAATTCCAAACATACCACACTCATGATGTCACAGACAGAAATGCACACAATGACGTCAATGATGTCGCGATTCCTTATTTTATCTTGATCTTTTCTTTAGTGACCTCACTACTACTACGGTTTGAGGTGATGTCTGACTTGTCAGTAGGAATAATTTATGGAAATTGAGGACATTGAGTTGAATACTCAATGTTTTAACAACTGTAGCTGTGGGCGTAAGGAGTTCGAAGTTCTACTTTGACAACCTCCTGTACCCTTCTCTTAATTTCGATTTGTAGACCTGATTGTCTCTTTTCGCCTTACTGTTCATTTAACAGCCCTTAATAATCTCACCCAATTACACTTCGGATTCTCTGATTGTGCTGTTTACAAAAGTGATCATGGCGGCATTCTATTATAACACTTTTAGCGAATTTTAAGTCGAAACTATGCTGTCTGTATTCATTAATGCATCCTGCCTTTATACCTTCACCTTTTTTTCAAACAATGACGTGCCTCCCCCCCCCCCCCACACACAAGAAGAACAAAAAGTAAAGAAAAAAATTAAGGAATCGTTAATTCACCTCAGTTCAGTAGTCACATCACTCTTACAACTAGATTCAGGTTGGGAAAGAGAATTTCGCTACTTTTCTAAATTAGAAAACGTAATCCTACTTCGCGAATCCTTGAACTTTTGAAATCACATGAAGTAGCGAATGTAGGTGTACTTTTCAATCAACTTTAAATTATGAATGTGCTCATCCTTTGTGGTTTTGCTCCTTTAACCCAAAAGTTTTATTTGAAAGCAGCAACGACTACATCTAAAGTCACCGTTAGTAATATTTCTGTTGAAATGTATTCTATAGAAGTAACACAGACAATTTACTTTGTTCTGTTGTGAAAGAAAAACGTATTCATTCATACTAGTCTACTTCTGATTTTCATTACATCTGTAAGGGACCTGTGATGGTAAGAGAATATTTAACTTTAATTTATCATCATTTATGTTAAAGAGCCTATGGACTCTTTGTTGGAGTCAAATCATTAAACTAAATATTAGGTCTCATTATCTTGAGAGAGCATCGTGATGGTAAGTACATTTGTCTCTTACAGATATTCTTTATACTCTTAAAACCAAAATCAACTCAATAATAATTTTGTTAGCATAACGTAAGCACTATCTAAATAAGGAACTGATGGATACTACGTAATTTGTTTGTCCAAATAGTCACTCTTTGGTCAAGTTACCATTTCCAGATAATTTGTTTACCACAAACATGAATCACCATTTCGCTAATATGATATCGAAATAAAACCCATGTTTTGTGGTAAATCATCCCTCAGAGGGGTCATGTAAAAGCCACTCGTTATACTTTAAAAGCTGGTTTCTAAAGTCAAGAGCAACTGATTCCACCTGAAAAAAATTAATTTAGATGCCAAATATCTAGATAAAGATTAAGACTTACCTTTATCAAGTCTTACCAATTTCCTATTATGATTATTATTTTGTGTTATTTTATTTATTTATTTTTTGAGAGGGGGGGGATACATTTATCCACTCTCAAAGACTTCTTGAGATCTTAAGGTAACTCATATAATTTTGGAAGTTTTAATACCACTTATCTCAGCTGGGGTTGGAGAATTCTCCAAATTCACCCACAGCGTATCGTAATTTTTATAAACTATTAAAATTATCCTTATATTTTATTTTACTTCTATTCATTAGACAGAGGACAAACAAAAAGTGGCGATATCTAGTCCTCTATTTAGGTCAATATTAGCGAGAGAGAGAGAGAGAGAGAGAGAGAGAGAGAGAGAGAGAGAGAGAGAGAGAGAGAGAGAGAGAGAGAGAGAGAGAGAGAGAGAGAGAGAGAGATTTTTACCAACTGAATGAAAATAAATTGATGAATGAGGAGATTCGAGTGAAAACAGCCATTATTAAAGTATTAGTCTAATCTAGTACAGCAGAAATGTTGAAGAGGCACATCAGGTGAGATGTGAAACGAATAAACCGAATTTCAGAGAGAAAAACTTTCTCCCTCATCTAACTCATCAGGTTGTTCTAACGAAAAGGCATCCTCAACACCGAATCAGTTGGATATCTTTCTCTCTCGGATTCCGGATTATATCAAGGACTTTCATCTGTCATCCTTAATTCTTGCTGCATGACCAGTACAGTTTCATTTTTAATTGTTGGCTTTTGAATAGCAGCAAAGATTTTTGTGACCTGCCTAATGTCTGAATTTTTTACCATCTGGATATTTGTAAATCCTATACTTGCCTGCATTCTGATCATCCTTCACTCACTCTTCCACTTTTCATTAATTATTCCATGCCGTGGATGCCATGGCCTCTATTTCTGGCTTTCGTCTATTTCTGAAGGATACTGTTTGTCCAAGATACTAAGCAAGAGTTCAATGTTTATTCTATCTAGCAAGATATGGGTTGTTGAGATATTTCTCACGATTTTGTTTCTGCAGATTTTTAGTCTCGCACAGTTTTCTTACGTTTTTCCGTTCATAATTTCTAGCAATTCAGCTGGATATTCTCAGAAGATGGAAATATCATCAGGAAATAGCAGATTTATTTTCTAAGATACTGATATTCTTATTGGTCAAGTTTTCTGAACCCATGCTCAAGTAGCTGTAAAAAGTCTGGAAACTATTGCATCACCTGTTTAACACGAGGTTTGATTGGGAAAGCATTTTCCATTTTTGTGTGCACCAACAGCAGCTTGACTTTTAAGCAAATGGCTTGGGTTAGTATAATATATTTACTATATTAATATCTTATTCTGCACTATATGATAAAATATCCTAAGCCCTGCTCATTCCAATTGCGAATATAATATGAAAGACATGAGCATGGAGTTGGCCCACCTTTTCTTCTCATAACAGCCTTTAATCTTCTGAGAAGGCTTTACCCTAGATTTTAGTACGTTGCTGCGGTAATTCCAGGTCGGGATTGTGTTGTTGTTTCTCCTGAGTGTTTCAACTTCACAATAACATCACACTTACAGTTGATATGGAAAGGGGAGTAAGCAAGTTGTTCCAAAGATAGCATCATTTGATAGTGCCACGTCGAAAGTCGTTTTACAGTTAATGTTTGATTAATATTAAGATTGCTTCCTTTCCTAATTGTATAAGCCATAGTTGTGATTTATATAGTCATATCCACTACTACGAAGGGATGCTCCAATATTAGTTATCAGATAGTACACTGTACAACACTCCTTCAAATTTACCAAATTTATATTTTAGCAACCGATTCTGTGCATTCATATACGTACAAGATATTGTATGTATAAATAAGTATTGTGACGACATCCTATAAGAACTGGCTTAAAGGGGCGAAGCAAGAATGATTTTCATCTTCTCCGTTATCTGTAAAGGACAGTGTAAGGATAAGATGTTATTCAGCTATTAAGGCTCTGATCATGGCGGGAGGGTAACAGCAATAGGCGAGCCTCAGTTAGAACTTCATTGGCTACAGCATTGCCATCCATTACCCTCCAAGGGTATTAATCACCGCATCTCACAGACGATTCCTCTCATAACCGCCCTTGTAACGACATGGAACTTCATTGGGAGACGGACCGAGTCCTTGGATCTTTATCCCTTCATCTGATTTTAGCTTGTGTATGAGAGGATTATTGTGGGTAAATTACCCGCTCATTGTGAGCATTGTAAGTTCTATTAGCTTTATCTTGCGATGGAGGATTTTGGATTTTTATGTTTGAAATGATCTGAGGGTTTATAGTCTGCTGCCTGTTGAATTAGCTGATTTGGGTGATTATCTGCATCTGTGAAGAATTTTTCTGCAATGCCTGTCATATAGGTCTTGATCTCTGGAAGGTTGGCTTCCTGGTGTAACTGGAGGTTTCTCATGAACCAAAGGGCATTAAAAGCCATTCTTAGGCATTTGTTCTGGATCGTCTGTAATCTGTTGATGTTGCTTTTAGCTGTGTGTCCCCAGGTTAGTGATGCGTAAGTGAGTTGTGGTCTTATTACAGATTAAAAGAGGAGGATTTTGTTATTTATGTTTAGGAAGCTCTTTCTATTCAAAAGTGGATATAGTTGTGCTTTTGACTTGCTTTGGTGGAGATACTATTTATGTGTGTCTTGAAATTCAGGCGTTTGTCAAGATGAACTCTTAGATATTTGGTAGTGCCAAGGGATGATTTTTCCAAACATTTGTATGCTTGTGTTCGGTTCTGCTTTACGTCTGGTTAAAAGTACTGCAGAGCTTTTTCCTGGATTGATGGCAATTCGCCATTTGGTGTATCAGTCCTCTAATTCGTTGACTGGTCTCTGTAGCTTGTTTGTGGCCAAATGTGGACGGAGGGATCTGGCTATGATAATTGTGTCGTCGGCATGAAGAGCGGTGATGGATGGGAACAACTTGGGGAGATCCGCCATGTATATGGAGAAGAGTAGGGGAGATAGCAGAGAGCCTTCTGGGACTCCTGCCATGATTCTCCTTTCTGTGGATCTGATTCTATTCAGTTTTATTTTAAATTTTCTGTTACTGAGATATGATTTGATAAGTAGAACAAGTGGTATTGGGATTCCTACTTGGTGTAGCTAAAAAATTAGACCATGATGCCAAATTCTATCAAATGCTTGCGTTATATCCAAGAAGATTGCGCCAGCCAGAATGTTGGTGCCATTCATACCCTTGAGTGACGTATTCAATGATTCTGTAAATTGAGGGTCGTAAAATGCTGTTTTTTGATTCCGAATTGCTCGTCTTGTATGACTTGGTTGTTATCTGTTGCTTCTTGAATCCGTGTTAGCATACAACGTTCGGATATCTTGCCTACACATGATAGAAGGCTGATAGTTCTGTGGGAATTGTGCATTTTTCCCAGGTTTTGGAATTAGGAAGACATCTGCAAGCTTCCATCGCTCTGGGAAATAATTTAGCCGAAGGATGGCATTGGTGATGGCTACCAGATGTATAACCCCTTTACGTGGGAATAGCTTGAGCACCTTGTTCCTTATACTATCTGGACCCGGAGCCTTTTTGTTGTTTAATTTTCTTATGATGTCATATATTTCTGTTGGTGACACGGATTTGTTGTTGGATTCGATTGAGGCGTTTTGAGTTATTTTACGAACTTGGGTATGGATTTTTCTTATGAAGCTTAAATCTACATTGACATAATTGGGACTGCATTATCTTTCTAAGCTGTCTGCAAATGCTTCTACCCTTTCCTCGTCACTGTAGGCGACTCTATATTCTCCTTGGATTGGGGGAAGCGTGTTACGTTTTGAACGAAGTGATCTCATCATTTTCCACAATGATTGATCCTCTGTGTTACATTGGTGTATTTTGTTATTCCAGAGTTCGTTACGGTGATCCTTTAGGGCATAGCGAACCTGGTTTGTAGCTCTGTTAACTGCCTGCTTATCTGCGGGATCCAATCTTGTGTGATAGTTTCTTCTTAACCTGTTTTTCTCTCGGATAAGACATTTTATGTCCACTGAGAATTTATTTGGTGGTGCGCATTTGGTTGTATGTGTTACCTGTGATACTGCTATTAGTATTTGCTTTTCAAAGATTTTTACTACTTTTTCTATGCCCTCAGTGGATATTATATGTGGTACTGGGCCAAGAATTTGCTGGAAGGCTGAGGGAAGTTGTTTCCAGTTTATAAAGGTGGAGGTATTTTCCGTTAAATCTTGCGTGGTGCCTAGTTGCAATATGATGGGGTTGTGATCAGAACTTAATTCGTTGACTGCTTGTATTTGATAGCTGTGCGCTATGTTTTTTAATATAGCTATATCGAGCACATCAGGACGTCCGGTTGCTCCGTAGTGTGTTGGTTCTGTGGGTCCTATTATTGCTATGTTTCGTGAAGTAGTATAATAGTTGAGTATTTTTCCGTTGATATTTGAGTTTCTGCTATTCCAGGCTGAATATTTGGTATTAAAATCTCCAGCTATGATTACTGCTTTACCTGCATTTAATATTTCGTCCAGATCTGATTCTAGGAGTTTTTTTTTTTTATCGGGGGGGGGGGGGTTGTAGGCTGCAAATACCATGATACTGCTTGTGTTCTCCATGTGTATTTCAATTCCTGTTGTTTCCATGTGTTCTGTTTGAGGTGTGGCGATTGCGTTCTGTTTTATACTTCTTTTAATGAAGATGGCGGTTTCTCCTCTTCTTGCATAGGTTCTATCTGTGCGGTACATGGTGTAGTTGTAGATTCGTGTCTTGTCAGATGGACGCAAGAGTGTTTCATTTACTAAGATGATGTCTGCTTGGGTTTCTGCCGCGGATTCCTGTAGTTCTATTGCTTTGTTGGGTAGTCCGTTAGCATTCCAGCTGAAGATCTGTACAGAGTTGGGTTTTAGTTTGCTTTTATCCATTAAGGATAGCAGAGAATAAAATCTATGTGCTTTAGAATTATGTGCTTGGTCTCTTGTGTTGGGTCAGTTTGTCGGAGTTCTGCAAGCATCTCTCCTATGCAGCTTGTTATGTTTAGGAGATTGATCTTGATGGTTTGCTGTGGGTGGCTTGTTATGGATTTGGAGTCTTGTTGTTGTTGGGTTGGTCTTGCAACTTCTGCATATGTTCTTCCGTTTGTTGTGGAGGCTGTGATTTGTTGGGTGGGTCTGCTTTCTTGTATGGGCTTGCTGATTTGGGGTTGTTTGGTCTGGTTTTGGAGATGTGTGCTATACACCCTCTGTAGTTGGCGGGGTGTGGGCCCCGCAGTTAGCACATTTCGCTGGCTGGGTGCTTGGTTTCTTGAATTCTAGTGTGGCGTGTTTTCCTCCGCATTTCACGCATCGGAATTCTGCTTTGCAGCATCGCTGTGCATGACCGAACTTCTGACATCTGTGACATTGTGTTGTTGTGGATTTGCGTCTCAGAGATTCTACTTTTATAATTAGGTCGCAGATGGTTTGGAGGTCGTATATATCTTTCTGGTCTTTTGAGATTTCGACTAGGATCAAGGGGGTAGGGAGTCTTGTCTGCACTGTGCATTCGGCTTACTTTAATGAGGTTAAATCCTTTGTTATGTAGGTCTGTGGTGACTTCTGCTGTTGATATTGTTTCTGTGATTCCTCTTAGTACTACTTTCAGATGTTTGTCGCTGTTGAGTTGAAATATGTGATACGGTAGGTTGTTGTTGTTATCCAAGAATTTTGCTATGTTTCTATAGTCGATGTCTTAGGTTGAATGCATATTCCTTCTTCCGTGTTTGTTGCCTTTGTGAAGGTGATTCCTGTTGTTTTCAGAGCGGTGGCGATTGATGTCCAGTGTTCCTTGGCAATTAGGAGGACTGGGGGTATTCTTTCCTTTGTTTCTGTTTCTCTTGTTTTGGGTATTTTTTTCTGTCGTGTTAGATATTTTTCTTTACTTTTGTACTTTCTGGAAGTCTGTGTGCGATTCTTCTGTTTGGTAGGCGTTGCTATGTGTTGTTTGTTCTTCTGGTTGTGGCAAGAGTGCTAAGTCTTGTTGAGGGTGTGTGTCGTCTTCGTTGTTTTGGTCGTCCATGATGTCGTCTGTGACTGCTGCTGGGGGGGGATGTGTAGTACAGTTTTACCTTCCCTGGCCGGTTATCGCTTAAGAGTTTTCCTAATCTTAGGAACTCTCTGTAAACTTCTTCGAACGTGAGGGGCTTTTCATTGGTCTTGGTATTGCTAAGTTATATAGAGAATTGGCTGCTACTTACCTTAGTAGGTTTTTCTGAGTTCTGGCACTCAGAAACGTTCCTGTAGTCCTTTTTGTAATAAGGTTCCAATACTTTGAGAATAATCCGTCACTAAAACTACTGTCTCCTCACTTCACTCTCTCGCTAACAACTCAATATTGTCACTCGTAATACTCTAATCAACTCATTATACACTAATACTACTCGTAATCACTCCAATTTCAAAACTATTGTCTATAAGAAAACTTAATTCGTAATTTGTTACGACATCCTGATAGTCCTTATAAGGACTGGCTTAAAGGGGCGAAGCAAGAATGCTTTTCATCTACCCCGTTATCTGTAGAGGACAGTGTATGGATAAGGTGTTATTGAGCAATTAAAGCTCTGATCATGGCAGGAGGGTAACAGCAATAGCCGAGCCTCAGTTAGAACTTCATTGGCTACAGCATTGCCATCCATTACCTTTCCAGTTTTTTTTTTCTTGGCTACATTACATCAAAATAGCTGGTCACGCAAAGGAGTTTTTAATATCGTGAGGATCCCTATAGTGAGAAACTGATGAATAAAAAATCATGGTGGATTAAAATATTAAGAAAAATAAGAAAGATTTCTCTTTGGTAAGCTGATTATTTTTAGTGTTAAAATAGTAATTATAGTTAAAATTATATTATATAGATATAATATATTTAAATTAATAACTTGACATTAGTAGGAAAACAACAGGAAACTATAAAAGTTATTGCTAAATGAACCATATTTAATTTCTGATTCATACTCTAGAACACAGGGGCGGTTCGCAACAAATTATGTATTAAATTTGACTGATCACAAACAACAAATGTTTGCGATATATTATTTGCATAAACATCTGGGAAAATGTTACCGGTACTTAACACTAAAAATATTTTTTTTATGCGACTCCCCACACAGAAGAGATTGTAAACCTATATATACTACATTGCTACTGTACGTGCTCTGAGGATCTTTTTGCTTTATTTATTTTCAACATAATCCGATACTTCCCTATAGAGACCAAATACGGAACCTTTCAAGCCTCCAAATTCATCTCCCATCTAAAGACAATTACCAACATTCCAAATATGGAACATAATATGAGTCCAAATTCAAGCACTGAAGGCCTATTGGTCGGAGATTGGGTACCCTAATCACTCGGACATCTAGGCTGGAAGAAAGCACTACTCCTTAACAAAATAATTAAACCGCATTCATAACGATGTCAAGATTGGTTATCTTTACAGAATGAAAGACATTTTGGGATATGCATTCACAGTAATCCAACATCGCAGGATATTATCCAGCTGACAACTGTTGTTACGATCAAATCGAGGCAACTAAACCAATGAGGGGAGTGGGATATATCCATATCATATCAGTGTCCTAAGGGACAAGGTCATCGTATCGAATTCGGGTTCCCATTACATAGTATGTTAGCAGAAAATAACACAAACGTTAGTTACAAATAATATAAAAGAGATGATGTTGGAAAAAATTCTGCAACGTCATATTTTGATTTTATGAAGGGTTATTTCTAAATTCAAGCAATGTATTTTTCTCCTTTTTTATTTATATGATGTTCTAAGAAACTAAAACATCTAAATCACATCTTTCAATTAGAATGTAGATTTTATTTTAGTATAGTGTTATGCAATTTATTTAAAAAAATACTCGATATGTTCCACCCACTTTTTCCTGAGTCACTAGAAAACTCATGAGAACCAACAGTTTAAAACAACTGTCAGGTCAATGCAACAATAAAAGCCAATATTTGGGATTCTTTTTAAGTAGTGCAAGCCGAAGGCAACTCCTATGATACTAACACAACTCCTAACATACTGAGATAGAAGCGCACGGAGTCAACTGCTACCCGCGGTGGATGACCCACCACACTCACCGAACGTGACCATAGGGGGCTAGGAAGGTTAATATGTAAAAACCGCCACTCGTCGGCCAACACGTTGAATGCGGAGTTCCGGGCATCTGGCACATAAATCTGCACACAAACTTTCAGAATCAAGGCTCACAACGTGGGTTTCAATGATAGGACAGCAATATACAAGCCCCACATTATTCGAACCAACATGCAGCATGGTCTTAGTTGGGAGTGTACAGTGGAAAATTGCAGCAAAGTTGTGTTATGGAGCGAGGACTCACGATGCATCCTCTACTGATCAGATGGAGGAATGTAGGTGTGGTGCATGCCCGGTGAATATCTCCTACCACAGTGAGTAATCCCAACTATGAAATTCTGAGGTAGTGGTGTGATGGTATGGTCCTGGTTTGACGACTTCTGTTTGTGGTGCTACGAACACTGAACTCTGAGAGGTATCCGAACATTCTAGACAATGGAATGTTTCATTCTTTTCTGTACGTCACTGATCGTTATCTTTTACACAAGCCAATGCACCGTGTCTGAAGGCTGCTGCTGTAAGTGTGTGGTTTGTGGACATGAACGTCACTACACTTGACTGGCTCTATGAAGTCCTGATCTCAATCCTGTTGAACATCTAGGATGTGAACTGGAGCGTCGCGTGAGATCAAGGGATCCACCCCACAATAGTCCAAGAGTTCATTACATGCCTACAGGAGGAATGGTCCGAAATTTCCATTGATCGCTATCGTACGTTAGTGGAAAGTATGGTCTTTGAGATTACCAGTCATTGCAGGGGAAAGATGTTCTGCATGTTATTAAGGTGAGAGCCATAGCTTTTTGTTCCTCACACTATGGTATCTCTGTTGTCTTCTTTCCAAGCAGTGTATATGGGGGTATTGGTATCTGAGTACGTCTGTTCATTTCTGATGAACCATGGAGCATCTAGTATCATGAGCAGGCATCTATTTTGCACTCTTTGTAATATCTGAATATTCGATTTGGCTGTATATCTCCAAATTGGTGAGGCCTATGTCAATATTGGTCTTATTAACGTCAATCTGATATAGTGGTAGTTTCTTCTTGCATTTTACGTCCGTTGATCACAGGGTATAATTGTGAGCTGCGTTCAATACTTCTGTGCAGGTGAGCTTAACGTATTGGTGAAACGTAGACATCTGTCGAAGTATATGCCGAGATATTTTGTTTCCGTATGCTATGGAATCTTAGTATCAAACTTGCAGGTCTCCTACAGGTGAATATTGGTCTTCTGATTAAGAGTATGGCTGAACGTTTTATGGTTACTTTGTTTCTATTTGATAACCCAATTTTCTAAGGCAGTGATACTTCGTTGGAACCTTTTGACAAAGATATCTTGTTATTATCAGGGTGACCACTCAGCAAAAATATTTCGTACCAACTTATGCAAGACAAAGGTACTAAATCTGGAAAGAAAAAGTACTAGATTTTTGTAAAATCTCTAAATTAACACATGTACCACAAAACTGAAAAGACAAAAGTCAAAACTCATCTCACTGTAGTCATTTATGAGTCCAAGAGCTGCAGTTGTCATTCATCATAACAGAAGTCCCAGTTGTAACTCTAGCACATAACATGTGTATTAATTTAATTACGTATAATGTTTAGTGTTTAAAATAATGTAACCTTAAATTTTCAGTTATTTCATATGCTATTTACATATATACATATACAGGGGTGCCCATTCACAAGAAAAACACTGGAATTATTCATTATTTTTAGCAGATTTTGCTAAATTAATTAACTCTTCAGAAATAGTAAAGTCTGTAGCTGATGAATGTTTCAATTTTTCTTTTGTCCAAAGGAGTCCATTCATCAAGGGAGTTTGTAGTTGATTTCATATTTTATTCTTATTTATTGTCACTGCTGAAAATGTTCTTTCAGTTGCTGCTGATGAATGAGGGAGGCACTGTTCTCTATCAGTACAGCTTTAACTAATGTTTTTAAATTAGAAAACATTTGTTCTCCTACAGCATATTTCATTTCAAACATTTTATTCCAAAAAAACCTTTTTTTCAAATGTTTCTACAGTCGTCAATGGTTGCCATTCTCTATCAAGCTCTTCGTGACGCCCCTAGATATACATTTCTATGTCTAAAAACTGCCCATCATTCGGTTGGATTTATCTTTTCAATGGGGTCCAAATTACGCCGTGCATCAATAAAAGTTACTTATATTAAAATATTTATTTTTTCCACTTGTTTTCATTGCTGTAGTGATTTTATAACGCGCGAAAAGTGTTTGAATAGCAAAAAATATATTTTCATTAGCTAATACCAGTCGGATTGCGTTAGTATGGGTTCGGGGGTGGGGAAGAGAAGGTTAGCGAACAGTGAGAAAAAAAAAGAGAGAAATCATGCTTGTGTCACTGAATGCGACATATGGAGAGGTGGGAGAAGAGAAAAATATTAAACTCATATGTCTAACTCTCATGTTGTTATTATTATTATTATTCGGAAGGAAGAAAGTACTAGATCTGTTGGTCAACGTACTAGAACACTAAAAATTTATAAAAAGTACTAGATCCAGTACGAAAGTACTAGATGTGGTCACCCTGGTTATTATGGCAGTCGCATGGTTTTCAGAGACATCAGCCATCCTTATAAGGACTGGCTTAAAGGGACGAAGCAAGAATGCTTTTCATCTTCCCCGTTATCTGTAGAGGACAGTGTAGGGATAGGGTGTTATTGAGCAATTAAAGCTCTGATCATGGCAAGAGGGTAACAGCAATAGCCGAGCCTCAGTTAGAACTTCATTGGCTACAGCATTGCCATCCATTACCCATCTCACGGTCGATTACCACCGACCTCTCCTCCCACATCTGCCATTCCTTATAAGGACTGGCTTAAAGGGGCGAAGCAAGAATGCTTTTCATCTTCCCCGTTATCTGTAGAGGACAATGTAGGGATAAGGTGTTATTGAGCTATTAATTAAAGCTCTGATCATGGCAGGAGGGTAACAGCAATAGCCGAGCCTCAGTTAGAACTTCATTGGCTACAGCATTGCTATCCATTACCCTCCAAAGGTATTGGATTGAAAATCAATCACTGCATCTCACAGTCGATTGATTCCCAAGCCCGATTTTCTTTCCGAAAGAATAATAATAGCAATATTCATATATAATTAAAATTGGTGTATAATATGTTGCCTTATCTTATATAGAAATTATTAAAAGAAAAATTGATGATTAAATATATTTACAACCGTTATATTTAATTAATTTTAATTCATTAATTAATTCCTGTATTATATCTTTGTATTTGGTAAAATCTCTCACAATTAGGAGAAAGTATCAAGAATTGACCATAAGTATACCGTAGAGAATTCCAATTAGAACTTACGAGATGTTCAGCTCCTTGAAAAATTGAAATTTTACTCACCATTATATTCTCAGAAAATACTGTGTGAAATATATATAACTGGGTCAGAATAATATCGCGCATTAAACTATGGCTGCTTTTGATAACAACAGCTGCAAAGAGAAAGCGTGCCACGCGAATAAAATTCATTTACGAAACAGCATTTACAGGTACAGTATTGTTGCTAAACTTCCTGCGTTAGTAGAAATTTCTCATAACTACCATCAGGTGGTGCTGTTATGAGAACAGGATGTCAGAAAAATGAGATAAATAATTTATTTATTTATTCATGTACTCTTCTCGGGTTAATAAACTATACAATAAAATAAACAATACAAACTCAACAATAAGCTATTCTGGAATAACGATTGCTAACATCGTATTTTAAAGCGAGATAGTTTGATTTGCAGGATTGGTTTAGAGTTCAGCTCAGTAGTGACCGACTGAAGTCAGGTTTATTGGTCTAAAAATTCGGAGCAATGAAAGAAGCATGAAATATCGACAATAAATAAAGTAAGAGGCATTTCCGAAGAGTTTTCGATTCTAGTTTGACTTCATAATTTTAAAATAGTACAATTAGCATTTTCGTATGACTGCCTATGAGGAGAGGTTTCGTTTCCATATCAACACCACATATTAACTTCTGTATTATTATTATTATTATTTATTTATTTTTTTAATTTACTTTTTGATGGTGGTGGGGATATTCATTGTCCCAATAATCGGTGAGTTCCAAAACAATATTAAAATTTCAACTGTCTCTATCTTCTGTATTAAAATGAGGAATAACATTTCTGGGTGAGAAGATCACACGTAGTTATAGCCAGAACCGGCGCTAGGGTCTTTGCCGCCCGCATGGAATTTCTATCTAAGCGCCCCTGTAACGATCCGGGCGTGTGTGGTTCTTTTACGCTAATAAAAATTTAAATTATTTGAAATTTCTTAAATAAATTTTGACAGAACAGCCACACGTTGGTTTTCTAAATGTAACGAACCGGGGGTGTTGACTAGGCAGGAAAAACCCGAATATTCAAAAAATTCTCAAAAGTTAAAGCAAATTCTGATAAAGCCACTTCACTTTAATCGTTGAATATAATGAAACAGGGATTATAGCCTTCTGACCGACCCGAATCGCTAACAAAATTTAAATGAATTTTAATTAAAGTTAAAATTTATTTGAACTAAAGTTTAAAAACTTCTTGCATTTTACAAGTTACTAAATTCTTAGTAACTTGTAAAATTTTTTAATCATTTTTATAAGTGGAACTATCTTTTAGGAAAATAAAAGAAACTCAAGATAGATGACAAAATAAGAAAATAATTCAGAAATAATTAGAACATTTATTCAAAAAATAACATCTTTACAGAATAACAGAAAATAAATTAAATTACATAAATATACTTGAAATTTTTAAATTAAAATTTTAGGGTTTTTGATTTCATATTCACAAAATTAGAAATAATGGTCTTAACGTCTAATTCCTCACATATATCATTTTCAATAGCTATTAACGCCAAACTAACAAGCCTTTTTTGTGACATACTTGTTCTTAAGTAGGTTTTAATCAATTTCAACTTGGAAAAGGAATGTTCACCTCTCTACAGTAACAGGTAAGGTTAATAGTATTCTTAAAGCAATTGAAAAGTTAGAGAAAGATAAATTATTGGACACAATAAAATTAAGAATATCGAAAGGGTTTTGAATATTTAAATTATCCTTCCAAAAAATATCCCGGAAAGCACATAACTCGTCATATAGGTCTATTGCATTTACGTCTTTATTGTCGCAGTCCTTCAAGAGAATCTCTAAATCGTCATAATTTCTTCGTAAATCTTCGTTATTAATTTGTAGTAATCTATACAAGAAATTGAAATTATCATAATATGTTTATTGTTGTTCATAACGTTCTATTAACGAACACATTACAATGTCTAGAAGTGTATAAAACACATTCACTCTAAATTTATCTTCTGGCGATTGTGGCGTTTCGTCATGACGCTCGTAGTCAAATTGTCGTGTCTTCTTTCGTCGTCGAACTTCCGTACCAGTTTTAAATTCTTGTTCTCCATCCACCTCTTCACTCAGTTATTTTGCCATTTTTAGAACTTCTTTAAAATTTGTATCTGATCGATACTCTTATAAGAATATTTTTAAGTTTTCGATAGATTCTAAAGCAAGTGTAATATTTATATTTTTGTCTTGAAGCATTTTCTCACAGGGTTTATTTTGTTGAGTAAATCACGCCAAGTTACAAGAGAGCAAATAAATTTGTAGTCCTTTATATTAGCTTTATTTTTCTTTATGCTGAGTTTCTTTATTAAAATTTTGATTATTTAAAATTTCAAAAAGTGCATCGTAAATTTCTCCTAACTGATATCCTAGAGGACGGATTGCATTAATTTTACTTTCCCATCGCGTTTCTGATGGCTGTTTCAATGTTAAATTTTAACGAACTTTAAAAGGATTGCCAGACGTTTGTAAGAGAATGAAAAGAAATTGTATATTTCTCGAATAATTGCAAAGAAACTAATTGTATCTGCATTCACTTTGGCTGCCTCGTTAATGATTAACTTTAGAATATGAGCAGTACATGGCACGTGAAAAGCTCGAGGATTTTTGTTCAAAAGCAAATTTTGGAGCGCATATTTTTTCCCTTTCATATTTGCCCCATTGTCATACCCTTGACCTCGTATGTCTTCAATGGGAATGTTCCATTTTTCCAGTTGTTCCATTATTGTTGCACATAAACCACGTCCTGTGGAATCTGATATATCTTCAAAACTAAAAGGTTTTTCCTCATCTTGACAATTCCATTGTCAGAGGAAACAAAGCGAATAATAATGGTCATTCGTTCTGTTTTACTTGCATCAGGTGTGCAGTCTAAAATTATGGAATAATATTTAGATTTTCGAATTGATAATAAAATTGTATCCCTGATTGCGTTACTTAAAGTTTCCAATATTTCATTTTGACTGTCTTAACTCAAATAGTGTACTCTGTTGTTTCGTTGTAGGGCCCTTTTAGCATGATTTTCCATAATGGGATCAAACTTTGCAAACAGTTCGACTAATTTTAAAAAATTGCCATTATTCCTTTCATATAATTTATCAGATGATCCGCGAAAAGTTAAATTTTGGCTACCAAGATATTATATCATTTCAATCAAGCGATTGTCGTCCAATGTTTCTTTTCCATTTCATACATGCTTTGAGTCTGGCAATCAATAGTAGTTTTGTTTTTTTAATTTTTATCAAGTTCCTTCCATTTTAAGAAATTTTTCATGTGAGTTAAACTAGTCTCATGTCTATGCAAAGTGTACTTACATTTCTCCAATCGTTATAACCTTCTACAAGACTACTTGATTCAGTAGGTGCGAAAAGTGTGCAACAAAATCAAAAAACAGAATTTAAAGTTTCGGAATAAATGAGCCATGTCCTTGGCACGAGCTCCCCGTTTTCCATTTTTCTATTATAATACGTGTCGCCAAATTTACGACCATATGTATCTCTGGGATATATTATATTTTTCTTTTGAACAGGTCCCATTTCAATTAAAACAACTCGTAATTTTTCATCAATATTTCCCCATTCACCTGGATCTTCTAAATTTACAGACACTAACAATGTGTTAATTTCGTGGTCAACTAGCCGGTAGATCAAAGAGGCGGCAATATACAATTTTTTTAAATTTTTATTCGGTGTATCCGGCCATATTTATTTTAATATTGATCATTCTAAGAATTTTTTGTTTTTATGATAAAAATTTTGTTTCTTAAAAATGAACTTATGAACCGTTCCCTGGATGCGGCGCCCGCATGCTCGCTACCGTCAGCCCTGGTTATAGCCAAATACGTTTTCCCACTTAACGCCTATTTAAACTGGGACGATACACATGCTTTAAAATGTCGTTTAGTTGACATATTATTATTATTGCGTGACCTAGACCAGTTTAGAATACTTTGAATTTCGTTTATATAATGTGCTGTGAAAATTAATTAATGAACCGTCATTTGCAAAAATGCATGTTTTATTTGATAATTGCAAATTACAAAAATGGTTAAATAAACAATACTAATCTAGTCCAAACAGGGTCCTCATTTGACACCATATAATTTAGCCGTTCTTAAATTATTCCAAAGACCAAGGAACCTCCTCTATAGATATCTTAAAGTGCTTGCGTAGTTTGCCTATTGTTAAAACATCAAAAATTATTACTATCGATATTAGTATTAATAATAATAGCAACCCACTAAATTTCTTTATGCTGTATTTTTTTTAAGAAGATGAAACCACTTCGAAATGCTGATATCACCTTAAATCATTTCCGCAGTCAATTTTTATCATTTGCTACAGTTATATATATTTATTCCAAATTTTCATTATTGCAACGGCAACATATTTATAGCATACCAAATTTTTCAAATTCATTATTACTGCAACAGCAACATGATATTCATCGTCATTATTTCTTAAAAGAACTGGGCGATGGACTGAGTCCTTGACTCTTTATCCCGTCATCTGAATGAATTAAATCTGTGTGGATGGAGTGTTGTTGAGCTAAAAAGCTCTAGTCATGGCTGGGTAACGGCAATAGCCGAGCCTCAGTTAAAACTTCATTTGCTAAAGCATTGCCATTTGTTACCCTGATTAGTAAGTAAAGGGTAAAATCTCAAAAAATCGGACGATCTCTAGGCCACTCCATAGTGGGCGAAAGACCGTCCATGTCTCAGCGTTGGTTCCACTCATTGACGGCCGCCCCGTCCAAGCACCCCGACGGGCTCCCCGTTTAAGCAGAACCGCTCAGCGTTGGTTCCACTCAGTGTCGGCCGCCCCATCCTAGCACCCCGACTCCTGAGCAGAACCGCTCAAATTCCGAGGAAAATAATTCACCGACAAGAACTCCTCAGCGGGCCCTGCCGGAGAACACTTTCCCCGGAGACTCAAGGTGCTCCCTTAAGGCAAAAACCCCAAGGGAGCGAACTCAAAAACTCACACCCAGGATAACAGCAACAGCCGAACCTCAGTTTACTTCCTCGGTTCAGCATTGCCATTTGTTACCCTGGAAGTACTAAAAAGGACTCCCCCTCGTTCCCATCATCGTCATTATTGACAATTGACAATTGACATTTATGTCTTTAAGGGTGAAGCAAGATGCTTTTCATATTCCCCGCTATCTGTCGTGGTTACAGTGAGGGTAAAATTTACGAGCAGTTTGCTCGCCCTGAATGGGCATGGAGATTATGCATCGTTATAGGAGGCTAATATAGTTTTTGGTCTTCTATATTTGAATATGTCCGTTGGCTCATATGCTGCAGCTTGTTGAATCAAATCATTGGGGTGTGTGGACGTCTTTAGAAAAAACTTGGAAGCTAAGGATTGTAGATAAGAGAGAATATATGGAATATTTGTGTCTCTATGGAGCTGGCTGTTTCTAACATACCACGGGGCGTTCAGAATCATTCTCAAGCACTTGTTCTGCACACGCTGAATCTTGATAATGTTAGCGTTAGAGGTGTGGCTCCAGGCTGGAGAGGCATAGGTGATTATGGGACGAATCGTCATCTGGTAAAGTTGCAATTTGATTCTGTTGCTGAGCTTGCTATTTCTATTAATTAGCGGGTAAATCTGAGCTATGGCTTTAGATGCTTTTGCACATGCAGACTTGATATGTTGGTTGAAAGCTAGCTTTTTGTCGAGAATTACACCCAGGTAATTTGTTTCTGTCTGCCAGGGAATTTTAGTATTGAATAGTAACACATCTCCTGCAGGAGACATTGGCCTTTTTGAGAAAAGAACCGCTGAGCTTTTCAGGGGGTTGACTTCCAATCTCCACCTAGAGAACCAACCCTCCAGCTTTAGAATGTTTTCTTGAAGCTTTCTAGTAACGAAGTGGGGTCTGAGGGATCTGGTTAGTATTGCCGTATCGTCCGCATACAGCGCTAAAATGGAAGTCATCGGATTGTGAGGGATGTCTGACATGTATACAGAAAACAGCAATGGAGCCAGTAGAGATCCCTGTGGCACTCCAGCAAAGATATGGCGCTGGGACGATATAGAACCGTTAATTTTAACTTGCATTGTTCTATTCTGAAGATATGAACGGATTAGATGAACCATTTTTAGTGAGATGCCGGCTGAGATAAGTTTGTGCAGGAGTCCAAAATGCCAGATTTTATCAAATGCTTTAGATAGGTCTAGGAAAACAGCTCCTGTGTACTGGCGCCAGTTGTAGCTGGTGATGATATATTCCACAATTCTATGGATTTGCTGGGTAGTACTATGGTGTTGCCGAAAACCAAACTGTTCTTTAGGGAGGATGTTTAGGTCATTTATTGAGGTTTGGAGTCGTGAGAGGATGACCTTCTCTGCAATCTTACCCAGGTTGGAGATGAGACTGATTGGACGATAATTCTGCGGTAAGTGTGGGTCTTTGCCTGGCTTATGTATAGGAATCACATCAGCCAGTTTCCAGGTGGAAGGAAAATAGTGAAGTCTTAAGATTGCATTTATTATACTGGTCAGATGCACTATAGCTTTTCGAGGCAGCAGCTTGATCACCCTGTTTGAGATGCTGTCTGGTCCAGGAGCTTTATTGTTCTTAAGTTTTTTAATAATATCATATAATTCAACAGGTGATGCGGGTGCAATATGATCAGCACTGGTATCCGGGAGGTTTAGTGCATGTCTAACCTGTCTGTGGATTTTATACAGATGATTGAAATCAATGTTGTTATAAGATGGTTTGCACTGATCCTCAAGATTTTTAAGTATGGCTTCTGCCTTATCTGCATCTGTGTGGATTAGGCCCTGGTTTGAGATTATAGGGGGGAGGGATCTGTTTTTGTTTTTGATGTTTCTCAGTAGGCCCCAGATAGAGTGATCAATAGGTGAGATAGAGGCTAACTTTTTATCCCAAACTTCGTTTCTATGCGTTTTAAGTGCATCTCTTACTGCTCCATTCAATCTATTAAGCACTGTCTTATCCTGAGGAGCGCGAGTGTTGCGAAATCTCTTCCTAGCTCTGTTCTTCTCTCTGATCAGGTCCATAATGTCCTCAGGCAAACGATCAGGCTTGGGAACAGGTTTCTGGAAGGTTGCAACCATTATAGCGGACTTAATCTGTTGGGTGAGGCTAGTCACTGCAGAATCCACATCTTCTGGTGTGCATATGTGTGGGACGGGTCCTATTTGATCCCGAAGTGCTTTAGACAATCTCTCCCACGATATGCCTGAATGAGGAGGAGACAGGCATTCTTGTTCTCCCAATTGCAGTAGAATTGGGTTGTGATCCGACGACAGCTCGTTTAGTGATGTAAGGCTGTACTGTAGTTTAATGTCTTGCAGGATGGCTATATCCAAGATGTCAGCAGTGCCAGATGTACTGAGATGAGTTGGTTCGGTAGGTCCAGCCACAACAGCATGGTTTAATCCTGTGTAGCTAGAAAGGATACGACCATTTTTGTTAGTGGATTTACTGTTCCAAGCAGGATGCTTTGCATTGAGGTCTCCAGCGATGATGATCGGTCCTTTTACTCCAAGGATGGCATCCAGATCTGAGGTCAATAATGTCTTTAATGGAGGGTTGTAAGCAGAAAAAATTTTGAGGTTCCCAATTGAGTTTGTGAGAACATTGATTCCTGTGATTTCGAGGTTGGTGGTAGTAGGGTTGGTTATTGAGTGATGATTGATATAGCTTTTGATAAGAGTGGCTGTACCTCCACCTCTATACCCAAGCCTGTCGTTTCTGTAAATCTGATACCCTCTGATTTTCAGGGTGTCAGCAGGCCTCAGGTGAGTTTCATTAATTAGCAGTATATCTGGGTTGTATCTATTATTAAATTCCTGGATTTCTAATAGTTTGTTTTTTATACCGTTGGCATTCCAACCGATAATCCTAAGAGAGTTTGGGACGATTTTTTTCCTATGCATCAGAGAGTGCAGATAATATGGATTGGGTTTGCTGTAGGAATCTTTTTGTGACACTTAAGGATGGATTTGAGTTGCTGAAATCCTGGAGCATGTTTGCAAGAGAAGAGGTGATAACAGCTGATAGATTTGAGTGTGGAGTATTCCGGTTCTGGGTTTGTACTATCTGTTTGGAGCGGGCCACATCAGCATATGTTCTTACTTGATGTTGAAGATTCGTTTTCTTAAGGGGCTCAGTTAATGATGGGCGAGCACCAGTTGTCATGTTCTCACTCTTGGAGAACTGAGTAGCCTGAGCTTCAGGAACTCTCGCATTAGATGACGAGGTAGATTGATGACTGGGATCATTCCATCTGTTTTTGGGATGATGCATACACCCTCTATAATTAGCAGGGTGGGGACCCCCACAATTAGCGCACTTAGCCGGGGTGGTTTTTGGCTTGGCGCAGGTGTTTGTGGGGTGATTCTCGCCACATTTTACGCATCTGAACTGAGCTTTGCATAGCTTCTGGGCATGGCCAAATTTTTGGCACCGGTGGCACTGCCCAGAAGATGATTTCTTTCTCAATGGTTCTGTGGTGATTTTGAGTCCACAGATTGATTTTAAATTATAAATGTCTTTGTAGATGTTATGAATTTCTACTAAGACTAAAGGCATAGGTGTCTTATTTGATCTAAACATTCTAGTGACCTTTATGGGGGGTAGTTCCTGTAGGTTAAGGTCAGTAACTATTTCATCTGTGTCAATATCCTCAGAGACTCCTCGTAAGACTACTTTCAGATTTTTTTCAGAGGCAAGTGAAAATGTGTGATATTGGGTTCCTCTAGTATCCAGTTCCTTTGTAAGGTTTCTATAGTCAGCCACCGTGGTGGGCTGAATTCGTATTCCCTCGTCTGCATTTTTAGCAGACGTGTAATGAATTTGTGAATTTGCCATGATGGTTCTGAGTGTTGTCCATCTCTGCTTTTCCCTTAGGATAATCGGTGGCACCTTTTCATTGTGGGAAACAGAGGGATCTGAAATGGGAACATCCTCTTCCATACCAACAACATTTGTTGATTCAGCAGCAAGAATTTTTCTCTTCTTACGTGCGTGAGTTTCTTCTTGATCAGAAGGATTAGAGGTAGAGACAACTAGATTGAGTTTTTCCTCCACTTGTGGGGAGTCTTCATTTTCCTCAACTTCAACTTCAGGTGAGGAATACAAATTTAAGTAGCCGGGCCAATCCCGTTCAAACTTTTTGAGGAGCTTTTTAATAAAACTGAGTGCTAGCTTTTTATCGAGTGACTCAATAATAGTGTCGGGGTCAATCATGCTAGTAGGCCATGTCAACTTGAACTTCTTTTGTAGTTTATCAATGAGTTCAAGAGCTGGCTCTCTTTCGAGCAGATCAGCAAATACGTCCAGGTCAGGCACGCTCATATCGATTTAGTTGCGTATGTGCGTTAATAAAATATCCCGCAGGTCTAAAGACCTGCCAGCAGAAGTTTTTGTAAAATATCCCGCAGCCGCAAAGGACTACCAGCAATATCAAGCATAGGCGCGTCAACTAGCAACAAGATGTTAAAATACAACAACGACACTAATGGCAGTAGGCCTAGCGTATCGCCTTTGCGAAGTCAGTTGACTTACCTTGTATGGGAAATAAAATGTAAAATGCCTGTTTATTGCGGCAAGCAAATAACTGATATTACTAATGAATATAAGCATAAATCTCTGAAAACTTATCAGTCAAATACACAATTCACCATCAATAACACACGACACAAAACACTAACACGCGAGCCGCCATTTTTCCCAGCCTCGTCATTATTTCAACTGTAGAAATCTATATATTTATAAAAGTAATAAACTAATTAAAGGTGTATAAGATTATCTAATGTTTTTTTAACAAATATTTGATCTAAATGGTTTTTTATTTAAAATTACGATTAATATAATATTTTATATTTAAAAATACATATTTTCTCTTGTTAAATATTAAGGCCGTGTATCATTGACCAAATCACTTTTAATAAGGAGTCATCCTGGACTTTATCTTCATTTAGATGCAGATATCGAATTTCGTGTGAATGTATAATAATCACGTGCTCTTTCTAAACAAAGCACGTTTTGCAGTTAGGAAGATGCAAAGTTTTTTTTGAAGTCCTACTCACTGATTATTGGGAGATTTAGAAATCGTAGGAACCTTGGAGTATACTGACTTTTAAAAGAAGCTTATTAGCTGTTAATTACAGCAAAGGTAGATAGTTAACTTTTTTGATGAACATACGTATAAAAATAAATAAATGAAAAACAGGCAACCAGAAAAGCGTCTCTGAATAATGTTGTTGATTTTTCCGTTTTAATGAGAATTGATAGAAAAGAAAAGAGATGACAGGTGTACTCTTTTCCACACCACCTCAGAGGTAGAGTACCAAGTGCGCTTTTTTTAACGTGGTATCCCCAATAGGCCTAATCCACGATTTGGCAGTAGGAGTGGATAAATTTATTTTGTGTGAAAAGAGGTGAATATCATTTTTCACATCAAGAAGAAAAATGATCTTATTAATATAAAGACTGATTAACAATGGAGCAAAGACTGATCCCTGGGGGGCAACACCAGTCGCCTTAAATCTTGGAGACGCACATTCCTACACTTCATTTTAATATCTTTTACACAGCGATCCTCTTATCCAAAATGGTAATTTATATTCCAATTCCATATCGTGCAGTTATGCAACAGCCATCAGTGCTCAATCCTGTTAAAACCTTTGAAAAAGTTCAAAATTCTGACGGTGTAACCATTCGCCTAGTCTAAATCAACCGTGACGTAGTTATACGTGTATAAGGTGAGTAAATTATCCAAGCAGCCTTCACTTGGTAAATTCATGCCGTTCATCGCAGAGCACAAAATCTCTGCGAGAATTTTGTGCTCTGCGCTTTGTGCGCTTTTGTGCTTTATCTAGTACATAAATTTTCTTCAAAATTTTCCCATTGCTCCAGAGATACTAATATGTCGATTATCAAACACATCAGACATTGTACCACCCTCGTGCATCGTGTGACCTCAGAACTGTATTCTACTGTGCTACACACATCTCACCGTCTTCCCGACTACTTAATTCTTCAACTGCACACAACAACCTACTACCATTAACACTGTCTACAGTCAATCGCCACCATCAACAACAGTGTTTTTTTTTATTTTTTGTAAATTGAGTGAATTCTCGTGAACGATTTTTCCTTAGGAAAAATCGCTCACGAAAATTCACTTAATTTGCTTTCATGAGAACTGTAAATTCACATTTACACTTCACGAGAATTTCTCGTGAACGAGAATTCACGAGAAATCCGAGTTTCTGTGGTAAAAGTCGAAGTATATATGAGAACTTCGAACATACTATATACTGTACATGTTTAGTAAACTGAGTAAACGTCAATCGTGGAGTATACGCGCGTGCGTTTAGATAATGCTAAATAACCATCAACTTGTAATCAGATTATATTATAGTAGGCAAAATAGCCTACAAAGTTCAATTTTTATGTTAAACGTTATAGTAAAATAAACACCACTAAGAAATAAAGTAGCCATTAATAATGAAGCTTAATGAAAATTCAGTTCTTCAGATATGAAAGATTATATAAGAGTGAACATAATATAGAAAAGAAAACTGAATCTTATGGCATGATAACCGGGGTTATTAATCAAAATGTAGTACAAAACGTATCATATTTCAAGATATGGTTTCGCAGTGTCATATTATAATACAAAAAAAAGGACGTTCGCAATAGCATACACATGAAATAATATATTTTTGAGAAGTTAAATTTACAATTACAAAATATATCACAGTAATAGAAATAAAAAAGGATATATTAAACTAATAATAATAATAAATAATAAGCTAACGCCTATTATTCCCTTATAGGGAATAAAAGGCGAGTCCTTTTAACCCTATCTAGCTTCTGGAGACTGAGTGGGCAGTTCAGTCTCCACTGGTAGCCAATCAGAGAGAGCTTGCCCATGTCTATTACTAATTATAGGCAGCCACCGATGAAGAGACCGGTACCATTATCTTGGTACCTAACTCTAACAGAATATATTACTGTCTGAAATAACGTGGGTTCTACGGTCGATTTTCTTGAGTTTACGGGATGAAAAACCCGAGTTTTCTGGAAAAAAAACCCGCTTTACCGTGCCAGAGATCGACTAACTCGGGAACCGGTCGAAGAAAGGCTTGGGAAAAGTCTCTAGTAGGCGACTAGACTCGAGCTATAGTCTTTCTTCGTGTGTCCAAGCGCAGAGGATGCAAGCGTCACTTCCACTGAGCTACACGTTGAAAGTAAAATCAGTAGAAGGAGAGCCATCCCAGGAAAATTGTGTAAGAGTGTGGTTAACAAGGGTGTTAGGACTAGATTTTTTATTTATTTACTTTTGAAAAACAGGATTCACTTTACAGCTCCAATATGAAATAAATAAAAAAAAAAGTTATTTCCAAATACAGAAAATAATTTGCAAAAATGAATTCGGCTATCGTGTCTGAATTATCTCAACAAACCTATTCACAAAAAATATTCATTAATGTACCATCACAACCTATTCTTTAATATAAATTCCTTAATCAGAGGAAAAATTACTATTAGAAATTATTAAACAAAGTCTACTCTCCTACATTCATTGTCTATTCTTAATAGATGCAAATTATATTCGTGTTATTACTGTTGAGCTTTTGAAGAAGAACCGCATTGTACTACGATCGCCAACATAAACATGAAAAAAAAAACTTCTAATGTAGATTCAAAATAGAACAATAAATATAAAGTTTCTCAGGTAACGCCTATTTTTATTATCTCTATAGAAATCTCCTCCCTAAAAAATAAATGGAGACCTTTCAGGAAGAATATTTAATATGGATAAAGATCTTTCAATACGTGTCTGCCATTCATCGAAGTTAGATCGTAGATTATTTTCTTGACTGGTGTTGTTAAAGGAGTTGTTACAAATTTAGAAGAAAATGCAAAGAACAAGGCAATAATAATTTTCAACATTTTCATTGCATTACTCATCCACAAACACCATGCTCCAAAGTTTTAAATATTGGACATGTCCTAAAAAATGTCAGTAAAATTGTAAATTATATTTGTGCACGTGGGCTTAAACATCGCCAATTGAGTAACTTTCTAGAAGATATAGGAAATGATATAGCGATCTACCTTATTATACAGAAATTAGATGGCTTTCCAGTCCAAGTTTTAAAGCGATTCTTCGATTTGGTGGACGAAATTACCATTATTTTAGAATAAAAAAATTATGAATGTGAAATATCAAAAAATGATCAATGGATAAAGGACCAGGGTTTTTCAGTTGACATTACAAGTCAGCTTAGTCAACTTAATCTTAAGCGACAACGCAAACATCAAGTAGTTACTATGTTATTTGACAATATTAACATTTTCAAACAGAAATTATTACTTTGGCAAAACCAAAATTCAAAAAGAAAATTTATCCCGTTTAGAATGTTGTCAATCATTATTACAAAAATCACCGAAATTGAAATTTTCAGAATATGCCAATCAAATTAAGTTATTAGAAAATGAATTCGAAAGAAGAATTTTAGATTTTACGAAATACGAAAATCAGTTTCACCTATTTACTTCTCCTCTATCGATTGATGTTGAAACTGTTGATGACAATTTACAGTTGGAATTAATCGAAATTCAGTGGGATTCCGCATTGAAACAAAAATATATGGATGTTGGAATTCCAAAGTGCTATAATTATTTATCAGTCGATCGATACCCCAATGTGTTACGTGCAATTAGGCATATTTTATCTATGTTCGTTAGCACATATTTATGCGAACGACTGTTTTCAACTTTAAAGAATAATAAAACTGTGGAAAGATTAGCAGACTAGCCTAGCGTGTGCAAGCAATATTGAAAATAACTACAGTTCGACAAATTCAACCAAATTTTGAAGATTTCGTTAATGAAAAACGTTGTCAAGTTTCTTCAAAAAATGATATGTATACTTTTATTTAAATATGTCAACTTTATATTTTATATGTATTTTTGTAACATAGTCGTATTTTGTACTTATATACTCTAATATTAACATTAAAAAATTTGTTCCCTCTTTATTTCCAGATTTCTTTTTCTGTTGCTGCCCCAGGCTTGATGTATAATTCTTAATTTGGCCCTTGGAGGTAAACGAGTTGGACATGCCTGTTCTAGATCATTCATCAAAAATTCAACACGTTTTCTAGAAAAAATCAAAGATGTTCAAATGAAAGACTCTGACTTATTAGTTAGTTTTGATATTGTTTCCCTTTTTACCAATATTCCATTAGTTGACATTGTCAAGTTACTATACAGTATGATGATTACCCTCTGGATATTGCAAAAATTTTGAATTTGTCATAAATTCAGCTGGAGAAACAAGATATACAAACAAGTTGAAGGTACTGCCATGGGTAGCCCTCTGTCTCCACCTTTGGCAAACTATTTTTTGAAATATCCGGAAGCCACCTTGTTTTCATCCATTCATCTCCAACCCTCTCTTTGGTTTCGTTATGTCGATGATGTCTTTGCTATTTGGCCACATGTTGAAGAGGAACTTCTATAACAGGTAAATAGCCTTCACCCACGCATTCCGTTCACCATGGAAAAAGGAAATTCTGATAGTTTAGAACAAAGCAATTTGAGGGAATTCTTAGGAGAGGTTTTAAATATATCATTCTCGTTTCATCACCAATTCTATTCTGAAAACCTTACGTTTTTTTTATTATTATTATTTTAAAACAATAAGAATAAGTTTATCTAAAATAGTTCCCGGAATATCACGGATTAATAATTACCGATGGTCATCAGACTCTCGTTAACCCAGCACGAACTTTATTTATCTAGTATTATTTTTTATAATAATCCAGATTTTCTTTAAGACAATTGCAACCATTAGGAATGTGCAACAGAATAAAGAATGTTGCTAAAAAATGAAATACGTTCTATATAAAGAAGCCCCTTCTGTTTGAAACAAATTGGAAACTACAGTAGAGGGAAATTTCACAAATAAACTGAGAAAACGTACACTCGGAGAAAATGTGCTGGATTAAAAAAATAACACGGAAGATTAATTAATTATCGTATAATGATGATACAGCGGCTGTGAGTTCCCTTTTACGGGAATGTACGGCACCATCTCAATCCCCTCAAATAGCTGACGAATAAGGCCTATGGCTGGGTCAGTATTCCTGACCGCAATCCGTGTTTGTTCACGGGACCGGTTTACTTGCTTGCGGGATGAAAACCCACAGATTAACTAGCGGAAAAAACCCTGCTGTCCACCCCCAATACCGGCTAACTTGGCTATGGCTGAGGAAGATCCTTGAACTCCTCACGTCTCCGACGAGAATCAAACCTAGGACATTTCTCCTTCACTCAATTCACTTAATATCTTAACACTCAAAATATTAATTTATTATTCAAGGACATTGCGGAAGTCTTTAAGGTAGTTGGTTTGCAAACTAAAGTTAAAAAAAAAAAAAACTCTTCAAAGCAGTGTCTTCGACTTATCTATCCTATCCCTTGGCTCATTCGCGGATAAAACAAAATAAAAATTTGCACGGAATATCTCTTTAACACGTTTATTGCCAATCACGCGATATCGCGCGATGAGAGTTCTCACCAAACGGCCGATCACGCGTTATCGCGTTGACGTCGCTAACTAAATAAAAAAATAAAAAAAATTTGGCCACCACACGAAATTCCAATTTTCAGCTTGGCAATGAAAGTGTTAAACTGATAATACTGCGTAAAAAGGAAAAATACGAAAGAAATTATAATAAAAACAGAACCATATTGAAAACAAAGAATGAAAAAGAGGACAAAATCGTTTAAGAAGTTAGAATGACAACAAAGGTGAAATTAATTGATAAAAAAAATAATCCGGAAACATAAGACATGGAGGTATAGATAGAAAGAAATATTTGATGAAATTTAGCAGAAAAGCAGACGATATATAAATAAAAGAATAACGATGATATTATAAGAGAAATTTGCGGAGATAAATGCCACACATTAAGACCAATAATACAACAAGAACGATGTAAAGCGAAATTTTCAAGAGAATCTGACAATTTTAATCGCAACACGAATTGGCACGAAGACAAATGTAATGTATTGCATACTGGAATATTTTATGATTGTATTTAATAGTTGACTGGCAACACTTTAGCTTCCATTTTATAAAGCATGCATCTCTTACTGAAAGAGAGTTGTTTTTATATTAGAAATTTATATATTTTTGCAACCAAAAATGTTAGAAATATCTTCGGAAAATTATGAAAAATAATTAAAAATCTATATCTGATTTAATTGATTGATGAAGAAACCATGAAATAAAATGTGATATCCATACGAATGAGGATAAATATTTTTCAATAAATTTTAAACAAAATTATAAAAAACTTTAAAGAAAAAATCAGTTTTAACTTAAATATGTTTAAGAATTAAAATATTTATTAAAATTTTGTTATAGAAGAGATGAATCAATCGACCGTGAGATGCGGTGATTGATTCATTCAATCCAATACTCTTGGAGGGTAATGGATGGCAATGCTGTAGCCAATGAAGTTCTCACTGAGGCTCGGCTATTGCTGTTACCCTCCTGCCATGATCAGAGCTTTAATTGCACAATAACACCTTATCCCTACACTGTCCTCTACAGATAACGGGGAATATGAAAAGCATTCTTGCTTCGCCCCTTTAAGCCAGTCCTTATAAGGATAAGGACTAATTCCGAGATTTTTTTTTATCTGTAGACACTATAAATAAGAATAATTTCTACTTGATTTAATTTGTAAATATAATTTCAACATAAAATACAATGTCATTTATACGTTTAAAGGTTTAAATTCATAATTTATACATTCATACAGAAAATGTGTAAATACAAAGCAAGCAATATTAAAGAGTGGCACACACTTAACATTTAGATTCAGATATCCTCGCTAACATCCATTCCAAAGGGTGGGGAGAAGACTGATAAAGTTCTAAAGTTAGAGATCATCAACACCTTTCCATCAAGATGCTTTGGGAAAGAATATTTGTAAAAAGGCACTCTAATAAGATAATTTCGTGTGTTTTGGCCGGGGGAAGATTTGATAAAACAAAACACACAATTGGAATGAAGTGATTTAATTAGAAAAAGAAAATTAAAGGTCAGTTTCATAAAATACATAGAATATTTTAATTTGAAATTAAAAGAAAGAAGAATGAGTGATAGATAAAATGACAGCGTTTTTGTGCAATTCTAACTCTAGCGATGTCAGTGTTTGTGCGTAGCTATGGCAAATCACAACTTCTCATAATGATTTACAGTCTCGCCATCTAGCGACGAGAAAACACGGAAGTAGCGGTGTAATTTTGATTTTGGAAACAGAAATGCTAACTGTAGGTAACATTATTATATAGTATAACAATTATAAACATCATATTATATTAATATTAATTAATGTCAATAAATATTAATTAATATTAAATAATTTTCTTAAATGCATTATAATGTTAACATTATTATGTGAATGAATAGTAAATAGATAATACACTAAAATATATAATTAATATATTCAAATATATAAATTCCTCAGGATAGGATATTCGGAATTTAAATCAAAATCCCTTAAATTACTTTTTATTCCATCTTTTGTACTCGTTAATGTACCAGGGATGTTAGCGGAAAAATTTGTTACTGTGGATATTTCCTTATCTTTGGTCCAGATAGAAATGCCTCCTGAAGGGTAAGGCATCAGTCTTCGAGTGTCGCTTGAAGGGCTGCGTATGGACAGCAATGAAATATGATATTATTGTTCCAACTCGTAATAACAATCCAAGAATTTAATTCCCAGTTGATTGATTGTTAAAGTACCTTGTTAAACTAGAAATAGTGTTATTACCCACAAATCACAGAAACCGAAATAATCAATGCTTAAACACTATCAATAAAAAGAACCAAACAAAATAAACAGTACGCTATATTAGATATGAATACAAAGGGGGGAGGGGAAATAAACGATATCGTATTGGCGCAATCAACACAGACAGCAGGAGAAGGAGGACGCATAGAGAAAGTATAAATTTCGGAACAAATGGGCTATTTAAAAGTTACTGAACGATAAAAAAGAAAAGTTATTTCCAGACTGCAAAATAATTTCCAAAGCGAAGGAAACAGAAATTATTAAAAAAAACTAATAAGCAAACCGCTCATTTTTTTAAGTTACTATATCCTTAAGCAATAAATATAAATTTTAGTAACTAAGGCTAAGTAATCCTGTTACGAATGCTACATCACATTCAACGCATGCGTAAAAACTTTAACAGAACATAATACAATTAACACGTATACAAAGCAAAATTAACCAACACATCACTTCGGTACTCCATAAGGATGTCATCATCAAATTCCTGCCATGCACCCTCAAGCGGTGTACATGATGTGATAGTACTACATGAAAAACTTACCCCATTACTAACTTTCTATCCACAATTTTCCTCCAAATCAATCTGTTACCTGTCAAGACTCCCAACATTATTAGATCTCATATTTCTATCATCTAAGGCACTTTGTACCTTATCAATCCACCTATATCTTGGTCTTTTTTCCTTCCAACCTGGCAGAGAACACTTGTTTTGCTAATCTTTCCTCGCCCATTCGTTTCAAGTGACCATACCACCTGAGATTAGCTCTGTTAATGCATTCCTGGATGCTAACAATGTTAAGATCTTTCCTGGTATCCTCGTTTTTAATATGATATTTCCATTGATGTCGTCTGTTCACTCCACTTTCCTTCAGGACTCTCATCTCTGTGGTCTCTAGTCTTTGGTTAAGTGTTTTATTTCTAAACCAGCTCTCAAATCCATAAGTTAAAATTAGTTTGAATATCTTGTATACAGCTAATTTAGTGTTTTGGCTAATTTCTCTTATTCCATATAAATTTATTCAATTGACTTCCTACCTACCAGATTTTTTGATTCTGTTGTCTATTTCCATATATAATTTACCATCTTCACTAAAAATCGTGCCTAAGTAGCTGAAATGTTTTACTTGTTCTGTAGGTTCTCCATTCAAAATGCAGTTGATATTTTCAATGTTTCTGCCTGTTTTCGTTGTATTTGTCTTGTTATTTCTGAACTTCATATCATATCTATTACAACATTTATTCAATTTAGTCAGGGAATCTTGCAGACTTGTAGCGGATTTATTTAGAAGTATAACATCATCCGCATAAAGCAAAGAGCTGACATTAACATCTCCAATTTTGATATCATGTTTAATACCATTTTCCTTCATAATGTGATCCATATAGATAATGAATAACAGAGGGGATAATGTACATCCTTGTCTCATACCAGATTTAACATTAAACCACCTTCCTGTACTTTCTTCCAATCTAACTGCTGACTTACAACTCAAATAAAGACTAAGTATTGCTTGATATAATACTCCAATGACCCCATATAATAGCATTTATCTTGCCACCTTCTCATATGCATTTTCCAAATCTACAAAACTTAAATACAGATCTTATCATATTCCCGTGATTTCTCAACTATTTCGTCGTAACGTGAAAATCTGATTCCGACAGCCTCTATTTGGCCTGATGTGCTTTTAATGTATAAATCACCGATACAGAAATTAATCATTACATTTACAATATTTATACTAGGGTAATACACTTAAAACAAAGTATATGGCTCTAAGGGAAACTGCAATAAAACCCATCTTTAAGACTACAACTGGATTCCAAATGTATGACTTATTTAGGAGCAATGATTACAGAAGGGGAAACACAGTTAGAGAGATGAAATCAAGAATAATTCAAGCAAAAGAGGCATTTTGGAATAATAAATGATTAATGACCTCTGGAAAAAGTAAACAGACTACAATAAGAATAATAAAATCCCGTGTATGATACAACGTTGAACCTTGGATGCGAAACGTGAATATGTACAAAATCCATAATCAAGAAATTGCAAGCCTTGGAGAAGTGTTGCTATATAGGAAAACGCTTAATATTTCTTTGAAGGAGTTTACAAAAATAACGAAGAGATATTTAGGTTAATCGGATACAAAAAGGGCATTCATGGAAGACTTTATAAAGATAAAGCGAAAGATGGAGGACACATTTAAGGGAATCAGCGGAGAAACCTCTCTGGAAAAATTGGAGGGAAAAGTAGAGGAAAGAAAATCTCCAGGAAGAACAAGAACTTCTTGGGTTGATGATGCAAGGAAATGGATGAGAAATAATATCTATTAAGGGATGAGAAGGATGGCAGAGGATCAGAAACTCTGGCACACCATGATTGCTGATCTATAAATTAGAGGAGAGAATAAAGAAGAGGAAATAGAATGAATGAATAAATATCATCGGTAGATCGTAAGGTCGGTAGATGTGTACACAACAAGAAGATTACTTATCCATGATTTTATCAATAAATATTATAAAATTATTTTAATAGATGTGTACTAGCTGAGCCCTCCCGCTTCGCCGAGGTGAACTTACACTGCCAGGGGTTCACTTCAGGGGATTTGTACTCGAGTATTTGGTGTTGGTGCTTTCGTCGGTGTAGAACTGGGAGAATTCCAACACTTTGCAAACAACGTTAGAAGTTGCGTCAACCTCGACAAAATTAACTAACTTCTCACCACTGATAACTCCAGAACATACTACGTATAACTTCTTGTGTCCGAAACATTCACCTCTTAAATCTAAACCTGCATATCTAAGGGTCTGTACTTGTGCGTTGTTAATCGTCATCGCAAAGCAAACTCTTATGGGAAATCGTAACGGTTTGAATGCCAATGGATAGTCTGAAGGAATGAGGGGGCATCCGAGTTATGATGACAATTTCTCCGATACCAGGACCTTCAAATATCACAGCTTCTATCATATTCGGTTTAAACGATTTTACTTGAAGCATACTTCCACTGCAAAGATTTGGAGGCGGGTCCAGATTTCAGAGCAACATAATAGGAACGCCTATTTCCAATTTAATTTCATGACCAGGCAATCCAGGTGGATTAAGCGAATTTAAAAATTCCATGGGAAAATGAACTACATCATCTACAGGAGTATCTACTGGTTTGTAAACACTAACTGATCCATTAACCTTATTAAGAACCAACTCGTTGGGTTATTAACACGGGTGCGGGGATAGCTGCAAGAAAGTGATATAGCTATTTAAGTAAAGCTCTCTCTAAAAATTAGACAATCCAGAAAGATCGCCCAACTCAGCGTTGTTCCACTCAGCGACAGGCTATCTATCTATCTATATATATATATATATATATATATGTGGCGATCAGCTTGTATTTTTCAAGTTGGAACAACTTGAAAAATACAACGTTTTTACGTATCGATTATGTGAGGCAATTTGTACCTGTAATTTCCAGTTTCTTTAAATAATTCAATGTTTATTAGTATTCTTTTCCTTTATAAATACCCGAAGAAGGCTGCTATATGCCGAAACTAGTAGTATTTATCATTAAAATCTTTATATGTTATCTCGGTCTTGGAGTCATTAAATCTATTTTTTGAAAAATATATATATATATATATATAAATAAATAAATATATATATATATATATATATATATATATATATATATATATATATATATATATATATATATATATATATATATATATATATATATATATATATATATATATATATATATATATATATATATATATATATATATATATATATTTATAGTAATACAGAGCCTTATCAACTTTACCTATAGAAGTTGCAACAACGTGTTTTTATTTTTAATAAAAATCTCTGGAGGAGATATAGATATAATAAATTTTTTAATTTTGGGAGATTGTATATTAGGATAGCCAAGTCATTTTATAAACAGTTATTTTATTTTATTTTATTTCATCTATATCTCCTCCACAGATTTTTATTAAAAATAAAAACACCTTGTTGCAACTTCTATAGGTAAAGTTGATAAGGCTCCGTATTACTATAACCTTAGTATGGATTGGAACAATCGACCGTGAGATGCGGTGATTGATTCATTCAATCCAATACCCTTGGAGGGTAATGGATGGCAATGCTGTAGCCAATGAAGTTCTAACTGAGGCTCGGCTATTGCTGTTACCCTCCTGCCATGATCAGAGCTTTAATTGCTCAATAACACCTTATCCCTACACTGTCCTCTACAGATAACGGGGAATATGAAAAGCATTCTTGCTTCGCCCCTTTAAGCCAGTCCTTATAAGGACTAGCCTTGGTATTTAGGGTCTAGCTACTCACTGAGGAGACCTCAAAAAAGGTTGAAACCGGTCTGGGTAGTGACCCCACCCATAATGCATTGCAGTATATACATCTTCTAGTGAGATGTGCTTTACATTATGGGAAAATACTAAGAATAGTGATCAGACTTTATCCGCCTTTACAATTAGTTGCCATGGTGTTGTATCATCTTTAGACTTCAACTTTGTTTCAGGCGCAAACTTAATTGTTTGCATACCTGGGATTAGGAGTTAAAATAACTAAGTTTATAAAATAACTTGGTTATCCTAATATATATATATATATATATATATATATATATATATATATATATATATATATATATATATATATATATATATATATATATATATATATATAAAAGGAATATTTGTATCTCTCTCTCTATATAAGGAATATTCTCTCTCTCTCTCTCTATAAGGAAAATTTATATCTCTACGAATTTGATTGTTTCTAACATACCATGGGGCGTTCAGAATCATTCTCAAGCACTTGTTCTATACTCGTATTTTGATAACGTTAGTATTAGAGATGTGGCTGGTATGGTAACAATTCAGTTGAATGCAGTAGTCATATTTTTATATGCAATCAGTTAAAAGGTGTCTTAACTTATTACTAAAATACTCCGGATTAAAGAAAAAGATGAAATATTGTCCAATTTATTATATTATAAATTAATACCAAGAAATTATATTCTCTGTTTCATTTTTATTCAAGTGTACTTCACGGAGATAGTGGAATTCGTCTACTCCTAGTTCAGGCGACAAAACTCGCATAGTGCAGAAGCAGCATTTTAATTGTTTAGGTAGTACAGCTTCATGAGCGAAGCACGTTGGGGAAAGGTTAGTGCCATCACTGTGGACGATATTAGCAACCAGAAAGAAAGGAAAAATCCCGTGTTCATCTTTTTAAACCCTCCTGGCACCTGCTGAGTCGCATGATATGCAATTAGTGTTTACAACGTCCCTTGTGATTACGTTTGGAACTACTTTTTTTTTTCTCCCTTATCGCTTTCTCATAACGCAGAATGTATTGCTGCAAAGTTTCGCAGCATTTGGATCACTGGATGGCACCCTGCAAGGCCTAACAGGGATACTTTGAACGTGATCACACACACACACACACACACACACACACACACACACACACACACACACACACACACACACACACACACACACACACACACACGATAAAAAAATATAATGTACTCAGTAATTTACACTTGCAGTTGAATAAAATTACATTTTACAGTATTAATGCATTAATAATAATAATAATAATAATAATAATAATAATAATAATAATAATAATAATAATAATAATAATAATAATAATTTATTTATTTTAAATTCTTATCCGCGAGGTTAGCCTAGTGACTTTCCGCTTCGTAATCATATGCCTGAGGAAGGAGTGTCCTAGGTTCGATTCCCGTCGGAGATGTGAGGAGCTGAAGGATCTTCCTCAGCCCTAGCCAAGTTAGCCGGTCTTGGGCGTGGATAGTAGGGTTTTTTCCCTCAGTTCATCTTGGGGTTTTTCATCCCGCAAAGCAGGCAAACCGGCCTTGATAACTCAACAGTACGACATACGATACACCGGGGCGTAGGGCTGACACCTTATGCTGTGAACGGTTTGAGGTCCGATGACTAATAAACCCTCCACACCGCAAGGTAAAAGAGGGAGATAGGAAGATGAGATAAAATAATACTTAGTCCTGAAGTTGTAATATATTGATTTGTTTTCTTTATATTGATCCCAGTCTAGGTATAATGTCTGAGCATCCATCCTGGAAGATTTTATTAAAGTCATCTGAAGATGACACGTTATTGTTTATTGGTTTTAGTGTTGTATTGGAAGTCGACTGACCCTTGATAGATTTGATGTTGATCACAGCCGTAAGATAAGATATTCATCCACACACGCACACAATAATTAGAAATGCCACGATGCGTTGTAGTACTGCAAATTCTGAACTACTCCCACTAATAATAATGCTCAATTTCCTGCGATGTACTCTCATTGTTATCTTTCGTCAAGTGCTTTTTTCCAACTCTCAGAGCCACAACTTAAAATTGGTTCGAACATTTTACAAACTGCCTAGTTTCGCGTTTTCTCCCATTTCTCTCTTTTTACGTATAAATATATTCAATTGGCTTCCCATTACCAGCTTTCCTTCAAAGAACATTGCTTATTCTGTTGTCTGTGTCCAAGTTTAATTTATTATCATCATCTCTAAAATCTGTGCCTAAATAATAGTAATAATAATAATAAATAGAATCAGAGACCTCTATGGAATACCAAATAAGAGCCTTTAACTGAACTACTTACTTATTGAAAAGTGGGTGAACTGGGAAAAAAAAAAATAAAAAAAAAAACGGATCTCTCATATATAAATAAATAAATAAAAACTTTTTTTTCATAGATGTTGCACTAAATCCAGTTGTACATTAACACTTCTGGTGGTTGATAAGATGTTCTCCAACGTACGACTTCAGCGTCAATAGAAAGCTTATGACTTTTCAGACAGGTTTGCTATTTCTTCTAAATTTACGAATAACTAAATCGGGATTTACATAATCTTATTAAATGGGTATCCATAACGGAAGATTGAGGCTTATTACAATTATGATAGAAAAGAAAAATTTGAAAATTAATCTAACTGTACGCAAGGTGACAACATAATTTTAATACGAAGTTCCATATATTTCTGATATTTTGAAATATTCTCTATTTACGTATACGTGCACTGTGGAATTCGCATGTTTATGAAAGGGGTGGAAATAAGAGCATGAAATAATAAATAAGAATACGAAATATAAGCAGTAATAATGTGAAATGTAATACAATGACGAGGTGGTGGAAGGGCAGCTTTTGCTAACCCGCGGTTCTTTTGGTGTGCAATGCACCCCTTGTAATTGGCGGGGTGGGGTCCTCCGCAGTTGGCGCATTTAGTTGGCGTGAATCTTGGTTTGGTGCATATGATGTTCCGGTGGCCCTCGCCGCATTTTAGACACCTGAAGTTGGCCTTGAAAAGTTTTTGGGCATGGCCAAACCTTTGCCACTACCCAGCTGACGACTTTTTCCTGAGAGGCTCAGTAGAAATTCTGAGGCCACAGATAGCAGTCATTTCGTATATCTGCTTCTGCATCTTATCAATCTCTACCAACACCGGTGGCATAGGCCGCTTATCTGACCTGAGCATCTTGCTCACTTTGACTGGAGTCAGGCCCTGATTCATAAGGTCAGCAGGGATTTGTACAGTGGCGACAGCTTCGGTGACCCCACGAAGTACAACCCTAAAATTCGTTTCACTTGGTAAAGCAACTGTATGGTAAGGAACACTTTTGTTATCCATAAGGTTGGTCATTTGTCTGTAGTCAATTACAGAGGCTGGCTGGATTTTGATTCTTTCATCTAGGTTTTTGGCCCAGGAAATGAGATGTTATTATATCGGGACATCCGGTGTTGGTGAGTCTTCATCCATCTGGTCTTCTGTAGTTCTGCGTCTTTTGTTTGAATTCTCCCGCTGTGAATTGTTTTGGATGAGATTTTGATGGCAGAACAGTAATGAATTCTCCTTGTACCTCCTCCCCATCCTGATCATTGGTTTGACTGTACTGCTTTATAAAACCCGACCAGTCGTATTCAAGCTTGTCCATTATGAACTTCAGCACCTCTATTGACTGCTCCTTATTAAGGATCAGATCTGCTCCTTGATGCCCTCCATATCGAGGTGGCGTCTCCTGCCGGTTGGAACTGTTTGAGAGCAGTAAAGAATGTGGGAGTCTTTACAATGGAATAAGTCTGTTGGCCTACAAATATAATCCCGCACGGCTAGTGGCCTGCCAGCAAAATTCCTGTACACTGAGGTGGTCTACTAGCAATGTTTAAACTTGTAATGCCCTACTAAATGGGGAAAGGAGTGTCAAGAACTCACTTGGCCATAGAGTGAAAACCTATCTCCCTAAAATAGCATACATCCACCACTGGTCTTCATAGCGGGTGGGGCTATGCAGAGGGGGGACACAGTAGGAATGAAACCGTGTTAGCGCCAGTGCAATATGAGTTTATCGAAAAACCTTGCATGAAATTCAATCAGTCACATTATAAGAATTCAATCATCTCTCATAAACAATAGCCTCAGTCCTTATAAAGACTGGCTTAAAGGGGAGAAGCAAGAATGCTTTTCATCTTCCCCGTTATCTGTAGAGGATAGTGTAGGGATAAAGTGTTATTAAGCTATTAAAGCTCTGATAACAGCAATAGCCGAGCCTCAGTTAGGGCTTCATTGGCTACAGCATTACCATCCATTACCCTCCAAGGGTATTATTAATCACCGCCTTCTTTTCTCAACTACAAACAATAGTCCTTATAATATAATAAGGTAAGGACCGGCTTAAAGGGGCGAAGCAAGAATGCTTTTCATCTCCCCCGTTATCTGTAGAGGACAGTGTAGGGATAAAGTGTTATTGAGCTATTAAAGCTCTGATCATGGCAGGAGGGTAACAGCAATAGCCAAGCCTCAGTTAGAACTTCATAGGCTACAGCTTTGCAACCCATTACCCTCCAAGGGTATATTAATCATTAATCACATCTTTCACCACCTTCCTCTACAAACAATAGTCCTTATAGGGACTAGCTTAAAGGGGCGAAGCAAGAATGCTTTTCATATTCCCCGTTATCTGTAGAGGACAGTGTAGGGATAAGGGTTATTGAGCTATTAAAGCTCTGATCATGGCAGGAGAGTAAAAGCAATAGCCGAGTCTCAGTTGGAACTTCATTGGCTACAGCACTGCCATCCATTACCCTCCAAGGGTATTGGATTGAATGAATCAATCACCACATCTCACGATCGATTGATTCACTAAATCCGCTTGATAATTCTACAAACAATAGCAAGACGCACGCAAGACGTTGCTGACTATAAGGGCGAAGCAAAATGCTTTTTTATTCCCTGCTATCTGATAAGGATTACTGTGTGAGGAAAAGTTTATGAGCTAAGAGCTCTGCCCGAGTGGGTGCGATTCAGAGATCTTCATTTGGAAGAAGGATGGCCTTCGGTCTCCTATATTTTGAGAAGTCTGTTTCCTCATAATTGGATGCTTGTTGCACTAATTCATTTGGATGTGAAGAGGACACTGAGAAGAACTTCACTGCTGAAGACTGCAGGAAGGAGTAGATGTAGGGGATATTTGTATCCCGGTGAAGTTGGACATTTCTGACGTACTATGGTGCGTTTAATATCATGCGGAGACATTTGTTTTGCACTTTCTGTAGTTTGAGGATAATTGTACTTGAGGTGTGACTCCAGGCTGGGGACGCGTAAGTAATAATGGGTCGAATCAACAGTTGATAAAGGAGCAGTTTTATTTTGGTATCCAGCTTGCTATTCCTATTGATAAGAGCGTAAAGCTGTGCAATGACTCTTGATGCTTTTGTGTATGAGGCTTTTATATGTGGACTGAAGGTTAGTTTTCTGTCCAGCAGTACACCCAGATATTTGGCTTTTTCTTTCCAGGAAATCTTGGTATTAAATAGGAAGATATTATCTTTGGGGAATATTGAGTTTTTAGTGAAGAGCATGGCATGACTCTTCTGAGGGTTTGCTTGCAGTCTCCATTCCGAGAACCAGTGCTCTAATCTCTGCAGGTTTTCTTGCAGTTTCTTGGTGACAAGGTGCGGTTTAATAGATCTGGCTAGTATAGCTGTATCGTCTGCGTATAGAGCAATGATGGATGACATTGGATTGTGTGGAATGTCCGCCATGTAAATCGTGAAAAGTATCGATGCCAGAAGGGACCCTTGAGGAACTCCTGCCAAGATGCGTCGTTGGGTAGCTAATATATCATTTAGTTTGACTTGCATTCGTCTGTCACTAAGAAATGACTTTATAATTTGAACTAGATCTAATGGAATGCCAGCTAAAATCAACTTGTATAGTAGTCCAAAGTGCCATAACTTCTCAAACGCCTTCTCTAAATCAAGAAAAACTGCTCCGGTGTATTGATGCCAATTATAACTTGTGATAATGAATTCTATTAGTCTATGAATTTGTTGGGTGGTACTGTGAAATTGGAGAAAACCAAACTGTTCTGTAATTTTTTTACTGAAAGTTGAATTCTGGAAAGGCTACAAACAATAGCTTCTTAAGTTCTTGAAAGAACTGGGAGATGGAGTGAGTCCTTGACTCTTTATCCCGTCATCTGAATGAAGAAGATCTGTGTGGATGGGGTGTTATTGAGCTAAAAAGCTCTAGTCATGGCTGGGTAACGGCAATAGCCGAACCTCAGTTAAAACTTCATTTGCTACAGCATTGCCATTCTTACTTTACAATCTAACACATTATGAAGCATAAGATGCTCTATTTGTATCAATCAACAACTAAATATCAGACCGATAGAGAAGGCATCTATCAAGACTATCTGCATTTATTATTATTATTATTATTATTTTTTTTTTTGAAAGAACAGCCTTTTCTCTGTTTTAATATCGGCTTGTTCCAATAATAATAACAAAGCGACCAAGTCCAGTCATGAGCTTTGATAAATCAAATTAAGAGTTGCAGTAACGTTTTCAGGTTAGAAAATAATTTCCCGCCTGACTTGTATAGCATTTTCACACATAGGTTACAACTATTCAACAAGACAAGCATAGTGACAAAAAATGAGTGCTCGAAATTTCAACTAGACAAAGAAACTACGAGTCAAGCTTACTAGTGTACTACTAAATTCCAACAAAGCAGTACAAAGTGATTGGAAAGCATGATTTCGAAACGTTTTATTCATGCAAATCGTCCGAGTAAAACGAAAATTGCGTTGGCTCGATTTTTTGTAAGAGTTTAAAATTTTAATAAACTCGGTCCAACTAGAGTCTAGGAAAATAAACTCGGTCCAACTAGAGTCTAGGAATAACTTGTGAACGAGACAACACAGGAGATGCTTTCGCATTTTCGAAACGCACATCAATCCTTATAGTCCTTATAATAAGGACTGGCTTAAAGGGGCGAAGCAAGAATGCTTTTCATCTTCCCCGTTATCTGTAGAGGACAGTGTAGGGATAAGGTGTTATTGAGCTATTAAAGCTCTGATCATGGCAGAAGGGTAACAGCAATAGTCGAGCCTCAGTTAGAACTTCATTGGCCACAGCATTGCATTCCATCACCCTCCAAGGGTATTGGATTCCATCACCTCGCACATCAATCAAACTGAGAGGAATAATTTTAAAATATTCTATAATAATTTCAATAAGGTGCATGAATATTTCTCAGAAATTATTCTTAAAACTTCCTTAATAGCTTAATATTTTAATAAAATTGGATTTATATTAAAATTTAATACATAATTCATAATAAATATTACTACTCATATATCGAAAGAAATAATTAATCGAAAATGATGTTTTACGCGAAAGCAGAGATAGATAACTGTAATTTAATATTTGCGAAATGTCAGTATAACTTAAGCCACTGATAATTGCTGAAAAATAGTTGAAAAAATTCTTCAGTGCAAGGATTAGGAAGAGTATTGTTCCTATATAGATACTTTGGTGTAATCTAAACATCTATTTCCTTAATGATTTGAAGTCAATATTAAAGGAGAAACAGAAGTTAAATCCTGACGGGAAATGATAAGAGCAAAGCTGCTATAATGCCGATAATGAGATCGGGTTCTGTGGCGTTTGTCAAGTGCTTCCACAACTAAATAAGTAGGACGTCTCGATCTTTTTATCCTACTGAACACCAGATGGCATTGAGTTTGATGCCAAGAACCAGCAAAGCCAATCAAATTCTTTTTATTTTCTGTATTTTCTTCAGTTGAATTTTTGCACATATTAATGTTTATAATACCAATTTACTACAGAAATCCATAAATAAACCATACGTTATTTTTTATTGATACAAACAACACAAATGAACTGTTAGGATATCAGGATTTATTGGAGAACTTCACTCACGATATTCCAGAATACCTCAAAACAATTGGCAAAAATGAATATAAGCATATATAAAACATGGATGAAAAATTTCCATATAGCGAAATAACATAACAAATACATACACAGTAAAAAAAACTAATGTACAAATCCTTTCATTATTCTAGTAATGGACAATGAAAGGGAATATATATTATGAGCAAATGGATTTGCTCATAATATATGTTTCAAACGATCATGTGTTTCATATATAATCGTTTGAAACACATCTTACATGAAGTAAATAATATATTTTTATTAAAAATTAAATGTAAATAAAAATACTTAAAAGGAAAATTACATAAATCCAACAATACTTGTTTTTTAAGAAGTATTGGTGTTTAAATTCAGATACACCATAATATATTTATGTTAATGATATTATAAATGGACTATTCCTCAAACTACAGAAAGTGCAAGCCAGTCCTTATAAGGATAAGGATACAGAAAGTGCAAAACAAATGTCTCCGCATGATATTAAACGCACCATGGTACGTCAGAAATGTCCAACTTCACCGGGATACAAATATCCCCTACGTCTATTCTTTCCTGCAGTCTTCAGCAGTGAAGTTCTTCTCAGTGTCCTCTTCACATCCAAATGAATTAGTGCAACAAGCAGCAAATTATGATGAAACAGACTTCTCAAAATATAGGAGACCGAAGGCCATCCTACTTCCAAATGAAGATCTCTGAATCGCACCCACTCAGGCAGAGCTCTTAGCTCATAAACTTTTCCTCACACAGTAATCCTTATCAGATAGCAGGGAATAAAAAAGCATTTTGCTTCGCCCTTATAGTCAGCAACGTCTTGCGTCTTGCGTAATTTTAATTGCATAATAATTTTATGCAATTAAACTTAATATACTTAATAATAAATACTTAATAATAAATTTCTCTAATTTGCTTAAGGTTAAGATAAAAAAGAATTTGTTCAATATTCTTTCTACTTAATAAACTTCTCCGTAACATAAAAGAAATTACAGCAGAAAATCATATCTCAAATTTCAAGAAAATAATGTTTTCTTTTTTTAAAAAAATAAATTTGCACACTTCATTTTAATAAAAATTTACTTATCTGTATATTAGTACGTTATATTTATTCTGAGATTAATGTAATAAAAAGTAAGTGATACAGGTATTGTAACTTTAAGTTACGAATAACAATAAAAAAAAAACTACGTGGACTTTATTGGCTGGTGTGAGGATACGGCCATTGTGCTTACGGTTTTTGTCACTAGAACTGACTATGAATGATTTATATTTATGGATGTTATCATAAATGGGGACTCGCTCATTTTATTATTCAGCCTTCAGCTGAAGCCTTCAGTCTTCAGCTAACTCACCATCGATTTCAATCGATGGTGAGTTAGCCGATCTCATACGGAGGTAGTAGGGTTTTTTCTCCCGGAAACTCGGGTTTTTCATCCCGCATACATACAAATCGGCCCTTCAGAACACACGCAATTTACAGACAAAAATTACTAGTTGTGGTGGTGTTGGAGGTGGGCGGTAGATGGCGTTGATTCGTAGTAGAGGTAAGGTGTAGAGACAGTTGAAGATGTCCTCCCGCGATGAGTCTTCGGACTCCTTGGAGGTATCAGGAATAATAATAATAATAATAATAATAATAATAATAATAATAATAATAATAATAATAATAATAAAATCGGCAAATTTACTACACAACACTAAACTTTATCGTATATTAATGATCCTCAAGTAATAATGGACTGGATGCGCTTCCGGTACAGGTAGCTGGATCTGTACTTGAACATGGAAGTATTTGATTTATTTATTTATTTTTAACGTGAGACTTGACAGTTCCAACAGAAGCAAAAAATTACAGCCCTATATCACTTCACAGGAAAGTTTTAAATCAGCCATGCTATTTAATTTCTAGATTTAAATGGCCTCATCGTCATCAGACGAATATTCTCGTAATATCGAATGAATATATGAAGAATAAAAAGTTCCTTTAATAATCTCATAACTGAATTTGTTAAAAACAATTACATGCGATAAATAATATATTTTTATTAAAAATTAAATGTAAACGAAAATATTTAAAATGAAAATGTCATAAATTGTGTCAAAATTTTCTTCAGGTTTAAAACAAGTATTGCTGTTTTAATTCATATGTACCATAATACATTTATGTTAATGATATTATAAATTTTACTATTTGCGGTGCGAAATTGTTTCCGTTTGGTTGTTGAAATAGGCGATGATTAATACCCCTGGAGGGTAATGGATGGCAGTGCTGTAGCCAATGAAATTCTAACTGAGGCTCAGCTATTGCTGTTACTTTCCTGCCATGATCAGAGCTTTAATAGCTCAATAACTCCTTATCCCTACACTCTCCTCTACAGATAACGGGGAAGATGAAAAGCATTCTTGCTTAGCCCTTTAAGCCAGTCCTTATATAAGCGAAATTTCAATTGTATAATTTTCTGTTGAAGCGGATACTTGCACTAAGATATCATTCTGAAAAGCAAGAGAATAGAATTGATTATTTCAAAAGCTCTGAATATTTTAAAAAATACAAACTCGATGACGTCAGACTAGGTGCGATCAACATTAAATTATTATAAGACCATAGTAATACCTTAGGCACTAGTGACCTTATCAAGATAAGATAAGGAATCGTGATGTGATTGGTTGTTCATTTGATGACGTCATGAGTTTGGAATTTCCCTGGGGCACATGTGTCAATGGCTTCAGTTCTTGTGCATGGAATTATGGGTGATGGTAGAGATAAGGATTCGTGTTGTGATTGGCGGGTCACTTCTGAATAGATCAAGAAAAGATAAGGAATCATGTCGTGGATATGCGTTGTTTTGAGATGTAGATAAGTGACGTCATTTGTTAGTTGTAAATAAGTGACATTGTTCTTTTGAATGGAAAAGGAAGATATTATTAGTGGATAAGGATTCGTGTCGTGAATGGTGGGACACTTTTAACCAGATCAAGATCACGATAACACCAGGAATCGTGACATAAGTGTTTGTTATTTTCAGATGTAGATAAGTGACGTAATTTTTTAATTGTTAATAAGCGACGTTATTGTTTTGAATGGAAAAGGAAGATATTATTAGTGGATAAGGATTCGTGTCGTGATTGGTGGATACTATGAAAAAAATAGAGGTGAGTTGAATGGGGAAGCGCCGTCAGTGTCTTGGATGTGTATTGTTATGAGTTATAGATAAGTAAATGGTTTGCGTATGGCATTATGGGTGATATATAGTGATAAGATAAATTTTAGAATGTTTAGAATTTCTCTGGGAACCCCTTCTGTCAGCGACATCACATGGGGTGTTGGGTTTGCATAAACATTGTGGGTGTATTTAGAGATAATGGATTGTGATGTTATGTGTTTGGAAATTTCTGTGGAACATATGTCTCTCTGTGATATCACATGGAATTTTGGTTTGCCTATGGAATTGTGGGCGATGCTTTTGAGATAAGATATCTTGGATTTTCCCAGGGTGACACACATCTGTCATTGTCATCATGTTTTGCCTTTGGTTGTCTATAGATGGCTGTACTCATTTTCCAATACAGTTTCAGGTATTTCCTTCCTGTTAAAATACTATGGGAATTCTTAGAGTATAGTAGGGTCTAGGGCCATCAGCGTTTAGACTTTTCTGAATAATTTAATTATATCCTGGTATCCCTCAAACACGCACTTTTTTTCTCATATACGTAACTCATCCGAATATTTTGATTTGTCTACATTTAAGATCTTAAACCTCATTACTTTTCTAATTAACGTTATATTTTATACAAAATGTTTGGTTATTGGTATTTTTTACTTTACAGTCAAGAGAAAAGCTAAACAGCATTTCAAAAATAAATTAAAAAAAACCGGTCAGTTAAATGGATTACAAAACCTTTTGTATGAAGTCTAGAAATTCTAATGATAATTTAAATTACTTACAGACTTTGCAGAATGGCTCTTCTAGATGCGAATATTCCAAAAAAGATATCCCAAAATAGTTGAATTTTATATCCACAGCACAACACACACACTCACACATGAGTTGAGAGAAGAATATTTCTGTAAATAACCAGAAAATTTAGTTGCCTACATCCTTTAGATTTCCAACCGTTTGGTTCTGTTCACTAATTCCTTATTTTCATTAGTCTTTCTTGAAGATTAGTCATTAATTTCCGGTCTTAGTTTTTGGTCCTCTTTCTGTTCCCACGGTGACTAAGTGTTTTAGCATTCATGTGAGTTTTACAGTAGAGGCAACAATTTTCCATTAACTCAACATGTGTTTTCCTGACTAACGTGGTTCGTTTATTTCCTACTCTCATGGTGGCTCAATGTATGTGTTTTTTCTTCCCCACAGCGGCTCAATGTGTCTTGGCATGGGTAAAATATCAGCCAGCGACTGTATTCGCCAAATTTTTGTGTTTGCTTATCAACTTTTCTGACTGGGGGATTGGAATTCTCCTGGTCTTATTGAGGGTTTGATAATACGTCCCACACGACAATCTAAATGTCACCTTTTTCATGACTCATATCCTCCCTTTGATGTTTTGCACAGTATTATCAGTTCGCGGTTTGAGTATGTGAATGAAACGTTTACATATAACTCAAAAATTGTCAATAGGTAGCATTAGACAATATTCTAAAATAATTAATACAGGATATTTGAGTTATATGTAAACATTTCGTTCACATACTCAAACCGCGAACTGATAATACTGTGCAAAACATCAAAGGGAGGATATGAGTCATGAAAAAGGTGACATTTAGATTGTCGTGTGGGACGTATTATCAAACCCTCAATAAGACCAGGAGAATTCCAATCCCCCAGTCAGAAAAGTTGATAAGCAAACACAACAATTTGGCGAATACAGTCGCTGGCTGATATTTTACCCATGCCAAGACACATTGAGCCGCTGTGGGGAAGAAAAAACACATACATTGAGCCACCATGAGAGTAGGAAATAAACGAACCACGTTAGTCAGGAAAACACATGTTGAGTTAATGGAAAATTGTTGCCTCTACTGTAAAACTCACATGAATGCTAAAACACATAGTCACCGTGGGAACAGAAAGAGGACCAAAAACTAAGACCGGAAATTAATGACTAATCTTCAAGAAAGACTAATGAAAAGAAGGAATTAATGAACAGAACCAAACGGTTGGAAATCTAAAGGATGTAGGCAACTAAATTTTCTGGTTATTTACAGAAATATTCTTCTCTCAACTCATGTGCGAGTGTGTGTGTTGTGCTGTGGATATAAAATTCAACTATTTTGGGATATCTTTTTTGGAATATTCGCATCTAGAAGAGCCATTCTGGAAAGACTGTAAGTAATTTAAATTATCATTAGAATTTCTAGACTTCATACAAAAGGTTTTGTAATCCATTTAACTGACCGTTTTTTTTAATTTATTTTTAAATACTGTTTAGCTTTTCTCTTGACTTTAAAGTAAAAAATACCAATAGCCAAACATTTTGTAAAAATATAACACTAATTAGAAAAGTAATGAAGTTTAAGATCTTAAATGTAGACAAATCAAAATAGTCGGATGAGTTACGTATATGAGAAAAAAAAAGTGCGTGTTTGAGGGATACCAGGATATAATTAAATTATTCAGAAAAGTCTAAACGCTGATGGCCCTAGACCCTACTATACTCTAAGAATTCCCATAGTCTTTTAACAGGAAGGAAATACCTGAAACTGTATTGGAAAATGAGTACAGCCATCTATAGACAACCAAAGGCAAAACATGATGACAATGACAGATGTGTGTCACCCTGGGAAAATCCAAGATATCTTATCTCAAAAGCATCGCCCACAATTCCATAGGCAAACCAAAACGCCATGTGATATCACAGAGAGACATGTTCCAGAAATTTCCAAACACATAACATCACGATTCCTTATCTCTAAATATCACCCACAATATGGATAGGGATAAAATTTATCTCATCACTATCCATCACTCATAATGCCATATGCAAACCATTTACTTTTCTACAACTCATAACAATACACATCCAAGACAGTGACGTCGCTTCCCCATTCAACTTACCCCTATTTTGTTGATGATAGTATCCTACAAATCACGACACGAATCCTTATCCAGTAATAATATCTTCCCTTTCCATTGAAAACAATAACGTCGCTTATCAAGAACTAAAAAATTACGTTACTTATTTACAACTAACAAATGACGTCACTTATCTACATCTGAAAACAACGCACACACACGACACGATTCCTTATCTTATTTTGATCTGGTCAGAAGTGCCCCACCAATCACAACACGAATCCTTATCTCTACCATCACCTTAATTCCATACGCGAACCAAAACACAAGAACTGAAGCCACTGACACATATGCCACCCAGGAAAATTCCAAACGTTCAAACTCATGACGTCATCAAATGAACAACCAATCACGTGACGATTCCTTATCTTATCTTGATCTTGATCTGGTCACTAGTGCCTACCCTACTACTCACCATTTCTTAGTTTCTTTTACATGCACCTCTTCTCTCAGTTATCCTTTCAATTTATTTTTTATTACAATTAAATGTCATTTGCCCTTTATATATATATATATATATATATATATATATATATATATCAGTGGCATAGCGTGCCCATTTCGGCTGGGTCTGCTGTCATGGATTATGCAATTTTTAAGGGTGTATAGCACATCAGTGGTTGACTTTATTGGTCTAATGCAATGGTCGCCAAAGTGGTCGATATCGACCTCCAGGGGTCGATATATCATTGTTAGGGGTCGATCCGGACTCAGGGATCGATAGAAAAATATAACACATCATCGTACGAGTAATATTTAATTCGGTTAACTTGGATTACCTCCATCCTGAATGACAACGCAATTAAGAGTGAATCGTGGAACAGTGACATGAATAGGACCTGTAAGATGGAGTAAGGTCATGAAAATAGTTACTGAGGCCAATCAAGTAGGCCAAAATGACGTATTTACCAATAAACGGATGTAGGGGTTCCTGCGCGGCGGGAGCGAGATTGCAACGCGTGTGCGGTTCTTATTTACTTATACTTACACGTATTCGATCCCAGTTCTCATTTTTGCGCATCGACATACAAGTGAGCGTTAATGTTCTAAAATTCACCAACATACATATTATAATTCAATCTTATTCATTCACGAACTAAACTTCTCTATGTTGAAGAGTTGAGCAGGGCTGGTAGTTATACCAGTAGTTTATTAATATCACTAGTCATACTAGTGATATTACTAGTGATTGTAATAGTAGTAGTAATATAATAATCTATACTATATTATACATACAATAAACACTGTAAATATAAAATAAACAATCTAAAAACTCACATAAGCGTCTTTTTTTGCTTGTCCTGTCATAATTACTTAATAGTAAAATAGAGGGGATCGATAAAAAGGCAAGAAACGTTTGAAGGGGTCGACGGTCAAAGAGGTTTGGCGACCCCTTGTCTAATGCAATTAACTGTAAGATAACTTTATACTTTATCGATTATTTGTAACCAAATCTGCACAGAGAGGGGGACAATGCGTTTGTTTTGTAAGCTAGAAAGCAACATTGAATGAGAATGCTATATGTGGTTGGTTTATTCGAATTATTCAAAGGTGTAAAATTTGGAAGAGGAGGACGAGGCTTTTCTCCTTCGACTACAGTACTGTTTCCCCATTGTAAATATGGGCAGGAAAGTTATAATTTCATTGAAAATGATATATTAATAACGTGTCTGTATTATATATAAAAACTTGCCTACATTCACACTTCAATCACGCAAAACAGATGAAACTCAGAAAACCAAAACAGCAAAGCATGATAACGTTCAATTGGATTGGTCGACACAATAACCAATCACAGCCGCTAGTTGCTATTGTCTCTGAGCTAGCCTTCTGAGCGGTTTAAAACTATTAGAACGCTAAGAATTTGAGAATTTATAAAGCTAAGACCCGTTGTGCCATCTGCACATCTTTTCAAAGGACTCAAAGGTGTATGTATTTTGGAAGCACCCTATTAATACGAATATGATGCAGTGTTTACGCGTCGAAACATGTCCTCTTCGTGAAGACTTAGTATATTGTGTTTAATTTCAGGAATTACGTGAAGTCAGAAAACAATTAGGGGAGTCTGAAGACTCCCCTTTAACGGGAACAAACGCAAAAATACAATACCGGTGATATTACTATTCACCGGTATTATTGTATTGCTATTCACGGTACACCTGGCACATCCTGAATATTCGTCCCTGGTATATATATATATATATATATATATATATATATATATATATATATATATATATATATATATATATATATATATATATATATATATATATATATATATATATATATATATATAGAATAAAATGAGAATTTATTCTAGATTTATTCTATAATTTATTCTATATAGAAACGAGACGAGAATAAAATTTTGCTGTTACTTTTTTCTGATGGAGAATATTTATGATAAGTTTGGTATCAATACAATAATTTTTAACTGTTCCAAAATAAAACTGTTAAATCACTTTTTTTTTTATTTGTCTACTTTGAAATAATCACGTGGCATTAGGTTGAGCCTGTTTTCATTTTGAACTTTTCCAGACTAGGCTTTTTTCAGATTAGTCCTAATGGAACACCAGGCATCGTTGAAAGGAATTATACCAGAAATCGTCGATGGTCTTTTTAGATGGATACAATTACTACGTCCATCCAGACCTAGATTGTGACTTTTATGATGTATTAATAATAAGGAGAGAAAGAAATAAAGAATTGCACCACAAATTTAAGTCTTTTTCATCGGGAGTTTGGTATGTTTTCTTTCTGTGTTACCGCTAAATTAACAGTTTTTTTTTAAAAAAAAAAATTTAATATCCCTTTGTGAAAACGTATATATATATATATATATATATATATATATATACAGGAATACCTCGATTATCGCGGTTATTATTACCACGAAAAATACCGCAATAATCGAATTCGGGATAAATAATGCGTGTAAAATGGGTGATCAATGCCAAGGATTTTTCAAATCTATTAATTAAATTTTATATATCAAATAAAAAAGAAATGTGTTAAACGTGTTAAGTAATAAATGAAGGTTCATTAAAAAAACAAGATTATTCTTTAATCTTTATTTATACATAAGAAGTACATACAGTACATACAATTATTCTTTCTTGGATAAAAATCGGTGTAGAGTTGTCTGGTGAAATTTTTTCTTTCTTTTTTTCTTTGTATAAAACTCGGTAGCAACGGATGGAATTTTCAATTTCTCGACGAACTTTCAGTGATCGCTCAACATTAGGATCGCCGTTCAAGATTTTTTCTTTAAAATTTTCAGAAATTCTAAACATTTCGTCCATTTCTTTGAGGGTAAATTCCTTCGGTGGCAAGTCAATTTGTTCGTCATTATCATCGATTTGAGCATCGTAAGCACGTTCTCTCTCGAGGTTAATTAGGTCTTCATCATCCAGCTCCTTATCATGTGACTGAAGCAGGTCCTGAACATCACCTTTTTCGATTTCTTTTAGTCCTAGATCGAAGCCAAGCTCAGTTATTTCATTGATAACACGGGTAACTTCATTTTCAAATCCTTTAAAATCATTTGCACAATGAGGAATAATCTTCTGCCACGCCGCTCTCAGGTTGCTAGAGGTTACTTCTCTCCATGCTTCCTTGACATTCTCAATGCAATTTTTGATATTGAATGCCTTCCAGAATTCTGTCAAAGTGATAGCTTCATCTCCTGTAGTCTTTTCTATTGCTTGTGAAAAAGTTCTTCGTAGGTAATATGCCTTAAAGGATGCGATTACACCTTGATCCATTGGCTAGATGATGGAAGTGGTAATAGGTGGTAAATAAATAACTTTTACATTTTCGCACAAATCATTCAGAGCTGTTGGATGACTAGATGCATTATGTAATATCAACAAGATTTTAAAATCAAGATTTAATGACGTGCAGTACCTTTCAGCTTCAGGACAAAAACAGCTTTTAAACCAATCCTCAAAAATAGTTTTCGTCATCCAAGCTTTTCTGTTGAATCGCCAATGAACAGGGAGAAAATTTTTATCTAAACTTCTAAGCGGGCGCGGATTTTGTGAACGATAAATAAAGAGAGGCTTCATCTTGTAATCTCCAGAAGCATTGCCACATAGTAAAAGTGTTACACGCTCCTTCGAAACCTTGTAGCCAGGCTGTGATTTTTCATTTTTTGCTAAAAATGTTTTGGTGGGCATTTTTTCCCATAATAAGCCTGTTTCGTCAGCATTAAATATCTGATCATCGGTATAATTTCCTTCTTCAATGATCTGTTGCAATTCACCAGGAAAACTAGCCGCTGCTTTTTTATCGGCGCTTGCAATTTCACCTTGTACACGGACATTATGAATGCTCGATCGCTTTTTGAACCGATCAAACCACCCTGAATTTGCAGAGAAAGTTTCTTCCACTACTGACGCCGAATCATTTTCGCTTTAAAATTGTTTTCTTTTTAAAGTTTCAAACAAAGTCAATGCTTTTGTTTTTATAGTCATTTGACTAAGAGGAATTCTTTTTTGGTTACAATCTTCTATCCACACTGACAATAGCGTTTCCATTTCAATCACAAGATGGCTTCTGTTTCTCGTAGTTTGGGACACAGACGAGGTCGATGCGCTTTGTCCTAGTTGCTTATAGTTTGCAGCGTGGTCTAAAATATGGCAAACAGTTGATTCATTTAGACCGTACTCTCTTGCAATTTTGGCTTTGGTTATGCCTGCTTCCTACTTATTTATCATATGCAACTCATCTTCTAAGCTGATCACTCTACGTTTCTTATTGATAGCTGTAGACTTGAAATCATCCTTATTTCTTTTAGCATTCATTGTAGGGGTAAATAACAAGAGAAATAAATATCCACACGTACTTCAGGCAAGGGCGGATAGTTGCTGGTAAGTGGTGAGAAGGCGCGGTCGGATAAAAACGAAGCGCTACAAGAGAGCGATACATGGAGAGTGGCAACTCGAACTGGTTGCATATGTAGTGGCTACATCTCACGGTCGCGATAATTCGAATTTGGAGCAGAATAATTGGAATTTTGGTATCAAATTACAAACCGCGATAAATCGAAGCATTCCTGTATATGTATATATTATAAATCGAAGCATTCCTGTATATGTATATATATGTATATATATATATATTTTTTTTTTTTTTTTTTAATTTTTTTTTATGAAATTAAAATGAAAATGAAATATTTTAAATGAAAACTTAGAAATGGCTTTCCAGATTCCTGAAACCATTTGTCAAAACCAATTAAGATGAAGAAAACCAGAACCACATCCACAAACAAATTTTAACGCGCAACTAATCTAATATTATTATGAATAAAAGTAAATGGTGTGACAGCAAATCTTAAAAAAATATTAAAATTTCCTTTTATTTTTCTAAAATATATGCTTTTGCTATTATTACTATAAAAAGCGATTTTATTTAATAACTACAGTAGAATTAATAGTTAATTTCTTGTATGAAATATTCTGTTTATTTTTTTATTACGATTAATTTCCTGGCAAGATGAATTATGGCATTTTCATCACTAATTTCATCCTCCACTTTACAGATTATTGGCGACGTGTTATTTATTTAAAATCTGAATTTAATTTCAAATTTCAGAAATTCAGATTTTTCTACTCGCAAACTCCAGACCTGATAAAAGAATCAAAATTTTTTCTGCGATTATATACGTTGACTATCATAGTGATATAAAATACGACCGTAAAAGTGGGCAACATCGCGGATTTTACGGCTTAATCTTCGCAATCGATAGGTTTTATGGTTTAACGAAAGCACAAACAATAGAAATACAATTTTAGCCTCAAATTCCCAACACCCTAAATGACAACAAAACACTCCATCATTTGAAAAAACCAGAGGAAGCAGCCACACTGATCTAACAATAGCAAACGATGCTATTTTATCCTGGATTTATGAATGGAAATGTGAGAAAGAAGAAAGTTGTTCTGATCATCGCATATTAACTTTCAACATTAGCAAAAAGTTAAACGGAATACAAGAAACAAACCACCGCTGTGACTTCAAGTACGCATAAAGAAAACCAATCTAGATACTTTTGCAAAAACATTGAAAGGGGAATTGCCTAATCTCGGAGCAGCACTTCACTGTCACCAGCAAACAACAGCTTAATCTAGACAAGAATTTAGTCATTTTGGCATAAACCTAAAAACGTTTGAGAAAATTGTCGCTCAAACAAGGCAAATCTTTCATGGTTTGTGAATATGACCTCACTATGCTCAAACGTTTTATAAATAAACTAAGCATCTCTGAACAGTTTAGACCAAGTGTGCTTATTGTGACAAGATTCTTGTAAATAGTTGTGTTGTGTTTATTTCCCAGTTTTGATAATCTGCAGCCCAGTTGGTGTTCTTCCCCTATTTTTGGTAACTTTTTTTTTGCTCCAAGAATAATCCATTCTTCGATCTAAACTTTTGTAGATTTCATATACATTAAAAAATCGAGTGTGATTAATTAAAATAGAATATAATTGCATAAAACAGTGCAAATTAAAGTATCAACAATAAAAATTTATTTAAGAATATAAACTATTTATGAATGTAATCATTTTTTTTAAAGAAACATTTTTTAAAGAAACACAATACCAGACAACATAAGTAGGATATTTTAAACTCGCTCTCTTCAAAAAAACTTACCACTTTCAAAAGTGAGTAGGATGCCAACGCCTCACATCTTCGTATCTATCTTTAATATTACTATTATTAGAATTGTGAATTCTGCCATTTTATATTATCGCAGTAATTCGACTTGCTTCATCAATAAAGAATTTGTTTTATTGTGAAAAACAAGGTTAAATGCGTTTTTTTTCCCTTCTTGGAACACTGTTTAAAAATACGGTTGGTGCTTCAAGAAATGAAATTTATATAAAAGTTTCTCTCTTCGAGTATGGATCCTTTCTGACATACACGCAGACTTTGCAATTCGTGTCACTAACGCAAAATAGGTTAGGAGTTGAGCGATACACCTAAAAATGATATTACATAATTCAAAGATTCTATTATTTGAAGTGCATCTGAACTTGCGATTTCTTTATACGATTTAATTTAATATATATATACAGGGTGTTCGGGATAAATTTGACAGTTTCATAAGGAAAAAGAAAATCTTCTTTGTATCTATTAAATTTAATGAATTGACAAAAAAACATTACAGGCAGAGTTAATTACAATACTATCAACAAGATTTACTCAAAATAACCACCATTAGCATCGATCACAGCTTCAATTCTGCTTCGGAACCTCGAACAAGCTGATGCTACAGTCTCCCTGGGAAGGGCCGCAAAAACTGTTTTAATTTTACCCATTAACTGGGCTTTTGTATTACTGGAAGTGCGATTGGTGTCTTTTTCAACTGCGCCCCATACAAAATAATCCATGGGGTTAAGGTCTGGGGAGTTTGGAGGCCAAACATTTGGACTGGTGAAGTCGTAGAAATTTTCAGACAACCATTTTTCACTTTTCCCAGAGGTGTGGCAAGGGGTCGAATCCTGCTGCCATACATACGGCCTACCATTGGCTACCCTTGTTATCTAGGGCTTGACTACAGTTAGCAACTCCACGAACAAAGCCCGAATTCCAATGCCAGGGTTCTTCAACACCTGTTCCTGCAGATTTGCGAGGAATTCTGCTGTACGAACGCAATCAGATCGTCTGCTAGGGATCTTTCTTCTTGCTACATCCTCGTAGTCACCATTGCAAGTCTCTAGTTCATGCCTGATTGTTTTTACTGTATTCAGGGAGCATTGGGCAGCAGTCGTAATATCCTTATTTTGATGGCGGGCACGAATCATCATGATACAAGTTATTCTCTTCCATGATTCAGGTGGGTTCCAGCTATCCATCCTTTCTGACATCTTGTATATGAATGAAGAAGGGTCCAAACTTTTAAATGAAGAGAAGTGTGTGTTAATACATGTAACTTACGGAAAAATATAATTAATTATAAATATGTCAAATTTATCCCGAACACCCTGTATATATATTGTGAGTTCAACGTATCTCATCATCGGCCTGTAGAGTAAGATAGGCTGAGATTCAGCAGATAGTAGGAGAGGAAATAAAGATAGAGTGCATAGTAGTAGAGTAGATAAAAGAGGCCTCAGCTGACCTGTTTTAGCTGTTGATCCCCCAGGGGTGCTTCTAAAACGGTCGTTGATTTTTCACTTTTAAAAGGAAAAATCCTGAAAAGGAAAACAAAGAAGAGACTAAGCAAATTTAACAAGTGTAAATAAATCTAAAGACTATGTGGAAGACAATTCTATAGAGGAATGAGTTTGCCGAGCAAACCCAGAACAGTATAACCAGGAAAAGAAGGGAGATGATCTGGCTCGGAAGACCCTGCCCTGAAAAGGGCTTGGGACCTTTTCAGGGCGGGGTCTTCCGGACCAGCACCTCGATGTTGGCCTTCGCAGTCCGGGTTTCTTCAGGTCAACCCCAACCTGGGGACAGAAGAACTTTCAACTGCGAAAGGACTAGACATACCTGTGGGTTAAGCGCTGATCAGGAAGGAAGATCGAGATAGCGTCAACACCAACAACCTGAAGGTGTTATAGGTGTAGACACAACCGGATTCCCCCCCACTCCCTGTATGATCTGGCAGATGGTTGGTGGGTCGCACCATCTCCTCAGGAACCGCTCTTCTCCCCGTAAGTACCTTTCCTGCTCCAGGAAGCGGCGGAAGTAGGCTGAGAGACAGTTCTTAACACAGAGATAGTTGCGATCCTCCTCGTTAAGAAGGTGTTTTTTCCTGATTTTCCAAATGTGGTGTTTAATGATATTTATTAGGAAAATCAGGTGTTTCTTGTTTTTGGTTACTGGGGGAGGAAACTGTAGCAGGACTACTTGCAAATGTGAGCGCTGGGATCGCAAGCACCTCAGCCAGTCAGTGCCAAACACGCTGTGCTGGTGGGCAGTGAAAGAAGAGGTGCCCTACGGTTTCTATCACCGCAGACGTCGCAGAAGGGGTTGCACGGTCGCTGGTTGTACGCTGATTTTACCAGTTTCACCGGAAGTCTGCAGTAGGCGATTCTCCAGGCTAAGTCCCGGTGAAATGGTTGTCCCCAGCTGTTTTTTTATGTTGGTGAACAGCAGTTCTTCGTTTGTGCCCAGATCGAGCTTTTCCCAGTCAAAGTTGTCAAAACTTTTCCAGTACAGCTTGTTTGGGCTGAGCTGAAGCACTCGAACTCCATCCGTTGCCATTTTTTTGAAAAGTTTGCATGTTGTGTAGTACCCACTCTGGCACCGTCTCCGCACATGGTCCGTCGTGGCCAGTGGTCCCGAAGTAGGGTAGGAAAAATCCTAAGAAGTATTTAATCAGATTGCCGGAAGGGTGATTTGATGCCAGTGCTTTCCGTATGGTCTGAGCAGTATTGGTTAGGTGGCAGTATTTGAGGATTGGCAGGGCGAATCCCCCTTGTGTGGGGGGAAGATGGAGAAAGGCCCTGCGCACCTCGTGTTTCCTGTTGTTCCAGAAAACATTAGTGATATGTTTGTGAATGGCGTTGTCTTGTGTGTCTGTGATGTTTGTGAGGTTAATGGTGTGCAGTAACATCGGTTTTAGGACTGTTTTGATAACTGTTGTTCTACCTTCGAATGATAGGTAGTTGGGATTAAAGGGTTTGAGTTTTTCGCCACATATTTCTATTAAGTTATGTGTTTGCAACACTGGGGTCGCTAGGAAGGGAATTCATAGTATTGTTAATGGGCCGGTTTTGGGTTTCAGACCATACGGGCAGAATTTCCCATAAATTTTTATTCTTGTTTTTCTGGATTGGTGTGAAGACCACTGAGCACGCTGAACTCTCGCAGTATGCCGAAGATGTAAATCGAGTGGGAATCCCGAAGGGTTCCGACAATGTCATCGGCATATACGATGGTTTTGCATTGTTTGGAGCCAAAGGGCAGCGGTATTCCTCATACTGCGCGCGTCTCATCAATTTTTTTTTAGAAGGGGCTCTAGTACTAAAGAGAAAAGAAGGGGGCTAAGGGGGCAGCCTTGCCGAACCCCTCTGTGTATGGGAATGGGTTCTGAAAGAAAAACATTAATCGCAATGTGCGTTGGTGTTTTACCGTACATGTTTTTGATTGCTTCCCTTACGCAGGTCGCCACTCCGACTTTCTCTAGGATGTAGTGCAGGAAGTTGTGCTTTGCGCTATCGAACGCTTTATCTAAGTCTACCGATACGAGTGCAAGTGGGAGTTTCTTGTTCGTCACAAGGCGACGAAGGTCTCTTATCAGGAAGAGGTTGAGCTCCATCGATCTGCCTGGAACTCCGTATACTTGAGTGCTGGTTAGCACATTCCCAATGCCCATCTTCAGACGGTTGCAAATCACTCTTGCGAATAATTTGTAGTCTGTGTTAGTCAAGGAAATGGGCCTCCAGCTACCCATGCTATTTAGGTCTCTCCCTTTCTTGGGGATGAAAATTGTGTACCCACTAACGAAGTCAGCAGGTACGTCACCAGTGAATAGGAAGCTGTTGAATAATGAGACCAGGATAGGCAAGGTGAAGTTCCAGGCTGAGCGATAGAGCTCAACGCCTAGCCCATCCAGGCCAGGGGTTTTCCGTAGCTTAAGCTATTTGTAGGCTCGAGTAACCTCTTCCGAAGTGATTGGTCTCTTTTGAAGAGTTCTGAGGTGTTCAGGCATGTTGCCAATGCTCCACACTCCGAAGTCTCCTGTCTCCTCAGCTTCGTCGGAATAGGTTCTCGTGTAATGCTGGGAAAATTGCTGCAGGATGTCTCCCGTGGTCGTGAGTGTTTGCCCGTTAGCGTGAATTTGCCGAACCGTTTTCTCGTCTTGTGCTGCTATGCGCTGCCGGTTGTAAAAGGCGGCCGACGGTGTTTCCGTCTGCCGGAGAAACAGTCTGGTGCGAAAATCGAGCTCGGCGACTTTTTTTCGTCGAAGTGCCTCGAGTTCGATTTCCACGGCTTTAATAAGCGAATCGCTGGGAATACCGTTTCTCTGGTTAGCCCGGTACTATCCTAGCTCTCGATACAGCTCTCTCATTTTTTTTTCTTTGCGCGTGAGCTCTTTCTCTGAAGATGTTTTGGAAGAGCTCTTTTGCCTCAGTTTTGAACTGGGCCCATGCGTCCCAGTCCCAGTTGGCCTTTTTCCTTCCTTCGCATAGCAGCTGCAAATCCTTGCTATAAATTTTGGAAAAGCTTGGAGGCATTTTCCAGGGTCTTCTCGATGTTTCTACGACCTCGGGTAGTTCGATGTTCATCAGAACCATTTTATGGTCTGTTATCGAGCTGCCAACCGCTATATTCGTGGCCCTAGGTTCCTGGAGATATAAAGGCGGTCGAGTCTCGTTGCGACTCCTCCTTTCGCCCATGTGGTATCCACTGTGTCTGGATTATGTTCCCTCCAGATGTCGATGAGGTCGACATTATCACAGCACAGTTGTAGTTCCCTACAGCCACCGGTACCGGAGTTGATGTTGCAACCAACTTTGTCAAATCTTACGTCAGCGATGCAGTTCCGGTCCCCCCTGGCGATGATATACTGAGCCCCGTGTAAATAGGGTTCTAGGGACGTGAAGAACCCGCTTCTCTGGTGGGCGTTGTTAAGGGCATATACATTAAGGAAGCGGATGACTCTACCTCCAAACTTCCAGTCTATAGAGACTAGACGTCCTGCAGCATCTTTCTGTACATTGAAAAACCCACTTAGAATAGGCTGACGAACAAGGATTCCCGCCCCCCTCGCACAGCGCTCTCCGAAACACCAGAAGCTCTGAACGGGGAAGCTTCTGGAGAAGTTTTCTATATCCCAGTACTGATAAAAGTGCGTCTCCTGAAGAAAGAGTACATGAACCTCATGCAGTAAGAGTAGGCTCCAAACAGCGCGTTGTGCGGAGACGGAGCGCAGACCGTTAATGTTGAGAGTGGCGACGCGAAATTTGTTGTTCATGTTAATAGTTGAGTTTTAGAAGGTACGGTTGAGGTTTAGTACCTCCCCGTTAGCTATTTCAATTACTGCTTGGTGTAGTGATGTTATGTCACTTTCGTGTAAGCCCAGATTACTGACTACGATGGTGTTCCTGAAGGAGTCCTGTTGTTCGCTAAGAATGTCAGGCACGACGAAGTTTCCCCATTCCAGATTAACACAGGGTTTTGGATGCACCTTCCTGATAGTGGGTAAGGAAACGTGGCTCGCCGCCCCTTTCTATAGCGGTGACAAACCTTTCATGACCTTCTTGGTCTGTTTGAACGAGTTGGAGAATGGCAGCTCCCCCTTTTATTATTCTAGGAAATGGACGGAGGTTTGCTCCTGTGTCAGTTGTGGAGGAGGTGGTTGGATTTCCCCCAATGGGCAGTCTTTTGCATGTAGCCTGCTCCCTCTGGCGTTTGACAGTAGAGGTTTCCATTTCCTCTATCTGTGTGTCTTCGGCTGCGTCTCTGTTTGTGTGTGTGTGTGGGGGGGGGTTCTTGTTTTCTGCTTTTCTTCGGCTTTTGGGCTTGTTTAAGAGACATATTACAACAAATCACTGAGATGCTGCCTTCTTACTGAAAGGTCCTTATAGTCCTTATAAGAACTGGCTTATTCTTCAAAGATCATTATTAATATTTCATTTAACTAAAATAATAAATGGTGTCTCGAAAAATATACATTCATATTTTAATTTTTTAATTTCTTAAATATCTTTTCATTTTATAATCTGTAAAATTATACTTATTATTAAAATTTTTAATAACATTTAAATAAATTTATAAAATATATGTTTTGGTCTGCAAACGTTCGAAACAATCTGACTTGGCTATCGACAGCTTCCGAATGAAAGATCTATAATTGAATGGCCGTATTGTAAAATATAGCAAAAGAACGCATCTATCCTCTAAACATTATTTATTTTTTTATTTTTCATAAAAGAGGTATTTCCTAGAAATTAAACAAAAACTGCTTAATAGAATTATATCTTATAAATGTTATGTTTTAAAAACTTTTACATTTTCTTTATTCTAGTATTTTAAAAAATTATCTATGTTATTTAAATGATAACTAAAACCTCATTTCGAACAATATTACAGCAAGGCGTCAAATTGTAAGATTTTCTAATTGATTAACATGAATATATTATATTGCAGATTCAAACACGAATTAAAACTACATTACGTAATAAATGGTAATAAATTTATTTACATTTTAAAAATGTATACGAAATAAATGAAAATATAAAAAAATTAAATTAATTAATATTCTAGTAAATCAAATAAAAGGATTTTTTGTTTATTGGAATACATTGCATTAAGTTAGGTTGGAAAATTTCCGATCTTCGATCAGAACTAAGTGATCGAAGCGCCCTCATTTTTGTCTAAGTGTATTTATTATACGCGTCCGGACAGTTCATCGCAGGAAAATTGATCGCGTAACAATTCATCGCGGAGAAAATTCATCCCGAAGACTATTCATCGTGAGGAAAATTCATCGCGAGGGAAATTAAGAGTGGGGAAAATTAGTCGCACGAAAATTCATCGCGGATATATGTGAAAGAAAAACTTTCTCATATAAGAATGTTTCACAAGAGAAGTAATTAATTACATATTTTACTTTGGGAGCATGCATCTATATCATCAGCATATGCTGATAACGTTACTTTTTGATGTGACTCTATTACGCTGGTTCGTTTGGAGATGATGGTGTCGTGTACTCTTTATAAGAAGGGTTCTATGGCCAGCGTGTATAATTGTCCAGAGAGAGGACATCCTTGCTTGATCCTTTGAGACTATGGCAAAGTGCAAGTGAGCCTGTTGTTAATTTTTAAACAGAAGAGTGCACATCTGTAGCAATTGCACTGTTTCAATGATGAGAGGACCCTAGAAAACACCTTTAGGACTGCATAAAGGTACTCGTGCTTTACCCTGTCGAAAGCCTTCTCCTGATCCAGGATGACGAGTGCTAGGTTTTCATGTTAGCTGTTTGCGAGAGAGAGAGAGAGAGAGAGAGAGAGGCATTCTGTATGCAAAATCATGTCAGTTAGTATTACTGACACAAGTTCTGTTTCACTTGTCGTGAGGATGAGGCTGCATTTCTCCTTCAGATGGAAAGACCCTGGCCTACTTTTCAGTAATACCACATGCCACGCATCCTTTGACCTGCTTATCTTTGAAAAGAACAGTAACTGATTTTTTGTGTATTTTTATTTATTTATGTTTGAAAATTAGTTTTCATGCAGATATTATAGTCAACACTGAAACTACAACGATGATGAAATAGCCTCAGTTTTTCTTCCGTACTCAGTGAGACCCAAATATCGTAATCTCTTGGTGTAGAACGTCGTCCTTATGTAGGTGAGAAATCTCTAAACAAGGAATGCGTACCGAAACAAGTCACTACAGAAGATACAGATTAAAAGACTGTTAGCATAAGATGCCATACCAATGGCCCATTTCATCTCGACATTACTGAAGGACTTTCCCCACCACCCAAACTGAAATAGGCAACATTATCAGCAAGTAGAAATGCAAGGTGATTATTGTTTGTTTGTTAAAACTCTTTCTGCACATAACACAAATATCAGTTCCTGCAGTAGTTACTTGATAATACGAAGTTAAAAATCACGATATATCTTGTCCCTAATGGACTCAGATAACTCTACAGACTATCAGGTTGTCAGAAGAAAGAAGCGCAAGAAGGGGGTCGCCAGCTACAGAACCTGAAATAATACCTCAACTCTTGGAAGGAACAACTCCAATGGACTTAACAGCACAACCTGATGAAAGAATAGAGACCGACTCCAGGGCACAACCCAAAGAGAGGATTCTACCAGTAATTTTAAGAACAAAAGAAAAATGGTCTTTAATTACAGAGGCGATGAAGAACGCAAATATCAAATTTACATCAGCCAAGAGTACAGATGAAGGAATGCAGATTCTACCAGAAAGAACTTCGAACTACGGCCAGCTCACCAGACTTATGGATGAATTGAAAGTCCCATATCGCACATTTCAGCTTAAGAGTGAAATATATCTAAAAGTGGTCATCAGAGGTCTGGCTGAAACTATACCAGCTGAAGAAATAGCTATTGACCTCAGATCACAAGGCCTAAAGCCAATTAAGATATCGCGCATGTACAGAGCAGACAAGAGCCCCATGCCTCTGGTTTTGGTCGAGATCAGTAAAGACCTTAGAGAAATTTACGACTTTAAAATAGTCTGCAGTTTAGTCATCAAGACCGAACCTCTCAGAAGAAAGACTTCAGCTGGTCAATGTCATCGCTGCCAAAAATATGGGCATGCACAAAAACAATGTAAAGCGGATTACAAGTGCAGTGACAACCATCCCTCGCACACTTGTGTCAAACCGCGAACCACACCCGCTAAGTGTGCAAACTGTGGCGGCCCACACCCAGCCAACTAAAAGGGACGTTCACTCCACCCATCCAACCGGCAGAGGGCTAGAGAGGCAATACCCCTGACCAATCAGAAGCGAACTACACCAGAAATCAGAACACGAGATATTACTCCGGAGAAATCATACGCATCTGCGGTCTCTACTAGTAACAAACCTGCATCTTGCAACCAAACCTCCTCAGCAATCCTAGCTGCTACTCTAGGAGAGATATTACCGGCCTTTAGCAAAACAAATCCTAATCAGGCCGACATCAATAAATTCCTCAAAAACACACAAGTCATCTTCTCCATGATTAATGGATAACACGGTTACCATAACTAACTCAATAAAGATTGCTTATTGGAATGCTAACGGGCTAAACAACGACCTCCCAGAACTAAAAGAATTTTCTGAAAGATATAAGATAGACATCCTTTTAGTCAAAGAGACGCATCTTCGGCCTTGCGACAACCCCAAAATAAGGTACTATACACTGCTTAGGATAGACTCAATACCAGAGGGGGCGGAACTGCTATTTGTTAAAAAAAGCATAAGATACAATGAGATCAAGAAAACAACAACTACAAACCTGGAAGAAACTGGAATTGAAATACATACCAACAACACAGGTAGTCTAAAACTATATTCAATCTACAACCCTCTAGGCACACCACTCCTAGCCTCAGACCGCTCCCAGCTCCTTGACACAAACGAAGCAACAATAGTGGCGTTAGACCTAAACGCAAAACACCCTGCGTGGAACAGTAGAAACACCAATAATAATGGAAAGAGCCTACACAAATTCTCTATGACAAGAAACATAATCATAGCAGGTCCCGTAGAACCAACACACTACGGACCACTGGGCAAACCTGACGTGCTGGATATAGTCATTTTCAGGAACACACCACACCAATTCCAGTTACAGTTTATTAATGATCTGAGCTCCGACCATAATCCAGTTCTGCTTAGCCTAGGCGGAGAAGCAGAAACCATCTCCGGACAATCTTACATAAATCTCAAGCAGTTGAACACAACTCTCTGCAAATCACAGGCCCTGTCCCAACCATCTCCTCACCCAAAGAAGTAGTCACAGCGGTCAATAAACTGGAAAGCACAATCCAAAATGGCCATGTAACAGCCTGCATCGTTACCGCTCCAGCTCAAACTAATCTGCTCAGAAGACATTCTAAATCCTATCCGCAACAAAAACAGGATTAGACGTCGATACCATGCAACACTATCACCCCAGGATTAACAAGAGCTTTACAGGGCAACAAACCTAGTTGATATGCAATCAAAGATCATAAGAATCAACTATGGGAGAGGAAACTAAGCTCCTTAAACACTGCAGATAACTCATTATGGAAAATGACTAAAGCCCTTCTCACCCCAACATACAACTAATCCATGAAGAAAGAGGTATAGTCTACCGAGATGATGAAAAAGCAGAAGCTTTTGCAGACTCCCTGGAGCTGCAATTTCAAGCAAACTACACTCATGCGGACTTGCGCTTCAATGAAAAATCCACAGGCAAGCAAGCTATGCACTTCATCATACCACCAGCCATGACAACACAAGCTATACAACACCAAATGAAATATACCAAATCATCGAGAACCTCAACAGCAGAAAAGCACCAGGATCAGATTTCAAACAAAATTATAAAAGCACTCCCTCACAAAATAATAATGCATCAAGTGGCTATCATCAATGCGATGCTAAGACTCAACTACTTCCCCACTCGCTGGAAGCAGGCAGATATAATCTTCATCCACAAACCGGGGAAAGCACCTCAGTTCCCCCGGAATTAGACCTATCAGCCTCTTGTCAGGCCTTGGGAAGATCGCTGAGAAAGTAATACTAAAACACCTACAAAACGAAACAGACAATCTAGACCTAATCCCAAAAGAACAATTTGGTTTTCGAACTAGTCACTGCATAACTCAACAAATCCACAGACTTATAGAATACATAACTATTAGATTTAATTGGAAACAACATACAGGTGCAATCTTCCTGGATGTGGCGAAAGCCTTCGATAAAATGTTGCACAAAGGCCGCATCCACAAACTAATAAATGCAAAATACTCACTAAACCTCATCAAATCACAGACGCTTACCTGAAAGACCGAAAATTTCAAGTGAAATTCGATGGGCTCAGATCTACTACAAGAAATATCAGAGCAGGTGTCCCGCAAGGCTCCCTATAATCGCCGCTACTCTCCAACATTTTTATCTCGGACGTCCCAAGCACAGTATCAACCACCATGGCTTTCTATGCAGATGACATGGCGAACCAGATCGCTCAGACCATACCTAGCCACACAACGACTACAAAACGCAGCAATGAATCTTGAAAAATGGTTTCGGATATGGAGAATTAATGTCAATGCAGACAAAAGCACGGCCATACTATTTATAAGGAAGAAAGCAGACCATCATGGAGCAGTCACGATGTTCAATACTGATATCCCATGGCAAAAAGAAGTAAAATACCTGGGAATCAAACTAGATAACCATCTCAGCTTCAACTCCCACATCTCTCATGCTTGCAACAAAGCAAACTCTGCAATAGCTCAGCTCTACCCTCTACTCAACAGTAGAAGCAAAGTCAGTCCAGAAAACAAATTACGAATATACAAAGCAATGATCAGACTCTTACTACTTATGGTTAACCAGCGTGGAGCTATACCTCCCATAACAACATCAAAAGATTACAAATAATCCAAACCAAATGCCTCCGAATGATCTTCGATGCTCCGTGGTTTGTAAGGAACATTTTCCTCCACCAAGACGGAAACCTGCCAGACACACCTACGTTTCTCCTCCAGATAGCAACCAAGTACTTTGCTCAGGCATCATTCCATCCCAACCTACTCATTCGTGAGTCATCAGATTATGACGAAAAAGACAGATGGAAACATAAACGCCCAAGGGCGGCCCTGATCATAGATTGAAATATTTCTACACAGCCCTAATTAGGGCGAGCCAAGTGCTCAAAAATTTCTTTCTTTAAACAATAAAAAAAAAAAATACTGATTACGGGATAAAAATCCAAGGGGTTGATGTCCATCCAGCCATAGAAGGTAGAAGTTTTTTATTTGATGGCGGCATTCTTACCGCAAGTAAAAACCTTCGGTTTCGAGGTTAATACGAAAATTGGTAAGAGGACGTTCGCGAAAGCCCTGATAGATTGCGCGGGGTCGGAAAACATTTTCAGATTTACTCTTTACGGGAGGAAGACGATTTCAGATCGTCGTCAAAAATGAAGGAACGCGATCTAAACTCTGTGAAGGAGTTCAATGTGCCGGGGAAAAACGTTATCCTTCCATGGTGGGGAATATCCTCAAGACTATTAAAATAGATAGGTTTCCCCTAGAATATTTGGAGAAAGGTGATGAAATGATAAAAAAGTACTTCTCCAATTGGGGAACAGTTAGAGAAGTAACAATATCCGACGACATGGACATCCCAGAGTGGAAGTCAGGGGAGGTTTTCATCTCCATAGAGATGAAGACACCTGTCCCCAACTTTGTTTTTTTACACCAGGGTAATTATCCATTACCCTTTACACCAGGGTAGTGGTTAATTACCCTGGTGTAAAGAAGCAATGCTTCAGGTGTGGCGCCTTCACTCACCTTGTGCAGACTACCCTAGACTTAAATGCAAAAATGCCTTAACGCAATTAGAACAATTGGAATCAGCTTGCCTTAAATGTGGTACCATGGATCACAAAGTAGAAACCTGCTCACCCAGAAACCAGGCAGAAAGAATGGGAGGTACTATCCTGCCAACCACAGTAACACCAGCAGGAAATATTACTGACACATAACATAATAGGCTGCATATAACACAATAGCAACATGGAATCAAAAACGCAATAAGAAGGAAGCGCCAGTAACTAAGAATGCAGAAACGATCAGCAAAGAAAGAACAGAGGAAGAAGAAACAGCCAAGGATCAAGCCACCACCACAGAAACTGCAGTGGAAGAAATAAAGGAACACAACCAACAAGAAACTACTACTATAGATACTGAAAGGAAAAGAAGCAGATGAAGAAGAAACACAGGAAGAAATGGAAACTACTAAAGAAGAAGGTATACAAAAGCGGTCACGAAGTCCTGAAGAAAGGAACATTAAAAAATCAAAACCAGGTAATACCACCTCATCGGAAGAATTAGAAGCTGATGAAATGGAGACCAAAACAACAAGACAGGAAGAGGCTGAAGAATTTTCTGTAGAAGAAATCAAACTAGTTATGGGTGAAAATATGCTTAAAAATGGGAATGCAATAATAAAGAAATGGAGAGGACCCATCGAATCCGCAGACAGTGTATTCTTAACAATGTGCAGAGAAGATGGGCCAGCGTACCACTTCGGAAAGGAATTATAAGTATGAAATGGAAGGATATCTATATCCAGGACATAGCCACGGCCGTGCCCAACCAGGTAATCTGGGCCTGGCGGAGGTCGAGAGTAAGTACTTCTGCAGAACTTTGAGAAAGTTAACAGAGTCAGAGATCAAAGAAGACACTGAGTGGTTTGGATGTAAATACTTCCAAAGGTTACGACAGCGAGGAAAGTTGAGTTAGTTCACTCAGGAAGGAGTAGGAAAAAAAATATATATACTTTGTTTTCGCTTGCCCCAACAAGTGTATGATTATTAGTCCACAAAGGAGGGGGTAGAATTGGGAACCCGAACTGCAAAGGCTTACATCGAGGCGGTGCAGCTCCTTGTGGGCTGCATCACTCGGGCCAGGTGCTTTCCCCCACTCTGTCAATCGCTTTTTATTTTGGGAGTTTCATTTGAAGTTCCATTGATTTCTTTCAAAGTTATATCAGGTCGCTTCTCCTCAGACCAACTCCAGAATTAATTAATAATTTTTTTTTATTTTCCTTTTTTTATAGTTTTATTTCAGATATGTTACAGTGTAAACTATAAAGAACAGACGTCAGGAGATTTTCTCCCCTCAGTCATCCTTCAAAACAATGGATCCCTTTAATTCGGCACTAAGCGAATTAGTCAAGTTCCAAAATTCAATCCTATATAATTTAAGTTTAAATTGTTTTCTGTTTCTCTTTCTTGTAGGAACAAGAGACGTCTACAGACACCTGGTTTAATTTAATTTAAGTCACGTGTTTTTTATATAGAGCAATAGGTGTTAGGAGATGACATCTTCAGACACCTGGTTAAATCTAGTTTTTGTTTTGAGGTAAGGTAAAGTAAAGTACGTTTAAAGTTTTTTTAGAACAGGTGAGAAGAGATGACATTTATGGACCGTCTAGCCACAACCTCTTGGTTACATAGCTAAACAGGTTGACTGAGACCTCTTTATTATCTCTTACTATCCTGCTCTACCTTTCTTTAACTTCCCCTATTACTACCTGCTGACCTTCAGCAATCTTTATACTCCAAAGGCCGATGATAAAAGACATGAACTCCCATTCTACCTAATCACTGGTGAGACCTCAATAAAGGTTGCAACCGTATCTCATAATGTACAACAGTAATACAGCTCCTAGGAGCTGGGATTCACATTATGGGTAAATACCAAGAATAGTGATCGGAGCTTACTCCACCCTTACTATAAGTTGCTTCAGTGTTGCACTACCAGATGGGTCAGTTGTTACACTATCCAGGTATTTGCTTATGCTTGGACTCACCAAACTTTATATAGTTTCTATATTCGACATGAAACTCTTTGAGTTTCTTATTCGTCTGTGAAACAATATGGGAGGTGATATCCCTTAACTTAAATAAACATTATTAGAACTAAAAAGGAACGAAGACATTTTTAAAATAACTAAAAACAAAATCAATAGAAAAAACTAAACAATTATAATCAAAAATGGATTGAACATGTTTAAGCGAATGGCCAACACCCCAAATCCTAAACAAATACTAAAATATAAGCCAATTGGAAAGAGAATGCAGGGTACGGTATATACCCGTAAGCATTATGATGATGATGATGTTGATGATGATGATGATTATAAAATAACGTCAAGTGTTCAGAGCCCTCTAGCGAGTAATGTGTTGGACAAAACACACCAATATTCGGTAGACGTACACAGTGGAACATGGGGATTCGATTTAACGAAAAAACAAAGAACCAAAAGTCGCCAACAGGGGAAATTTTGACGATGTTTACCGAGTAAAATGCATTAATTTGCATTATCGCGTTTCTTGTGAGCGATCATTCAGTAAAAGGAAAGCCTGTGAAGTTTCCTTTCATTTGTAGACGAACTGCTTTTCGATGCCTCTTACCTTACGTGTTTTTTAGTCAAACTCTATTATCAGTGGAACAATGATGCCAGTGCTTGTCTTCGTGATTTTCGTTGAATGAAAAATTTTCGAAAAGGACCGATTAGCGTAACAAACTTACGAAAACTGATTCGACGATTTGAAACTACTGGAACTCTAGCAGTGCAGGTAGGCAGGGGATGCAAACCAATCAATCACCAACAAGTTGAACAAGTTGCAACTGCTATTGTGGAACAGGAGATGACGAATGCGCAGGGTTCCAGCAGTGCACGAGCAATATCCCGGCAAACGGATATCGCATACACAACGGTGTGGAAAATCCTACATCAGATGTTGAAGTTTTACCCCTATAAAATCGGTCATGTTCAAGAATTGCGCCCTGGTGATGCGACTACACGAATCGACTTATCTTTGAGATTCTTAGCGCGCATGGAAGTGGATGATGCATTGTCGAGGCAGATTTAATGGAGTGACGAAGCGCACTTTTATTTGAACGGCGATATTAACACACGTAACTATCGCATTTGGGCTGCAACTAATCCGCACGTATATCTGCAGATGTCTATCCACTCGCCCAAAGTCACAGTGTGGTGCGGATTTACGGCATCTTTTATCATCGGTCCATACGTTTACGAGGAAAATCGCCAGAATGGACCAGTGACCTGTTCCATCAATGTTAACAGGTATGCCAATATGCTACAGAACTTTGTGGTTCCACAACTGTAGCAAAGAGAATGTCTAGATTCCACCATCTTCATGCAGGATGGCGCACCACCCCCACAGCGTGGGGTGGTGCGCTATCAGGTACAGCGTATTTTGCGACAACATTTCTCTGACAGAAGAATCATTAGTCGTGCCTTTCCCAAGCCATGGCCACCGAGATCGCCTGATCTCAATCCTTGTGACTTTGTGCTGTGGGGATTTTTAAAAGCATTGTGTATCTAGGACATGTACCCGATATTCGAATTTTGAAAGAAAGAATAATGTTACACGTGAATTCAACAAATCAATTCCGATATGTTGCGAGCCACTGTGGAAAATGTCGTGCACCGTATAAAGTTCCTGGAACATCAGAATGGTGGTCATATTGAACCTCATTTGTAATTAACAATAAACGTCATGAAATTGATGTGCGCTGTCTCTCATTTGCCATTTAGTCATTCATTAGTCACACATACTAAAATTAATTTGGCAGAGCCAAAATTTCCCCTGTTGGCGACTTTTGCTACTATTTGTTTTTTTTGTTAAATCGAATCCCCATGTTCCACTGTGTACGTCTACCGACTATTGATGTGTTTCGTCCAATACATTCTCGCCAGAGGGCTATGAACACTTGACGTTATTTTATAATCACCCTGTATATAGATAATATATGATCATATTGCCAGAACCAGAAAGATCCTTGTTAGAGATGTCTTTCTAACATTTGCTTTATAACACACACACACACATACACATAGTGGTCGTGATATGTTTGCTAACTGTGTACACATCTCGAAGTTTGATTCTTTGAGACGAATGGACAGAGTGAAATCGAGTTTTGAAATTCAAGTCACAAACGGTTTTACATCCAAACGATGTGGTTTCTTTCTTCCTACCTTAAGATGGAGGAGGGGCAAAAAATAGAAAAATAAAATGACCAAGACTCAAATAATATGCCAAAATGTCTGGGCGGTTTCTCTTGTTATTGCGAAGTTCTTTTCCTGTGATTACCGAGATGAAGAAATGTGCCGATGTATTAATTCATGCAACCTTTATGGTCATGTTGCCTTCTATGCAGGCACTAAACATTTGATTTTATAAACAGCTTGACAAATTTTGATGAAACAAATAGATCATAGAAGATTTTACTTATAGCGATAACCTTGAAGTTAATCTTTAACGAATACAAATCGAATAATTTGAACTACCACTTTGCTGCAAAAATTATGGACACTTGAGTAGTTTGCAAATCCATTTTTTACAAAAAGCTAACCTCGAGACATCATTGAACCTATCTCAGGAAGCAATTAAGGATGTCTCTCTTCCCAATTGACTTTTCACTAAATATTAAATATTGATAAACGAGTATTGGTACTCGTTTATTTTGACTCGTACATTTTGACCCATACAATCACCAAATCGATAGTTTGTTCTTGTAGGGAAGTTGGGCATGTTGGTCAGTCACAACCAGTGGTGCTCTATAACTTTGGTGAAGAAATTATTAATCAGATAAAAATTACGTAATTTTTGTTAGTGGCAAAAATATGGTGTTGATATTAGACCAACCATTGTTACTTGAAAATTATCCATTTAAGATGTTGTTCTACCTAACGTTTTAATAATATGGTTCTAACCACTATATTCTGTTCTAATTAATGTGACCTCCTTACTGCTGTTTTCGTCGAAGACCTTTGTCCAAGTATACGCCGAGATATTTAGTTTCCGTATGGCATAGAATCTTAGTATGAAACTTGCAGGTCTCCTTCAGGTGAATATTGGTCTTCTGGTTAAGAGTATGGCTGAACGTTTTATGCGTTAATTTGTTTCTATTTGATAAACCAATTTTCTAAGGCAGTCATACTTCGTTGGAACCTTTTGACAAAGATATCTTGTTATTATGGCAGTCGCTGTGATAGTCGCATGGTTTTCAGAGACATCTGCCATCTTTCCGAAAGAATAATAACAGGAATATTCTTATATGATTAAAATTGGTGTATAATATGTTGCCCTATCTTATATAAAAATGTATATATATCTTATAAAAAATTGACAATTAAATATATTTACAACCGTTATTTTTAATTAATTTAAATTCATTAATTAATTCCTGTATTATATCTTTGTATTTTGTAAAATCTCTCACAATTAGGAGAAAGTATCAAGAATTGACCATAAGTATACCGTAGAGAATTCCAATTAGAACTTACGAGACGTTCAGCTCCTTGAAAAATTGAAATTTTACTCACCATTATATTCTCAGAAAATACTGTGTGAAATATATATAACTGGGTCAGAATAATATCTCGCATTAAACTATGGCTGCTTTTGATAACAACAGGTGCAAAGAGAATGCGTGCCAGGCGAATAAAATTCATTTACGAAACAGCATTTACAAGTACAGTATTGTTGCAAAACCTCCTGAGTTAGTGGAAATTTCTCATGACTACCGTCAGGTGGTGCTGTTATGACAACAGGATGTCAGAAAAATGAGACAAATAATTTATTTACTTATTGATGTACTCTTCTCGTGTTAATAAACTATACAATAAAATAAACAATAGACACTCAACAATAAGCTGTTCTGGAATAACGATTGCTAACATCGTATTTTAAAGCGAGATAGTTTGATTTGCAGGATTGGTTTAGAGTTCAGCTCAGTAGTGACCGATTGAAATCAGTTTTATTGCTCTAAAAATTCGGAGCAATGAAAGAATCATGAAATATCGACAATAAATAAAGCAAGAGCTATTTCCAAAAGGTTTCGATTATAATTTGACTTCATCGAAAAAGTACAATTAGCATTTTCATATGATTGCCTATGAGGAGAGGTTTCGTTTCCATATGAACACCACATATTATTCTGTATTTTTTTGGTGGTGGGGGAGGATATTCATGGTCCCAATAATCGGTGAGTTCTAGAACAATATAAAAATTTCAACTGTCTGTATCTTCTTGCATTGAAATGAGGAATAACATTTCTGGGTCAGAAGATCACACGTATTTATAGCCACATACGTTTTCCCACTTAACACCTATTTAAAATGGGACGTACACATGTCTTAAAATGTGTTTTAGTTGACATATTATTATTATAAGTAGTAGTAGTACGTGAACTAGTCTAGTTTAGAATACTTTGCATTTCGTTTATATAATTTGCAGTGAAAATTAATTAATGAACTGTCATTTGCAAAAATGCGTATTTTATTTGATAATTGCAAATTCCAAAAGTGGTTAAATAAACAATACTAATCTAGTCCAAACAGGGTCCTCATTTGACACCATATAATTTAGCCGTTCTTAAATTATTCCAAAGACCAAGGAACCTCCACTATAGATATCTTAAAGTGCTTGCGTAGTTTGCCTATTGTTAAAAATTCAAAAATTATTACTACCGATATTAGTATTAATAATAATAGCTACCAACTAATTTTTTATGCTGTATTTTTTAAGAAGATAAAGCTTTTTCGAAATCCTGATATCACTTTAAATACTTTTCGCAGGCAATTTTTATCAATTGCCACAGTTTTATTCCAAATGTTTTCAAATTCATTATTCATATATATTCAATATATATCATTACAACATGATATTCATCTTCATCATCTCAACTGTGTAAATACATTCAACATATATCATTACATATCATTACTACATGATATTCACCTTCATCACTAGTAACATTACTGGCTTAACGGGTGAAGCAAAAGGTTTTCGTATTCCCGGCTATCTTAATAGAGATTGTGAGTAGAAAGAGTTTATGAGCTATATTGCTCGCCATGAGTGGGCTAGGAGATTAATCCTCCCTGAGGGGGTTGAGGATGGCTTTAGGTCTTTTGTGCTTAGAATAGTCCATTGCATCATAGTCAGCGGCCAGTTGGATCAGTCTGTTAGGGTCACCTTCATTACCTCAACTGTGGAAATATATATTTATAAAAGTAATAAACTAATAAATGGTGTGTAAAGATAATGTAATTTTTTTAACAAATATTTAATGTAAATGTTTTTTTTTATTTAATATTAACATTAATATAATATTATATATTTAAAAATATTTTTTTGCTCTTGTTAAATATGAAGGCCGTGTATCATTGACCAAATCACTTTTAATAAGGAGTCATCCTGGACTTTATCTTCATTTAGGTGCAGATATCGAATTTATCTTCGTGTAATTCAGATAACGCACTAAACGTACAGCACAAGAAAGTATTAATCTCGCACTAGGAAATAGCATTACGCATCGTCTCAGAAATAATTTATTTGTTATAAGTGCTATATTAGTATTATATTTTTTTTTTCATTGTATAGTAATTGGCATCTTTTTACTTCCATTTGAATTCCTTATCTTTCGTTGTTTTATTTACCATAGTCTGGGCGCCAACCAGTCGAGATCCATGTTTACATACGGTGCCCAGACATGGAACATCGCTACTAAACGAACAATTAATATCATTAATGTTTTTTGGTAACACATGCCTTCGAACATTACTAGGATATACATGACAAGATCACATTCCCAATACTGTTATTCTTGAAGAAAACCAGGTAAGACTTCTAACAGAAACAGTTGAACAAAAAATCAACTGACATGATTGGAACCCCATCTTAGACATCCACTTTCACTATGTTGAGTGCTCCTGCTGTGTACAGGCCAACTAATGGACAAAGAGAAAGGCCAAGAAAGTAGTTTTGGTAATATATAAAGAAAGTTTTTTTTTTAAAGAAAAGGCTTATGAACCTTTAACAATTGGCACAAAACAGACTAACCTGGTTCACTTTCATCTAACAGACTTTCAATTCCTGAGTATTTTTGCTATATGAATATTTCCGTCTATAATTCCCTATTCATACATGAATAAATGATGAGGAATATAATTCATAAGCTCTTTTATGCCTTCTAAAATGTATATATACGCATTTTGAGAAAGCGCATATGTTGGAACCATACACAAGCCCGTCTGGAAACTGGTTGGATGAATTTCATCCCGAGTTAATATCGGAAGTATTTGAAACATTTCCTTTACCCCCCTCTCTCTCTCACGTTTCCAAGAGATATAAATCAATAATTGATTGACGATTCATGATCAGTCAGTCAATTACTGCATGCACCAATTTGATTCTCGCAGACCCCACAATAGTTATCGTGAAAACCAATACATCAGACAGTCGAAATATCTTCTCTGAAGACATTTTCCCTAAAACTTTCTTAAGCTATTCCAGACTTCCATTATGCGCTCTGGTGGTCTCAGCAGAGATTATGAAATTCGTCTTCCACCTACACAAATCACAAACATTCCCACCCCAGGGCGAGATTCAAACCTTCAGTCTGTTTGTTCGAGAGCGAGGATTCGCTAACCGCTCGGCAAGCAAGGGCGTTGAGCTGTTTAACTTTGCTGTTGGTTTCCTAGACGTTAAATAGCCTGTAAAGTAGTAAAAAACATTGCAACCAATCCTGCAGCTTCCCGTTTTCTTAATTAAAATATCATATAGCACTGCGTTTAAATTTCTTTCTATTTTTTTTTTTTTGTTTCAAGATGAAAAACCTTTCTAAGTTTGATATAGTTGAACACTTAAAATGAAAACATGTTTTTATGAAATATAGCAAAACGTTTTTATGAAATATAGCAAAACGGAAAATATTATCATTTGATTATAAATATTTTAAAAATTATATAAAACTATAAAGAAAATTTTAGATTATAAATTTAGGAAATAAATTTTTATTTTTAATTCAGAAAATTTCTCTTAGTACTTAAATAATCTTAAAACACCTTTATATTTTAAAAATTAAATTAATTTATATAATGGAAGTGATAAGTCAAAATTTCATTGTTATATTATGTATAACTGTGATTATCCTTTAGTTTGTATTTTCCTTTTTTAGTATTATCCTTAATACTAACCTTAGCTATAACTTATCTGGTTATCACTCTTCAGCCATCCAACTTATCCAACTCATTCGTACATGAGATCATGCCTACTTGAACGAACTTGCCCAACAATACTATGACATCCAGAACGCCTTCAAATGCTAGCAATACGCATGCTGGTTAATTTATGGCTGTATCTTCTCTTGTAATGTATATTTTTTTTTGTATTTCTCATATCATGTTATTAACCCGATAAAATCGAAACTAATTGTCAAAACTATTTCTAGGCTTCTAGTCATTAAATTTTTAATCTTGTCATAGAGCTGAGTAAATCGTTACATCATATATATATATATATATATATATATTAAAGTTTTTTTAACTTCGTTATGCTATAAAATAAAGATGCCAAGAAATTACATTCTTAGTTTAATCCTTTATCCAAGTGTAAGCAAACATAGTTTGCGCCTGAACTATTTTCAGTACTGGGCAACTCGTCTATAGTAGCCAATGATTTCATATCACTTGCCTTACTATCCCATAATGCAAAACACGTATCCTTACTGACATGTATAATGCTATGCATTATGGGAAGGGCCACTGTCCAGAGCGGTTTCGACCTTTATGGAGGTCTCATCAGTATGAGCCACATCCACAGGTGATACAGTAATGCAGAAGTCACATATACGAGTATCTCATATACAAGTAGTATATGGAAATACTTGGTATCACTTCCGGGTCTAGCTTCCACTGATGAGACCTCAATAAAGGTCGAAACTGATCTGGTCAGTGGTCCTTCCCATAATGCACAGTATTATACATGTATAATGCATACGATTATACATATACGTAAGGATATGCGCGTTGCATTATGAGATACTACGGCAATTGATGTGAAGTCATTAGCCTCTATATACAAGTAGCCCATATAGAAAGTTCTCAGGGTAGGATGCCCGCAGAATGACCTATGTTCAATTCTAGTCATGGATTGTGACCTCAAAAAAACCTACCGTTAGACACACTATTACAAACATTAAAAAATTGTGTTAGAGATAGGGATCACGAGGTGGCAGCACTTGATATATATATATATATATATATATATATATATATATATATATATATATAGTTCTTGGTGGAGAAGAATCTTCAAAAGCAGTTGAGCGGTGGACAGAGAGAAGTTTATTAATATTTTAAAGAGAGAATTCGTTGTTAACAAAAGACTTTTTAAGAAAATTGAGTTCCTATTCAATTTCTGTTTCATCTGTTAATAAGATCTGGCTCGATGTGCCAGCGTTAAAATGATACCAAACTTTTGTGGAGGGTAGTGATGGGAAGAAGGATGAATGTATCTGTCTGTGTGAGTGGGTTTTCTACAAATGGAGATTTTGATATTTTCAGCGCATCTCGTAAGTTAAGTCCAGAAAGGGAAGACAGTCGTCGTATTCCAGTTCACAAGCGAAATTGATTTTCTGATGAAACTTGTTGAGGTGGTCCACAAAAAAAAAGTTGAGGATGTTGACACAGTGTTTCCAGATGAGAAATACATCGTCAATATAACAATACCATACTTTAGGTTTAAGAGTCGAGGAATTAATTGCTTTTTTTCAAAATCTTTAAGAAATATTTCAGCAAGAATCAGAGAGACCGGACTGCCCATAGCTAAACCTAAGTTTTTTATAAATCTTTTTATCGTATTTGAAGTATCCTGAGTTCTTAAAGTATCCACAATTCCTGAGTTCACACAGCGAGAAAGTAAGGAAAACAATTTCTTGGATAATTTCTTCTGAAGAAGGTTTAGAACTTCTTGAGTAGGTACATTCATGAAGAGGGAAACAATATCGAAACTTGTCATTAAATCTGATCTGTTGAGTTTGATGTCTTTTATTTTGGAGACAAAATAAGCTGAATTTTTTACGACTGTCTTCCCTTTCTGGACTTAAAACTTACGAGATGCGCTGAAAATATCAAAATATCCATTTTTAGAAAACGCACTCACACAGACAGATACATTCATCCTTCTTCCCATCACTACCCTCCACAAAAGTTTGGTATTATTTCAACCTTGGCACATTGAGCCAGATCTTTATTCACAGGTAAAACAGAAAATGAATATGAACTCAATTTTCTTAAAAAGTCTTTTGTTAACAATGGATTCTCTCTTAAAAAGATTAATAAATATCTCTCTGTCCACCGTTCAACTGCTTTTGAAGATTCTTCTCCACCAAGAGCTTTTATTTCGTTACCATACATCATTTCTCTCTCCCCCAAACTAGCCAAAATACTTCAGAAATTCAACATTAGAACTTGCTTCACTACGTGTCCTAAACTTCGCTCCATTCTAACTAGACCATACTACGGCCAAACAGCTAAATCCATCCTTTTACGCATGGAAAAACACTAAAGTGACATTTCCTACAACAGAACGAACCAGGGCCAGCGCTCTCTCTAGCCACGTTCTCTTCTCCATCAACTCGGATGCATTTCGCCTATCGGCGATTTTTGGTACTAAATCTTTTATTCTCAGAATTCATTTCCTCATGCTTCGAAAGTCTCAATATAAAATGTGGCCTCATTCCGTGTATTAGTTTTAGCTACAGATACCTCCAAAGAGGGAAAGTTAATTTATGGCCACCCTGTATATAAAACCACAGTCAACATTTTTTATCGTGAGTCAAAAACACAGCCATGCAATTTTGGAAGTTCTTAACATCTTTTGCGAGAGTTAACAGAATTTCTTTTGAACGTTTAATCTCGAAACCTTTGTGAAGATCCATTCATCCTTCTGGCAAAGTCTCTATTCTTAGGATCTTGACTCGTTTCCTTCAACCTGCTGAATTCAGGATGGGTAATTAAATGTAGTCCGTTGAATTTGTAGACGCGACGCCTGAACACTTCCAAAATAGAGGTTCTTCTCGTGGTTCCCTTTAGAACTAATTGGCATTCACATGCATACATGTTGGGGACCCTTTTGATATTGAGTAGTATTCTGTATTAAGATCACTGCCTTATGGCTGATGCTAAATTCGCATCTTTATGTTTGACGAAAATCCAAATTTTCTGCGTAAAACTAAAATATATCGGCGACAAGATCATAACAAAAATTCTTGGGTGCAAAGGTTTTTTTTTTGTTATTATTATTTTAGTCACTAACTTTAATAGTATAATATAGTTCCAGAGATATTTTGTGCTTGACGCAAAATGAGCAAGCACATACATTTATGTTTTCCACTTGTACTTATGTAAGGCTGTGATTCTGAGTGTACGTTTTGTGAAAATTCCAACTATGAAATTCATACAAAGTATCTACTTCCTCGACTCATCTAAATGTTTGTTTCAATCAGACCATTTACAGTGGCATGATGAGATATGTAAATTAGGCAATAAAGAGAAAAATCGATCGTGATAACTCGGGGATGGAGCATCTGAAAGTCATGTATATTTTTTCGAAAGTGATGCTAAATGAATGGTGCTGTTAGTGGTATATGCAAATGACCTATGGGCATAAAAGCAGCAGTTTAGGAACGGTTTTCTATTTCGTGTCTGAAGTGAAAACAAGGCATTTTATGATAGCAAAGTTCTTGGATATGGCTGCAAGACATCATTCAGCCAATGAATGAATTCATGTGCCCAGCCATCGTAAGATTAGAGGCTAGTCAAAGTCAAGCGGAGGTAGCCAAGTTGCACGTGATGCGTTCCATGGTTCACAGTCTGTGGAACCAATTTCAACATCCACAAACAGCATCCCGGAGATAAACTGAAGAAAGTCCACGGCTACAACCACAGGGGTTAATTGATATCTCCGATTATCTGCTTGAACAAATAGGAGCGCTACCCCGAATCAGCTGAGATTGGACCTCGCATCGACTATAAGAACATCGATATCTGCTTCATGTGCGTAGAAGGCTTCATGTAGTTGGTCTGTACGCTAGGCGACAAGGATTCTCATGCCTCTATCCATACGCTTCGGGAGAGAACGTTCGAAATGGGCACGGCTCAACGTCAACTAAACCCCAGACCAAGTATTATTTACAGACAAATGCAGGCTTGCTCTAAACAGAGGTACTAGGCGTGCTCTGATCTGCAGAGAATCCGGAACACGTTATCATCGCTCTTATGTTGAAGGTAGTGTGATGGTTTGGGGAACCATCTTCTTGTGTGGGCGCACAGACGTCGGTTTGCACAGCAGTATACAGTACAAAAGCATATATAGGAAACTGCAGTAGAAAGTGAGTAAAACCTAGTGTATAGCAGAATAAAGGCAACAATCCCACCAAAAAAAAAATTAAAAAGAAAGAACAGCTCTCGGATATCAATGGTAGATTCAAGCATAAAAATATTACTTCCAAAAAAATGAAAAATGAAAGTTTAAAAACAAATATCAAAATCGGAAAATCGTGTATATGTTTCCTGTCGGAACCAAGAATGCTAAAACTAATAGAGACGAGGTTCTGGACCCCCTTATGTTTTTCGGTATGCAGGTATGATAGGGGAGACATTTAGTCATCATCATCATCATCATCATCATCATCAAATTCCTGCTATGTACCCTCAAGGGGTGTACAGGATATGACAGTACTACATGAAAAAATTACATCATTACTAACTTCCTATCTACAATTTTCCTCCAAATCAGTCTGTTACTTGTCAAGACTCCAACATTATCAGATCTTATATTTCTATCGTCTAAGGCACTTTGTACCGTATCAATCCACCTATATCTTGGTCTTCCTCTGGGTCGTTTTCCTGCCAACCTGGCAGAGAACACTTGTTTTGCTAATCTTTCCTCTCCCATTCTATTTAGGTGACCATACCACCTGAGATTAGCTCTGCTAATGCATTCCTGGATGCTGACAATGTCAAGTTCTTTCCTAATATCCTCATTTTTAATATGATATTGCCATTGATGCCATCTGTTCACGCCTCTAATGTTTCTCAGGACTCTCATATCTGCAGTCTCTAGTCTTTGGTCAAGTGTTTTACTTCTGACCCAGCTCTCAGATCCATAAGTTAAAACTGGTTTGAACACTGTCTTGTATACAGCTAATTTAGTGTTCCGACTAATTTCTCTCTTATTCCATGTGAATTTATTCAATTGACTTCCCACCATACAAGCTTTGCTGATTCTGTTGTCTATTTCTATATTTAATTTACCATCTTCAGTAAAAATTGTGCCTAAGTAGCTGAAATGTTTTACTTGTTCCACAGGTTCTCCATTCACAACACAGTTGACATTTTCAATGATTCTGCCTATTTTTATTGTCTTTGCCTTTTTATTGCTGACCTTCATACCATATCTATTACAACAGCTATTCAATTTAGTCAGAGAATCTTGCAGACTTGTAGCAGATTTATTAAGAAGTATAACATCATCCGCATAAAGCAAAGAGTTGACATTAACATCTTCAATTTTGATATCATGTTTAAACCACTTTCCTTCATAATGTGATCCATATAGATAATGAATAACAGAGGGGATAATGTACATTCTTGTCTGACACCAGATTTAACATTAAACCATCTTCCTGTACTTCCTTCAATTCTAACTGCTGATTTAGTTTCCATGAATAATGGTTGTCCTTATCGAATGAAGCTCATGAACCAATATCTTCAAGAGGACATATTATACCTATGAACCAGCTAGGCAGTCGTCTTGACCTTAATGTCTGGGATGCTGTAGGAAAAGATGTTGCTGATCTCAATCCGTCTACCTCCCACAAACCATAAGGGAGTTAGGAGAACTTTGCAGGAGTAATGGTTGTTATTAACAACCGCGTCCCAGACACCATTATGAACAGCACGAAACGTTTCTGTGGACCGCTGTACTCAGTGAGGAGTGATTACATTCCTTATTGAGACACTTTGACAATTTCATTTTAACTTCGAATTTTTGACCATTGTTTTCATGTACATATTTGTTGCTGAATTAAACTATTAATGAACATCTCATATCATACTGCATTTTACCAACAGCTTTTGAGTCATTGCGAATTTTCTCCTCGTTGCTTAGTTTATGAAAACCAGTGTAAAAAATAAGCTTGCCGTGATTGATGTTTACTGCACAACAGTGGCGCACTCAGGATTTAATCTTGGAGGGGGCCGAGCGCTCAGGATTTAACCTTTGGGGGGGGCCGAGTTGAGTAGACGTTTTGCGAATACACACTACACATCGCATTCGACCTATAACTGAGCATCTGCAGTGATCGCTAATTCATAAATAGCACACAACATAAATAAAAAAAACGAATTTTAATTTGGAAAAGATTTTTGGAAATTTTTCTAGTCTTTTTTCCTTTTCTTCGGGGGGTGCCCGGGCCCCTTGGCACCCCCTCTGGGGGCGCCACTGCTGCACAACCAAAGTAAACACAAGAAACGAATAAAGCTTGTTTACGTCGTAATTAAAGCAAAATCGTCGCATTTGGCGGACAAATCTACAGTTTAGTCCAATATGTTTAAGTGACTGATTTAAGGCAGTTTTATTCCTCGAAAAATTCAGAGCAATAAAATTCACTTAAAAGTAGTTTCCTAATACGTGTGGACCGGACAGCCAGCTGTCCTGACCTCAATTTAGTTTCTGTTTGCCATGGGATTCTAGCGTTAAAGAGTTGGCTAGCTTTCTGGTGAAGAGTATGGCTGTGCACTTTTGAGTATTTACTTGAAGTCTCCAATCAGAGAACCGTTTTTCCAGCGTGGAGATACTGTTTTAGGTTCTTCTGGTTATTACCAGGAAAGGACGGAGAGATCTTGTTAATATTGCAGTATCGTCTGCGTCCAGAGCTGCGATGTTCGTCGTAGGTTTTTGTGGGTTATCTGCCACAAAAACCTACGACACTGAGAACAAAAGCGGAGCCAGTAAGAAGCCTTTTGGAACTCCAGCTAACCTCTTTTCATTGGGTAGAGTTTATGCATAATTTTGTCGCTGAGGTATGATTTAATTTGACTTATTATATTGCTATATTTGCTCTGATAAGTTTGTATTGATGGCCTGGGTCCCAGATTTTGTCAAAAGACTTTGCAACGAGATACAATTAGGATTCAACAGTCACATCAAACTGATCTGTACGAAAGTATCCAAAGCAATCGCTCAACTTTACTCCATAATTAACCGTCGTAGCAAACTGAATACAAGAAACACGTTATTACATTATCAGATTGTGATACTTCCCATAATTTCTTATGCCTCTCCAGCTTGGAGCCATACTTCTGTTAGTCCAAACAGACTCAACAGATCACCGTAATTTCGTTGACAGAAAACAGCAGTACTATTTTTACGATATGTGATTTAGCTGTTTACAAGCTATTTAGTTGTTAAAGTAGTCAACATCATTGCTTCCAGTTTTTTTTTTTTGTTAGTTTAATTAAAATAACACGAAAATCTCTGCGAAAAACTTTCTTTAGTTCTAGAAAAATTGCATTTGTTAGTGCTTTGGTGTACAAGAAATACATTGAACTGTCAAGTAAGTGAATATGCGTTTGATATTTCTTTCTTTCTTTTTTTTTCTTTCTTGAAAATGTTACTAATTTTTTTTTTGTTGTTGTTTTAATTTTTTTTATTCTAGAGAATGCTGGAGATATAGCGAACTATAAAAATATCTCCTGTAAAAAATTAAGATGAAATAAAAATAACTTTACTATAATAAAAATTTTAATTTCTAAACTCTAAGCCATTTCTTAAAACGATTATTATTATTATTATTTTAATTTCTATTTTTACTTGGAATTTAAATAAATTTACAAGTTTATAAACTTTTCAAAGTGTAAACGTGATTTAAATTTACTTGAATTTTACACTGCAAATTAATTTAACATAGATTTCAGTAAATTTAAAACGTATAATTGAAATATATTTATGCTATGATAAGCTTATTTTTATATCTGCCAAGCTTCCTAAAAAGAAACTTGAAGATTGCAAAGAAAGTTATTGTTGTTTTGTATAATATTTTATGAACAATAATACACCCACCAATTTGGAAACTTTTGATTGATTCATTCAATCCAATACCCTTGGAGGGTAATGGATAGCAATGCTGTAGCTAATGAAGCTCTAACCGAGGCTCGGCTATTGCTGTTACCCTCCTGCCATGATCAGAGCTTTAATAATAGCTCAATAACCTTATCCCTACACTGTCCGCTACAGATAACGGGGAATATGAAAAGCATTCTTGCTTCGCCCCTTTAAGCCAGTCCTTATAAGGACTATAAGCAAGATGCAGTTTTGTAAATCGCTGTTCTTTGACTTTACAATTTTCAATTTGGCTGACGAATGATGCTTTTTATTTTTATGTTAACTTATGCGATACCATTCCATTAACATTCCATTAATGTGCCGTCTCCTATCTAGGAGATTGACTACCATGATTTGACTCCTTGTTAACTACGGGCGTAACGACATGTGGAGAGGACCCTATCTCTCCCACGTATTGTCGTAAGTATTCATGACTGCAATCCGTGTGTGTTCCGGGGCCACCGGTTTGCCTGTTCTGAGGGACGAACAAGTTTCAGGGTGAAAAAACCCTCAACCTCCGTATGAGACCGGATAACTCACCTGTCGAAAGAGACCAGATAAAGGTTCCTGTCGTCATAGACGGGAATCGAACCCAGGTCTCTTTCCGATCAAAGGGCTTCGTCTATGGAAGCTCACCTTTTACGATGCTAGTTGAATTTCAACCTTAGAGCTGCTTTTACGCGTTTTATCTTCAGATTTAAATCAAAATAAATGTTTGCTGAGTTAACAACGAAAGATATCAAAACTAGTGACAGAATTTAGTGATTAAACAATTGGTAAAATCACATACCATGCTGAAAACATTGAAGATCCTGTAAAAGTAGCATATGTACGACAACATCACAAGTTTGTTATTTAGCGACCGACTATGCAGAAAGAAAAAGTGGAAGGATTCTAACTTCATGGACTGGACGTCAAAATAAAGAACACGCTCCTGTTTCTACTTCCGTGATTAAAGAAAAAAGCCCAAAGCATTTCTGCGTCTTTTAAAATGAAGATGTGATCACTTCCACATCTACATTCCACATACATACACACCTCCCTGCAGTTAACTCATTTATAAAATATTCTTCACCTCATCTCGCGGATTCAAAATCAAATATTTGTTCAAAGCGTGTTAAAAGGCCTGTGAGTCAGTAATTCGTTCAGTATAGCCAATGTTTGCTTCATGTTATGATTATATTCTGTAAATGTTTGGAAGTAGTAGGCTCTTTTTTGACTTACGAATTTTTGTTGTTACTTGATTTCTTGTGTTTTTGTATAATATTTGTAATTGAGTGCAACTTGGTGACTTTTTTTAGTCTTTTCAATAAATATTCCTTTACTGTAATACTATTTATAATGTGGCCATTTATTCATGGATTATTGTCTGTTTGTCGCCTCGTTTGTGTAGGTTTTGTTGCTTTTTTGTATATTTCTGTGAACATTAGTTGGAAGTTTAAGTTAAGGGATATTACATCCCATATCGTTTCTTAGCCGAATAAGAAACTCAAAGAGTTTCATGCCGAATATAGTAGAAACTATATAAAGTTCGGCGATTCCAAGCGTAAGCAAATATCTGGATACTGAAGCAACTGACCCTAAAGGTAGTGCAAGCTGAGGCAACTCATGTCTAAGGTGGAGCAAGCTCCGATCACTATTCTTGATATTTACCCATAATGTGAACTTATCTCCTAGGAGCTGTATTTCTGTTCAACATTATGAGAGAAGGTCACTACCCAGACCGGTTTCAACCTTTTAGTTGGAAGTTTTCATATAAAATTACAGGATCATTTATTTTATGTAGGAATTCAAGTCTGTATTTTTTACAAGGTTGTCGACAATGCTCTTTAATATGATCGAGTTTTGTGGACTTTTGTGGTGGTGGGAGGGGGGATAAGAAACGTAATAAAACGAAGTTGAGACAAAGTAGTGATCGCAATTTTGACGTTAATTATTGATGATGTATATGTATGGATGGGAGCCCGTATATTGATATGATCAATGCATGACTGTGTTATTGAGTATTTCTTCTCTTGTTAGGGAGTTAATGGTAGGGTTTATGTTGTACTGACTTAGTATATCAAGATATGCGTTAGTGGTTGAAGAAGCGTGGTCTAGAGTATTTATGTTAATTCCTATTAGGATGAGCCTGTGTGTTGTACGGGGTTCGATGCTGCTTAGCCATGATTCTAATTCATGCAGAAAGTTGAGTGGATTATTATTTGGGGGTCTGTATATTGTGTTTATTGTGTATTTGATACTATTGTGGCTATTTGTGAGTTCCAAAATTAGTGTTTCTGCATGTTCGAAGTGAGTTTGTTTTTCTGTCACATTGTATTTTTCTTTGATAAATGCCACAGTGCCACCTCCTCTTTTGTTTGGTCTACATAAGTTGTAGGTTTGATAATTATTTATGTTATATGCGTAAATTTCTGTGTCGTTTATTGCAGCTTCGTCAGTATTAGCGCATCTATGTTTATCATGGTATAATTAAGCTGTGTTATCAATGTAAGCCAGTGTTTTTTTATACTTCTTATGTTTGTGTGTACGATAGTGAAGTTGGTTTTGGTGGAAATGTTGTCTGACCATTTCTTCAAAGAGTCAAAGACCTTGAAGAAATGGTCAAACAACATATCCACCAATCTACAAGAAAATCTACAAGTTCCTGTGAATCCTTAGTCCACAGGAAGTTGTAGATTTTCTCTGTTTTTGTTTTCCTTGATTGTTATAAAAGATTTTAAAGTATGGGGTCCAGTGTTCAGATTGGTGTTGTGAGTTTCTTGTCGGTTAGGATCGATGTTGTGGGCCTTGTTTTCTTGCTTGCTGCAAGAATTCGGCATTTCAGGGTGTTTACCTCTTTCCGCAATTTTTCATTTACGCGCTTGAGGTTTTCTTGTGTTTCTATCGCTACAGTTAATTTCATCTTTGTATCTCGCACAGTTCTTAACATTTCTTCAACGTCACGTTATTATACTGTATGCAATGTTCATTCTTCTCGAATTTTTTGTTAATTTGTTCCATGTGTGTATTTAGCAAGTCTTTAACCATGAGGTTGAATGAATCAAAGTTATCTGTAATTTGAGGATCAGGAAGGGGCTTACCTTGATGTGCATTGTTGCTTTTGCTTGGTGTCTGTTCTTCATTTTATTACGGCATTGTAGTAATAATTTTATTCCATTGTAATAATAATAATACTCCCCCACCCCCCAAGGAACACTGCCTTGTCGTAGAGGTGGTGCTTGCGTGCTTTAGTGATGTTGAAGGCTATTTTGGTGTTATGTTAGCATAGCTGCCATCAGGGTTACTCTTGTCAGACAGGTCTCAACTGAAGAGTCAGACGAAGTGTTCCATCCCCCATCTTAATGGTGAAAAATAAGAAGAGATCCATACCGGATCAGTCGATGCCTGGGTCATCAAGGACTGCGTCAAATGTTGGGGATCCTGGACATCAGGCGACAAGACGAGTTACGTACAAGAGTTACGTAATAAACCAAAAAAAATCCAGTAACAGCAAGTCATCAAGAGGTATTTATATCGAACTTTGGAATTCAACTCAGTAAGCATACAGCTAACGACATACCTGAGAATGTTTTAAGAGAAGTGCAGTAAAATGAAGTTAGGGATATTGGAACATATGAACTCCATAAATGACCGTATAAGACTAGCACCATAAAAAGCTTTACAACATCTAAGCTAAAACAGATCCTCTTAGACACAAATGCTGTAATTGAAACCATCACAACCAACAGTATAAAGGAAAGAAATCAGCTCCTATACAGCACAGCTTATATCATTTCAGTGAAGCTTGGTTGAAAGAGCAAAAAAAACAAGAGCAAAAGCCGAGGATGAAACAATCAGCACCATGGAAAATTCGGTTTAAACGAAATGTTAACAGACGTAAAAATATTAAAAAATTTATAATTAATTAATATCATTTTAAAAACATAAAAAAATAATAAAAAGTATTTTAAAAATTTAAGAAATTCCAAAAATATTTAATACACCTTTTAAAAATTAACATAAATTTAGTTAAAAGTAATGTTGGATTATACGTAACTAAATCTCAAAGATCTCTACTCACCCCAACGATCTAGTTAAACAAGCAGCAGACTATGAAGAGACTGACCTCTTCAAATACAAGAGGCCAAAAGCCATCCTAAATACTTGCAACAATGACTGATCTCCGTGCCCCCCAGGGCGAGCTCTCAGCTCATAAATCTTTCCTTCAATTCATCCTCCTTATCAGACAACGGGGAATAAAAGCATCTTGCTTCACCCTTCTGGCCAATGATGTTATGTTATGTTATGTAACTAAATCATCTGATTGTATATAAGATGAATTACTATGTCATCTGCCTGTGTAAGAAATAGAACAGGAGGAAATAGAAATTATTGACACCCAAGAAAAAACAACCATAGAAGAACCCCTACCCCCCCCCCCCCAAAATACATAAAACCAAAACCCCAATAATCACGAGGGGAAAAACAACCAACAAAATAGTATACACAATAGAACACAAATGCTTCAATGAAGCAAAAGAAAGAATATCTGAACCCACCTATATAACTTTGACCGAAGGTCGTTATAGAGGGGGGGCAAAAGCCCAATTTGAGTGGGATACCCAAAAAATCGGCATTGACCCAGATTTTGACACTAACCTAGAAACAGCATGCCGAAAGTGGGGCATCAAAAGACACCCAGATATGGAAAAAGCCATCCTCATGGGTGAAAAACTAGTCAGAGCCGACTGGAAACCCATGAAAAAATGAGGGCACACATTAACATCGCGTCCCTCAACACACAGGGGTTTAGAAACCCCAGAAAACAAGAAAATATTCTAACAACAATGCAACAGAAGAACATACAAGTCCTACTCATACAAGAAACACATATTAACACTCTCAAAGAAATCCAAAATATAGAACAAAGATACCACGTCCAAAGCTTCTGGAGCTTTGGCACAGATAGAGCTAGAGGAGTAGGCATCATAGTTAAAACCCCCATGACAGGAAACATCACAAACATACGCAGGGACATCGAAGGGAGAGTCATCACTATCGACTGGACCCTCGACAACATAACATACAAGATAGTGAATATATGCACCAAATCGGGAAGCTGAAAGACACACTTTCCTATCAGGAATTCATAACTACCTCGCAGGACACGATTACCTCATAATCGGAGGCGACTGGAACTGCGTAGAGGTACCTGATAGAGACAAACAGGGAGGAAACAATCTTACAGGGAACTCGGGCGCGGCCGAAATAGTACGAACGTGCCGAGAAACAGACATAACTGACTACTGGGTAGCAAAAAAGGGAAACATTTTCTCCGCAACCTGGAGCAAAGCCAGCAAAAACATTCAAACAAGAAGAGCTGGAATATACACAACAACACATCCTTAGCGACAGGTGACGGCAACATTAAACATGTTAACATGAACGTCGTCGAACACGTGTCAGACCACAAGATGGTAGTAGCCAAAATACCTTTGGTAGTGGGTATGGAAACAGGTCCAGGATACTGGAAACTGAACACCAGCCTTCTCCAGGATTTGGATACAAAAACAGAATACGAACTACTGTGGCATGAAAACCACACACAACAGGAAGAAATCCAAAATTGGTGGATCAAAATGAAAAACCTCACCGCGATTTTCTTCCAAAACACAGCAAAGCGTAAAAGGGCAGAACAAAAAGAAAAACGCAAACAACTATACCGCGAACTGACAATATTCTCGCGTCACAAACCACCACGTAATCAAGAAAATACAAGAAGACATTCGGGCACTAGACATACAAGAAACACGTAAATTCAAATGGAGAATTAGAGCCCAGTGGCTCCTCCAAGAGACAGACAATGCGGCCTTTTATGAAAGACTAACAAAAAGCCGCTCCACAAACTTAATCAGAAACATAAAACACGAAAGCGACAAGTTAGCAAACACTACGCCTGAAATAGCCCAGGCTTTTCACCGACACTACACAGACTTATTTAAACAAACAACAGAAACGCAGGGAACAATCCAATGGGAAAACAATAACTTACCGCAAACACTAGAGCACCATCGAGCCTACCAAGAAAAAGAAATCACTTTAAACGAAGTCACTGAAGCTATTAAATCCTTCAGTAACAAAAAAACACCAGGCATAGATGGCATACCAATTGAATATTACAAGACTTTTATTCACCTAGTAGGGCCTACATTAACAGACTTATTCAACACATTCCTAAACACGAATCAAATATACGTGGAGTTTAAAAGAGGCTTCATCATTTTTATACCGAAAGCAAGCGATAACACAACCGAAATCACAAATTGGCGACCTATTACATTAACGAACACAGATTTCAAAATATTTACTAAAATAATAGACAACAGAATCAAAACAACATTGACATATTTAATAAAATCAAATCAAACCAGCGGCATACCCAATCGCAGTATACATTTACATTTAAATTTAATACGCGATGTAATTAATTATGCAAACCAGAAGGAATCAAATCTTTATCTGGTAAATCTAGATTTGGCAAAAGCCTTTGATTCCGTCAAACACGAATACATGTTCGACACACTGACAAAATTCGGGATTGGCCCGAAACTAATACAATGTATAAAAGAAATCTACAAAGACAGCACCACACAATTACAAATCAATGGCCAAATCACGGATCCTATTACAATACAGAGAGGGGTGAGGCAGGGCTGCCCACTTAGTCCAACCCTCTTTACGTTATGCATGGAACCGTTGTTGCAAGCCATACACACAAACAAAAGTATTGCCGGGATGAGTCTGCCTGGCAGAGCGCATGAGGAATGCAAAGCGATCTGCCACGCAGACGACATCACGGCAATCATAACACAAAAAGAATCACTACATGCACTCATCAAAACCACAGAACAATTTAGTAACATATCGGGATCAAAATTAAATCAAAGGAAAACCGCGTTGAAACACATAAACAACACGAACGAAACGCCACCACAGGGATGGAACATTATTACGGGACCCCTTAAAATTCTAGGAGTCCCATTCACACACGACGAAAGAAAATTATCGGCAAACGACATAACGCAAACAATACAAACAAAAATGCACAATTGGCGTCCGGGTATGTTTTCGCTACAAGCGCGAACCCGGATAATCAATACGATATTCCTACCAACAATATTATACACTGCACAAATACGACAAATAACAACAAAAACAATTAGAAAATGGCAGTCGATGGCTTTCCGCTACTTTTGGAATTACCAAGCGGAAGAGGTACCCAGAGACGAAATGTACAGCCCAAAATCACAGGGAGGGTACGACTTCCCACATTTTAAATCAAAAATACTAGCCGCATCCATTAAAACAATAAAAAAAGTACTCCAACACGAACAACACCAAGCAAAATGGTTCGCCAGATATTGGCTAGGGATAAAAATCCCACTATTCGGCGAAACCAGAACATCGGGACCAATAACACTAAACACTACACGATTTTACAAAGAAATATTAGACACACTACAAATCCAAAAAAACAAAGGAGAAGACATTAATCTACCATCAGATAGCCTTCTCCAAATCACAAACAAAATAACACCGTACAAACTACAACAACACCCGCGACAAACCACGGAAAAAACATGGGAAAACATACACAAACACTCCGACACTTACCCATCCAGAAGTGCTCTTGCGTGGAGAATGGCCCATGCCTTCTTCCCAACGCGGCATGAACTACATAGAAGAGGAAAAGCCCCACATGAACCATGCGTCTTTTGCCCTGGGGAAGAGACAGTCGAACACGTACTGTACGATTGCCCAGTTGCGCAAGGAGTGTGGAATTATGTGGGAAACAAATTCGATATTCCTCTTCCCTCAAAGGAGGACATAGTATACTTGAACATAGACACTAAACCAATAAAAAACTCACCCCTCCTCTTCACAATCAAAGAATTACGCTACCACATATGGAAAGTAAGGAAAGCTCGAGCACACTCGATCCACCAACTTGGTCTGGTAGACATCCTGGCTTCGGCGCGATGCTCGATCAGAAATTACTTTCACACAAACTTCACGCTAATGGGAGAGTACAACTTCACCAAAAAATGGTGCACTCCTCCCATTTTAGCAAACATACACGAGGGACAAATGCGATGTTACTTCTAACATAACTTTAACATAAACAACACAAAACACATATTTGAACACTGCAACTAATCGATTTTTGAAAAGCTTCTCTTACAGGGACTTTAGAGTATGGAGGACCTTGGGACCCTACATCGCGGAGGAAGGGATCACCTTCGGGCGGCCATGAAATGGCCCATCTGAGATGGAAGAACGATGAGGCCGCCAATTGCTCTAAAGGTATGATCTTGGATTAACTTACTAACCCCACTAACCTTACTTATTAGCTTACTATAGAATATATATATAAAAAAAAAAAAAAAAAAAAAAATACTCTGTTATGTATGCATATGTGTGTGTATATATGTTTATACATGCGTGTATGTACGTATAGGACAGAGTGGAAAAATTAACAAAAAAAAGTTTTAAAATAAAAAATACAAAAAAAGTATAAAATAAGAAATACCAAAAAATTGTATGCGTCCCTTACCCAGAAGTAACTGCGGAATAACGTGAAACGTTAAATTTATATTTTTTAATTTAGTGTGTAACCTGAAGCTAATAAGTGAGTATATATATATTGATTTACTAACATTTAGAATTAAGATTTTAAGGTTTGAATTGATTAAACTCCTGTTCACTGGGCAGTCTGCGGGCAAACCCACGTAAGTGGGGTAGATTGCACGGTGAATAGAAACTAGAAAAGGGACTGGCCCCTTCGCTAGTTAGATCCTCCACCCAACTGTTTTAATTGTAACCCACCAAACCCACCCTCTTCAAGACCAGTTTTTCTTCCCTTTCCTTTCTGCCTCTTATCTTCAAGACCATAAGTTTCACCAGGACTCCCAGGACTGCCAAGTCTAAAAACCCCTCTGGCTCATACAGTGGCCAGAGTGGGCAGGGACGAAAGCGGGCAAATGGGAGTTTTATAGATCCACGATGGTACGTTACAAAGAGTATAAAGTATGGTTTGAGAAGTGGAGGCGGAGGCCGAAAACTTCGACTAACTGTGCTTTATCAATGAGTATGTCCTCCAAACGGCCTTGGCTAAGCAATGCCCTGGTCATGGAGGACGTCTAACGAGGAGTTAGGTTTTGAACAACTCAAAGTACTCAAACAAAATCTGATTGTATAAGATGAATTAGTTACGCATGTTTATCATTCGAGTGTGTTTTCAGTGTTGATTGCGGCCTGACGATAGTCCTTTAGTGTGATGTATTTTGTGTTTATGCTTATACGACATACGGAAGTCCTTGCTATCCAGCTCAGGTAAGTATATATTTGAATATTTTAAACATGAACAATTTAAGTCCCGATAACTTTACCCAATCGTGGGATAAGAAGCGGATGCTCGACCTCCTCAAAAAACTGTTGAAGAAATTTGAAGTAGAGTGGGCAGGGTTTCTAAACCTATATTCAGCGACAGACGACTCCACAGAAGGGGACAACTCAACATCAGGGGAAGAAGGGAAGACGAACCTGATATTCTCTGCTCCCACTCCAAAACATAATACAGAAACCTTTGCTCGGAAAAACACGTAAAAAAGCAGAGACTCAGATAAACGAGGTGATGGAAGAAGATAACCCCAACACTGACCTCCCCACACCCAACAACGAAAAAGTTCCTCCAATTGTTCTACGGGAAAAAGAACGTTGGAAGGCCCTTAGGCCTATTATGCAAAACCAACAAATTGCCTATTCATGGGCAAAAAAGTTAGACGATGGAATTAAAATCCAGCCTACCACAGTAGGCGACTACAGACTCCTCACAAAAACCACGGATGAGTCAAATATTAAATATCATACTTACTCACTGAAGTCGGAGAAAAACCTAAACGGTGTAGTCAGGGGAGTAACAGAAAACATCTGCACAGATGAAATTACTAAAGACCTCTGCCTCCACGATCTCCAACCTGTCAAAGTTAGCAGAATGCTACGGGCTGACAAGAGTCCAATGCCCCTAGTACTCGTTGAAATGCCTAACACACACAAGAACATATACAACTTAACAACGATCTGTGGTCTGAAAATCACAACAGAACCACTAAAGAAAAGAGCCTCGTCAGGCCAGTGCTACAGATGTTAGAAGTACGGACACGCACAGAAACTCTACAGAGCAGACGACAAATGCCTCAAATGTGGGCAAAACCACCCCACAGCAACCTGCTCAAAACCCAGGACCTCACCAGCCAAATGCGCGAACTGCAGGGGCCCCCACACGGCAAACTACAGAGGCTGCAGTCACTACCCTAAGAATAAAACAGACAACAAAGGAAACAGATCTCTGAACCCTGCCCACAGGCACCTGAGTTGACTGCTCCCCAGTTGCCTGACACGCAACAAAAGACAACAAAATACCACCTCTCACAAGTGGAAAATACCAACAGTCTGGAAATCCACCGTCGAACCAGGACATACTCCGAAGTAGCCCGCTCATCCAAAGATATCCAACAGGACCAAATTCTTCCAAACATGACAACAGTCATCACAGCCTCATTGGCAAACATGCTTCAAGACTTCAGTAAGTCAAACCCTTCACCAAACTCCACAAAAAGATTTCTAAACGAAACTCAAATCATATTATCAATGCTTGTTAATGAATAAAACTAGATTACTGCCAGACTCACTACAGATCGCCGCTTGGAACGCCAATGGCCTAAAAAACAGACACTGGAGCTTCAGGAATTCTCTCACAGATACAACCCAGACATAATCCTAATCAATGAAACTCATCTAAGACCTGCAGACAATCCAAAACTGAGAGGCTACACACTATACAGAAACGACCGACTGGACTACAGAGGTGGTGGTACAGCCATATTTATCAGGAACTGCACAGGCACAATGGAATAATCACCCCCCAACCTCCAACCTAGAACTTACCGGAGTCGAAGTCTACACAAATTCAACTGGAAGACTTAACATCACGCCTCTCACAACTCCTCTGCTAAGACCTGCTATTTTCTGACTTGGATGCTGTACCAGGCATAAATGAATCCATCATTGTCGCTGGGGACTTAAACTACAAACATCCCTCCTGGAACAGCAGAACTACAAATAAAAATGGCTGTATCCTCTTTAGCTACACAGGATTAAGCAACGCTGTCATAACAGGACTCACTGAACTAACCCACAACAGCCCAACTGGCATAGCCGACATCCTAGACATCGCCATTCTACACAACATCAAATATCAGCACAGCATTCAAGCACTGAACGAATTATCATCAGACCACAACCCAATCCTACTTCACTTAGGGAACAAAGACCAGTCACCCCCCCAAAACCTCCATAGTCTGGGAGAAACGTAGGAAAGTGTTACCAGAACACATTGGTCCGGTTCCCCATATAAAAGCCAAGGAAGAAATAGACACGGCAATAAAGAACTTCAGCAATCAAATCAGTAAAGCCATAACAGTAACCACAGTATCCACGATTACCCACAAACAAAATCGTCTCCCGGAATAAATCATGGACTTAATAAGGGAAAAAAACAGACAAAGAAAAAGATATCACAACACTCGTGCTCCCCAGGACAAAACAGCCCTCAATAGATTAAACAAATCTGTCCGAGAAGCTCTCCAGAACCACAGGAACTAACAATGGGACAACAAGCTCAACTCCATCTCCACAGTAGATCATTCCATATGAAAATTCCTAAACAACCTCAGGAACAAGCGCAAATTCCTCCCCCCTCTGCATGCAGAACAGCATGCAGAGGGGGGAGGGATTTGCATACACAGATGCTGACAAAGCCGAAGCCATAGCAAGAAACCTAAAGAAACAATGCAGTCCTGCATATGAGAACCTAAACATCAGCCATGTATAGAAGATCCATCGTAAAGTAAGGTTCACAGTAAATCGCCCTGATATCAATCCAAGCCCTATAATGCCTACCTCACCTACCGAAATAATCGGCATCATCAACCATCTCAAGAACAAAAAAGCACCAGGTCCTGACGGCATCACTAACCAAGTCATCAAGCCATAGCACATAGCATATCTAGTCATCAAGTCAAAGCCATAGCACATCTGGCAAACATCATAAACTCCATCCTCAAATGGCAGCACTTCCCTCAGTCATGGAAAATAGCTGACATTATTCCAATTCACAAACCAGGCAAAGACCCACACCTACCTGAAAATTACCGTCCCATCAGCCTGCTATCCAATTTAGGGAAAATAGCTGAGAAAATCATCCTCTTCAGACTCCAAGATCATGTCATCCAACTAAATATCATTCCACAAGAACGATTTGGGTTCCGTCAAAATCACAGCACAACCCAACAGATCCATAGACTGGTAGAATACATCACCACAGGATTTAATTGGAATCAACACACTGGAGCCGTCTTCCTAGACATCTCAAAGCCCTTCGATAAGACCAAGGCCTCCTCTACAAACTTATCATCGCTAACCTTCCACTAAACATGATACACCTGATCAATTCATACCTCTTTCATATTCATGCCCAACATTCATACCCAACAGGAGGATGCAAGTCAAAATCAATGAAACAGTCTCAACCCAACGGAAAATCCTCGCTGGTGTTCCTCAAGGATCACTGCTAGCCCCGATCCTGTTCAACATCTATATAGCAGACATCCCTCAGAATCCTCTCACATCCACCATCGCCCTTTATGCTGATGACACGGCTATTCTACCCAGTTCTCGTCAACCACTTCTCGTCACCAAAAAACTACAAGACACCATCCTGAATCTAGAAAAATGGTTTAAAGACTGGCGACTGCAATTAAACCCGCGGAAAAGCAAAACGATACTCTTCACAAGACGACGAGCATTCTCAAAAGGAGATATCACCCTGTTCAACTCCAAAATTCCCTGGAAAACTGAAGCAAAATACTTCGGAATAATTCTCGATAAGCGATTATGCTTCAACAGCCACATCAAGAGCACATGCACCAAACGTTTCAAAAGTTATCGCCCAATTATAACTTTTGATCAACAGACACAGCAAACTAAGCTCAAGAAACAAAATTCTACTGTACAAGAAAGTGATCCGTTTCACAGTTATATTCGCCTCCCCATCCTGGAGCCATACCTCCAAGACAAAGATCCTCAAGCTACAAAGACTACAGAACAAGTTCCTGCGAATGATAGTGAACGCCCCGTGGTTCATCAGGAACGCCCAGATCCACCGGCACATAAATATCCCGTACATCTCTCCACTACTACGCTCCCTAGCAGAAAAATGCTTTATGAAGACATCTATCCATCCAAACCAACTAATACAGCAAGCCGGAAACTATGACGGTAATGACCACTGGAAACATAAAAGACCGAAAGCCATACTAACACCCAACGACGAATAACCACTTCTGCCCACTCAGAGCGAGCTAAAATAGCTCACAAATTTCTCCCATCACTGCTCCCGAAACAGACAACAGGGAATATGAAAAGTGTCAAGCTTCACCGTCTGCGCCATATATGTCCTTCATCCTGCGTTCTGCGGTAATTAATTAATAACCTTGGAGGGTAATGGATGGCAGTGCTGTAGCCAATGAAGTTCCAACTGAGGCTCGGCTATTGCTGTTACCCTCTTGCCATGATCAGAGTTTTAATAGTTCAATAACAGCTTATTCCTACACTGTCCTGTACAGATAACGGGGAAGATAAAAAGCATTTTTGCTTCGCCCCTTAAAGCCAGCCCTTATAAGGACTTTATTATTTTTATTAATACACTTTTTATCATTGCAGTTTTGTCTGTACTGATAGTAAATGGTTCAAGTGTGTTGCACTGATATTGAATTTATACATTTCATGTGTAAATCGTTCGAATTCCTAAGGCTTCATAACAAGGAAGGTTATTTTGTTCTGATGTGGAAACCTAATTCTCTAATAGGAAATTGAAATTTTTGAATACAGCTTTAATTGATGGTGCCACATGTAAATGGATTTCAAACCTTTGAAATTGTTATTGTACATGTGCTGAGTGATTAGTGTATCTCTATCGCTCTCCAATCAGGAGGCTGTGGATTTGAATCCTGTGTTGACATGGATATGGCTTTCTTTCTTTTTATTTTTTGCAACCAGAGTTTTAATTCTGCACCTCAAAGAAAAATGCAAAAAAAAAAAAAAAAAAACCATTTCCACTGGGCCACACTCTGACATATATTGACAGAACAGAAAACTGACCAAAGGTGTACTCTTTTCCACGCCACCTCAGGGGTAGAGTACCAGGCGCGCTTTTTTTAACGTGGTATCCCAAGTAGGCCTAATCCACGACTTGATAAATTTAAAAATTTATCACTTTCCTTTGGGAGAAAAGAGCTGAACATCATTTTTCATATCAAGAAAATAAAAGTGATATTATTAATATAAAGACTGAATAGCAATAGACCAAGAACAGATCCCTGGAATACTCCGGTGGTCACCTTAAATCTTGGAGAATCACATTCCCCCTGCACCTCTTTCTGATATCTGTCACAGAGGCATTCTCGTATCCAATTTTTTATTCAAATAAATATTTTATAATTATTTGAAATGAGACTTATGGGTCTGTAGTTGCTTATGTTTGATCTATCACCCTTCTTATGAAGTAGTATTATTTCTGAATTTAGCCACTGCTTTGGTACTGCTGCTGCATGTAGGATGCCATTCTACAGTTTGAGAAGTTCTGGTAATGGTTCCACGAGTCCTATTTTGAAGAATTTGGAATTTGATCACAGCCTTGTGTTTTGCCATTTTTCATTTCTTTGATTGTCTGTTCTATTTCTTCTTCGGTGATTTCCAAGATAGGATCATCACACGTTCTATTTGTTTGGCTATCTGGTAGAATATTTGCTTGATTGCTTGAATATAATTCTTGGTAGAATTTTGTTGCTATTTTGAGAATTTCGATCTGTTATTTGTTTTACGACCAATTCAGGATTTGCCATTTTTCTAATTTCTCTTTTTCTTGATTTGTTTAGTTCAAAAAATCCTATTTTGTTTTGTGTTGATTGAATCCTTTTTTTTTATCCTATTTTTGGGTGTTATCAATTATTTTTGACTTTTTAGTTGTCTTGTTGCTACTCGCTGGTTGGTATGCTTACTTCGTTACTTTCTCTACAATATCGCAAAGCATCTCAGTATTATTTAATCTGGTTGATTTTTGAGTTGTAAACATTTGCCTTAAGTCGTCTCTAAATTTCTTCTGGTTTCTTTGTAGATCTTAAACTCCTGGTTGTCTGTTTCTGAATCAATTATTCCAGTTTTTGGTTGTGTGGAACCAGAAGGTTGCTCTTATTAATCTATGATATGAATCAAAGTTGAAATTGTTGAGACCGTAATAGTTATATAGATGAAGTGAATCTTTTAATAATGCATAGTCTATTTTATTTCTTGTTTTTCGGTCAGGTGAAATCCTTGTCTATCTTCTTTTTTCTCTTTTCCTAAAGAAGGAATTTCCAATTTTCAGCTGGTGGTTAAAGGCGAATTAAAGGAGTCGCCTTCCTCTGTCGTTCCTTTTCTGGCTGCCATGGCTTCCAAGAACTAAATCTTCTGCCTTTTGTTGCCTACTTGGGCATTAAAGGTTTTCATTATAATGACCTGGAAGTTGTGGGATGTTATTGCTAGTGTAAGTTCATCATAGTACTCCTCTATTTTTTTCCTAATCATAGCTTGTGATGGGAGCATAAACCTGTATTAATATTAGTGATTTGTTTTTTCCTAATTCTAGTTATACAATTCTGCTTGTATAACTTTTAAATTCTGTGATATGCTTTTTCCATTTGTTCTTAATTATGAAACCGACTCCATTAAGTCAATTTTCGCCTTTTGTATGGTAAAATAGAAAGCCATTGTCTCTTCCGATAATATTCTGTGTCATGTCTAACCTCTGAAAGTCCAATGATGATCGAATTGATTTTTGTCAGGGTTTCTTTTACTTCTAGTAATCTATCCTCTGATTGTAATGTACGGTAATTCAGTGAAGCGATTTTTAATGTATACATCATTTGAGTGGTATATTTAGTTATAGTTTTAGTAGAAGTTTTCATGATGGTTTTCGCAGTTCTTTTATCAGATGCAGAATGAAGATGCTAACTCAAACTTCAGGGTTTGAGTTCGCATCTTCATTCGCCTGGGAGAGATTCGTCAAAATCGGTAAATGTCCTTTTCGGCCTTGGACAGCGTGGAATGTTTTTTCTCTCTTTGCCATGAAACATGTCTTGTGCAATTGGATTGTTATTATTACTATTATTACGGGACACCTCCAAGGAGTCCAAGGACTCACGCGGTGAGGGCACTCTACTGTGCTACCTGCGCATCTCACCATCTTCCTTTCTACGTAATTCTTCAAAAACACAACGACACTCCTACTACCATCAACACTATCTACCGTCCATCACCACTAACAACAACAGTATTTTTCACAGCAAATTGCGTGTATTCATGATCGATTTTATTCATGATCGATTTCTCTGTACGCGTGATGAAAAACCCGTGTTTGCGAAAATAAAATCATGCTACACCTCTTTATCCAATCGTCCAACTCATCTTCAATTGTAAAAGTCCATATAAAGAATCCTACCTTATCATATACATTCCTTCAATCCCTGACATAATGGGATTATCATATATTCCCTTGTGCTGAGATTCAAATTATGCAGCCAGGTGAACATCCGTGCTCATATATTCCATCAATCTCTATTGTCGAATTCGCATTCCATTTATGTAAAAGCTGTATTACGTCCTCCTCATATACCTGAATTTCTTCCTTCACTATAGAGGTAGCTGTGAGGCCAATATTGCACACACCATCTTGAAACCATTTATCAAAACGACACTCATTAGTTGAGCAATCTTTTCTGCATCCACCACCTGCACACCATCCGAATTGAGGGAAGTTATTCTTTGACATTCATTTTTTATTACTTGCAACTTCAACTTAAGGACAGTAGAATTCTTTTGGAGTGTTTAAGCTTGCAGAGCGCGTTTCATTTCATTGTGCAGCTAGTTTTTCGTACAATACTTGTCACTATTTTAGGCCCCAGCCTTATAAATTTTCACAGCTGACATCATCCTTATGCCTATAGGTATTATTTCCACATTATCTTTATTTCCCAAGAAGTTCTTCCGTAATAAGATGCCTTATCCATTTACACTCAATACTAGTTAACATATCTGCATTTTTCGGCCATGTCTGATATGTCTGATTAATGCTAGCAATGTTAGGCCCACCGTATTAGGGAACAACCTCTAATCCTATGTTCCTGATACTCCAGGCATTTGTGCGCAACCATAATAAGATAATAAGTCGCATCCATGTTTTTTCTTTCTTTTTTGTGTACTTTCCTTCTATAGTCTGTATGACCAAGGAGGCCCTTTCATATTCCTGTTCATATATAATGCTTCCTTTTTTAGACGTCCTTGAATATATTTATCCAATCCGAATCTGACCAATAGGCATTCATCTTTTCATCATGAAAACCTTAGTCGTTGATCATATTTATATCATTAATACAGGTGAGTATCTTAGTCTTTCTTACACATAAATTCTTTCCATTTCCTTATCATATAATCTTTTATGCATCCACCACCTGCACAACATCCGATCTAGTTGCGTCTCTCTCTCTCTCTCTCTCTCTCTCTCTCTGGTCTTATTGCAATAAATATTTTCCTGAAATTCCTGATACCAAATGCACACGTGCAGGCCATCCCTCTTATATAAATCCCTTTTTCTTTTACACTCACTCCACACATCCAAATACTCGCAACCCTTTTTCTACATAGATTATGAATCGAATCGTTTGTTATAAAAACTCTTCATCTTAATCCCGTGTTATCATATCTAAGTATTATATAAACTATTTTCACTCTCGTTTCTTCGAGTAGTGATTTCATATTATCTCTCATACTGTATTTATCATCAGACAAAGTGTTTACTCATACCAGAAGAACTACACGTAGAAGTACTGAGACTGCGCATCGAGAATATACGCAGTCTCAGTCCTAACCATTTAGATATACACTTCCGCATCCGGTACGCCCTTTATTTCTTGACAGAAACATATCTTTATCCTCTCAAAACACTACTCATCCACACATCTTTGACTCCTTTCCTCTCTGAGGTGGGGGTTTGTGGATATATTCGCCATTATACCATTCCAAATAGTATCCAAATGGAATCTTCTATTTTTTTTTTTCGGTTAAAATCACTTTAAGTGCGCTGTCTGTGCAGTCTCTCCTCTGGGTACTGGTTTTCATAATATTTTTAATGTTCTCCTTTTCTATTATTGCTTACTATCGTTAGGTCTTTAGGGTATTTTCATTTAATGAGATAAAAGTCTAAATTCCATTATTATTAAATTATGTGTAGGACTAAATTTGTTTAGGTATTTATAAATTTCTTTAAACAGTTTAATAAAAATAATAATACTTACTTCACACGAGTTTTAGTTTTACAAAACCTTTCTTGAAATGATTTCCTAGAAGAGTTGGTCACTGTTGAGGAACAGGGGAGTCATCAATCTACCTGAGATGCGGTGATTAATACCCTTTGGAGGTTTTAAACTTTAAATCCCTCTAGCAATATCTGAGCAATGCTCAGATTATATTTTCAACAAAATAAGTGTTTTACTGTTATATGTTCAGACAACATTTTTTTTTTAATCAGAAAGAAATTGTTTTAAATTTGTTGAGTCGACCTCACTTTGAAAAGCCATAGGGATGAAGAATGGTCTGGACTTTGTGGATGTGTAAAATGAATTTGATGGAAGGAAGGATTTCGATAAAGCGGACGGCTTGCATTTGAATGGATTTGGGGCCAAACGAGAGTTTCAGGATAATATATATATATATATATATATATATATATGAAAATGAATAAAAGTAAAACATTTATTTATTTTTATTTGTTTTGAAAATATAATCTGAGCAAGTGAATTTGATGAAAGGATTTCGATAAGGTGGATGGCTTGCATTTTCTAGACTTTCTTTAAGGTGATTGGAACCATTCAGGAAGGGGCAACGTCAGAAATCTGTTAAAAAATAAAACACGCTCTTAAAAGAGCCCATTCTGACTGAACAGAGTTGGGAAATACAGAAGAGTGAAATTTCACATCGAAAGAAAGAAAATATAAATATACTTCAGAGAAAATGTACAGGATCAAAAAATAGCAATAATAATAATACTCAGATTATTAATTTCTTACTCATAATAGTAATAAAATAATAATAATGAAAAAACATAAGTCATTGACATATTCGGAGAAAGAAATATGGTGAATCACTATATGCGAATAATATATCGCCAATGATGTAAAGAGAAATTTCAAAGAGAATAACAGTTTTAATGTCAATTATAATGACATAATCACAAACGTAATGCGCATGTCCAGATTGGTATATTTTCTGATTGTATTTAATAGTTGACGTTATTGGCTAGTAGCACTTCAGCTTCCATTGTACACGAAACAAGCTTCTTTTTCTGAATGAGAGTTGTTTTTGCAATAGATGGTTACATATTTTTACCACTAAAAATGTTTGAAAGAGATTTCTTTGTGAAGGTTTGATAAAAACTTGTAACAAACATTTGAAAATGTACCGCTGACTTGCTTTAATTCATGAAGAAATCATAAAGTATAATATAACGTGTGTTTTAAATATGTGTGTAATAAACATATGTGTTAAATATTTGTGTTTTAAATATTTTTCAACAAATTTTAAACCAAATCGTAAATAAATTTAAAATAAGAATTTTTTAATTTAAATAATTTTAGTAATTAAAATTTTTATTAAAATTTAGTCATAGACATAATACACCTATTTAGAAAATTAATAGATATTTTATATCTATTCATTTTCTAAATAGGTGTATACACGGTATAGGACGAATCAATCGACCGTGAGATGCGGTGATTGATTCATTCAATCCAATACCCTTGGAGGGTAATGGATGGCAATGCTGTAGCTAATGAAGTTCTAACTGAGGCTCGGCTATTGCTGTTGCCCTCCTGCCATGATCAGAGCTTTAATTTAATTGCTCAATAACACCTTATCACTACATTGTCCTCTACAGATAACGGGGAAGATGAAAAGCATTCTTGCTTCGCCCCTTTAAGCCAGTCCTTATAAGGACTATAAGGTGTATACACAAAAGGTTCGGCAGGGAGAGAAAAGTCCTTTTTAGGACTTCCAGGGTAACAAATGGTAATGCTGTAGCCCATGAAGTTTTAACTGAGGCTCGGCTATTGCCGTTACCCAGCCATGACTAGAGCTTCTTAGCTCAATAACACTCCATCCACACAGATTCATTTCATTCAGATGACGGGATAAAGAGTCAAGGACTCAGTCCATCGCCCAGTTCTTATAAGAACTATAAGGTGTATACACAAATTTGTCTATGCATCTATGCATATCTGTCTATGCATAGAACTAACTGGTTATGTAGTATCGCTTCTCGTCCTTTTGGTTAAGACCAAAGCGAGAAGGTAGTATCTGTTCATAGTTGCTAAAGTTCTTTTAGTGCTAGCAGCTTAGATATCTATAGATATCTATATGGTTCCCTTTTGGGAACCTGGTTATTTTAAACTGCTGGACTAATTGGTTGTGTAGTATCTTTTCTTGCAACAGTACTGCTAAGGTCGATTAAAGACCAAAACCTCGGACTGGGGCAAAGTTAAACTCGTGTTATTTTTTTAAAGGTGTGCGAAGTCTACTCATAGCACAGGCCTATCAGCTTGCAAATTCATTGCTCCCTCTGTACACCATTAGTGTCAGAGGTTATAGTCGGCAGGCTCCACCCGCCAGGTACCAGTGGTGGATGTGTGCAAACACATTTAGGGCAGTGGATCTACAAGTTTAGACCTCGAGGGTCTTCCTCACATTGCCTCAAAACAAAAAACAGTTCCATCCCCTTGTATTGTATGTATAAGGTAGGATTGCCCTACACTTAGGAGGATCTGTACGTACTAAAGGCTGCCTTATGCCTTACTTATATTACTTATACTTATATAAAGCCACTTATTTATTAGGTAGTATTTACTTAAGATCCAGACATGTCTACCACTAAGAAATTAAACAGAGACCTCACGGTGAGATATACATTTAGGAAAGCTTATCAACCTGTTGAGATTGCTGACGCCATTGTATATATCTTAAGAACCTCAAAAGTATAAATTGCTGGGACTTTCACAAAGGTTTATATGAAGTCACCTCTAAAACATATGACATCAAAGATAAACTTATAGAGAATGGAATACTACTGAAAGGTGAGAGTTTTTTCCCCACTGACGTTGGCGGCAGTGGTGTGAAATTCGTCTACGTTAGAAAACTACCATCGGAAATAGATGACGAGACCCTAAAAAAACTTTTGAAAAATACGGCCAAGTTCTAGCAGTAGTCCGCCCTACCTTCTCAAAATATCCACAAATTGAGCAAGGGGATAAAATGTATATTAAAATGAAACTGACTAAAAGTATCCCAAATTTTCTCATCATCAGTGGCTACACTACACAGTCATGGTCAACTACTCAGGAATGACCAGTCTGTGTAGTAGATGCCAATCAGAAGGTCATACCGCCAGAGACTGTTCCCTAAATAAGTGTGGCAACTGTGCCAAAATTGGTCACTCTCAAGTGACTTGCAATGAACCATGTAAAGAATGTGGTGATTCTTCCCACTGCAAGTTTCAATGTCAAAATTCCAACAATAAAGTTATAGTTTCTGTAGAGGAATTTCCGCCTTTACCTCCCACAAAAGAAGATATCCCTTTAAAGTCTAAACCAAAAGGTTCTTCACCAGTTAAGGAAGTTCCTAAGGCAGAAGAAACAACTTTGCCAGTCATAGAGGAAGAGGAAACTCTTTCTTCTACTCCCATTGTTTTAGAAGTTCCAAACATCACTTCAGACGAAACTCAAATCGCTACCAGTGTACCAGATTTAGATCCTATTAGACAAGAGTATGCGTCAATGTTGGAGGAAATGTTCAACAATCCTAGACCTGACAGTGAGATTGTAATCCTTAACCGCCAGTATGCATTACTGGACGAGTTATTAAAGTCAGAGGAGACGTGTAACAACTTCACAGCTCCAGAAGGTAGTAAGAAGAAAAATAGAAACAACAAATTAAAGTTAATGAAACAATGTTCAGTCATTGTGGATGACATGGCTATCCAAGACTCAGGAAAAGTTGGTCCTAAAAGACCTAGATGAATTAGTGGGGACACAGACGTCTCCAAAAGTTTAGATCAAACTAAGAAGAAATCTAAAATGAAAGTTCAACAATAACTGTACCTTAAAGTAATTTTATTTAGAGTTTTCTTTCTTGTTTCTAACGTTAAGTTGTAATTCAATAATTATTTAAAAGTTAACTTTAAACTGCCTTGCTAAATTTAATTTTTTTTTTCTGTTCCTGCTTTCTTTAGGGGCATCTGTGCATGCTCCTACAGACAACAGGATTAAATTTTTTTGGCTAATAGCAAGGACAGTCAATGAAATGGTATATATACAGAGACAGTTTGTTGCTAAAGTTTATTATAGTTTCTTTCAAAGTTTTTAGGTCATGTTATCTAAAGGTATTACTACACCATCGTAGATGTGGTTTTCTCACCACTCCACGCAAAGTAGATATAGGTAAAATGTCAGGTCATGGTTTAGGGATTATAGAATCCCTTTTCTAATAGTTTACCCACATCTCCAAAGAGCTGTTTAGCTCTTGAACAGAGATGATGACTGGGTAAAAATATCACCAAAGTGATCAACTAGTACTAGTCTGATCTGTTCTTACAACAGTACTGCTAAGGTCGATTAAAGACCAAAACCTCGGACTGGGACAAAGTCAAACTCGTGTTATTTTTTCAGAGGTGTGCGAAGTCTACTCATAGCACAGGCCTATCAGCTTGCAAATTCATTGCTCCCTCTGTACACCATTAGTGTCAGAGGTTATAGTCGGCAGGCTCCACCCGCCAGGTACCAGTGGTGGATGTGTGCAAACACATTTAGGGCAGTGGATCTACAAGTTTAGACCTCGAGGGTCTTCCTCACATTCCCCCCAAAACAAAAAACAGTTCCACCGCCTTGTATAAGGTAGGATTGCCCTACACTTAGGAGGATCTGTACGTACTAAAGGCTGCCTTATATAAAGCCACTTATTTATTAGGTAGTATTTACTTAAGATCCAGACATGTCTACCACTAAGAAATTAAACAGAGACCTCACGGTGAGATATACATATAGGAAAGCTTATCAACCTGTTGAGATTGCTGACGCCATTGTAGACCTTATAGGCGAAGATAATCTTAAGAACCTCAAAAGTATAAATTGCTGGGACTTTCACAAAGGTTTATATGAGGTCACCTCTAAAACATATGACATCAAAGATAAACTTATAGAGAATGGAATACTATTGAAAGGTGAGAGGTTTTTCCCCACTGCCGTTGGCGGCAGTGGTGTGAAATTCGTCTACGTTAGAAAACTACCATCGGAAATAGATGACGAGGCCCTAAAAAACTTTTGAAAAATACGGCCAAGTTCTAGCAGTAGTCCGCCCTACCTTCTCAAAATATCCACAAATTGAGCAAGGGGATAAAATGTATATTAAAATGAAACTGAATAAAAGTATCCCAAATTTTGTCAACATCAGTGGCTACACAGTCATGTTCAACTACTCAGGAATGACCAGGCTGTGTAGTAGATGCCAATCAGAAGGTTATACCGCCAGAGACTGTTCCCTAAATAAATGTGGCAATTGTACCAAAATTGGCCACTCACAGGTGACCTATAAAGATCCTTGCAGTCAGTGTGGGAATTCCTCCCACTCTGAGTACCAGTGCCCCAAAATTAACGCATCACTATTATCACTAGAAGAGTTTCCTGCGTTACCTATGATAAAACAAGCCAGTATTCTCTATAAGTCAAATCAAGAACAAGCTCCCTCTAAGAGTCTCCCTTCGCGGGCAGAAGAAGAACCAATGCTGCACATGATAGAGGAAGAGGAATTTCTTCCCTCTCTTAGTCCTTCTGCTATATAATTTCTTCAAAAGTCTCCACAGTTGATTAAATCCTCTATAATAAGAGCGATATAGATACAGTCCCACCAGTGGAAGAGAGTATTTCACCTTTAAGTGAATTGTCTATAGTGTCTTCAAAAGTCTCCACAGTTGAGGACACTCTCAATAATAAGAACGATATAGCTCCAGACCCCTCAGGGGAAGATGGTATTCCACCTTTAAAAGAATTGCCTAACTCTATAAACACTAAAGAAGAACGTCAACTCTTACTCACTCAAGTTAACATGCTTAAGGACATCATAAAGTCTGAAGATTGTTCTAACGAGACAGTTATTCAAATAAGTCCAAAAGATAAGAAAGTAGACTTGACCAAGCAATGCTTAGTATTGATGGACGATTTGTCCTTTGACATCATTGATGTTGTTGGCCCTAAAAGATCCAGGTCTGTCAGTGGGGACACTGACATTTCCAAATGCCCTGAGCAAGTTAAAAAAAAGCACAAGAAAAAGGTAAAACACACGCTTTCTTAAGTTAAAGTTTTCCCTATTCCGAAAGTTATTTAATTCTTTTCTAAAGTTATTAAACTAATTTTCTTTTAAAATTTAAAAGTTAAATTCTCTTCAGTTAGCTCCTTGCTTAAATTTTATTTTCTTTTTTTTTGCAAATACCCCTGTTCTCTTGAGTGGCGGCAGTTGCATGCTCCTCCAGATTACAGGGCCATTCTCCTCTTTTTTGTCACTAGCGAGGACAGTCAATGAAGTGAAACACAGAGACTGTTAACCGCTAAAAGTTCTTTTAGTCATCTTTAACGTTTAGGCACAACCTACCTAATGGTTACTGCAACCTCGTGAAGGTGGTTTTCTCGCCACCTCACGAAAATGCAGGTATAGGCTAAAATGTTAGTCAGAGGATCTTAGAACCCTCAAGAGTTTACCCACATCTCCAAAGAGCTGTTTAGCTCTTGAACAGAGATGATGACTGTTGCATGCTCCTCCAGATTTAGAAAATGAATAGATATTTTATATCTATTCATTTTCTAAATAGGTGTATGTATATCTGTCTATGCATAGAACTCACTTCCGAAAACGAATAGTGGATTTTTGGGAAACTTGTACGCGATGAACTGTGATTATGGTGTGAACTTACCGGGTTATATTGTGTCGTCAGTCTGGAATTGCTCGGGTCATATCATATTTATATTTATTTACTCTAGTGTTTGTGGGAAGTACGAGTTCGTAGTAGGTGTTCAGTAAATAAGTAGCTTACTTAAACTGAGGAAAACGTTGATACTGATGGCTTAATCCAAACGTTGGACAAAAACCTAACACTCGATCTCCTTAAAAACTACTAAAGAAATTTAAAGTCGAGTGGCCGGGATACTTAAATCTATATTCAGTGACAAATAGTGACCCAGAAGGTAACACATGAGAGCAGAGGAGGAAAAGATAGATTTGATGATGTCCCCACCTACTGAATTTCAAGAAGTACATGCGCGTAAAAAACGCAGAAATAAAGAACTACGCAGAGATGACAAAATGGATGATGACACACCTAATACAGACCCTTCAACCACTGTTAAAGAAAACGTGCCTCCAATCATCCTACGAATCAAAATCAAATAGACAATGCTCAAATCGATCATGAAGGATCAAAATATTGCCTACTCATTGGCTAAAAATATAGATGAGTGCATATAGATTCGGCCTACCACAGTAGGAGATTATCGTCATCTAACCAAAGTAATGGACAACCTCAGCATACAATACCACACATTCTCCCTCAGCTTGAAAAAAAAATCTATAAGTAGTTTTGAGAGAAGTTACCGAAGATATTGAAAACTCCCTTAAAAATATTTATGACTTAACATCGATCTGTGCACTCAGGATAATGCCTGAACCTTTAAGAAAAAGAACATCGGCAGGGCAATGTCAGAAATTACATGGAGAGAACAACCCCCACTAACACCTGTCTCAAGCCTAGAACAACACTGGCCAAATGTACCAACTACAATGGCCCTTATCCTGCAAATTACGAAGGGTGCACCTACTGTCCAAGAAGCAGACTGACAGTAAGAAATAATCAAACATCCTCTCAACCTCGCACTCAGCTTAAGGAAAAAAATCAAGAAGATATTCATCAAATGAACAAAACGTACGCCGAAGCGGCGCGCCTCATGGAAGCAACATGCCAGGATCAAACACATCCGAACCTGACTGCGGTCATTACCGCCTCTCTCGCTACCATGCTTCAAGATTTCAATAAATCAAACTCATCACTAACCTCTACAAAAATATTCCTTCAAGAAATTTATTCTATCCTAAAAGCACTCACTTATGATTAGAAATAAATTTCTGCCACCGCTAGTATAATATATTAAAGTCCAGTAGAGCATATTATTACGAGTTATAATTGGAAGCAACATACCGGTTTTGTATTCTTTGACAAGGCTTTTGATAAAATCTAGCAGTATGATTTGCTTTACAAACTTATCACCACCAACAGATCTATGAATATGATTCGTTTAATCAAGTAATAGCTTACTGAGAGAAAAAAATGCAGGTCAAAATTAATAAAAGAAGCTCTACCCAACGTAGAAGTTTGGATGGAGTTCTACAAGGATACTTACTTGCACGCTTTTGTTTGTAATCTAGATGGCAGAACCCCCACGTCGTCAATCACGGCGTTATATGCAGACGACATTGAAGTACTAGCTAGATGATTCCATCCTCACCTTGTAACCAAAAGACAGCTTGTAAACTTCAAGACAGAATCTAAATAGAAAAATGGTACTCAGACTGGAAACTGCAAGTATACCCCCCGTTTTTTGAGGGTTTACTCTTCATCAGAAGCATAGCATCTCCTAAAGGGGACATTATTCTATCTGGTTCCAAAACTCCATGGCAAGTAGAAACCAAAATATCTCGGGATACTACTAGACAAAAGATTGTGCTTCAACAACCGTATTAGGGAAATCTGTGTCAAAGTATCCAAAACTCTCGCTCAATTCTATCCCTTGATTAATTCACAGAGCAAATTAAATACAAGGAACAAACTATTACTCTACTAGATGGTGATTCGGTTCATAATTTCCTACGCCTCTCCAGCTTGGAGCCAAAGTTAACATACTAAAATTACAACAAGTACCTACGGATGATACTAGATGCTCCATGGTTCAATCGGAAACGAACAGGTGCATCGTGATACCAATACTCTATTTATCTCCTTATTCATTCGCTTTATATATTACAAAGTATTCCTTCGCTTATTCCTTCGCTTTATATAATATATAATATAATATAATTTTATAACATTATGTTATATAATATAATGTTATATATATATATATATATATATTGTTATCTTCTTATTGTGCTATCTTCTTTCGAAGGTCAGCGACCATCTTGGCGAACAAACTGCGCTCTTGTGCTAATCTGAGCAGTTGTGCACTGCTCTTTCCTGTCCACGTCTTGATGTTGTCAAACCATGATATTCTTTTTCTTCCTCTAGTTCCTTTGCCATCAATTCTTCCTATCAAAATAGTTTGTAGAATTTGGCATTTGCTGTTTCTCATGATGTAGCCAAGATATGACGTTTTTCGTTTCTTCATTATTTGTACAAGATGTTTAGCTTTGCCAATGGATTTTAAGACATCTTCATTGGTAATTTTTTCTGTCCATGATATCTTTAGCATTCTTTTGTATAGCCACATCTCAAAGGCTTCGATTTTCTTGATGGTTGTCGCCTTCGATGTCCATGTTTCAACTCCATAGAGCAGAATAGACCACACGTAGCATTTCAGCATTCGGCATCTGACTTCCATGTTTAGGTCTTTATTGCAGAATAGTGTTCTCATTTTCATGAAGGACTACCGTGCAACTTCAATCCTTCTCTTTATATCTATTTCTGGATCCCACCGTTCATTAAGCCAGCAACCAAGATATTTATATCTTGACACTTGATCAATATTTTTCCCATTGAGTGTCAGTTTCATTGATGAGGTCGGATGTTTGCTGATGATCATGTATTTTGTCTTGTTGATGTTTATATTTATTCCCATTCTTTGGCTTTCTATGTATACTCTGTCAATGAGTTTTTGGAGATCCATAATATTATCTGCAATTAGCACGGTGTCATCTGCATATCGAAGGTTGTTAACAATCTTTCCATTTATTGTGATTCCCTCTGAACATTCTTCCAATGCTTTTTTAAAGATTACCTCTGCATATATGTTGAACAGGAGTGGTAAGAGCACACATCCTTGTCTCACTCCTCTTTTGATGTTAATATCACTGGTGGTAATGTTGTCTAATTGAATGGTAGCTGACTGATTCCAATGCAGATTTGTTATTAGTCTTATGTCTTGTTCGTCTACCCTTATTTGTTGAAGGACTTCTATTAAGTTAGTGTGTCTGACTTTGTCGAATGCTTTTTCAAAATCTATGAAACATATAAAGACAGATTTCTGTTTTTCTATGCATTTTTGTATCAATATTTGGGTACAGAAAAGGGCCTCTCTAGTACCAAAACCATTCCGAAAGCCGAATTGTGTTTCACTTAGAGTTTCTTCACTTTTTCTATAAAGGCGATTCTGAATTACTTTCAAAACTATTTTTAATGTTTGGCTCATTAGACTAATAAGGCGGAAGTCACCACAGGAATTCGCTTTGGGTTTCTTTGTGACAGTGATAAATGTAGATTTGAGCCAATCTGATGGAAATTCATCACTTTCATGTATTTTATTAAATAGTTTTTCAAGAAGTTTGATGTGATCTGGTTCTATTAATTTAAAAAATTCTGTTTGCACACCATCTGGTCCACTGGCTTTTCCTGTTTTACTTGTTCGTATAGCATTCTCTATTTCGCATTTCATGATTGCTGGTCCTTGAATGTTATCTTTTATATTTATAGGCTTCTGTCTAGTATCATTGAAAAGTTCTGTTACATATTTTATCCAAATCTGTGCTTTATTCTCTTCCTCTAGAACTATTTTTCCATTTATGTCTCTTAGAGACACTATTTGCTTTTTCCTCAGTTTTCCAGAAATTTCTTTGATTTTCTTGTATAGATTGAAATTATCATGTTTCTTCTGAAGCAGTTCAATTTCAGCGCATAAATTTTTCATCCAATTTTCCTTGGCTTCTTTTATTTTTTTCTTGATGATGCTATGTGTTTCTCTATACCTGGCAAGGTCTTTGTTTGTGTACATTCTTCTTGTATCAATAAGAGAAAGAATCTCATCTGTCATCCATTCCTGTTATTTTATATTATTCACATAATCTACTTCTTCAATACTTGTTGTTACGATGGCATTCTTTAAGCTATTCCAAAGAGATTCCACACTTTTATTTTCTTCTATGTTAATCTGTTGTAATCGCAGGTTAAGCTGTGTCTTGGCACTTTTATTTATGTTCGGGTCTTTCAGTTTTTCTACATCAATTTTCTTTTTCTTCTTTTGTGATTTTTTAGCTGATTTTAATCTAAGACGTACTTCTGCAACTATGGGATTGTGGTCTGATGAGATATCTGCTCCAGGATAAGTCTTTGCACTCTTTATACTACTGTGGAATCTTTTATTTATCAGTATATAATCAATTTGATTTCGGACAATGTTATGTTGGTTATCTTGAGGCGATTTCCAAGTGTACAGTCTTCTGGTTGTAAGTTTAAACCAGGTATTTGCTATTGTTAGATCTTCTTCCTGACAGAACTGGACTAGGCGATCTCCTCTGTCGTTTCTGGTGCCTAAGCCATGTTCGCCAACAATTTCTCCATCACCCCGCCTCTTCCCACTTTTGCATTGAAGTCACCCATCACTATGTTTATATCATGTTTCTTTGTTAGGTTTTTAATCTCTTTTAGGTGTTCATAAAACTCTTCAACATCTTCTTCACTTTTGTCAGCTGTGGGTGCATAAGCTTGGATGATATTTATGTTAACGGGGTTTCCCTTAAGTTGTAACAGCATTATCCTTTCAGAAAATGGAATCCAATATATTACTGATTTATTGATTTCTTCATCTACTATTACAGCTACACCATTTCGATGTTTTATGTTATATAATGTTATATATATATATATGTATGTATGTGTGTATATATATATATATATATATATAAAACATTCCCGTCAGTAACGTGAAGAACCTTTATAAGGTGAGTTAGCCGGTCTCATACGGAGGTAGCGTTTTTTCCACCCGACAGACAAACCGGCCCTGAACACACCTTTATACAGATATAGGCCACCTCTAGATATAAGACGTAACCAACGTATTCCGTAGGTTCCGAATGCCCACACGATAAAATGTGTAGGTATTGTTTTTGCATAGCAGTGGCCTTTCACAAATTTCCGTAACGATTTAGTCTCGCCATCTAGCGAAGAGAAAATACGAAAATCGCTGAGTTATTTTAGTTAACGATGGAAATAGAAATGCAAACTATAACCATGATTATTACAGTATAATTAGTACGGTAACATCCTATTATATAAATTTAATTTTATTAAATCTATTATACTGTCGACATTATTTTATAATAGATTTAAGATTAACATTTATTTTTATAGATTTCACATTACCTCAACTATTCCAATTAAGTGATTATATGCATTATTGCAAAATTAATGATTGTTTTTCCCGGAATGTCCCCAGCAGTCAGCACGGATGCAATAATACCTTCAGATTCTCCAGTCTCAAATGACTAATTCAAATAAATTCGTTATCGTCAACAAAGACTTCTGAAGAAAGACTTCAGAAATAAAATATTAACGTTTAACTTACCAGATAAATTAGCGAGAAAGATTTCTTACTGTGAATCTTTCTTTTCTTTGGTCCAGATCGAAATGCATCCTGCACGTAAGGTAAAAGTCTTGGAGTGCTTGAAGGTCTGCGTATTGATGGCAGTGAAACAATGCAGTGTGATATTATTGTTCCAACTGTAATAACAATCCCAGAACTTCATTGTAATGGGGATTGTTTAAACAGGGACTTTGTTATCTTTTACGAATAGCAGTTGGAAAAGAAAATAGTTTTTATTATTTAATTTTTTTTTATTATTTTTTATCGAATACTAATATTATTTCTCTAAGAGAAAATAAAACTTTTTAATTATATATATATATATATATATATATATATATATATATATATATATATATATATATATATATATATATATATATATATATATATATATATATATATGGGAATAAATTTTTAACTTGGGTATATTGTATATTAGGATAACCAAGCAATTTTATATGCTTGGTTATTTTAGCTCCTAATCCCAAGTATGCAAACAATTAAGTTTGCGCCTGAAACAAAGTTCAAGTCTAAAGATGGTACAACACCAGGGCAACTCATTGTAAAGGTGGTTAAAGCTTTGATCACTATTCTTAGTATTTTCCCATAATGTAAAGCACATCTCACTAGAAGATGTATACTGCAATGCATTATGGGTGGGGTCACTACCCAGACCGGTTTCGACCTTTTTTGAGGTCTCCTCAGTGAGTAGCTAGACCCTAAATACCAAGGTTTTAGTAATACAAAGCCTTATCAACTTTACCTATATAAGTTGCAACAAGGTGTATTAAGTTTTAATAAAAATCTCTGGAGGAGATATTGATGGGAATATACCCAAGTTAAAAATTTATTCCCATCAATATCTCCTCCAGAGATTTTTATTAAAACTTAATACACCTTGTTGCAACTTATATAGGTAAAGTTGATAAGGCTTTGTATTACTAAAACCTTGGTATTTAGGGTCTAGCTACTCACTGAGGAGACCTCAAAAAAGGTCGAAACCGGTCTGGGTAGTGACCCCACCCATAATGCATTGCAGTATACATCTTCTAGTGAGATGTGCTTTACATTATGGGAAAATACTAAGAATAGTGATCAAAGCTTTAACCACCTTTACAATGAGTTGCCCTGGTGTTGTACCATCTTTAGACTTGAACTTTGTTTCAGGCGCAAACTTAATTGTTTGCATACTTGGGATTAGGAGCTAAAATAACCAAGCATATAAAATTGCTTGGTTATCCTAATATATATATATATATATATATATATTAGTGCAATACCTGCTTCGAAACATTCCTCACGTAACAAAGCGCAGTCAGTCTGTATTCAAAGGAGATGACAGGACCCAGCTGTGCCAAGAGAATGATCCCCATACCAGAGTGTATGAGGATTATTTCGGCATGTCGTTGGTCATTAACAGGATCAGTGGTCATAAAGTTTTGGCTGGTGTATTGGGATGGTGGGAGTGAGATTATGACGTATATTCATGTTCTTACACTTAAGAATTAACATTAGAGATATAAAATAAAGCAAAATGTCTTATAATCATTATATGGTATCATTTTCTCAGAGTAAACAAATAAAGTACTAAGCATTCTCTACTGATTGTTAAAAATAAATGAGCACTTGTAAAAAATCTTGCGCTGTGCATTGTAATACTTTGTTAGAAATTAAATTCTAACTAAAGAAAAAAAAAAGAATAGTAATAATAGCTCGTTTACGGAGATCTATCTACTGTATCCATTGCAGGCAATTCAGAATCCAAATATTTATTAAATAAATAAATATTTTAATAAAAATAACTTTAGTTAAAATGTATTATATAATATATGCTAATTTATAATCAGCGTTTAATGTATCTGCAAATAAATCCTTCATACACCCTTTCAAAATAAGAATGTAAATAGTATTTATTGAAAAAAAAAACAAACTATATGTATATATGTATATATATATGTAGGATGTAGGAAGTATTTTTACCTTGGGTATAAATATGTTAAAGATACCAAGTAATTTTAAACCTGGTTTTTTACTCCATTTCCCAAGTAAACAAACAGACTAAAAGTCAAGTTTGCGCCTGCAATTGATGCAAGTCTATCTGATCCCACAGGTAGTGCAGGATCAGGGCAACTCGTGGCAAAGGTGGAACAAGCTCCGATCACTAATCTTAATATTTACCCTTAATGCCAAAACACATCTCCAAGAAGGGGATATATGATGTTTTGTATTAAAGGCAAGGGGCCACTACCCAGACCGGTTTCGACCTTTATTGAGGTCTCGTCAGTGGGAGCTAGGCTAGAAATATGTATATATATATATATATATATGTGGAAAAAGTTTTTTGGAACTATATGTGACCAAAGTGTTTTGGAACTACAGTACTATTATTCAGGAAACTTTAAATGAAAATTTTCTGCTTCCTATGCTGGTAGATCGATTTGATCTACGGGATATTTATATTGGGATCTGGGATCCACTTCTCAAAGTTTATTCTAACAAGATTATTATCCCTTTTCAAACATGACAAAACCTCTAAATGAAACCATATTCGAAGAGGTATACAGAGAATTTCTAAGATTACGAAAATTATTGAGCGACAACTGGCCAACGAAAGTAAAGCAGTTCGACAAATTCCCGCTACAGCAGTCACAGAAGACAGGATGGATGATTTAAATGACGGAAGTATGCTGATTCAATCAGAATTAGGCACTCCAATTCTGATTCTGATTGGAGTGTCTAATTCTGATTGAGTCAGAAATAGACACTCCAAAGGAAAATCTCCTCTACTGCAGACGCACCCAAAACAGCGGAAATATAACCAGATATTGAACCTAAAGAAAGGGTACCCCCCACCAAGTCTTCCTAAGAGCCAAAGAGCATTGGGCATCTGTTACAACTCCACTGAAATCTTTAGATATCACCTTCACGAAAGCTACAAACACAGAAGAAGGGATACGTATACAACCAAAAACGTCCTCAGACTACAGACAAATAACCAAATTCCTAGACAACAACAACCTGCCATACGACACATTTGCACTCAACAGTGAGAAGAATCTAAAATTGGTATTAAGAGGAGTAACTGAAACAATATAAATAGAAGAAATCACAGCAGACCTCCAATTTAAGGGATTTAACCCAATCAGAGTCAGCCGAATGCGGAGAGCTGATAAAACACCCTATCTCCTAATTCTAGTGGAAATAAGTAAAGAACAAAAACATATATGCAATCTCCAAACCATCTGTGATCTAGTCATAAACGTTAAGTCATTGAAACATAAATGAACTACAACCCAATTTCATAGATGCCAGAAGATTGGGCACTCACAACGATGCTGAGGCTGAATTTCGTTGCGTGAAATGGGCAAACACGCAACAAATGAACGCCAAAAACCCCGCTCACGTTCAGCAAAGTGTGCAAATTGCGGAGGACTACACCCTGAAAACTATAGGGGCTGTATAGCATTTCCTCAAAACCAAAAGACACCACTCAAAACCAGTAAACCTATACAAGAACGCACGTCCTCCCATCAAGCCATAGTCTCCACAACGGATGGAGATCGTATGCTGAAGTCACAAGATGAACCTTCGAAAAATACACAAAACCAAATCAGTCACAGCAAACCTACAAACCTATCGTACAGAACATAAGAAGCCACATAGGTGAAATGCTTGCTGAACTCCGACGAACCAACTCAACTCAAGAAGCCAAGGATATCATCTTAAGGCACACACAGTCATTCCTTGTTGGAATCATTAATGGATAAGATAGAAAGAAAGCCAAAATCACTACACATTGTTAGCTGGAATGTAAACGGTCTATCAAATAAATTACAGGAGCTGCAGGAGTTTACAGCAGAAACCCAAACAGACATCATCCTCATAAATGAGTCACATCTTCGTCCAAGCGACAAGATCAGAATTAATAGTTATAGCACTTACCGTACAGACAGATCCTATGCCAGAGGTGGAGGCACCGCCATCTTTGTCAAAAGAAACGTAAAATATAATTCAATAGCCGAACCCCAAACAGAACACATGGAGGACTAGGGGACATCCATGGAAACTGGGCAAAAGTGTGGTTAGTAAAGGTGTTAGAGCTGGGTTCTTTACTTTTAGAGTAGTGAATGAGTGGAATGCGCTCCCTGAGTCTGTAGTGGATGCTGTGACAGTGAATGAGTTTAAGGCGAGGTATGATAGATACTGTATGAATGTCAGATAGTTGTGATGAATATGATTTGGGGCCTCCCTCGATGAGTCTAATGACTCCCTGGAGTAGCCCGTAATAATAGTAATAATAATAATAATAAAAAAAACTACAGCAATAGAAATATATATGGAAAACACAAGCAGCATTACGATATATGCAGCCTACAACTCCCCCAAATAAAAAACTCCTTGAATCTGACTTAAATGTGATACTAAATACAGGCAGAGCAGTGATTACAGCCGGAGATTTCAGTGCCAAACATTCAGTCTGGAATAGCCGAAACTCTAATATTAACGGAAGAATACTAAACTCTTATACTACTTCACGAAATATAATAGTGATAGAACCACTGAACCCACACATTACGGAGCAACCGGACGTCCTGCTGCACTAGATATAGCTAAATTAAAAAACATAGCTCACAGCTATCAGATACAAGCAATCAACGACTTAAGTTCTGATCATAATCCCATCACATTACATCTAGGCACCATACAAGATTTAACGGAAAACACCACCACATTTACAAATTGGAAACAACTTCCCTCAGCCTTCCAGGAAACCCTTAGTCCAATACTGCATATAACATCCACCGAAGATGTAGAAAAAGTAGTGAAAACTCTTGAAAAACAACTACTGACAGCGATAACACAGGTAACAAATATAACCAAATGTTCATCATCAAATAAATTCCCAGAGGATACAAAACGTCTTATCCAAGAGAAAAACAGATTAAGAAGACAATATCAGAGAACAGTGGACTCAGCGGATAAACAAGCAGTCAATAGAGCAACAAACTAGGTTCAATATGCCCTAAAGGGCCACCGTAACCAACTCTGGAATAACGAAATTCACCAAATAAACACAGAGGATCGGTCAATATGGAGAATGATGAGATTACTCCGTTTGAAGCGTTTTACACATCCAACAATCCAAGGTAAATATAGTGTTGCATACAACGATGAGGAAAAAGCAGAAGCATTTGCAAACAGTTTAGAAAAACAATGCAGCCCCAATTATATCAATATAGATATAAATTTCATAAGTAAAATTCACACCCAAGTGCGTAAAATAACTCAAAACGCTTCACTCCAATCGAACAACAAATCCGTGTCACCAACAGAAATATATGAGATCTTAAGAACACTAAATAACAAAAAGGCTCCGGGTCCGGATGGAATAACAAATAAGGTGCTCAAGCTACTTTCCCGTAAAGGGGTTACGCATCTGGTAGCCATCATTAAATTCATCCTCCAGCTAAATTATTTCCCAGAGCGATGGAAACATCGCTTTATAAAATATCCACATCTACATCCACACCCTGCCATCAGACCTTGATTCATCGCTACAGACCACCGTTTTCCACGGGTCAGTTATTCAGCTGACAAGAGCTTTTTGCACCAGGCCAGACGAGCGTCCTTGTTCGTTGTTGTGATGTTCTGCTTGTGTGCCGCTGCTCTTCCGTGGAAACCCAGTAAATGGAGTTCTTTTCGTACAGATTAGTGCTCAACATGGTGTTACTGGCGCACTGGAACTCATGACGGATGATCTGTGCCGGAGTTTGCGTGCCACCCGTTTTAGCACCCTCCTGTCCCTGTCAGTCATTTTCAGCAGCTGTCCTGGGTATTTTCCTGCACTAGTGATGCCAGAACGTATCCATTTGTTGATCACATCGCCAGCCTTTGATTTGGATGCTCCAGTTGAGCGGCAATGGCACGTATATTCTTTAGGTTTTAGAGAATGGCTCAAAGATTCCTTGTGCCAGATTCTTGTTATTATAAGAAATTTATCTTTTCACCAATTCTCGTTCGATACTATAGTTTGTCAGCTCTTTAATGTCTTTCAAAAATGCATGTATTTTGAGAAAGAACCTAATTATACGCACGTTTATCATCAGTTTTTAATCTGAGGCGTATAGCAATGCCCATCAGCTCTGATGGGCATTGCTATACGCCTCAGAGTAAAAACTCGATTCGCTTTATTATCATTATTATTTTTTTATTATTATTTTGAAGGGGCCATTTCTAAGACAGAATCTGTTGAATATATGAGTATATACACCCCAACGTTCTACTTCTGCCTTTGAGTCATACTTAAAGCTATTTCCATTTATCTGCCAATCTCTTTGATTAGATCAATCTGCAGAAAGGGCGTCGAATGGAAATGAATGAAATGTTTTAATCCGCTAATCTCCTAATTATTCATAAAATGAGAAAATGCTTTTATATAAATATGATAAAACTTTAAACTGTATAAAATGTACTTTAATTTATAAAATTTCGAAGTAATTTTAACTTATCCTTAAGATAACGATAACGGGGAAGATGAAAAGCATTCTTGCTTCGCCCCTTTAAGCCAGTCTTTATAAGGACTATATAGATATATAAGGTGTATCTGTAGTCATGAATCGACCGTGAGATGCGGTGATTAATACCCTTGGTGGGTAATGGATGGCAATGCTGAAGCTAATGAAGTTCTAACTGAGGCTCGGCTATTGCTGTTACCCTCCTGCCATGATCAGAGCTTTAATTTAATAGCTCAATAACACCTTATCCCTACACTGTCCTCTACAGATAACGGGGAAGATGAAAAGCATTCTTGCTTCGCCCCTTTAAGCCAGTTCTTATAAGGACTAATAAATAGCAAGATGTAATTTTGTTAATTACTGTGCTTTTGGCTTTCCATTTTGGTTGCGAATGATCGTTTTGTGTAACCTTATACGATGCTAGTTAAATTTCAACTTTAGAGTTGTTTTTATGCTCTTTATCTTCAGATTTAAATTTATTTACCCCTTTTGTCATCGTTCAGAGAGAAGAAATATTAGCTGAGTTAAAAACGAAGGAGATTAATATTATTGACAGAATTTAGTGATTGAACAATTGGTAAAATCACACAGTATGTTGAAAAAATCGAAGGTTCGGTAAAAGTAGCATACACCCCACATCTCGAGTTTGTTATTGGTCCACCGCCGATTATGGAAAAAAAATGGAAGGATTTTAGTATCATGGACTAAGCGTTAAAATAAAAACAAACAGTCCTATTTCAACTTCAGTGTTGAAGAAAAAACTCCAAAGCATTCATCCGTCTTTTAAAAGGAAGATTGTGATGACTTCCACATCTACGAGCATCTCCAACCTCTCTGAAGTCAACTCATTTATAACATATTCTTCGCCTCATCTAGCGGATTCAAATTTAGTTCTTACCAAAGAGGTATTCCAACTTCCAAGAGGGCGCGCTGATGCAATAAGAGCTCCTCACGAATGTCACGAAAACTAATTGTCGCTTCAGAGGGTTATCGGACTGTTTCTGTACATTGAAATAAATGTTGATTGCAATGTTTACAAGTAACAACTAATATGGTTTAATATATACATTGACAAGACAAGCTTATTTCCTTAAGGAACACCCGTGATATGAAGACACTGGCTTTTTCCTGTGATTTTAATGAATAAAATATTATTAAGTAAATACTGTATATTCAAACATACCTTGGGACACATTTGGAGTACTTGTGCTCATGTGTTGCTAACTTTAAATTCGGAACATGAACTCAGAAGACACATTGTTGATATGAATAAAATTATAAAACCGAACACCACGAAAGAATAAATAACAAGGGAATTAAAATGGAAATGTGAAACACAACGACAATTAAAAATACATAAAAAATTTAAAACCAAAAGGAATAAATAATGCGGTGACATAATGGAAGAAAATGAATAAAATAAAAATGTTCCATTATGACGTCTGACCTTTTTCGACTTTGCCGTCGTCCAACTCAAATCCACGAAGCAGTTTTGAGATGGAAACCACTGATTTCTGCGAAGAAGCGGAAAGTTTGTCTACAGTGGTTTCAGGAGCACCGTGAAAGGACACTGGAAGACTGGAAAAAGTTTTCTAGTGAACCTAGCTTGGCTTGTAAACGCTACTCAACGTTCAGGAGGTGGTGTCATGGTCGTGGGGAATGTTCTGTTGGTACAGAATGGGTCTCCTGATAATGCTGGGAGGTCAGTTATCCTCCTATTGTCAATCAGGTCCATTCTGCAATGGACCAGATTACTGACTTTTTATCCAGCAAGTGATGGTTGTTTCGTAGACGACAATACTACTGTCCATCTTGCAAGAATTAGTCAGCAGTGGTTGAGCGAGCATGGCAGCGATTTCGGACATCTTCCATTACTACCACAAAGTCAGGATCTGAACCCCATTGAGAATGTGTGGGACATGTTAGAAAAACTGACCCCAGAGCAAAAGTCCTCTTCCGTCAAATCTAAGCCAGTTAAAGGACTGTCTATTGAATGCCTCGCATGTTGTAGACGTAGATACAATCCAAACTGGAATCTATGCAAACAGCAAATCCATGCTGTAATTCGGAACTAAAGGAGTTCCAACACAGTATTAAAAAATTAAAGTTTCTAATTCAGTAACTGGTATGTACAGAATTCCAGTTTTAATAATACAAGAAAAAAATATAACACGTGGAGAGAGAGAAAGAGAGATACAAAATCATAAAATGCAAGAAAATTATTTTAATAAGTTTATAAAATTAACAGAAAATAAATGCCGTTGTACGCTATTTTTTATTTCTTTAAAAGTTTACCTTTTATCTGTTTTTCAATGGACAGTATGTTTTTTTTGTTTCATGTGAACGAACGCTATAATTTTAACACATATGTACATTAAGGAGAAAAATTCATATATAATTTCAGCAATCTATAATAGACGGGAATATCAGATGAGAATCCTTGGTGGGAGTACGGTCTTATGAAAAAAAAATGTTCTTCCTCCTCCTCCTGTGATGACCAGAATTATGACATCCAAATATGGTTAATACCGAATGTTCATTCAATTCCCTCCTACCCAACTTTATTATTATCGTGTCAATATAATGGCATTGCACAGGAAGTGAAATCACGCTGTTCCTAAAAATGATGCTAATTTCTGAAGAATAGCGTTTTGTAAGTGATTTTTCATTCATACTTTAAGTTTATGATTATGATTATGATTATTATTATTATGAAAATGCACGTGAATTAGCTTTTTGTTTTCACTTGATGAAAAGCACGCATATTTTAGAAACAGAAGGGAAACAACATAAATATTGGATGGCAATTTTTTAAAGGTAGTTTGAAAATTTATTTCAATTAACTTAATATTGAACCGGAGATATAAAGTACATATATTTTAATAAATTATAGTAAAAAAGTTCTGCAAATTGATTACGAACGATAAAAGACTGTGTGAGTATTCGAAGCATTTTAATAAGGAAAAAATTTAAATAATGTTTACTATTGAAGTATAAACAAAATTAAGTTCAGAAGAGAGTCTTCTAAGAGTTACATCATGTGCGACGACTGAAGCTTAAAAAAGTATCTCCTTCAGTTCAAAAACACTTGCTTTAGATGGCTGTAAGTAGATTGCTTCTCATTGATAAATCCAAGAAGAAATCAATCTATTCATTGTGGCCTTCACCCGAATTACTTCTTCCATTAGAGTCGTATCCGACTCTACCATCAGACTTACGCACTCCACCAGAGCTGCATCCCTCACCAGAGTAAGAGTGATCAGCAGCTAAATCACCTCCTCTTTTAGAGCCAATTCCACTTGCACTAGCCAAATCTTCCTTACCAGAGTTAATTTCTTTAAGAGTAGAATCACCTCCTGCTCCACCAGAATCACCTCCTGTGCTGGAATCGTAGCCTCCTCCACTTGAGTTAGAGCATCCTACACCAGAATCACCTCCTCCACTAGAGTCATTCAGACCGCTCTCAGAATTACCTCCTCTTTCCATGTGATCGGAGTGCAGTTCAACGGCATCAGCGTCATCTTCCTTTGCTACGTGGACGTTGTCTTTACTAGAGTACTTGTTGTGCACGATATCCGGCAGTGAAGATTTCTTTACCAAAACAAGTCCTGCGAAATCTCCATTTTTGTTAATCTTCTTTCCAGATACCTTGCATTTCCTTTTGTAATACTTGCAGAAACAGACGAGTATTACGATTGCGCACACAAAGCATACACCAAAGAAGAATGCAATTAGAAATATTGTATCGGGCTCCATGATTTTTTTCAGAAAGATAACTCGAAAATTGGAGATGTGGACCAGTTCATCGTAAAACTGTAGAAGTCTTCTGCGACAGAAATCTGTAAAATAAAATTAATATATAAAAATAATATCAAGTAATAAAAATTTAATTTTAATATCGCAAAAAACTGCAAATAAACTGATATCAGAAAACATTAAGTTTTGCTGGATTATTTTAAATAAATGAAAGGGAAAAAATTACATATGCGTCTAATCCTCAAAACTTTCTATCTGACAAAGTTTTTATTTATATTTTCCTTTTTATGGCAACTATACAGTGAAGTTTATTCCACTGAAAATGCTCCAGTGGATCTACATTTACAATGGATACTATCGCGGGAAAAAAGACAAAGAAAGAAACGTGTCTTGAAAATTTGATTACTTGGAAGTGATAAATATACATCGTTATTAACGTGGTTGACATAATTTAATCTCTTATGATGAAAAGAGAGGTTAACAATAAATTAAGGTTTTCCGTTTTAGGCTTATGTTCTGTAAAGAGTTTGTTTTGTTCTTGTTGGTAATGCTTATTTGATCGATTTTCTATCAAAATATTTCTCTTTCATTTAAATAAAAAATGTGGGGGTGATTTTAGAAGTACAGATCTAGAATACAAAATGACATTCAATCCACTCACAACCCAATTATAATCATGATTTGAAGTCCGACAATAATGTAATTAACAATGCATAAGCATTCTTAAAATATAATATATAATACAAGAACAGGCATGAACTTTGAACTTAATTGGTTGATGGACGGAGTCCTTGACTCTTTATCCCTTCATCTGGATTTTAGATTGTGGGTGATGAGATTATTGTGGGTAATTTACCCACTCATTGTGAGCATTGGGGCTGTATCAGCTTTCTCTTGCGATGGAGGGTTTCGGTTTTTTATGTTTGAAACGATCTGAGGGCTTGTAGTCCGCTGCCTGTCGAACTAGCTGATTTGGGTGATTGTCCGTGATTGTGAAGAATTTCTCTGCAATGCTTGTCATGTAGGTCTTAATATCTGGAAGATTGGCTTCTTGATGTAACTGGATGTTTCTGATGAATCATGGGGCATTAAATGCCATTCTTAGGCATTTATTCTGTATTATCTGAAGTCTGTTGATGTTGCTTTTAGTCGTGTGACCCCAGGTTGGAGAGGCATAAGTTAGTTGCGGTCTGATTACCGATTTGAAAAGGAGGATTTTGTTGCTTATGCTTAGGAAGCTGTTCCTATTCAAAAGTGGATATAGCTGTGCTATAGTCTGACTTGCCTTAGTGGCAACACTATCCATATGTGACTTGAAGTTTAGACGTCTATCAAGATGAATTCCCAGATATTTGGTAGAATTGCGCCAAGGGATGATTTTACCAAACATTTGTATGCTTGTATTCGGTTCTGCTTTACGTCTGGTGAAAAGTACTGCAGAGCTTTTGTTTGGATTAATTGCGATACGTCACTTGGTGTACCAATCCTCCAATTCATTGACTGCTCTCTGCAGCTTGATTGTGGCCAGGTGTGGACGGAGGGATCTGGTTATAATGATTGTGTCGTCGGCATACAAAGCGGTGATAGCTGTAGACAGTTTGGGGAGATCTGCCATGTATATGGAGAAGAGTAGGGGAGATAGTAGAGAGCCTTGAGGTACTCCGGCCGTGATTCTCCTCTCTGTGGATCTGATACCGTTGAGTTTTATTTTAAATTTTCTGTTGTGTAGATATGACTTGATAAGTAGCACTAGTGGCAATGGAATACCAACTTCGTGTAGTTTAAAAATTAGTCCATGATGCCACCCTCTATCAAATGCCTGAGTGATGTCTAGAAAAACTGCGCCAGTGTGTTGGTGCCATTCATACCCTTGGGTTATATGTTCGATAACTCTGTAAATTTGTAGCGTTGTGGAGTGATATTTCCTAAAGCCGAATTGTTCATCTTGAATTATATGGTTGATATCTGTTGCCTCTTGAACCGGTGTGAGAATAGCACGTTCGGCTATCTTACCTATGCATGAAAGAAGGCTGATTGGTCTGTAATTTTCAGGAAACTGTGTATTTTTTCCAGGTTTGGGAATTAGGAAAACGTCGGCAATTTTCCATCGTTGTGGGAAATAATTTAGCCGGAGGATGGCATTAATGACGGCTACTAGATGCATAACCCCTTTGCGAGGAAGTAACTTGAGTACCTTATTTGTTATTCCATCTGGACCTGGAGCCTTTTTGTTATTTAGTTTTCTTAAAATCTCATGTACTTCTGTTGGTGACACGGATTTGTTATTGGATTCGATTGAGGCATTTTGAGTTATTTTACGCACTTGGGTGTGAATTTTACTTATGAAATTTATATCTGTATTGATATAGTTGGGGCTGCATTGTTTTTCTAAACTGTCAGCAAATGCTTCAGCATTTTCCTCGTCGTTGTAGACAACATTAGATTCACCTTGGATTGGAGGAAATGTAAAACGCTTTGAACGGAGTGATTTCATCATTTTCCATATTGATTAATCCTCTGTGTTTAATTGGAGAATTTTGTTATTCCAGAGTTGGTTACTGTATTCCTTTAGGGCATATCGAACCTGGTTTGTTGCTCTATTCACTGCTTGTTTATCCGCTGGGTCCATTGTTCTCTGATATTGTCTTCTTAATTTATTTTTCTCTTGGATAAGACGTTTTATATCCTATGGAAGTTTATTTGATGGTGAACATTTGGTTATATTTGTTACCTGTGTTAGAGCTGTCAGCAGTTGTTTTTCAAGAGTCTTCACTGCTTTTTCTACATCTTCAGCAGATGTTATATGCGGTATTGGACCAAGGTTTTCCTGGAAGGCTGTGGGAAGTTGTTTCCAATTTATAAATGTGGTGGTGTTTTCTGTTAAATCTTATATGGTTCCTAGTTGTAATATGATGGGGTTATGATCAGAACTTAAGTCGTTGCTTGCTTGTATCTGATAGCTGGCGCTATGTTTTTTAATATAGCTATATCTAGTACATCAGGACGTCCGGTAGCTCCATAATGTGTGGGTTTCTGTGGGTCCTATTACTGTTATTTTTCTTGAAGTGGTGTAAGAGTTGAGTATTCTTCCATTAATATTTGAGTTTCTGCTGTTCCAGACTGAGTGGCATTAAGATCTCCGGCTATAATCACTGCTCTGCCTGTATTTAGTATCACCTCTAAGTCAGATTCAAGGAGTTTTTTATTTGAGGGGTTGTAGGCTGCATATATCGTAATGCTGCTTGTGTTTTCCATATATATATTTCTATTCCTGTAGTTTCCATGTGTTCTGTTTGGGGTTCTGCTATTGAATTATGTTTTATGTTTCTTTTCACACAGATGGCAGTGCCTCCACCTCTAGCAAAGCATCTGTCTATACGGTAAGTGCTATAACCGTTGATTCTGATTTTGTCACTTGGACGAAGATGTGTTTCATTTATGAGGATGATGTCTGCTTGAGTTTCTGCTGCAAACTCCTGCAGCTCCTGTAATTTGATAGATAAACCATTTGCATTCCATGAAACAATTTGTAATGATTTCGGTTTTCTTTTAGACTTATCCATTAAGAATTTCCATAAAGAGTGATTGTGTATGCCTTAAGATGATATCTTTGGCTTCTTGAGTTGGGTTGGTTTGTCGGAGTTCATCAAGCATTTCACCTAAGTGACTTGTTATGTTCAGAAGGATAGGTTTGTTGGTTAGCTGTGACTGCTTTGGTTTTGGGTCTTTTTGGAAGGTTGATCTTGTAACTTCAGCATACGATCTTCCATCCGTTGTGGAGACTATGGTTTGATGGGAAGACGCTTGTTCTTGAAGAGGTTTACTGGTTTTGAGTTGTAATTTTTGGTTTTGGGGAAATGCTATACAGCCCCTATAGTTTGCGGGGTGTGGTCCTCCGCAGTTTGCACACTTTGCTAGAAGTGTACGAGGTTTATGGCATTCATTTGATGCATGTTTGCCACCACATTTCACGCAACGAAATTCAGCCTTGCAGCATCGTTGGGCATGCCCAATCTTCTGGCATCTATGGCACTGGGTTGTAGTTGATTTATGAAAAGTAGAAAGTAAGATAGTTTGGTGTTCAGACTGGTTTAAATTTAACCTTAAATTGGCAAGGGCGGTAAAATGTTTAAAATTTCAATTGTGACCGAGCAGTAAACTTTAACTTCGATTTAACGTATTGGCTAAGTTAACCACCTCTCCGGCATCTTTGAATCTAACAAGATTTTTTTTAGCATGAAAGAGCAAGGGAAGAAGAGACTGCTTTACTACGAGGGGGGATGGATGAACATTCTGAAAGCTATAAATAATCGAAGAAAATTTCAAGTTATTTTGGATTTTTTTTTGCTAAGAGAACTGACACTTCGAAAATGACGATTTTGGTTTCGCCAAGAGATTTTGAAATTGGATACCAGCGATTACTGTTCGTGTCATTCAGTATCTGAAGAAGAACCTAACTCCACAGGCCATCCACGAGTAGACACCGTATACATGTATTGGGGAAGGATTCCCCATCCACGTGAACAACAGGGAAGAAGTAGGTAACAAAATTCTTCCTGGGTGCGAGTCGCTTGTGATGACCTTCGCTTCAGTCTTCCGTCGATTGTCACACCAGAAGAAATAAGGGAAAATTGCTTAGATTTGAAATGCTAGATGACTCATCGCGAAGCACATCACCACTTCTATAGATCTTACAAGAAATAAAAATGTAAACATATTTACGAGTATCAATCTTTTTGCCTTTTTTTTTTTGTTTGTTTTCCTTCTGTGTGTCAAAGCAGAATTCGAATCAAGGTCTCTTAGCTAAATAATTATTTCGGTTATGGTTTTGGTATCAATGGGCATACAACTTATTGTAGTTTGTTGTTTAAAACATTGGAGGCTGCGAGCTTGAATTTTTGCCGTAACTGATCTATCTGAAGTCAGATTGTTTGTAGCTCAGATGATGACCGGTTGAAAACCTCTTTCACCTTAACACCTCACCATTTGTAAAGCTATTTCAAGGTGAGTTGAATGGTTTCATAAAGGTTTTTCGTACTTGAAACTTAGGTTTTTTTCATCGGGCAAAACAGACAAACCGATCTCAAGAACACACGCAAATAATAACATATATACCTCATAACGTTAGCTCCTTTGGCCGTAATCCTAAATAACCTACCAAATAAAGAATTTTTAAAATTTTTAGAATGGCCCATGACAAAAAACCACATGCGTTTCCCCCCACTTTGGAACCTCTGGTAAAGTGGCTACTAGCAGCCGAAATTAAATACAGTTGACCCTTGAACAACGCCGGGGTTAGGGGCGTAAAACCACCTCGTTGTTCGAAAACCCGCGTATAACTTTTGACTCCCCAAAATTTATACTGTTAATCGCCTACTGTTGACGGGAAGCCTTACCGATAATATAAACAGTCGATTAACACATATTTTGTATGGCATATATGTATGCATTATACACTACATTCTTACAATAAAGTAAGTGAGGGGGAAAAATGTTTTAAAAGAAAATCATAAGGAAGAGAAAATATATTTACAGTACTGTACTGTGCTATTTATTGATAAAACCTAAGTTCACAAGATGAAGGGTATGTCTGTCAGTACCGACCTCAATATTGTCTTATATGATACAAAACATTGTAGATGTTACACGTATTGCTAGCACTAGACATCGAAAATGAAAAGATAACGTGAAAAAGAATTTACTCATATGTATTTACATGTATAACGATTCATGCATTGATAACGAAGAAGCAGCAAGATGGTTGCTTTTTGGTAGACTAGCCTATACACTAATGAATGAATTGTTATAAAATTTTTATTTTATGCTCAATTAATTAAATTTAGTTAATTAATTAGCATAAAATAAAAATATATCCACCTTTATGTTTGTTTACATTCTCTCGACTGCCAATGGCCATGTACGGTCTGTAAGTGTTTGTGTGAATAAGTTTTGATAAATTAAAAAAAAATTATAATAGATTTCTAGTCTGTTTTATCATTTACTACCATCAAATATACACTCTCTGTCCAAAACGAAACCGAACTTTTCGAAAATAGAAGAAACTAGTGGGTCCAGCTGTTGTATCTTTTTGATGTCGAAATCGGCAACCTTCATTTGTTAACTTTATGACATTTGTTTCATTAGAAGCCGAGTTATAGTGCCAAGAGTGACAGTGTGTTTTGACGAACGGTCGGAAAATGAGTTTCAAACAGGGAGCTGCGATTGACTTTTGTGTAAAACTTCGTAAACGTTTTACCGAAACGCATCAAATGCTTCAAAAAGCATACGGTGATGAATGCTCATCCCGTACTCAAGTTTACGAGTGGTTTAAGCGATTTCAAAGTGGTCGTGAGACGCTTGAGGACGACGAAAAGCCGGAACGTCCAAAAACTGGAACTGAGCGAAGTTAACAGCTAAAAAAGTGCGTGATTTCATCAAAGAAAACCCGACATCGTCCGTGAGATGGATTGAAGATGAATTGGGGATTCCAAAATCAATTGTGCACAACATTTTGACCGAGAGTTTGGGCCTTCATAAATTGAATTTCCGATTTGTTCCCCACAAGTTGACCGACGACCAAAAAATGTATAGAATTGAACACTGCAAGGACCTCATTAAACTCGTAAGGACTCAAACTTCCTTGAAACGATCGTTACTGGTGACGAAACGTGGTGTTTTGAGTATGAGTCCAAAACAAAGCGCCAGAGTGCTGAATGGAGACCACCAGGAGGGGCATCCGAAAAAAAGTCGCTTGGAGAAGTCAAAAGTAAAGACAATGCTGATTTGTTTCTACGATTCCAAGGACATTATCCACAAAGAATTCGTTCCTCCTGGCCAAACGATGGTGAGTTTTATCTTGAAGTTTTGAAGGGATTGATAGCGAGAATTCGTCGCGTACGGCATGAATATCGTGACGACCGATCGTTCGTCAAAACACGCTGTCACTCTTGGCACTATAATTCGGCTTCTAATGAAACAAATGTCAAAAACAGTCGACACAATACTAATTAAAGTTGCTGCTTTCGACGTCAAAAAGATACAACAGCTGGCGCCACTAGTTTCTTCTATTTTTGAAAAGTTCGGTTTCGTTTAGGACAGAGGGTGTATATTCATTCTACAGTTGACCCTTGAAGAACGCGGGTTTGAACTGCTCGATCCACTTATACGCTTTTTTTTAATGCATTCATGACTTAGCTAACTTTTTCTTAATTTTGTCGATATTTGTAAGCTACGCGGTTCGTCTGCAATTTTTTCAAATTGTCGTAATCTCTAAAAAAATTTCCAATATATTTATTCAGAAAAAAAAAAAAACTTGTATAAGTGGATTCGTGCAGTTCAAACTCGCGTTTTTCAAGGGTCAACTGTACGATGCATACATCAGCGGGTCAGTTTTCTTGGTGGGGGAGATGAGTTGATGAAAAGGAGGCGCTACAATCGATTCACAATGAGTTTGTATTTAAAGTAAAGCAAGTACATTATAATGAATTCAATTTTGTGTTGCGGAAGGCAAAAGATACTGTCCATCAGTTAAACAGCAAATTTTCAGAGATAAGAATTATAAACATAACAGTAAAAAAGAAGTGCATATTTAATACGATTATAATCACTTTAACTAAATGCAGATGACTTGCAAAATTTAGGTAAGCTGAGACAGCATATATGAAGATTTCACCGCAAATTTCATTTCATGGGGTTCCCAGTATAGATCTTTAACTCAACAGTTTGGAATGAATGAGATAAATGTTCTAAATATAAGAAGAAAGTTCAGAAATATTTGTTGTGACAATAGTCAGGTACTTACTCTGTTAAAGTACTGCTAAGTATCCTAAAGTACCCCTAAGCACTTACTTCAGAAAAGCAGACAACATCTAAAACGAATAGGCACAATACAGTTGAGTCGTTTATCCGCTCTACCGTAAGCGCACAGAACAGCACAGGCAATAAACTAGATGCTTTTAGTACAAACTGCCTTTGCCGAAATGCACTTCTCCGAAGGGAGTCACACAACACCTACTGTTACCAAGGGAACTCTAGTTAAAAACCGAAGAAATCCATAACACACCCACAATACTAGGACAAACTACCACCACTGCCCTGTGTAAAACAAAGTCCGATTTCATGAGAACAAACCAGAAAAAAACAATTTAACATATCGTTACAATCTATCGAGGCAGACGTCAACCAAGTATGCAAAAGTCTTCTTTTTCCCAGCTACAAAACTCCAACACACAGTAGAGCATACGATACAAGATAATCTGACAACTTACTATTTATTTATAATACGATGTATAAAATATGAAGCCTCAACTCCATTTTTCTCTCATTTCCTATTCGCTGTCCATTTCAAACAATTCTTTTAATGGGCGCCGTATACTAATCACAGAGAGACGAATAGCTTCGCAAGTACAGTGACATCCTATGAAAAAATATATAATTCATCTATCAAAGATAATTTATTATTATTATTATTATTATTTTAATTTGCTGCTTTAGGAATATTCTTTGGACCACGCCCAGTGCCGACGATGCATTCAACTACAGCACGAGACAAGCGCATCACAACAGAAACAACATACGCAACGTTCTTTCACCAAATTGCTGTAATCGTCTGCTATTCTAACCCCAAACGACAATAACATCAGTTGCCATGGTAGCCACTAAAATTTATGTTTGGTTGCTAAGTTGAAGTAGAAAAAAATAACTGACTTATTTTCACTTTTTCATCGCTTGGCGCGTATCATTTTAGCTAAAAAATATCCATAGATAACTGTAAGATAAATTAATATAAATGTTCATAAAATAAACAAATTAAAATAAATAAATAAAACGTTAATTACAGAAATACTCACTTCATAGTTTCATGTACAAGAATAGAACTTCATATTTCCCTGCACAAAGGAAGAATAAAAATTCAGCTTTTATTTAGGACACATGGAAACAGCAGAGAATACAAATATTGGTCCAGAATTTGATGGAAAGATATACGTTTCAAATTTCACCGTAAATTATTGACAAAGTTCATTTGTTAAATGAGCACATATTCAACAAGTAAACTACTTCTTCTACATGTACACGGTATGTGGCCTGTTGCTATGGCAACTGCACCACACCCGCGCATCTTTCTCGTATATTGAGCTGCAAAACTACACTTGATATTAATGCTTTCTCATGGGAATTCGCGGACGCCACCTGTCGGAAAAATTTAAAATTACCTGTGTTTTTTACTTACGCAATTATTATTATTTGTTTTAATTAGAGGAATCTCATTAATTATACGCACAATATATGAAACACGCAATTCGTCTGATTTTGTCGGAGATATCGAACTTAGCTCTTTGTTTTATGCAGTTGATGTAGTACTCCTAAACAGATCTAATAAAAATGTCTATGATTCGCTAAATAAATTGAATAAACAGATGGAACAAATTCATCATGAAAATCAGCAATAAAAAGATCAAAACTATGCAAAATAGAAATATGGAAAACTTCAGCTACATTCTGAATAGAGAACCTATAAAACAAGTAAAATATTTCACTTATTTAAGCACAACGTTTAATAAAGATAGTACATTAAATTTGGAAAGGGACAACAGAATAAGCAAAGCTGGAATGTGAGGAGCCAGTTAAATAAATGTGTAACGCATAAGAAAGAAATTATACAAAACACTAAACCAGTGGTATGCAAGACAGGGTTCAAACGAATTTCAACTTATGAGAATGGGCTTGCATTTAAACACTTCATTGCAGATCACAGACTTCCGCGATTGTAAAGATTCTGCGATTTGAATGTGTTTTTTGTAATTGCTGCTTTTTATTCAACATGTGGCCCATACCTTCCCTTTCAGCGAAGTCTAAAACCTAACAGAATGCCGTGATTTGAAAGAAATTGCAAGGCTTAAAGAAATTTAAAGTCTGCGATACAAACTTTTTCATCATCAGGAACACTGAGAATAAGAATTAGAATCAGTGAGAGAAGATAGTTTACATATATGAGCAAGCCAGCGGCGATATAACAGGGTCCTGAGGAAGACCCGAATATCTCTGAAGAGAGATGTACCTTTACACATAGCCTAAGAGAAAACTGGCAAACAAAGGGTGGAACTGGGACCATAAGATGGCAGATTGCTAAGAAAACTTTGATGCCAAACCCTATCGCCTTGGTTATGTCGAGTGCAACAGTTTTTCCAAGGCGCGTGTTTAAAAGCGGGTGTTGGAGACAAGATCTGTAGTGGATATCTTGACTGGTGCAATCCATATTCCAAGCGTTGAAGACTGTTGATGACGTTTATGTCCATTCCTTTAGACATCACCCAGCTGATTAGGCTGACAGTTTGATGACAGACAGTCTCTGCCTTCTCTCTCTCTCTCTCTCTCTCTTTTAATCGGTTTACTTCCGCACTGTATACAGGTTGTTCAAGATTCTTCTGAAATTCTATCCGAAGGCTACAGGAGATCATTCTCGCTTAACTGTTCTGAATTGGAATCGAGCAAGTTTCTCACATCTTCATTATCCAGTTCATTAAATCCGAGTTCTTTTCCAATTGTGCTGATTTCTTTATTAATCTTATTTCTTGAATTTTGCGCATGACAAACTAACATGCTGGAATTTGAAATCGCCTTCTGCATTGCCTCCTAATGAAAGCGTAAGACGATCTTTAGATACTTTGTATCCTGGTTGAGATGCTTCAGTTTTAGCTAGGAAAGTTTTTGATGGCATATGCATCGAAAAGATACCAATTTCATCAACGTTGAATATTTTCCGATCGTCAGAACCACTCTCCTGATTTATTCTTTGAAATTCTTCATGAAACTTGGCCACAGAATCTTTATCAGCACTATCGTTTTCCCCGGTTATTCTTACGTTATGCAGTCCAGCTCGATTTTAAAACGGTCAAACCATCCTAAATGATTTCACATTCCTCTTGAAATTTGATCTCTTGCAAATGATGTAAAAATATTGAGAGCTTTTGCCTGAATATTCCTTGTACTAAGAGGTATTATTTTTTGGTTATAATCCTCAATCCAGAGTGATAGAAGACGCTCCATCTTGACTAAATGTCTTTATCTATCAATATATAGTCGCGACGCTGAAGTGTGCAGACGTGTCCAAGGTCGCTCTTGCCGATCAAATACGTCAATCAACTTCAAGATTTATACCTACATAATCGTAAGCACCTAATCTATCGCGTTAAAAAATTAGTTTTCTAAATTTGTGAAGATAGGAAAAGTTATTTTAAATTTTAAAATCTTCTTTGTTCGTGTGCTTATTGTTACAACGGTATGCCTTCGAGTACCGGGAATTTGTGATAGCTTGCGTTTCCCCTTATTCGCCCGAAGCAATGGCCAGTATAAACCACAGCATATCACCACGAGCAGCAGCCGGTCCACGCCCGAGCTCAGCAGGAATCGGTCAAAGGTCGCAGAATTCCGATCAAGGAAAGGATGGCAGCCACAGCTCCCGAAAAGGAAAAGACATCAGTCTCAGCCCCCCCGGACAACAACGGACAAAGGTCAGTACTCTCTGTCTCTTATGCCAACATTGTAGCTAAAACCACCGCGCGATTTAATACTACTGCAACAACCACCACCGCGAGTGCAAACGTTCAGCTAGCCAATCGCGTTTCCCGAGACAACGGAATTGTAATTTTCGCAATTGAAAACACCCCACTGGTAAAATATCTAGAAGCAGTAGTCCAATATGTTCCCCCCCAAAAATATAACTCACATTTCAAGAGTTGCTGGAACCGTACAAATGTACTTTAACCACGCATCTTGGTCTGAGACATTAATTGAAAAGGGAATAGACATCGGAGCATGCCACGTGAATGTCTCACCAATCGCAATTGTTCCCACAAAAGTAACAGTGTCAAATGTCCCACCGGAAATAAGCCATCAAATGCTTCGCGGATTACTATCAAAATACGGCGCAGTGAAGGTAAAATCCGAACGCTACGCACCTCTACAACTAGGCCTGAATTCGCTCACATCAAGAGCTTTAGAAGACAGGCTATAATGCACTTTGGCGACAATACAATCGGCTCCATACCCAAAATAATCAACACAGAAATAGACGGAGTAGCCTACACCTTTTATATTACTGTTGCTGCTCAGTGCTTTTACTGCCACGAAGAAGGCCATGTAAGGAAGTTATGCCCGTATATACCCAGAAATGAGAAACCGGTTAACAATATTACCAACCCTAGTGGATCAGAGAATCAGAAACAGCAAGCAGCCAACCCAAAAAAACAGAGCATCCCTAACAAACAACAAAGATCTCAAGGAAACAGCTCTCAGTCGAGTACCGGGGAGACAAAATCAAGTGGTAGCACTAACGAAACCCACCTTTCGGAAGAACCTCCACCAACATCGAGTAAAAGCAATCCTAGAGAAGAGGAAACAGAACACAGACAACTAACTAACTCTGAAAAAGATAAAAATAACGAAGAGGAGCAAGAAACAAAAACGGAAAAACAGCCAAAGACAGACCAGCGCAGCTGCAGCAGGGAACCTTTGCCTACAAGCATTCTGGAACCCTCCCAACAGCCTGGAGAGGGGGGGGGGGATGAAGAGATCGAGCTTTTTGAGTCCTCAGATGATGAAGAGGAAACTGGACACTCAGGTCTTCCTCACACTGAAGGCCCACTTACAAATGAGCAGCTTCAGAGCTTTCTTAAAAAGGTTCGAGGCTCTTCACAAAAACTGCTGACAGCCTGACTACACCATTGACATCAGTGGCCTTATCACACAGCTGGAAGAATTAAGAACTATTCTGGCAAGAAAAAGAGGGAGAAAAACCACCAATCTCAGGAAAAGGATATACTACCTGATAAACGGGCTTGAATCCCAGCGGCTGCATAACTATCCGTATAGACAAAGTTCATCGTGCTACGTAACCAGTGATGTGTTTCTAGCTGGTACGTATTGGAAGAATATGATGATCCCAAGCAACTGAGTCTGGGTGAAATGGATGCAAAAAGGGAGCTAATGAAGTTTGAAAGAGGCTATTTTGACAGGATGGCATGTTGCCGAGCTATCTGTTCGCAAATTGTTGAAAAACTGGAACACTCCAGGTTAATATCAGTGATACCATATTGAGATGGAAGCGAAGGGAGTCAGCCTCAGGTGCTGCTCGCAGTGGACGTCGCACGACACTCACCGAACGTGACTGTAGGGGTGCTATGAAGGATAATATGAAGAAACTGCCATTCGTCGGCCCACGGGATTTTTTCTGGCATCGACTAGAACATAAATCTTCACGAACACATTCAGAATCATGGGTTTCCATAGTACGACAGTAAATACAAGCCCACATTACTCGAACCAACATGCAGCGTCGGTTCAATGGCCCAAAGAGCGTGTACAGTGGGACGTGGAATCTTGGAAAGCTGTGTTATGGAGCGACGAATTACTCTGTACCGAGCAAATGGACGGGTGTGACGGATGCCCAGCGTGCGTAACCCCAACTATGAAATTCGGAGGTAGTGATGTGATGGTATGGTTCTGTATTTTTCTGGTTTCGACCTCTGTTTGTGGTACCAACAACATTGAACTCGGAGAGGTATCTGAACATTCTGGACAATGTAGAAACATTACTTTGTGATGTTTCTACAGAACTGACCGTTGCCTCTTTCAGCAAGACAAGACTTCTGCTGTGTGTGGATTATGGACACGAACGTCACCACACTTGACTGGCTGGTCTCCGCAGATCCCTGATCTCAATCCTACTGAACATCTGTGAGATTAACTGGAGCATTGTGATCAAGGGATGACTCCCCGCAAAAACTCCAGCACCTCATTACATGTCTACAGGAAGGATGGTCCAAAATTATCAGTTAGTCACTTCGCAGGCTTGTGGAAAGTATGCCTAGTAGGATGGCTGCAGTCTTCGCAGCGAAAAGAGGTCCTGCATCTTATTAAAATGTTAGCAGTGGCTGTTTGTTCCTCACACTAGGGTGTCCGTTGACTTCTTTTCAAGCAGTGTACATCATGAAGAAACAGTAAGAAAGAAACAAAAATAGGACAATAGTTATTCTCCTAAACAGTTGCATAGTTGAGAGATTCTCAAGCTACAAGTCATAATTCAAGGCAAATTTTACTGGACTTTGTTTGAATACCCGTACTAGTCCCTTCAGACATATGTTCACAATCTCATTAGGATTGCTATTGGTTTAAATTCAGTCCGAAGTTGTATATATTAGATCAGTTAATCACCCATTTTCTTTGGTTAGGATGTTTACTTCGCACGTGGAATAACGTGAGTCCCCATTTCTATAACTATAGTACTAGAGTAACAAAGATGTTTTCTCAAAGTTGGCAATAATAAAAATAATTTTCATGAAAATCTTTTTTATGGTAACAGAATACTGTGCTGAATACGATTATGATCCCTCTCGCTATGGTTTCGCAGTTTATGCAAGAACATTACATTCACAGTTCCTCAACTTCGGAATCAAAAGAAAGAAAGAAATGTTTATTGTTCATTCACTACGGTTTATCGATATGAAATAACAAATCGTGATGCGCACTTTAAAATAATAGGGGATTTACGATTAAGTATCATCTTATCTGCGAAATGAGGTGCTGCTGCTACTTTGGTGGGATGTTTCTTCTTGTCTGAAGAGTCATTTACCGTAGTGTCTGGAAAAACCGGAAGCTTCCTCCAGAACTCTCTGCTTGTAAACACTGAGATGGTCCTTTGGAAACGATTCAGTTGAGTATCAACGTAATATGTTACGTCACATTTCGAAGATTATGCTGACAATTGAACGGAGTGTTTAACTTGGATTAGCCACTGTGGTGACTCATCACAATCATTTCCCCAGAACGTTTTCTCAAATAGTGTAACTTTTAATGAGAGGCAAAATAGTGGCAAGATTTTGTTTAAAATAAAAGGTGTGTAATTGAATACTGAGCTTATAAACTATTTTTCTAAAAAAATTACAGGATATAATATAATGTCTAACCTTCAAAATGAATATGCTAAATATTAAAAAAAAGAAGTTCGAACTTTAGTTTTTTTATTCACTTTTGTCACAATATAAACTCTTTATAATAAAACACCCAAGTTTCATAAACAAAAGTGTTTGTGTCAGGAAGCCATTTGCATTTCGACAAAATGCATAAATTAGTGCAAGAATAATCTGCAACAGGAACATTCTCGACAACATAGAATAGCACATACAACAGGACTTCTATACGTTCATTAAAGGCCTCTCAATGAATTTGAAATGAAATACAATGCCCATCAGTAGTGCGCCCAGAGGGGGGGGGGGGCAAGGGGCCCTGCCTCCCAACGGAAAAGGAAAAAAGACTAGAGATTTTTCCAAAAATGTTTCCTAATTGAAATTTAATTTTTTTATTTGTTGTGTTGTGTCGTGGCTCCTATTTCTATACTACTTATGAACTAACGATCATTGCAGATGCTCAGTCATAGGTCGTATGCGATACGTAGTGTGTATTCTCAAATCGTCTACTCATCTCGGGTCCCCACTAAGATTAAATCCAGACAGGAAATAGGAAGTTACCAGGAAATACACGAGAGGCGAGACTGTTCCAAAAGACAACAGCAGACGCACGCAACATCAATGTTTCCATGGCAACGATGAGTTCAGTCGGGTCATCGTCCATTGATTAGCAATGTGGTGCACTACTTCCAAATATTTCGGTTCCTCTTATGCTACAAATACCATACAGATCTTTTAAAAATAAAATACTCAATAGTTTATCATGTTCATGCGCTCCGGAGCTGTAGCATAGGGGCAAACATCTATCAACACTGAAGGTTTCGTTAATTTCCATATGACTCCAGTCATAACGCGCTCGAGTTATAACTGAAAATTCCTCCAAACCGTTAAAAGCATGAATGCAAAGATGCGAATCTCATTCTTGTTCATTCGGTATATCATGTTGAAATTTACTGCTTTTTTTAACTTTATTATTTTATTTTATTTTATTTTATTTATTTTATTTTTTTTTTACAAATTCCCCATTCTAAATTTCAGCGAAGTCTGTCCACACAGAATCCTAGAAGAACTTACGTTATTGTGGAACTGCAAAATCTCTTATAGATGAAACTGCATTTCATTAAACTCACCTTTTTTATATATAAAACAAAGTAGAAAATATATTAATCACCACGGAACATTGCTTTTACATATCAGTGCCTATACGTATGCTAGTAATGACTGCAAACATCTGCATTAATTTTAAATATATTTTGAAATAATGGCGGCCATCTTAAATGCATGACATTGTGATCATATTCCCTATACTATTCGTAATTTTAATTTCTAAAATCTTTTTTAGTTCTTAGAAAATTTTCGAATGAGTTGTACACTCTAGAAGAAATGTAAACTTATGCCTTTTAAACTATTAGATTAATAAAGAGAAAAAATTAATTCTATAAAATACGGTATGGCACACAAATGTAGTACTGAATTTCGACTTCTCTCATTCAGTATACGTGCTATGAGATATACCGTTCGACGGCATGCACGTTAATAGAACAGCACGTCTACAGTCTAGGCCAGTGGTAACCAACCTTTTCCCACTAGTGTACCCCTTTTAAACCCATTTCTATAAATTGTACCCCTTGTTTTTAAAATAGCTGTTTTTAAATACTGACACTTTTGTTCAGTGCCTATCTTATTGTAAAATAATTTAATTTACTTGCTTTTCCGCCATTACTGATTATTTTTCGTGTACCCCTGAACGGCCAGCACGTACCCCCGGTTGGGAACTGATGGTCTAGGCCAGCGTTTCCCAGGTTTTTCCTACGAAGGAACACTTCACAAATCCGGAAATTTTCACGGAACACCTTGGTTATTTTGTAATGTATCAATAATTAATTAATAATTTAATTAATGATTAATTAATCATTATTTAATTAATAATTAATTATTCACACATTACAAAAATAATAATTAATTATGGCATAATCATAAAGAGTATTAGTACACTTATATACGGTGTGGCATGTTGACAAATATAAAATTACATTTAAATCAATCACTGGACTAATGAAATCTTGTAGCATATTTGTAGTTTTCTCAGGCCAACATCATTAAATTAATTTGCATCGATTTTCATTGACATATCCTATTCTGATCACCAAAATTTATAATATTATAAGTACTTACAAGTGAATGCAGACTTTTTCTCCTGTGTGCTGGTAGTTTTCCCCTCCTTTTGCACATCCTGGAGATCTTTGTAGGCTTCAGGTTGATGGCTCACTATCTGTTGCGTCACAAATACCTTCGATTAGAGATTTCTTAACACCAAAATTAAACAAAGTCCCTTGTCTCTTATTCATATTAAAATTTAAATCTGCAGGCCTATTACTTTTCAAAAATCACGGCAGTACGGTTTCGAAACTTTCACCCTACAGTACGCACTTGCGAAGAAAGTATTCAGTATTACTAGATTTGAGAACTGAATACAGACTACCTTGATCTTCAAATTTTAGTTGAATAATTTTCTTTATACTTCCTTGCTGATTGGTCACTAATATTTGTAACACAGATGTTATTTCTTTCAGTTTTGAGAACAGAGGATACGCCGCCCATTGTTGTAATCGGCTTGCAGGCAATTTTTATGATCGTTCATAAACAGAGGTATTCCCTTTCTCAAATGTTGAAAGGTTTTGATGTGTGAAAATTAACGATAATTCATGAATACTTCCACTTTTAAAAGTACACGGTTTGGTCACTAACATTTGCTACACAGTTATGTGTAGTATACATGTTATATACACACATTCATCTTATGTGTTGTTCGTGTTGAAAAGTGTGGTAAGGAATTTTAAAGTTGTTTGCTTTCCTTCTTTCCAGAGTTCTGATGGAATTTGGTCTATCCCTGGTGCTTTGTCAGGTTTAATTTGTTTTAGGGTATTCTCCACTTCCGATGGAAGGATCATTAAGGATCATGTCTTGAGTTAGTGCGGGGCTTTGTTATTAGGTAGTTATTGCTTTCATTCTTAGATGTTTCTTCGTAGTGTTTCATCCATATTGCTTTTATCGCATTTGGATTTCCTGTTTCCTCTCCTTGATGGCCGATAATCGTTAGAGGTAGTGGTAAAAAGTTTTTCGTAATTTCTTTAATTGTGTTATGTAATGCTTTTGAGTTATGGTGTTTATATGCCTCATTGCATTTTTCCTGCTTTTTGTATTTAGCTAGTTTTCTTTAGCCTATCTGCAGAGTTTATCAAATTCGTTTCTGAGTTGTTTGTATTTCTTCTTGTTTCCTTCTGAGGTATGTCTGTTTATTTTTGTGTTTAGTTTTCTTTTTTTTTTTTTCACATTTTGCTAAAAGTTCAGATGTTATCCATCTATTATTGGGTCTCTTATAAATTCCTAAAGGAGTTAATAATATTTCTGCTTTGTATAGAGATCTGATATGTATATATAATGGTTACATACTAATCACATTTTGCTGACCATAGAAGATTTCTCACCAACACTATGTGAGGCTGGTGTTTGGGCTTCGGCTATCCCGTACGCGGTAGTGCGAGATGTATTCTCGGTAGTCGTGAAATTCAAGGACATTTTTGGCATTTTAGTGTGGCCAGCTTGCCTTTCTACTGCCAAAATCTGTTTAGTCCGTAATATATATCGTTGTAGTTATTCAGTACTGGTTGTTTTGCTCTTATGAAGGTGGTCTGAAACTTATTCGGCTATGAAATTCTTCTGAAATGACTATAGGCATTTCAAAAGAACAAGTAGGATGTATCGCATTCTTCGTGCAAAATATTGCGTTTTGGCTCTGCTGTGAGCAAGCGAGGCACCCATCTTGCGCGAAGCTTGCTCACAGCAGATCAAAAACGCAATATTTTGCATGAAGAATGCGATACATCCTACTTGTTCTTTTGAAATGCCTATAGTCATTTCAAAAGAATTTCATTGCCATCTATGGTCGAGGCCGAGAACTATTCAGACCACCCTCGTATATATAAAATGAAATTATATGTATAATTGCGTTTTATATATCATATACAACTTTTTTTTCTTTCTTTCTTTTTTTTTTTAGAAAAATTACATATTTTTAAACTTACATGATTTTCTAAGTTCTAGATATCTAATTTTTTTTTAAAAAGTTATAATTTATAAAAATGCTGTAGAGGATGGTATTAATTTGGTTAGTAATCAGCGAAATACAATTTTAAGTAATTGCGAAGTCAAATTAAGCAGAAAATAAATGAATAAAAATAATAAGCATGTTGCATCAACAAATTACGTGTCTTAAATATTAAATGGATAAGAATCCTATATTGTTATAAAGCCAGTAAGTGAAACTCAAGATGGATAACTACGATCTATGAGTTTCAATGCCGAAAAACTATCGGCGAAGGCAATTCGAAGCAAAGGTGGAGCAAGTTCCCTCACTATTCTTTATATGCTCTCATAATGTAAGACACAGCTCCTAGGAGATGTAATACTGTCATTACATTATGAGGGGAGGTCACTACCCAAACCGGTTTCAACCTTTTTTGAGGTCTCATCAGTGAGTAGGTAGACCTGGAAAATATCAAAGCTTAGTGAAAAGAACTTACAAACCTTCACTATACGAATGCCATAAAGGTGGGCTATATAACAATATAGGATTCTTATCCATTTAATATCTATTCAATTGCCAGAAAACTAGCCTTTTGGCTTTTTATTTTAATTACAAATTACGTGTCTATTTTTGCGACTATTTGTTGTCTTTGACAGCGTTATGAAGAATGAAAAGTTTTGCTTCCATGTGTATTCCTCAGAAACGGTTCTCACGAACTCAGTATCCACAAAGAGTGAAACGTTTTTACAGAAATTCCAATCAAATATTTGTGACACTTTCCTTAGAGTCATGCCGAGTGTCCTCGAAAAGGCAAATAGTTGTGCCCAAATTGGAGTCAAGTAGCCTAGTTGAAGAGTTGAATGGCCTTCAACTGGGAGTAGAATAGCCTTCGCTCTTTTGTATTTGTAGTACTCTGTTTCGCTGTAATTGACAGCTTGTACAATCAGCGGGTTTGAATGCGAACTTGACGAAGAATTTTCTGCGAGATAGCGAAGAAGGGAGGAGATGCATGGAATGCCGGTTTCTCGATGACTCTGTGAATTTCTGATAACCCATGGGACATTAAGAATCAACCTGGGGCACTTATTTTGGATTTTTTGTAGTTTTGAAATGTTTGATAGAGAAGTGTGACTCCATGCTGGTGAGGCATAGGTAATAACTGGAGGTGTAACCATCCGGTAAAATAGTAATTTATTTTGTAAGTTCAGTTTATTCTTGCGGTTGACCATTGGGTAGAGTTGAGCTATTATTTTGGATGTCTTGGAGACAATGAGATTGATGTGCTTGTTAAAAAGGAGATTAAAGAAGAGCATGATGTCTTCTTTAATGCAGACCTTTTTTCTAGAGAATAACATTACTGACCTTTTGAGGGGGGTTTTACTTGGATCGTTCACTTGGGCCATCATCTGATTTCAGTCTTCGACAAAAATCGTCTCATTCATGAAAAAAAAGTATAAAAGGCAAAACAAAAGTAAAAACTGCAAAATATTTTGCACTTTTTACTTTTATATCTTTTTCATTTTCATATGTGATCGTACATCCTAGGTAGTTAAATGAATTCACCTGTTCTAAGATCGTGTTATCTATTACTATTTTAGTTCTTGCTAGATCTTGTCCTTTAAAGCCCATAGTTTTTGATTTTTCCATTGATATTATCATACCATAATCTTTGGATATCTCATTTAGATTTAAAATAGCTTTCTGTAAGTTATCTTCAGAATTTGTAATTATTATTTGGTCGTCTGCAAAGAGGAGAGTGTTTAAGTTAACTGTAGGTGAAAGTTTAATTCCTTGGCGTAAATTTTTACTCCATTTTATTATTATTTCATTTAAGTAGATATTAAAAAGAGTTGCTGAGAGGGGACATTCCTGTCGGACCGCTTGGTTTATCTCTCTTGTATATGATAGCTTGTGATTTAATCTTATTTGTATTTGATTATTTTCATATATACTTGTGATAGCTTTTAGGATATTATTTGGTATTTGTCTTTCTTTTAATATGTTAAATAATATGTTTCTTTTAACTTTGTCAAATGCTTTTTCAAAGTCAATAAATGCAATATGTGTTTCTAAATTATATTCTCTTCTTTTCTCTATTATTAATTTTAGGCAAAAGGCTGGGTCTATACATGATCGCACTTTTCTAAATCCATTCTGTACCTCTAGAATAAAGTTTTCGGAATATTTTATTAGTTTGTTATTTAAGATTCTGCTATATATTTTGTAACAGGAATTTAGTATACTGATACCTCTATAGTTTTTAGCGTCGTCTCTATTCCTTTCTTAAAGATAGGAATCACAATTGCTTTTTTTCCATTCTATTGGGGGATACCAGTTGAGTAAATTTTATTTAAAAATAATAAGAGTCTTTCTTTGAATCTTGTTCCTGCGTATTTACATAGTTCTGAACCTAGCTTATCTTCTCCAGGTGATTTTCCGTTTCTTGTTTCTTTCAGGCTGATTTCTAATTCTTCTTCAATTATTTCATTTTCATTTTCGTTAATTGTTTGCCAGTTGTCTTTTTTAAAACATTTGTCTGTCCACAGTTCTCTGTAGTAATTTAGAAATTCTTCTAATTTCAATTCAGTGTTTAATTTTATGTTTTCTTTGGTATCTGCATTTAGGTGTTTCAAAATCTTATATACATTGGGTCTTATTTTATATAAATCATGTTCTAAATTAGAAACAAATTTATTCCATGATTCTCTATGTCTTTTTCTGACTTCTCTTTTAGCTATGGCTCTTATTCTTTTATATTCTATTTCATCTTCTAATCTTTTACTGCTTAACCATTTATGATAGGCTTCTTTTTTTCTTTTTGATTATTTCTTGGATTGTAACATCCCAGATCATTAAGTTTTTTTTTCTTTTATTGAATTTTTTGATCTTTCCTAAGCTTTCATTTGCTGCTGCATTTAGTATCGTTTTTATATTAAGCCATTCTATTTCTATTTCTTCATTTTGTTTTATTTTATCTAGATATTTGTTAATTCTTTGTTCATATAGCCATTGTACATTTGTGTCATTCAAAAGTCTAGTTTTATAAAAAAATGTTTCAATTTTTCTTTCTGTTCTTGTCACTTGTAGCCATTTAGGTGGTAATCTTAATTTTATTTTAACAAGGAAGTGGTCACTGCTTATTTCATATCCTCTGTGAACTCTAACATCTAGTGATAATTTTGATGTCTTTTCATTTAATATGAAGTAATCTAATATTGATTTCCATCCACTTGCTGCCTAAGTATATTTATGTATGTCTTTATGTTTATAGAAGGAATTTATTAGTTTTAGGTTATTATAAACTACAAAGTCAATCAATTTTATACCATTCCTGTTTAGAGTATGTTCTCCATGTATTCCTATATTATTATTAATTTTCGTGTTTCCAATTCTTGCATTTAAGTCTCCTGCTAAAATTATGTAATCATTTTTATTTATTTTATTATATATGTTTTGTAGCTGATTATAAAAATCAATATTATCCTGTTCTCTTCCTTCTTCTGGGGCATATAAACCAATTATTGTTCAATAGCCTCTATCTATTTTTATTCTAGCTTCTATTATTCTTTCATTCCATAATTTATAATGTTTTAACTGTTTTGAAAGGGAGTCATGAATCAAAATCATGACTCCTGCTTGTGCTCTTTGGTCTCTGTCGACTCCACTGTATATCACATTAAATTTTTCGGTTCTCATAGTTCCTTTTAATTTCTTTTTTGTTTCAGTGATTACTGCTATTTTAAAGTTTCTTTCATTTAATAATTGGTCTAATTCTATTTCTTTATATGCTATTCCTCTTACATTCCAGTTTGCTATGTGTATTATATTTTGTCGTTTCCATTTTCGTTTTCCTTTTCCGTTCCAGGGTCGTTTCCCATAGATTCAATCGGATTATCTTTTTCTGTCAGCTTACAAGTAGGATTATGTTCTCCATGTCAGGCGACTAGCTTGAGGATGGAATAGTTCAGTGGCAGGGCTGCTACCTTAAGGCTTCTGAACTAGCCTTCTTCCGAATTTAAACCCATACGAGGAATAGGGTATATTGAAGGGGAAAGGGTAGATTATAGAAGAAATATAGTAAGGTTTATAGAGCGGACATAGTTGTAAGGCCAGAAATGAAAATACCCCATGGCCCTCGAGTACTCTAGTAGCATAAGGGTCATAAAGTAAGAAGAGTTAACTGGTAAAGCCTTATAGGAAAGATTAAATTAAGTGGATCTTCCTCAAAGTAGAAGAAGGAAGAATCTCTTTCATTAAGGAATAAACATCCATTTGTTATTTTATATCAGCAAAGCAATGCAAATTCACAAATGCCATATATATTCAATATGTGCTTTTCATTTTTGAAATTTATTCTCAAAAATCCGTTCTATCAATTTTATTTGTGTTTCTCTAAATGAAGATACAAATTGCGTCTTGTGACATTACTAACCCATGTTCTTGTTGTATATAATAGGGGACAGCACTATAGTACCTAATTATTTTTGCATTTATAGTGATTTTTTAATTTATTCGATATTGCATACATGTTATTATTTAGAATTTTCATATAATATATATATATATATATATATATATATATATATATATATATATATATATATATATATATATATATATATATATATACATATATATATATATATATATACATATATACATATATATATACATATATACATATATACATCTATATATACATATATACATATATATATATACATATATACATATATATATACATATATATATATACATATATATATACATATATACATATATATATATATATATATATATATATATATATATATATATATATATATATATATATATATTGACATTTAATATGCACTAAATACTTGAAGTGTCCCCATTTCACAGTTATGTATGCGGACAGTTACATATTTAATTATACAGACTCACAAATTGTAGGGGAAGAAGAAGAGGAGGGTGTATTACCCTCCCTTGCAATTACAATAAAAGATGATTTCGTCGTCTCTAATTTGTGGAGCAGAAATATATATATATATATATATATATATATATATATATATATATATATATGCGTGTGTGTGTGTGTGTGTGTGTGTGTGTGTGTGTGTGTGTGTGTGTGTGTGTGTGTGTGTGTGTGCTAAGTGTGTGGTGCTCATCCATGAAATATCCGTATCACCGATATTACATTTTTGCATTTATTCTCGATAAAGACTCCCCAATTGTTTGCAGACTTAAAATTGAACACAATATACTAATGCTTCAGTGTCGTCTGCAGGAGGGTAATAAAGTATTACCATTTTGCTCATGAAAAGGGCACTTTTCGCCGCGAAAACATTGCGTCACATTCGCGTTTAATAGTCCGGGTGTGCTTTCGAAATGCACACACCCTTGAGCCCTTCGTAAAGATGTAAAGAGGGTGCAGCGGGTTAAATTCTTAGCTTTCTAATATTTTTAAACCGCTGAGAAGGCTGGGCCAGGTGAGCTAACATTTTGAGCTCAACCAGCACATAGCGTCTATGATTGGTTATTGGATTGGTTGACACAGTCAACCAATCCAATTGAGCGTTGTCACTTGTCATGAGTTGAGCACTTTGTGTATTCGATGGCTGTATTACAAACAGTTGTTACGCATGTTTTTTGGACCTGAAAATTTGAAAGTGGATGTTAGGAGAAAAATGCTAATTGTTTTTTCTTTTACTTGTGCAGTATAGCATCTGTTGAGATTGCAAAATTTTTTAACGGTATAGAGACATTTTTATTCTAGTCTTCGGAAGCAACAGACAGTAAAATATATCTATTCCTGAATAAAAATGAATATTCTGTGTATTATAAGACGTTGTTGATCTACAACAAAATACCAGCACATGTGAGATTGATGACAGAAGAACCGCTGATACTAAAAAAAAAAATCATGAACGTAGGATTCCAGAAAGTGTGGATAATCCCGATAATGATCGGATGTTATGTATACTGAGAGTCAGTAAACAAAATAAAAGTCTTGTAAAACGGAGCGAAATATACACAACCAGAGAAATACATATAACATGTGCAACAAATTTTACGAGATGATTTGCTGCTCCATCAAACCATATTTATTAGTGCAATACTCTCTCTCTCTCTCTCTCTCTCTCTCTCTTCATAAGTTTTTTTTTTAAATTATGCCATCATAAATTCACTTATTGATGTTTAGAATTTATATGATCGTGCTATTCGCTCTACCCAGCAACTTATAGGACACACTTATCACAAATGATAATTATTAATTATTCTTTACCATTAGTGAAAGTGTTTCTACTCGCACTTATTCCTTCCTAATCTCAGATGTCTTATAAATGATGGTTCGCATATTTTCATCTTAGAGTATTTCAAATATACCAAACAAATATAGCATTCTCCTTCTTTGTTGTTTTCTAATCAATCATAAAACAGAATGCTCCCCCACTCTACGCAGAAGTATTGAAAGTTATCCTGCAATTAATTGCATTGGACCAATTTAGATGAGCGCTGATGCACTATGCCCTTTCAAAACTTTCATACAAAGATTAAAATGCAATCACACGGTCACGGGCGACCGCTGAGGAGGGGGGGGGGGGCACTCCCCCGAGATCGATTAAAAATCCCACAAATTATAATCGTAAAATTGATTGAGATATGTAATCTTACACCCACGACCCATAAATTTTATTATGGGTTGCCCTGTTTCGGCCCACAGCGGGGTAGCCATAGAACACGTGTTTTGTTGCAGCAATAAAACACGTGTTCCTGTTTTCAGTTCATCTTTTTCTGATTTGTGAACAGTGACCGGTTAGGTTACCCTCTGTGTCTAGTGAGTCACTGAGTGAAGTATGATTTGTAAATTTATAGTGAAACAAATTTAAACAAAAAAAGAAATTTTTAAAAGGTAAGTGTATGTAATTTAATAATATTTTACTTCTTAATTTTATAATTTTTTTTTGCTTTTAAACTGAAATAATTTAATTTAGGATTAATTAATTAGCTGATTTTTAACAAAATATGACAGTCAATTTTTTATTTAAAATTAAATAATTTAATTTAGGATTTTTGGATTATTTAGTTGATTTTTGATAAAATATGCCAGTCAATTTTTTTATATATGAAAGGGTGCTAAAACCTACTAATTCTGAATACTTCCCCCACCCCCAAGAATTAAAGATCATTAAATCGATGCAAAATGAAAATAATGTATTTATAGTTTACATCGACAAATAATTGCATAAAAAAAGCTAAAAGACGTTTATTGATGTAATTATTTAATTAAATCAATAATTATAAAAATTTATTGATGTAATTATTTATCTCCAAGCTTTGTCCCCCCCCGGAACATTTTCTGCTGACGCACCCCCGTGCATACGGTCAAACTGATGTGAAATTTTGCAGCACACCCAACAAATGGGCATGCAACGCCACTGATATATATATACAGGGTGGCCATAAAATAACTTTCCCTCTTTGGAGGCATCTGTAGCTAAAACCAATAAACAGAATGAGACCAAATTTTGCATTGAGACTTTTGAAGGCATGGGAGAAATGATTTCCGCGAAAAAAAAGATTTAGTACCAAAAGTCGCCGATAGGGGAAATTTTGGCGCTAGCGGAGTCAAAAACAAGCGGATAATTACATTAAAGGCAGATAAATTGGAATAATAACATTTCGACGGTGTAAGTGACAGCCGCGTCACTCATTCCAGCTGGATATGTGGCGCGTTACAATGATAATAATAATAATAATAATAATTAAACTAAAACAACAACTTGAGAGAGACACAGAAATTAATGTAGTGATTGAACTCACAGTAAATAATGTTTTATTCATCAGAATTAGGGTCCCCTGGACCACACACACGATTTTCAATCTGCTGGCCTTTCTTGTGTACAACAAATTGCATCCGGTGTGCGACATGCTCTACAGCTGAGCGTAATGAGTCGGACTGGATGTTCATAACAGCCCGTTTTATGTTCTCTTTCAAGACATGCAAGTTGAGAACTCCACCAAAATACACAACGGATTTCAAATACCACCACAGCCAAAAGTCACATGGAGTGATGTCCGGGGATCAAGGCGGCCATGTCGTCGGAAAGAACTGACTAATAAACCTCTCATTACTGAAATGACGTAAAAGACCCCAAGCATTCTGAAGCAAGGTAGGACGCATATTGAGCATAATTCGTCAGTCATTCGAATAACTGCCTGAACGTTCCCAATCCCTTTTTAAGTGGAATTGGTGGCGATGCTGTCACGTACGCACAGTAAAATTTGCATAATCTTTTTTACCTGTTACTGCAAATATCTGACTGCTTTCGGCTCCGCCAACGCCAAAATTCCCCCTTTCGGCAACTTTTGGTACTAAATCTTTTTTTCGCGGAATTCATCTCCGCATGCCTTCAAAAGTCTCAATATAAAATGTGGTCTCATTCTGCGTATTAGTTTTAGCTACAGATACCTTCAAAGAGGGATAGTTAATTTATGGCCACCCTCTCGTGTATACATATATTTTTTATTTATTTTTATTTTTATTTTTTATTTTTTTCATTAGAAATCGAATGGGAAGGAAACACTAAATTGCAAAAAATGGTAGAGTAATCAACTTAATTTAGTTCACCAGAATGCTTGCTGGTTTTCTTTGCGGGGTCATCAGTTCATTCAGTTCTTATAGAAGGACCTACTTCCATTTTTAACACGTCTATAGTAAGATGAAGACGCCAAACAACAAGATTCCAGACCAAGTAACGAAATTATCCTCTTTCCTTTATATTCAAAATGTTTGACCCGAGAGTTATCCAATGAACGTTCATTCCCATAAATGCTGACTGGTTGCAAAATTACCATCTGAGTATTAACTTCAAAACAGTCTCTTCATCCAAACAAGATATCTTAGAGAAGGGAAAAATTCATACGGAAATATACCTCCTGTAGTTGGTTTACCCAAATGATCTCAAAACGCTTTCAATAAACTAGCCATGAGACATGACCATGGTAGAATATCATTCACTTTAACGTTCTCCTAAAATGCATAGTCATGATTCGTTCGTCTTTCTGTTGAAACAACCGAGAATAAGAATAAACAAAACAGTTTCGCATACTAAGTATTACACAGCGTTTTTAAACCAACATAACAACCCCAAAATATGCTTTCTGGATATCTGACAATGACGTATGTGTTTACACTCTCAATTGAAACAACCTTAACTTCGAAATATGGAAACGTACAGATTTCTCCCCATTGGTGAAATCGCTCTGTCAACGTAAACAGACTCAACATAGCAACAAGCCACAAAGAGTGTATGAAAAATAGCTAAAGGTGACCTCAAAATGAAACCATTAGAAAAAGAAGATAAGACGTACTGTCATGTGACTTCCAAAAATCATCACAGATCTCTACGTTCTCACAGCCAACCATGCAATTTTCACTGTTTATTCTCATTGATTAATCCAAATAAAATTATTTATCTTAATTGCAGCAACCACCGACAGAGTCACCTCCTCCTCAGGCGCAGTCGCATCCTCCGCCTCCACCAGAGTCGCCTCCTCCTCCTCCACCAGAGTGACAGTTGTCTCCACCACCAACACTGTAGCAATCACCTCCACCAGTTTCCCATAGTACTGGTGGAGGTGGTTCCTTAAAATTCTGGTAACAGCACCCTATGAGCATAAAAATCACCCCTAAAGCTGACAAAATAATGACTAATATCATCCCTGAATTAGAATACTGGATTATTTACACGATTCGATTTCATAATAAGCCAATGGGGACTTACTGAACAAGGGGTAATTCAGGAGAGAGAGAGAGAGAGAGAGAGAGAGAGAGAGAGAGAGAGAGAGAGAGAGAGAGAGAGAGAGAGAGAGAGAAATCTGCAAAATAAAAATGCAATAAAGTTAATAATAAATAATTTACAAATAAGATTACTAAACAAGAAAGTTAATTTAATTGCTAAAGCAAAAATGCAGCTAATTTCATACACGGGTGATGACACGAACTCTTTCCGATTCAGCCAATTTTATATTCCTACGTTCATTCATTAGTTGTACATCATTATACTAGGATGTACAACTAACTCTAAAAAATGTGCTTGAGGAAGCGTGAATGATTGTGAAGAAAATCAGCTGACCCAAAGAATCAACGAGAGTCATTTTTAAATCGATATGCGCAACATGATATTTACTTCGCCGTGTACTGTGCTGGCTCCTTTCATAAGTTCACTAGACATCACCATCAGATGACGTATTGTCACTCCGCTCCTAAGTCATAGGCAATAATAGTCCTCGGCAGGTGGTCCTGTTAAATGAATTCTGGGGATTTCAACTGAAGACCAGTCACTTCAGACACACCATCCATCCTTCCATCTCGTTTAGGGTCTACTCCTTCCTCTTTTTACAGGAAGAACGTTACCTTCTGTTACTGTTATGAGAAGCCCTCCTCCCATTCTTTCAATGTGTCCAAATTATTTCAGCTTTCTTCTGTTATTGCCTTAAGAATTCTTTCGTCTACCTTTCAGTATATCAGATCCTCAACAGTGTCCTGTGACATTACATTTTAAAAGCAACTATCATCTTCCCATCAGGCTTCTTTAGGTTCGAAGTTTCACATACCATCCTCGCACCTGCCTAACACACGCAGTTAGGCACTCCACATGATTGTAGCTTTATTAACTTACGATTATTGACAAACTCCTGCCGTAAGTTGATAAAGCTAAAATCATGTGCAGTGCCTAACTGACTTAGAATTGTAATTCGCAGCCATTGCTCTGCCCACGGTTTCGGTCCACACCGAACATTTTGTTATTTCGGGAATTCTTTTAAAACCTAAGTGGTGTAATTTCTTTTTCATGAAATGAACGAATTTGTGGAATTATCCTGCATTGGTTAATGCGTTTTTAATATCACGATTAGCTAGTTCGACACTAATCTGATCATGAATGTGCTTTGATCTGTCGTGATGTATCATTTTCAAATCTGGCTACGTATTTTTAAGGCTTTCTAAATCTTACAAAATGGGTATTATTTTATTTGCAAATTCATGATCGTAATCAGACACCAGAATACTAGACGATTCAAATAGTTAAAATATATTAAGTCGACTTCCAGAGATTCACATATCTGCGCATGCCCAGAATGCCGTTAGTTCTTCCTAACCTATGAGGATTAATGAATACCGTATTTTATAAACTCAGTCTGGTTAAACTGTATAATGAAGAGTATTGATCAATCCTCATAGGCTAGGAAGAAATAACGGCATTCTTGATCTATATCAGCAATAAAATGATGCAGGTTTTTTCTTTCCCTGATATTATCCTCAAGAGACTATCATCATCTTCTCTTCACGTATTAGGCCTAGTGGCCTGTTACGGAGCTATCCTTAGCTCTTCTAAGCCGTACCCGTCCCGAGGATAAGGTGGTTAGTCCAAGCCTCCCGGCGTTTTCTATGCCTGTAACCTGTGTGACCACGGGGCCGGTTTGCCTACTTGCGGGATGAAGCACCCCAGATAAACTAGAAAGAAAAACTCTGCTTTCCACGCCGAAGTTGGCTATGACAGATCCTTAAGGTCCTCACGTCGTCGACGAGAATCGGAAACCTACAACACTCCTTCCCCAGGCATATGGTTGCGAAGCGCATAGCTACTAGGCTAACCGCGCGGACTTAAGATACTATCATAGCGCATGATAATTATGTTTATATTTTTATGCTGTTCCATCCCATGGAAGGTTATTAGTAAATCTATAGCATTAAAGGCAATCCTAAACATCCATCTCCACAGCGGAATTCGAAACTGCGACCTGTTTGTTGGTTAAAATTAAATAAATTAATAAATTAGAATACATTTAATTAATAAAAATTAAAATTAAGGATCCGAACCGACGCATCAATAGAAGAATCACATGAAAATTGGAGATATCAGGAAAGAATTTGATATTGTTTGCTTTCGAGAATGTGTCAACAGAGCTAATCTAAGGTGGTATGGCCACTTAAATAGAAGGGTGGGGAAAGGTGAGCAAAACAGGTGTTTGATGCCAAGATCGCAAGAAAAAGACCTCGAGGAAGACCAAGATGTAGATGGATTGATTCAGTCAGAAGAGTCTTGGAAGACTGAAATGTCAGATACGACAACACGGGAGCGTTCACAAGTAATAATTAATTTAGGAGTGCAACTGTTGATAGGAGGTTAAGAATAATGTAAACTCACTCATGTAGGCCATAAATAACTGATGCTGATGAATAAATTTAAAGTGACAACATCATGATGAAATAATGTAACATTATACGAGAAGAATCAATAAGTGAGCATCGAAATATTTAACAAACAGAAGGGAAAAACATGACAAAATCAATAACGAAGATAATGAATGAAAAAAAAATACCGCAAGGCCAACAATGTGAATGAAGGGTGTTGACCGTTTTGTTGAATTGGTCATCGGGTTTAGGAGAGAGAGAGAGAGAGAGAGAGAGGTATCAGCTTGTTGCGGGATTCATGAAATGTTGAGGTGCTGAGTACAGTTTTGGCCGCTTCGAGAGAAAGAGAAAAGTCCTTTATCTTATTTAATTTTAGGGAGAGATTAGACAGGGTCTTTTCGCGTACTTTTTGCATGCTGTTCGGTTAGTATGGATGAGTATTCAGACGTCACTTTTTTTCGTTTTATTGGGAAATCAATTATGACGATGTTCTTGGTTTCGGGGGGGTGGGATTTGAATTACACATTTCGCATGTAAAATGATATTTCGGTGTTGAGAATTTTGCTAATATTGCAAGTTATTTTGTTTTGATTTTTCTTTAAGACGAAATGTAAACAGTGTAGTACAAGAATGTTGCAATCTCGGTATGTCCAACTAAGCGCTCAATTAAAGACGTCGATTTGTGTTTCAGTAAGTCTTGCAGTTTGTTATTGGTGGTGAAGACCACTTGGCAATTTTAATATTTGAAATATTCAATGTACGAAATTATAACGACGCAAAATTCTAACCTTCCCCATGGCAATTAAATCAAGCAAATTACTCTTGCTTACTGTCGAACTAAACAAAGCTACAAAGTGATAGTTTTCTCTATCTAAAATATATTGACGGATCCAACGACACGGCAAGCACACCGCCTTCATCTTCTGTCTTGCCATGTCTGTTGTAAGTTTTATGATCTTTCAATTTTAGTTCTTAAATTTTTGATTCTAATCCTTTTATAATTCATATATTTTAAAATTCAATTTATATATATATATATTTCTACACTCCCTTATTAATTCTCTACGTTCAATGTTTTCAATTTAATTCATGCTATTTCGTCTCAGTCTCCCCCTGTACCAAATACCGGACCCTTATTTTCAAGATGAAGCACAAATGCTTGAAGTGCTTCTGTTTTTAAAGACCATTCCGTCATCCTTTTCTCGTTCTTCCTCTATTTCTTTTGTCCGTTAGGTATCCAGTTCTTTATTTTCTTTGTCCATTTGATATTCTGCATTCTTTCTTTTTATATGATTGTTCCATTCTTCTTTTCTTTTTTTGAGATCAATAATTTATTGGTTGTATTTTATAATTTTCTTCGATTTGCGAGTCCCGGATTTTGTTTAATATTTTTACGTTTTCAATTTTGCTTAATGTTTACATCTCAGTACTTTCATTAATTAATTTATTTATTGTAGTTGCAGCACGTGTTTCTGCCGCAACTGTCACCACTGGTCTGATTACCCCTTTGCACATTCTTGTTTTTGTTTACTTGCTTAAGTTCTATTTCTTCCAGATGAGGTTGTTGTGACATCCACACATTCTACTATCGTTTACTGATTGCTCTTGTACTTCACTTTGTGTGATGTCATAACTTCATTTCTGTTCCTACATATTTAATTTTACTAACTCCTCCCAGACATGGAACTGAAGTACTTATACGTCCCCGACTTCTCTTATTTGGGATCAATTTGCATCTTATGGATCTCTTGACAACCGTCATTCTTTTACTTTTTTCTGTTGGTATCTTCAGTTTTTTCTTCTGTGCTGCATTTCTGAATGTATTTAGTTATCGTTGTATGTCATCTTCATTTCTGCTGCAAAAATTATATCATCAGCATATCCTGATGTTCTCAATATTTCATTTTTAATTCGTATTCTACATTTGTCATTTTGTTTACTGCGTTTATTATTTCATCCATCACTAAATGAAATAAAGTGGTTAAACAAAGTACTTTTAAAAGTAGTTGTGTATCTTTTCGGTCAAAAAAAAGCATTGAGATACTGATCTCTATAAAATCCTAGAAGTTATTGCAATTTTTTTAATGTATATTAGGTAGCACAAAATTAACCTTTAGTGATCACAAAGTAATCCCGAATAATAAAAATGGGAATATATACAATATATATAAACACAATTAATAATAAAATTTGAACTTACGTGTCTTGTAAACTTGTACCAAAAACATGTAAAAAAGTAATCCAAAGTACGGCAGCATGTTTCAAAAATGCCACTTCGAAGCTAAACACGCTGCAACTCGTCAACTTGTCTTGAGTAATCCACACAGATCACCTCGTTCTGGAGCTTGTAGTTTTCTCGGGATTCGCGCTAATTCACTGGCACGTGGACCGTATGTAATCATGACTCGTGACTTTGCGAAAGAATTTGTACGGTTTTCGCATTTTTACGTATTGATCGAAGAGAGCGCCCTCTTTTATTAGCATATGTCATAAAGAAGCCATTTATTTTATTTCTTATTCTTACACTAATTAAATATTTTTATAACACATCAATAAAAATTGGATAATCAATAAAAATTACGAAGATTAGTGCAAAATTAAGCGTGTGATACTGAACTTCTTTTAGACACCTCTTTCTGTATTTCATATTTCATCATCATCATCATCATCATCAAATTCCTGCCATGTACCCTCAAGGGGTGTACAGGATATGACAGTATTACATGAAAAAATCACATCATTACTAACTTCCTATCTACAATTTTCCTCCAAATCAGTCTGTTACTTGTCAAGACTCCAACATTATCAGATCTTATATTTCTATCGTCTAAGGCACTTTGTACCGTATCAATCCACCTATATCTTGGTCTTCCTCTGGGTCGTTTTCCTGCCAACCTGGCAGAGAACACTTGTTTTGCTAATCTTTCCTCTCCCATTCTATTTAAGTGACCATACCATCTGAGATTAGCTCTGATAACGCATTCCTGGATGCTGACAATGTCAAGTTCTTTCCTAATATCCTCGTTTTTAATATGATATTGCCATTGATGCCATCTGTTCACGCCTCTAATCTTTCTCAGGACTCTCATATCTGCGGTCTCTAGTCTTTGGTCAAGTGTTTTACTTCTGACCCAGCTCTCCGATCCATAAGTTAAAATTGGTTTGAACACAGTCTTGTATACAGCTAATTTAGTGTTCCGACTAATTTCTTTCTTATTCCATATGAATTTATTCAATTGACTTCCCACGATACCAGCTTTGCTGATTCTGTTGTCTATTTCAATATTTAGTTTACCATCTTCAGCAAAAAATTGTGCCTAAGTAGCTGAAATGTTTTACTTGTTCCAAAGTTTCTCCATTCACAACACAGTTGACATTTTCAATGATTCTGCCTATTTTCATTGTCTTTGTCTTTTTATTGCTGACCTTCATACCATATCTATTACAACAGCTATTCAATTTAGTCAGAGAATCTTGCAGACTTGTAGCGGATTTATTTAGAAGTATAACATCATCCGCATAAAGCAAAGAGCTGATATTAACATCTCCAATTTTGATATCAGGTTTAATACTACATTCCTTCATAATGTGATCCATATAGATAATGAATAACAGAGGGGATAATGTACATCCTTGTCTCACACCAGATTTAACATTAAACCATCTTCCTGTACTGCCTTCAATTCTAACTGCTGACTCACGACTCAAATAAAGACTAAGTATTGCTTGATATAATGCCCCATTGACACCATAAAACTGCAGCGTATTGAATAGATTCTCTCTTGGCACCTTGTCATATGCCTTTTCCAAATCGACAAAACTTAAATACAGATCTTTGTTATATTCCCATGCTTTCTCGACTATTTGTCGTAAAGTGAAGATCTGATCCTGACAGCCTCTATTTGGCCTGAATCCAGCTTGTTCTTCACCAAGCTTTTCTTCCACAATTCTTCTCAACCGTTTCTCAAGTATACTTGCATAGATCTTGCCAGGAACACTCAGTAGGGAAATACCTCTGTAATTCTCACATTCAGTTTTATTTCCCTTTTTATATATGGGTACTATGAGAGCTCTACTCCAATCATCGGGAATTCGTCCCTCTGTCCAGGCTTTCGGAACTATACAGTGCAGCCACTGTAAGACTCTTATACCACCATACTTCAGCATTTCTGGTCGAATATCATCTACTCCTGCTGCCTTTCCACATTTCAAGCCTTTGATGGCTTTTTCTACTTCAAGTATGGATATATATTCCTGACTGCATGCCTGGTCAGTGTTTTTTATCACTGTGCTGTCATCACTGCTTGTTTCATTTAGCAGTTTTTCAAAGTAATTACTCCATACTTCAAGGATATCTTTTTCTCCTGTTTTCATTTCACCTTTATCATCTCTAATTCCTTTTACAGCACTCTTTCCTCCATTCCTAAGCTTCTTCAACAACCTCCAGAATATTTTGCCACCTTCTTGATATTTATTTTCTATATTCTTGCCAAAGTCCTCCCATGACTTTTGTTTAGCTAGTTTTACACACTGTTTAGCTTTCTTACATTTGTATCTGTATTCTGTAAGAGACAAAGCTGACTTATTTGCCAGGAACTTTTGATATGCTTTCTTCTTTTCCTTCACTGCCTCTTTAACTTCATGTGTCCACCAGGGAGTTCTGATTTTTTTATCCTTGCACACAACCTCACCACATGCCTCTCTGGCAGAATCAATCAATGTTTCCTTCAGAGTTTGCCACTGAATTTCCAAGGTTTGATTCCTGTTCTCAAACTCTTTCATTTTCTTTTCAATAATATTTCTGTATTTTAGTCTACAGTTCACATCTGAGAGCTGCTCAACTTTTATTCGCTTTAAAACTTTCTTACATGTTATTCTTTCCAATATGCAATTCAATTTTATCCTGCTCAAGACTAAATAGTGATCACTTCCAATTTCAAATCCTCTGTACACTCTGGTGTCCTGCACCAGGGAGAAAACATCACTATCAACAATAACATAGTCAATGAGACTTTTCTTATTCCTAGCCTCTTCTCTCCATGTGAATTTTTGCACATTTTTATGTTGGAACATGGTGTTAGTAATAACCAGTCCATGTCCTGAGCAGAAATCCAACAGATATTTGCCATTATTATTAGCTTTGCTCTTTTCTCCAAATTTTCCCAAAATATTTTTGTATGTCTCACAATCATTTCCTACTCTACTATTTAGATCCCCAACAAGGACCAACTTTTCCTTTTTCATTGTGTCAGTTGCTTTTTCTAAAGCCTAAAACAATTCCTCCACTTCTACCTTAGTAGAACCTTCTGTGGGACCATAGGCACAAATAAGTTTCATTGTCCAGTTCCCCATTCTCATATTTGCTCACATTACTCTACTTGAGACTGACTGCCATTCAAGAAGATTAGCCTCGTATTTTGTGTTGAATACTATGGCTACTCCTTCTTTTCCTTGATTGTCATTGCCTGAATATAACATTTTGTATTTATTGCTCAGAAAGATCTGACCAGTTTTGGTCTTTTTTGTTTCAGTCACCCCTATTATGTCGATCTGGTACTTAGCTAATTCCTCAGCTAGCTCCATTTCTTTGCCATTCAGGCTTCTTACGTTGATAGTACCGATCTCTAACTCTGGTGATGTTGAGTTGGGGTTTGTTTTCAAATTTGTTCCAGTAGCTGACTTTTCGCTGTTCGCCCTGGTTCCCTGGCGAAAACAACGGGGGCCTTGTTTAACCGGGCGACGCCCCAGCCGGCATGAAATTTTGTCATGTTGTACCATCATTTTTTATTTTGGTTTAACCAATAAGAATACAATTTGGTCGGCTAAATCCCAAATTGTATTTCATATTTTAAATTTAAAAAACATGCAATACATCAAAAGGGTATCTGGATGCAAAGAATCAATCGACCGTGAGATGCGGTGATGGATTCATTAATGCCCTTGGATGGCAATGCAAAGCTGTACCAATGAAGTTTAACTGAGGTTCGGCTGTTGCTGTTAGCCCCTTGGGCGATGAGTTTTTGAGTTCGCTCTCTTAAGGTTTTTGCCTTAAGGGACCACTTTGAGTCTCTGGGGAAGGTGTTCTCCGGCACGGCCCGCTGAGGGGCTTTGTCGGTGAATTATTTTCTACGGAATTTGAGCGGTTCTGCTCAGTGGTCGTGGAGCCCGTCACTGAGTGGAACCAACGCTGAGATATGGACGGTCTTTCGCCAACTATGGAGTGGCTTAGAGATCGTCCGATTTTTTGAGATGTCACCTTTACTTACATAGTCGGTGATGGATTCATTAATACCCTTGGAGGGTAACGGATGGCAATGCTGTACGAATGAAGTTTAACTGAGGTTCGGCTGTTACTGTTACCCCCTTGGGCGATGAGTTTTTGAGTTCGTTCTCTTAGGGTTTTTGCCTTAAGAGAGCAATTTGAGTCTCCGGGAAAAGTGTTCTCCGGCAATGCCCGCTGAGGGGTTTTGTCGGTGAATTATTTTCCTCGGAATTTGAGCGGTTCCGCTCGGTGATGGGGGAGCCCGTCACTGAGTGGAACCGACGCTGAGATATGGACGGTCTTTCGCCCACTATGGAGTGGCCTAGGGATCGTCCGAATTTTTGAGATGTCACCTTTACTTACATAGTCGGTGATGGATTCATTAATACCCTTGGAGGGTAACGGATGGCAATGCTGTAGCAAATGAAGTTCTAACTGAGGCTCGGCTATTGCTGTTACCCTCTTGCCATGATCAGAGCTTTAATAGCTGAATCACACCTTATCCATACACTGTCCTCTACAGATAACGGGGAAGATGAAAAGCATTCTTGCTTCGCCCCTTCAAGCCAGTTCTTATAAGGACTATAAGGAAAAGGGTATCTGCCGCACTAAAAGACAACTTTTACCCTCAATTCAAACCACGAAAGGAATAGCTCACACTGATAAAGAAAAGGCGGAGGCTCTGGCCGATAGCTTGGAAACTCAATGCAACCCCTCATATGAAAATTTGAACATCAATCTCATCTACAAGATTCACCGCCGAGTTAGGCAGGCATAACACAACAAAAAGATGACCTAGAAGCTCTCACACCTACTTCTCCAACATAAGTTATAAACATTATAACCCACCTGAATAACAATAAAGCTCCAGGCTCAAATGAAATTACAAACACAATAATTAAACTACTACCCAGAAAAGCCATTGTACTTCTAGCCAACATAATTTATGCAATCCTCAGACTCCAGTATTTCCCTTTAACATGGAAAATAGCAGATGTCACACCAATCAAAAAGATGGGAAAAAACACTCAACTCCCTGAAAGCTACAGACCTATCAGTCTTCTGTCTAACCTTGGAAAGATCGCAGAAAAAGTAATCCTTGCTAGGCTTCAATCACAAACAGATAAACTAGGTATAATCCCAAATGAGCAACTTGGATTCAGAAAAAACCACTCCACCGTCAAGCAGATCCACAGGCTGATCGAATACATCTCTGAAGGCTTCAACCGGAACCTTCATACAGCTGCAGTCTTTTTAGATGCTGCAAAGGCTTTTGATAAGGTTCTTCTCTACAAGCTCATCATATTCAATATGCCTACTAATCTAGTTAAAATAATTCACTCTTACCTCAGAGAGAGATACATGCAAGTCAAAATAAATTAAACTGTATTAACCAGACGCAAGGTTCTGGCGGGAGTGCCGCAGGGCTCACTCTTGGTCCCCTTGCTGTTTTCTATCTATATTGCTGATAGCTAAACAATCACTGCATTATATGCTGATGACACTGCATTATTAGCAAGATCTCTCAGCCCCAAACTAGCTATTAAGAGACTCCAAAGCAGCATTCACACGCTGAAAAGATGGTTTATGGACTGGAGAATTCAAACCAATTCACAGAAGAGCTCAGCCATACTGTTCACTAGAAAAAAGCCTCAAATCAAGGAAGATATACATTTACTAGGTGTTAAAATCCCATGTCAGAATACAGTCAAATAACTCGGAGTAATTCTGGATATAAAACTACAATTCACCAACCATATAGAACACATCAGTTCAAAGACATCCAAAGCAATTACGCAGCTCTACCCCATGATCAACAGAAAAAGTAAATTCGCTACTCAGAATAAACTGTTCATATACAAGATGATAATACGCCCAGTCATCACTTACGCATCTCCTGCATGGAGTCATACTTCGAAAACAAATATTCAAAAGCTGCAGAGAATACTAAACAAATGTCTGAGAATGAGATTGGATGCTACGTGGTTTATCAGGAACTCCCAAATTCACAGAGACGTCAACATTCCCTACATCACATCTCTTCTTCATGACCTAGCCGAAAAGTTCTTCAATAAGACAATTAATCATTCGAACCCACTGATCAAGCAAGCTTTAGACTACAATGAAACAGATTTCTGCAAATACAAGAGATCCAAATCAATTCTATGCTCAGCTGAACACAGTTAATCTCACTGCCCTTTCAGGGCGAGCTTAAAGCTCAATAATTCTCCACCCTTACCTTGCCCTTACCCTTACCCTCACCTAACTTACCTTGACAGATGGAGGGGAATATGAAAAGCATTTATGCTTTACCCATCAAAACAGTATCGTTCTGCGTTCTGCGAAAAGGGTATCTGAAAATCTGAAAAATGGATTATCGGAGAATCAATCGACCGTGAGATGCGGTGATTGATTCATTCAATCCAATACCCTTGGAGGGTAATGGATGGCAATGCTGTATCCAATGAAGTTCTAACTGAGGCTCGGCTATTGCTGTTACCCTCCTGCCATGATCAGAGCTTTAATTGCTCAATAACACCTTATCCCTACACTGTCCTCTACAGATAACGGGGAGGATGAAAGCATTCTTTGCTTCGCCGCTTTAAGCCAGTCCTTATTAGGACGGTACCACTCCTGGCTCCAAGAAAATTGCTTGGAGAATTTGACATGAGCGCATTTCACTCAAAATCATCAAATGGAGGTTTGATCCCTACATTCCTATTCCATAGGAAAAAATCCCTACCCCCATATGAGACCGGCTAACTCACCTTTCGTCGAAAGAAACCAGATAAAGATTCCTCATGTCACTGACGGGAATCGAACCCAGGTCTTTCCGACCAAAGGGCTTCATCTATAACGACTGAGCTACGAATGCTAGAAATGGAGGTAACTTTACATCAGAGATCCAATCTGTTACCGATTAGAAACAATAGAAGATGCATTCTGCAGCTGCTCTCTTGCCTTGCGTAGTTGCAACATATTTACTTTTTCTTTTTTTTTTTCTCCAGTACTCACTACCTGTCAGCAACGGGAAGAGAATTTTGATAATTATAATTAATGAATTAAAATACCATTTACGGAAGGTTAGAAATAAACATGGATTTGAAAACCAGCAATAGGACATTCAAATACTTTATAATATTGTATTGTGGAAATTTTATTATTCAGTCAAATGATTTTTGTATTCAGAAAAAAAACATTCTCGGAGATATCAAATTTTTGACTAGATGGTGTGGACCACCTACATTATGCAATATTCACCAGGGGGGAGATAAAATTCTGTCTAATTTTCTATGAGAGGTTTTTTAAATGGTTCCATCCTCTTAATGCAATGGTCTTATGGTGAATTGCAGGGATGATTAAAGAGCAATCCCAGGCAGAGAAAGCTAACTGAAGATGGTTAATTCAGATAAGCCTAACCCCCTGGGTATCTCTCATCTTTGCACTTTAGTTTCACGTCTTTTTTTTGTTCATCTGCATGAGACTGGTGAAAAAGGAGAACTGATAGTCTTTAGCTAGAGGATGTTATAAAAGAAGCTGAGGCATTTTCTCTTTCTCTCTCATACTGTCTATCTATCTGTCTTTTCTTTCTCCTAATACCATCAGGCTCTCTTGCACCCTTTATTTTTCCACCTCAATAAAGATCCAAACCAGCATGAGTAGTGCTGGTTTGGACCCATCCCATAATGCATAACATTACTCAACACCCGGAAAAGTGTGGGCTTTGCATTATAGGATACGAGGGAAATTGATGTGAAGTCATTAGCCTCTATATACAAGTAGCTCAGACGTGCAGTTACACCTTCACGCGCAAACTTTGTTTGCTTACACTTGGATAAAGGATGAAACCAAGAATATGATTTCTCGGTATCTTGAATTTATAGTATAACCAAGTGAAAGCACTTTCAACAAAAGTTTAGTACTGTATCTTTTGCATTAAGGAATATCCAGAATTTGGATATTCCTTAATTTGGAACGAAAGACAGTGTCTATTCACAACTGTAACTTAATAAACAAATTAAAATGCACGTTGTTCATGTAAAACATATGATAATTCAGAGAAAAAAAAAAGAATTTTTCTTTATAAATTCTTGTTTCATTTTTATTCCAAGCCTCATTGGTGTGTTTAAAATTAAAATTTCAAGAAAAACTCAGTTAATAACATCATTACATTACTTTGCGAAAGATGGCAGCACAGTCACTTCCAACAAATGTCATATAGTTCGCCCACCGATTTGAGGTCCCTCGACACTTCTGCGCATCTCAGAAAAAGAAGAATCCATTCCGATAATAGGGTAATCAGTCCGTATAGTGGGATGAGTTGTTTATTATTACCGGTCGGAAAATTAACTTCTCTTTTATCATTATTGTAGTTAACTATGTTGCTTGTATAACAGTTGGAAAATTTTACCTATAAAGCACGTAATTTCGCGTGTTGGCGACCAATTCGGACGTCCTTCATTTTTTTCTCCCCTTCAGAATGAATCGACTATTCTTGGAAAGACGCGAAGCAGGGACCTGGAAACGGTGGGCGAACTATACCAGGTCTTACCACACGAAAAATGTAAATAAAAACAATGCACGCCATGGGAACGGAAGTCAGTTCTCTTTACCTGGTTGTGAACGCACGTGTCACTTGATTTAATGCTGGGATGTTTCAGTGAAGTTGCAGGGCATACAAGAATCTTGCGAAATCTGTGATGAGTGGGTGTGTAAAAGGAAAACTTGATGGGGATTGGTGTGTGGCTTTCAAGTATCAGTGAGTTGTGTAGTATGTGAGTACCGTGTGTAGCAGACAGGAAGTAGGAAGTTACCAGGAAATACACGCGAGGCGAGACTGTTCCAAAAAGACAAAACAGCAGACGCACGCAACATCAATGTTTCCATGGCAACGACGAGTTCAGTCTGGTCATTATCCATTGATTAGCAATGTGGTGCACTACTTCCAAATATTTTGGTTCCTCTTATGTTAAAAATACCATACGGCATACATCTATCAACACTGAAGGGTTCGGTAATTTCCATAAGACCCCAGTCATAACGAGCACAAGTTTTAAACGAAAACTCATTTTAACCGTTAAAGCATGCATTTAATACATTCGCTAACAAAAGAGGCCTTCAGCAGAAGTATGAGGAATTACATACAATAAATAACAAATATTCATGCAAATACGCGTGTTATAATCGCATTCTTGTTTAGTGATCATTCGGTATGGCATGTTGAATTTAAAAAAAAAATCATTTATTGCTTTTTTTTAATTGCTATCTGCTAAATTTGCCAAAGGAAATTGTCAGGCTGAAATCAAATTTGAAACGATTCTACAAATTTTAATACTGATCTGAAAAAGTTTTTCGAAAGAGGTCCAGAGTTGCAAAAACAACAACCACATCAATAAAGTCCTTATCCTTATAAGGACTGGCTTAAAGGGGCGAAGCAAGAATGCTTTTCATCTTCCCCGTTATCTGTAGAGGACAGTGTAGGGATAAGGTGTTATTGAGCTATTAAAGCTCTAATCATGGCAGGAGGGTAACAGCAATAGCCGAGCCTCAGTTAGAACTTCATTGGCTACAACATCGCCATCTATTACTCTCCAAGGGTATTAATCACCGCCCTCTCCCACATCAATAAAGTCCTTATAAGGACTTGCTTAAAGGGGCGAAGCAAGAATGCTTTTCATCTTCCCCGTTATCTGTAGAGGACAGTGTATGGATAAGGTGTTATTGAGCAATTAAAGCTCTGATCATGGCAGGAGAGTAACAGCAATAGCCGAGCCTCAGTTAGAACTTCATTGGCTACAGCATTGCCATCCATTACCCTCCAAGGATATTGGACTGAATGAATCAATCACCGCATCTCACGGTCGATTGATCCCCCTCCCCCACATCAATAAATTGAACTGCTTGGACATTTCATGTAGAGCGATTTAAAAAAAAACATGGTTTTCGTATATTTTGGCTCTTTTTTTTCTCTCTGCCATGAAATGCTAAAATAAAACTTTAGCTAAGTCCGTCCACACAGAATCCAAGAACTTACGGAATGGTTGGACGGGGAAAACTGTTATAGGTGAATGTGCATTTCATTAGTCTGACCTTTTTCATATAAATAAAAAAAAGAAAAGAAAAGATGTTACTCGCCACGGAACATTGCTTTTACACATCAGATTTTAAAATATATTAATTTTAAAAATATTTTGAAATAATGTGGCCATTTTAAACGCATGACGCTGAGATTATATTCCCTATATTATTCGTAATTTGAATTTCTAATCTGGTTTTCATTTCTTAGAAAATTTTCGAATAAGTTGTACACTCTAGAAAACTGGAAGTTACGAAATGTAAACTTATTTATATTTAGATTAATAAAGAGAAAAGTAAATTCTATAAAATACGCTATGGCACAAAAAAGTACTACTGAACTTCGATATCCCCCCCCCCCTATTCAGTGCACAAGCTATGAGATATGCCGTTCGACTGCATGCACATTAATGAAATAGTACATCTAGAGGCTACGCCATTACATTTAGCTGTATCACTGGTATCGAAAGAAAATGCTTTTATTGTTGAGCATTATTTTCGTTCATACCTAGTTAGTAGAGCAAATGGTCCAAGTCTACGACATTTTTGTGAGCGGTTTGATCGTCGTTTCTGTAAGCGTGCTCCAAGCAATAGTGTCATCATTACCTTAATCGAGAGGTTCCGACGTATCGGGAGTGTTCTGTCACAATGTAAAAGAATCTTTCTCTCTCTCTCTCTCTCTCTCTCTCTCTCTCTCTCTCTCTCTCTCTCTATATATATATATATATATATATATATATATATATATACTTAATGCAAAAATCTGTATATTTAATAATATATTTTTTGTGAGTTCAATATATCTCATCATCGGCCTATGGAGTAAAACAGGTGCTGAGATTCAGCAGATAGTAGGAGAGGAAAAAACGATAGAGATATATAGTGGTAGAGTAGAAAAAAGAGGCCTCAGCTGGCCTATTTTAGCTGTTGACCCCCCCCAGGGGTACTTCTAAAATGGTCGTTGATTTTTCACTTACAAAAAGGAAAAATCCTGAAAAGGAAACTGTAGAGAGACTGCGGAGGGTAAAAAGGATTATGGGAGTGTTACCGAAAAGAAAAAAAAAAAAAAAAAACATGTGAAGGAACCGAGAGATGGGGGAAGAGCATGGCCCGAGTGATGCAGCTCACAAGGAGCTGCACCGCTTCGATGTAAGCCTTCGCTGCTCGGATTCGATCAAGCCAACCCCCCTCCTGTGTGAACTATAAAGAGAAAAATAAAAAGGAAAAAAAAACGGACTTGTTTACTATCGGGCTGACTCCTCCTGTGTGAACTACAGAGGGAAAGTCTTTAGTTTGCTCCAAGATTGTTCCTCGCGATTGACCCGCAACATCAGAGATTACGTTGCCTCTTCATGCCTTCTGCTAACGGGACGCCACACAGCACCCTTTTTTATTCTCCATTTAGTTCTGAAAGAACCTCTAGATGCTGTGGAGTGATCGTCTTTATTTCGTTGATGTCCCTCCCCTTCAGCCCTATTCCCTCATCGTTGATGAAAAACTGCGGTTCCCCTAGCTGGTTTATTGCTCTTCCGAGTTTCTCTAAGAGCTCGGGATCTTTTTCAAATTCATCTAATTATTATTATTATTATTATTATTATTATTATTATTATTATTATTATTATTATTATTATATCTTCCACTCGCGGCAAGGCAAACTTCTTCCTCTTCTGAATCGGTGAGATTAGCCGCTTTGGATTTTTTTTATTTTCCTCGCTTGCCTCTGGCTTTCTTGGGCGGTTTGGCCTGACACTGGTAATTTTCATTTCTTCTTCCTCTGTGCCATCTTTCATAATTTCTACAGTGTGCATTTTGGAAGTTTTTCTTATGTTATGCTTTTTTTTTTTTTTTTTTTTTTTTGTCCTTATAAATTTTGCGTAGCGGCATCTTGAGTTCCGGTTGTCTTTGTTATTGAAAGTGTGGGTTGAAGGACTGGGAAGTCTTCTTGCTCCGTGGTTTCGGGCTTCTCTACTGGGGTGACTGTGGCTGGTATAATAGCACCTCCCATCCTTTCTGCTTATCTATATATTTAATAATATATATGTTAAAGATACCACGCTACTTTAAATATAAACCTGGTTTTAATCCATTTCCCAAGTAAGCAAACAGACAAGTAAGGGCCTGCAAGTCTGGGTGACCTACACGTAGTGCAGGTCTTAGCCTGCACATCTTCCCGCCACTTCGTCAAGGAAATTTTGTTATGCCGACGATATAGCAATAACTACACAGCATAAATCGTACAGAAGAAATTCTAAAAGCTGACTTAACTATTCTGGATGAATATTTTAAAAGATGGAGACTCTGTTTAAATAGGAGCAAAACAGTAATATCTTGTTTTCATCTAAATAATAACTTGGCAAATGTGAAACTAAAAATTGAATTGAACAACAATATACTTCCATATAATACATTCCCTAAATACTTGGGAGTCACACTTGACCGTTCTCTCACTTTCCGGCAACATCTTTCAAACTTGGCATATAAACTAAGGACACGTAATAATATCCTACGGAGACTCTGTGGCACTACCTGGGGTTCTAGAGCCTCTACTCTTCGGACAACAGCCCTTGCTTTAGCTAAATAGCCATCACACAAGGATTATCAATTCTCAATCGAACAATACCTTAAGATTAATTACAGGCTCTATTAGATCGATCCCAACATATTGGTTACCTCTTTTAGCAGGCATTATTCTACAGAACTACGTAGATTGAATTCTTTAGTCCGTGAATTCCAAAAATATTGCTGGTAATCCGAACCTACCTATTCATCAGGATCTCCCAACTCTTAACGTCAATAGACTGAAATCTCGCCATCCATCACAACGAGCAGCAGAAGAACTAGTGCTAAATAATTTTAGTCCTTTATTAAAGTGGGAAGAAACATGGAAGGAAAATACGAAAGAACATTTGCATAACGTCTTTAAAGGTGATCAAATCATCACAGGATCAGATCTACCTCGCAAAACATGGACGGTACTAAATAGAATTCGGACAAATCATGGCCTATGTGGAGATACTCTCTATAAATGGAACAGACAAACATCTCCAGAATGGCTGGGGTGCTCCACGACAAACTATGCAACATATTGCAACAGAATGACTGGAATGACTTTTTACAAGCAGCTCCTGAAGCTGTGACCTGGATTACGAACTTAGATCTGAATTTATAATGATATATATGTTTCTTTTCCTTATTATAACATATTAAGACTTTTAACTCTTATTTTAATTTTCCAACTTCTTGGATATATATATATATATATATATATATATATATACTGAATATATATATACATACATACACATGTGGTGAGTCTGAAACGTTCTCGGCCTCGCCCATAAATGGCAGTACTATCGGCAAGATTTTTTTTCTCGAAGTTGATACATCAATCATAAGCATCCGTGTGAAATTGTAAGTAATTCTATTAAGTAGTTTGTTTTATAAAGCTGTCTGAAGCAAAAGTGTTGTCTGCATCCCTTGAAATGGATAAAATTGAGTATCTTGCGGTCATACAGTTCTTTGTAAAAGAAGGTTTAACGCCAAAAGAAATTAATTCGAAGTTCATAAAAGTTTACGGGCACTCTTCTCCTTCGTTTTCGACAATTAAGAAATGGGTTGCCGAGTTTAAACGTGGTTGTGTCAGCCTTGAAGATGATCCACGTGAAGGACATCTAAAAAGTGCTACACCAGAAATCAAGGATCAAGTGCACGATATGGTATTGGATGACTGGCGAGTCAAGGTGCGTGAAATTGCTGAGACTATTGGCATTTCAAAAGAACGTGCAGAATATATTTTGCATGAGAATTGCAAATGAAAACGGTTTGCACAAGATTGGTGCCGTGCTTGCTCACAGCAGATCAAAAACGAACTTGCATAAAAAATCTCTGAACAGTACTTGGAGCGTTTTAAAGAATAAAACTGATTTTGTGCGTCGGTTTATTACTATGAATGAGACTTGGCTTAACCAGTACACACCAGAATCCAAACAGCAGTCAAAACAGTGGACAGAAGCCGGTTGTTCAGCGCCAAAAGAGTCGGTTACATCAGCAGGAAAGGTCATGGCATCGGTGTTTTGGGATGCTAAAAGCATTTTGTTTTTTAATTATCTCGACAAGGGTTAAACAATAACCGGGGAATATTATTCCGATCTTTTAACCAGACTAGACGAAAAAAATTCGTGAGAAAAGACCCGGTTTGCAGAAGAAAAAAAAATCATCTTTCATCAGGACAACGCACCTGCCAATAAATGTGTTTTGGCAATGGGAAAATTAAGGGATCTGCACTATGAATTGTTAGAACAGCCACGCTATTACCCAAATTTGACTCCCTCTGACTTCTTTCTCTTCCACAGATTAAAACTCTTTCTCTCTGGTCAGGGTTTTTCTTCGAACAAGAGGTGATTGTAGCTATAGAGGGATTTGCAGATCTTACTGAGAACCACTACAGGGGCGAGATAACAGCGCTGGAGCATCGCTGAAATAAATGTATTAGTCTTAAGGGAAATTATGTTGAAAAATTAAAATAATTCTGAAATTGTAAATTCGTTTTTTCATTGTTAAGCCGCGAACTTTTCAGTCCCCACACGTGTGTGTGTGTATATATATATTTCGCTTCTTTATTAAGTACAAATCTCACTCACCGAAGAACAAATGTTTGTAGAAATCGAAATCATAGCCACGTTATTCAGAAGTATTCTGAAGTTGTGCTCTGTTGGTGATGATTCGAGTGAAAAACTTGCTATTTAGTGGGAAATAGAGAAATAATCAGGAACTCATGCGGGGGAATTTTCATCGGCAAAAACACTACAAAATACGACCAACGCATCTCTTTAACGACTCCTCCGTAACGTAGTAAGACTTGACTTGTAACTTTTCCAGTAACACGCAACTTTTGCATTGAGTCGGATTTCGTGCACTGCGATGACATCAGAGTTCACCGAACTCTCTCTCCTGCTGTATTAAAGAATTTGTTTCTCACTGAACTGCTGCAATGGCATTCGCTTTGTTTGGCTTCTTGCGTTACGCAACCTCTCAAATGGGAATTCTGTGAACATTTTGCTTCATTTTCAGTAATTATATCATCGTACGAATAAATAAAAATAAACAATAAATCATACAAATGCCAAATTCAACCTTCCTCTAAATATGACGCCTTTAAGAGTTTAGTATGAAATAAAGCCAACCACATGCCTTATTCAGTGTGCTATTGTGAGCAGTGATGGGTCATGGAGGCATTGCCAGGAATCCTTCCTCCCTTTACCAAACTTTCCTATTATCTTTTTGTCAATTAAGAACAATACAATCTACTTTTTTCCTTCGGAATTCAGTGATGCTTCTTGGAAAGATATCTTGCTCCACTTCATACGTTATCTACGAATGAAGGTAGAATACATATGAAGTGGAACAAGATATCTTTCCAAGCATCACTGAATTCCGAAGGAAAAAAGTAGATTGTATTGTTCCTTTTTACATCTCTTGTGTAAATCTTTTTGTCAATTAAGAAATAGAAAGAACTTTTGCTTCGTTTTCGATGACCAATGTCTACTGTTTCTTTAATTTTTTAAACAAAATGTAGTAGTGTAACATTTTTGTTGTTAAAATGAATTTAACCAGCTATTTCATAAATAAATGATTTACTTGCAAATATATATGTTATGTATTATAATGATTTTCAAAAAATATTGTTAGAAGTGATGATGAACATGAGAGGATTGAATACAAATGTCAGTAGAAAATCGAAGTATTTACATTTGACATGAAATTTTAAAAGATATCTTATTCTTGCAGATGACCGATAATTCTTTGTTTTGTTCAGTCATCTCTTTATTCTCACTGATTAATCCAAAGAAAATTATTTATCTTAATCGCAGCAACCCCCGCCAGAGTCACCTCCTCCTCCTGAGTCACATCCTCCACCAGAGTCACAGTTGTTTGCTCCACCAACACTGTGGAAAACACCTCCACTATAATACATGCTGTGCACTCCGTACTCCACATTTGACGAGGACCTTTTCCTACTCGACCGACTGTACCCTTCAAACTTTGGACCTCCGCCTTTTGTGTTGTAATTCTTGTAACAGTAAGAGCATGTTATGAGTATAAAAATCACCGCTACAGCACAGAACAACGATCGCTGTCATCGCAGAATTAGAATACTGGATTATTTACACACTCTCATAATAACCTACCGGGGATTTACTGAACGGGGGGTAATTCAGGAGAGAGAGAGAGAAAAATCTGCAAAATAAAAATTCAATAAAGTTAATAATAAATAATTTATAAATAAGATTACTAAACAAGTAAATTGCTAAAGTAAAATGCAGCTAATTTCATACACGGGTGATGACACGAACTCTTCACGATTCAGCCAACTTTATATTTCCACGTTCATTCATGGTTATACTAGGATGCACGACTAACTACAACACATGTGTTTGAGGGAGGGTGCATAATTGAGAGAAAAATCAATGGACCCAAAAAAAGAATCAACGAGAGTCATTTTTGCGCAAGTCGATATGCACAAAATGATATTTACTACGCCGTGTACTGTGCTGGCTCCTTCCATAAGTTCACTAGACATCATCATCATCATCAGAAGAGGTATGGTCACTCCGCTCCTAAGTCATAGGCAATAATAGTCCTCAGCAGGTGGTCCTGTTCTATGATTTCTGGAGATTTCGACTTTCTGAAGACCTGTCACTTCAGACACACACACCATCCACCTTCTCATTTAGGGTCTACTCCTTCCTCTTTTTACAGGATCTGAGAAGTCTTCCTCCCATTCTTTCAACGTGTCCAATGTATTTCAGCTTTTTTCTGTTAATGCCTTAAGGATTCTTAGCGTTCTACTGCTCCTTTCTAGCACCCACCCATTTGTCTGCCTTTCAGTATATCACATCCTCAACAGTCTTCTGTGACATTACATTTTAAAAGTAACTATCACCTTCCTATCAGACTTCTTTGGGTTTTAAGTTTCACATGCATACGTCACTGTTCAAAAAAGGTAAAAACAGCTGCATCCAGAATCCTCAGTTTTCTTCCTGTGGAAATAAATCCATCCTTGCATAGTTTCGATAGTTCTCTGACTTGTTTTTGCCATTCCGAATCTTTTTTTTATATCATCTGAACATCAACTCTTAATAATCGATCCCAGGTAGTCCAATTTGAGAAATATTATTTCTCCATTAAGGTACATTTGTTTCTCAGGGGCTTCTTGTCTATATATCCTTCGAGAATCATAACACTGTATTTGTCTTCCGAGGGCTGAGTTTAAGTCCTCTTTTCATGCTGAGATATATCCTGAACTCTGTGTAGGATTGCCTTCGATTATCAAGGATGATCTGTTAATTTTATCTTGTTATCTCACAAGCTGTGAATCTACCGCGCTGGCTGGAGACTATTCATCCTCTTTCCTCTAGTATTTATTTTTTATTTTAAAAAAAGGATGTTAATGTTTTTTGTTTTTTAGATAAACAAATGACAACATATTTAACATTGCTAATCAGATCTTCATTATAAATAAATTTAATTCATATATGTTCATAGAGAGTTAATTAATCTATTCTCCAGCTATAACTATCTATTTCTTTTTTAAAATTATAAATATATGTATATTTATCATTTAAATGATAAATATAAATTGCTTTTATAATTGGTTGGTGAATGTGATTCCTCAAATATTCCTCAAATTTTCTACTCGAACAGTAGAAAATCGATTTCGTATATTGGGTTTTAACTCTTTCTCTTCACATATACCTGACCGAAGAGTCTACTCAAACTTAGTTCCGCAAACCTCTCCTCTTAATAATTATTTTAGCTCGATCAGAGACTTGCTTAACGGTATTATAGTTTCCTTTCTCCTACAAGTAAAGCCAATTTTAATTAAGCACTAGTGAACTTTATAAATTATATTCCCGATATGATTCCCGAACTTAAATTCCTTAAGATAATCATTAACAAATTCTTGATATGTACCCGTCTACCGGATACTATGAATAATACTACATTATTAATTTTAGATTATTTCTGTCTTCCTATCAACAGTTTTTTCCAAACCAGTAAGGCCTACAGTACCGTCAGACCTTATATTTCAGCCACCTAAGGCAGTTGTAACTGTATCAATCGCTCTAAATATCTTGGTCTTGCTCTCGGTCTTTTTTTCTACCATGCGCGTCCCAAACTTCTCTTTTAGCTAACTTTTCCTTTCGTATTCTGTTTAAACTGACCATACAACCCAGCTTAGCTCTACTTATGCATCCTTGAAATGCCTTCTCAATATCTTCATTTTACGATTATACTCTAAACTCCATGTTAAATTCCCAACCCTAATTTTTATATCTAATTCTTCGGTATTTAATGAGTCCTTCTGAATTATGAGGTGCAGCCACTGTAAAACGTTTATACCTCCATTTCTGGTGGAATACCCTGCCCGACTACATCTGACACTTTTGATAATTTTCTTACCTGAAGTGTTGATGCGTACTCCTGATTGCATTCCTCTTCAAAAGTTTCCACCACTTTTTGTGCTGCTGTTTGTTCCATTTAATAGTCTTTGAAATTACTCCGGACATCCAAAATATCTTTAGTGTTTGTTTTCATTTCACTTTTATCATTTCTGGATAACCAATCAATCAATCCCTTCTTCAGAGTTTGCCACCCAGTATCCAAGGTTTCATTATTGTTTTTCAAACACTTTCATTTTTACCCCTCTATTTAAGGTTTATACATTGGTACGGCTCACCTCTGACCCCTGCCTTAAGTAAGCCCTTTAAATTCCGTCCCAAATTAAAATGAGTTAAATTCCTTCTACCCGATTCGAGTATTCATCACACGAAATTGTTTACAACCCCACTTGCTCATACTATTTTCGAATCTTTGAAGACTATCTACTAAACAACTTATCGTTGGAGCAATTGCCTACGCTGCCGGTTTCACATTAGCAAGAAAGAAAGAAATTTCACGCAAAATGTTTGTAAATATATGACAAAAGAATGACCCTAACACCGAACATCGGAATTCTCACTCTTATAACTTGGCACTCAGGACTCTCTTCTAAACACCACATCTGTCGTCATTAGTCAACTAAATTTCCTACACATCTCACTAGATGGGTAGAACAATTAGTGGAGTATACATTTGGTGCAGTTGACTCAGTAAGCTCTTAGGCCAAATGGGTGTTGATGATCATTTAGTGAGATGGGTAGGAAAAAGTTGTGTAACGGAAGACAGGATGGGATCCTTTAGTCATAAACAATTCCCTCTTCATGAAACCATCCTCTACGTCGCTCAACAAATTATTCATATCAAAGATATTCTGGGTACGATTTATAATCAATTTTTTTCCATTCCTTTGTCTGTAACACCAATAAGATTCACTGGTCTACAATTCTCTTGCTGACGATGAACCCTTCCTTATGAATTAGAATAACCCTCGTATACCTTTAAAATTATAAATCTAAAAGCAATATTGCCATTTCTTGAAGACTATCAAAAGTGGATTATTTAGCTGATGTATCTTCTTATAGTCCTTATAAGGACTGGCTTAAAGGGGCGAAGCAAGAATGCTTTTCATCTTCCCCGTTATCTGTAGAGGACAGTGTAGCCATAAGGTGTTATTGAGCTATTAAAGCTCTAATCATGGCAAGAGGGTAAAAGCAATGGCCGCGCCTCAGTTAGAACTTCACTGGCAACTGCATTGCTATCCATTACCTTCCAAGGGTATTAATCACCGCATCTCACGGTGGATTATATCCTGATGTATCTTAAGTTCTTAAAATAACTGGGCGATGAACTGAGTCCTAGACTCTTTATTCCGTCATCTGAATGAAGAAAATCTGTGTGGATGGAGTGTTATTGAGCTAAACGCTCTAGGCATGGCTAGGTAACGGCAATAGCCGAGCCTCAGTTAAAACTTCATTGGCTACAGCATTACCATTTGTTACCCTGGAAATCCTAAAAAGGACATTTTTTTGGTCGATCCGTCAACACACCCTGATGTATCTTCTTTGATTCTAAGTAGATATACATCATCATCATTATCTTCTAATGATGATTGTGTATATCTCCCCATCCTGAAAAATGCCAAACAGCAGATGCAACAATCCTCTCCTCCTGTGTTATGTGATGGTAAATCACTCTTCCCAAATACGTATATTCTCCTCATATATACACTCGAAAATTATTTATTATTTTTTTTAAAAACTCCAGATGTTTCAAAGACATTTGCTTATATATATATGTATATATATCTTACTAACTGATTTATTAGATGGATACACTTTCTATAGTATTTTTTCAATGTATTTCTTTGAAAACTTCGCGATGAATTAAGCTGATCACAAGTTTATTATGAAATTTACTTCTAGGAATAAACATTAAAATATATAAGATGTGTCTCGGTATTATCCATTTATATTATTGTCATTTCCGATGTTTAAGTTCTATTTATAATATCATTATTTCCATAGTAACACACACTCGCTTCCCAAAATGATGTGCCAACTCCATCATAGTTACGCGCCAGAATATTTCAAACTTCTGTCCCTAATAGGAACTCAACGTACCATTGATCTGATCTAAATCTTCTCTTATGAACATTAGGGTGCATACCATCGTTTTCTCCATTAGATGTCTTCCGCCAATATTTTAATTACCCTTACGTACTTCCATGTCACGAACATCGTTAAGACTTAGAAATTCCCAGAATATGCAGTTTAATTTTTTTAGTTAATAATTTAAACCACATGAGTTTATTCTTTAAGATGTGCGCATAAGTAAAATAATATAAAGCACACGTTAAGTAGTATTAAGAACTATTCACAGATGACATTTACACAAGCAAGTTATGACTTGCCATAAGGTGCCTTGGGTTCGTTGCTTAATACAGGATTTTAAAAATGGTAGAGGTTTTATGACATCACTCAACTTGATGGATGCACCAGTATTAAGGTGAATGTCATCCTCGCCCTGCATACCATTTACGATTACTGACAAACTGCTGCCGTAAGTTTATAAAGCTAAAATCTTGTGCAGTGCCGAACTTAGAATTGTCATTCGACGTCATTGCTTTGGCAACGGTTTCCTTGCAGTCAATTGACCCCAGTTTTAAATTATTCGTTCTTACTAGCACGAAACCGTTTTGATCTTTCCCAGATTTGTTGCTGTCAGGTCACAACTGCCAGAAAATAAATAAATAAAAATAAATAAAAATGAATAAAATAAAAATTACAGATTCCAACCCTAAAATAAATACAATACTACTTAATAAAGTACTCGTTTCTCTCTCTCTCTCTCTCTCTCTCTCTCTCACACACACACACACACACACACACACACACACACACACACACACACACACACACACACACACACACACACACACACACACACACACACACACACACACACACACACACACACACACACACACACACACACACACACACACGTCTGTCTTCGAAAGTAATGAAAATTAATCTTCATAAGTATTCGTTTCTTGAAAGCTCACTCATCTACCAAATATATCTAATAAAGGACCACGAATACGGATTCAAATACTGTCAATCTAATCTACAGGGTAATTATTAAATTATTATTATATTCGAGATGAATATAAAGGCTGGAAAAACACAAGGAATTGGGTGATGATTCTAAAGTATGTGAAAATGTCACAGACAGAGAAATAGTCTAAGAAAATTATGATCTTTTGATTTTTCTTCTACCTGACACGAACGGATCCAGACTTCCTCTACTGTCACAGAGATCGATTCTTTTTACTTAATCTTCTTAAATATTAATAGCCCAAAGTCCAAATAGTTCGATGATGGTCAAACGTATATTCGCCTATTCTTCATTTGGACAAACCGAAATATTCCATGCCTTGAGATTATCCACAACTCGGACCTTAAATTTTGATCTCCATTCCCGGCTCTAACGGACTGAAAGCAATCCGCCCAAAGAGTATCACATTTTTATCCGAATAGGGATGAAACCTCTTGCTTGCTTGCCGAATAGTTAGTGTATTCGCTCTTCAACCAACCAGCTACGGGTTCGGATCCCAATGCCCAAAAATGTGGGACCACCGTTCTTCCGCTCATTGAACTGGCTTGAAAAAGTTCAATGTTTGGTCTCTAGAGAGGGTTTCCAAATTGTTAGAAAATAAAAAAAATAATAATAAAATAGAAAATTCATGAAAATTGAAAAAAGAAATTCATAGTCCTCTAACGGTACTAATACACTATAAGTATACAACCTTTCTTGGGTGAGAGAAATAATATATATATATATATATATATGTAGAAAGTATATATATATATATATACACACACACACATACACCTAAACCTCTTTTTATGCGATAGATACGTTGCTAAAAATTACGCGTAAATAGAATTCGCGTAAAAAGAACTACTGACTCCATAGAAAAAGTGAAGATTGGTTCCAAACCTGAAATATAAGCAAAATAATGAAAAAAAACAAACATTAGATTCGTTAGGATCATAAGATTTTTATTTACATTTCATGGAGAACACACATACATATAATGAATTTTAATAACTTTAAAAAAACATATTCATTTCAGTCGTTTGCTAAGGATTCTATAAAAAAATTATGTTATTCGATATCAGTTTCTGACAATAAACGCGAAAGCTTTCGTTTTCGTGAGACTGTAATAGTAATGGTATTATCGTCATCGACTTCTAACTCAACTTGTGGAATTATTCTTGTCATGTCTTGAACAAATTTCCGTCAACTGGCATTCTTTTTTGTACATTATCTTCTATCCACATCACTAAAGCTTTTTCGGCTCTTTTCTAGAACAACATTTCTTGTGTATGATGATAATTTCGCACTCGATTTTGTACCAGAACATACCGCTTTTCTAATAGCCTCTTCATTTTTATTTATAGATCTGACAGTTGATTCACGGACTCCAAAATGCTTACCCGCAGCAGTCCCACCTTCCCCAGTTTGAAGACTATCTAAAATTTGAATTTTTATATCCAAGGAAACGGCTTTCCTTTTTTTTTTTTTTTTTTTGTTATCGGCAACATCATGTGAGGGCTGGATTAAAATCTTCGGTTAATGAAATGAAAGTTTGAAAATTACATATAGCTTACCATTTATTATTTCTTGGCAAAATTATTAATTTTATAATGCAATTTTTATTTTGATTTCACTTAAAAAATGCAAATGCAAAAAATGCGATAACTGTGTTGTCTACTCAAACACCAAATTCAAACTGCTAAGAACTGCTTTTTTATGCGTAGTCAGTTATGAATTGTAATTCGGGGAATTCCCAATAAATGAAATTCGTAAGAATTTAGAATTTTCTTAATTGAAACGAGAATGCAATTCTACAAAATTCTCAGAATTTTCTTGAATTACGGATTTTTTCCTAACTTAGACTTTAGGTTGGTCGCGTAAAAGTGAATAAAAATCGCGTAGAAAAAATTATTTTTGATATCCCAATTCGCGTAAAAAAATATTCGCATAAAAAGAGGTTTAAGTGTGTATTAATTTTAATCTTTAGATACTGTATTAATTTTTTTACTACAGTAAGAAACTCATTAACCGAAATAAGGAAACAAAACTTAAGTTTATTCTAACATTTTTATGATGGTTTCTAGAAGGTGTTGGAAGAATTTTAATGAATTATTAGTGCTGAAATAAAGAACCAAGATTCTTCACTTTGGCGATGCAAATTATACAAATTAAGTGAATATTGAATCCAACATTATTTCATAGCTGAATATAGAAACTATAAAAGTTTCGGCGGATCCAAGCGTAAACAACCTTTCATGACAGGGACAACTCGTGGTAAAGGAGCAGAAGTTCTGATCACTTTCCTTAGTATTCTCCATAATGCAAAGCACATCTCCTTGCGGACATGTATGATCCTATGCATTATGGGAAGGAATCACTACCCAGACTTGTTTCGACCTTTGTTGAAGTCTCGTCAGTGGGAGCTAGATCCAGATGTAAAATATCCAGGCTGAAGTGATGCAGAAGTCATTCTTTTCCATGGGTAGAAGTATTCGGGTTTGAAATAATGTTGGATTCAATATCCACTTAATTTGTATAATTATTATTGCATTTATGATTAAACTTTTAGATTATTTTTTTTAACTAAACATTCACACACACACAGCCTCTTCCTTATACGTATATTAAGACTAGTAGCCTGTTACGTTCGTATTAGGCATGGTCTATTACCATTTGAAACCGTGACCGCCCTCGAGGATAAGGTGGTTAGCATTGTGTCTCCGGTGTGTCCAATGTCTGTAGATGCGCGTATTCACAGGGCCGGTTTGCTTGTTCTGGGGGACGAAAAACCCGGGTTTCAGGGTGAAAAAACACCCTACCCCCGCACGAGACCTGCTAACTCACCTTTAAAGAGACCAGATAAAGGGTCCTCACGTCACTGAAGAGAATCGAATCCAGGTCTTCCGACTATATATATATCGTACAGTACATTAGTGTTAGTACCGCGGATGGTTAATAATAGTTTAAAGTAATCCGCAAGCCCTGCTCTAGAGATCAAAATTCGGAATATTTTTACAAGCGACTTTAAGCCTCTAATAAGCAGGGTGGTTAAGCAGTATCTTACATCAGAACGATGAAATGAATCTCCCACCGAAAAACTTCCACAAACATCCATGTCCACATTGGGATTCGGAGTGTGTATATATATATATATATATATATATATATATACATATACATATACATATACATATACATATACAGGGTGTTCGGGATAAATTTGACAGTTTCGTAAGGAAAAAGAAAATCTTCTTTGTATCTATTAAATTTAATGAATTGACAAAAAAACATTACAGGCAGAGTTAATTACAATACTATCAACAAGATTTACTCAAAATAACCACCATTAGCATCGATCACAGCTTCAATTCTGCTTCGGAACCTCGAACAAGCTGATGCTACAGTCTCCCTGGGAAGGGCCGCAAAAACTGTTTTAATTTTATCCATTAACTGGGCTTTTGTATTACTGGAAGTGCGATTGGTGTCTTTTTCAACTGCGCCCCATACAAAATAATCCATGGGGTTAAGGTCTGGGGAGTTTGGAGGCCAAACATTTGGACTGGTGAAGTCGTAGAAATTTTCAGACAACCATTTTTGACTTTTCCCAGAGGTGTGGCAAGGGGCCGAATCCTGCTGCCATACATACGGCCTACCATTCGCTACCCTTGTTATCCAGGGCTTGACTACAGTTAGCAACTCCACGAACAAAGCCCGAATTCCAATGCCAGGGTTCTTCAACACCTGTTCCTGCAGATTTGCGAGGAATTCTGCTGTACGAACGCAATCAGATCGTCTGCTAGGGATCTTTCTTCTTGCTACATCCTCGTAGTCACCATTGCAAGTCTCTAGTTCATGCCTGATTGTTTTTACTGTATTCAGGGAGCATTGGGCAGCAGTCGTAATATCCTTATTTTGATGGCGGGCACGAATCATCATGATACAAGTTATTCTCTTCCATGATTCAGGTGGGTTCCAGCTATCCATCCTTTCTGACATCTTGTATATGAATGAAGAAGGGTCCAAACTTTTAAATGAAGAGAAGTGTGTGTTAATACATGTAACTTACGGAAAAATATAATTAATTATAAATATGTCAAATTTATCCCGAACACCCTGTATATATATATATACATATACATATATATATACATATACATATATATATACATATACATATATATATACATATACATATATATATACATATACATATATATATACATATATATATACATATACATATACATATACATATACATATACATATATATATATATATATACATATACATATACATATATATATATATATACATATACATATACATATATATATATACATATACATATATATATATACATATACATATACATATATATATATATATATATATACTCCGAGTATATATATATATTGTCATTTCATTGTCATGTAAGCCTGTATTCATCCATCACTGTATTGTCATGTAAACCTGCGTAGCTCAGTAGGTATAGACAAAGACCTGGGCTCGATTCCCGTCAGGAACCTTTATCTGGTTTCTTTAAAGGGGAGTTAGCCGATCTCCTACGGAGATGGAGGGCTTTTTCACCCGGAAATTCTGATTTTTTGTCCTCAGAACAGGCAAGCCTGCCCCGTGAACACGCGCATCTACAAACAAAGACATTCCTGATCTAATTTATTCTATTCTGTAGGATTCCGGTATTGAACCCCTAGTGTGCGTCTACGTGTGAGCGTAAATTAAAATTAGAATGTTATATACTTACCATACTAAATTTAATTATCTGAAAAATTTAAACACAAGTATCCGAAATATTTTAATGTTTATGTGTTAGTTTAAATATTAATGAGACATCGATGAAAGAAATATATCAGCAATGAACACAATCACAATCTTCAGTATTTTTCCTCGTTGCACATTCATATTATTCACATAAAATGAATATATTTATTTTATTCATATAAAAGTAGAACTAGTTTCAAAAATATTTGTAGAAATAGACGATTAAAATTCTGTATAGAAGTATAAAATAAAAGTATGGTCGACAGTAATAACTACTGCCTATAATAAGATACGATCAAAATCGCTCAAAATATTTCTTAGAATTTTCTGAGCATCTTGCCAAGTAAACTATGAGGGCTAAGTTTGATTATGAATATTATCACTGAAATTCTCATAGTCAACTGCGGGTCTTTGCCAAAATTTCCAAGCTGCAGCCATCATTCAGATCTAATGAGCCATGGCTTCCACAGACACATTCTTGTTACTTGTATATTTTCAAGGTTGAAATGACGGATTTTCAAAGGTTTGGATAATTAATTGCATAGAACAATAGTTGATGATCAAGGCGTTCACAGAAACATTCATTAGCATGCCATGTGTCAGCGAAGAAAAAATGCAATAGCGGACAGGAGAAAAAAGTTACCTAGAAGTAAGAAGAGAAAGTAAAAGAACCGGTTTCCATGGATGCAGAAGTTGCGTCATGAGAAGAAACTGATCCTAAATATCCTGCTGCATAAGAATTAGCGCTACGAATCCTTACTGGTTATAGCATTTCTCTGATCACGAGGATGATACAAGTGTTTTTATTTCCAAAAAGAAATTGCTCTTGTGTGTTTTAAACTCTGAAAAACAAATGACTGCATTTATGCATATTAACTAATATTTCATTTTTGTTTGTAATTCTTTGGTCCATTTATTACTATTATTATTACTACTGTTCCGGGCAACTCCAAGGAGTCGACAGACTCATCGAGGGAGGCCCTAACATAATGTCAAGAACAACTATTCGACATTCACACAGTATCTATCATACCTTGCCTTGAACTCATTCACGGTCGTAGCACCCACAACAGACTCTGGAAGCTTATTCCACTCATTCACCATTCTCCAAGTAAAAAACCTAGCTCTAATACCCTTGTCAACCACGCTCTTGCCCAGCTTCCATTCATGGCCCCTAGTCCTCCCATCACCAGTCATATTTTCAAAAATATCTTCTGGATCAATCTTATAGAAACCCTTCAGTAATTTGAATGTCTCAATCATATCACCCCTCCTTCGCCTATCGACCAATTTCTGCAACCCACGAATCTTCAACCTATTCTCATAAGGTTCATTCCACAGACCTGCTATCACCTTGGTCACTCGTCTCTGGATCCTCTCCACTTCCTCCCCATCATGAAGAAACACTGGTGCCCATAACTGGGCACAGTAGTTCAGATGGGATCTTATCAAGGCTCGATACAGAGGAACAACAACTTGTTTGTCTCTGCATGTTAAAGTATTTTTCAGAAGCCAAGTGATTTGGTGAGCTGTTTTAGTCACTTTTGCAATGTGCCCCCTAAACGTCAATTCCCTATCCACCAACACTCCCAAATCCTTAGCCTCATCAATCTCCTGGAGTACGGTTCCACCAATGCTGCTATTCTTTTCACCCCAAAGTGCATAACCTTACACTTTGGCACATTAAATTGACATCCATTTTTCCTAGCCCAGTCCTCCAAACTATCCAAATCATCCTGTAAAATTTTGACATCCTGTGCACTCATAATTGCTCTACCCAACTTTGCATCATCAGCAAACAAGTGAACACTTCCTCTCAAATCCTTTCCTATATCATTGATGAACAAATCGAAAAGCAGTGGTCCAAGAACAGAACCCTGTGGCACTCCACTAGTCACAAGCCGTCTTTTAGACTCCACTCCTAAATAAACCACTCTCTGGTATCTCTCCTTCAACCACCCTCCTATCCATCTCACAAACCCTATATATATCCCCATCTGCTCCAGTTTACTGATTAGGGTTCTATGTGGTATCCTATCAAAAGCCTTGGCAAGGTCCAGTAGTATTACTGTAAACCCATTACCCCTATCCAGTTCAGCCGTCACTGTGTTATAAAACGTGAGCAAGTTATTGAGGCATGATCTACCCTTCACAAAACCATGTTGTCCCCCATACAATATCCCATTTTCATCTATCGAATCCTGTATTCTTTTCTTGACTAATTTCTCTAAGACCTTGACAATGATTCCTGATATGCTAATCGGTCGGTAATTTACAACAGCAGTCTTGGAACCATCTTTCTGCAGTGGAACTATTTTCCCCTGTTTCCACCCGCTCGGGACTAACCCAGACTCGAGACTCGAATTAAACAAAATGGTGAAGGGTACTGACAATTCTTTAGCTGCTTCTCGTACAACCCGAGCTGGTATACCATCCAATCCCACAGATGTATTGACATTGAGGTTATGCAATAGACTACTCACCTCCACTTCATTCACCACAATTCCCGTATAATCTACTGGTACATTCGTTTCTGCAATGTCACCACCTGGATGATATATTCTTGCAAAGTGCTCACTCAGTAACTCAACTATATCAACTGATTCAGTTACCTCCCTACCATCGGCATTCTTTAAAATCATTCTGCCATGTACATTTTTCCTTTTACTTGCTACATATCTAAAAAACTGTTTAGGATTCTCTTTAGCCTGCAAGGCCAATGTTCTTTCGTAATCCTTTTTTGCTTTTCTTACCACACTCGTTACCCTTCTGGCCTGCGCTTTATACCGTTCATGTGCCTGCAGGTCACCTTTCTCCTTAAATTCCCTCCATAGTTGTTTCTTTTTTTTGCAGCTCAAGCTTAATGGTGTTATTCATCCATTTAAGCCCTAGTTGATTTATTATTCGGACTCTACGTATACAGTCAGCCATTGCTTCATGCAAACACTTCTTAACTACCTCCCATGCACTATCGACTTCTAGTCCTTGCAGTTGTACATGCCATGGCACTGAACCAATCAAACTCCTAAGCTTGTCATGCTTTCCAGCCCGATAATTCCACATGTACCCTGTCTTAATTGAAAATTCTACACCTTTAGCCACCTCCCAAGTCAAGACCCTATAATCACTCTCACCGATTGGTGGCAATGTGGTCATATTTGTTACAGCCAAATCCTCAGATGCTATTACCAGGTCAAGCACTCTCTGACCCCTATTATTTTCCATTACATGCTGACGCAGATAGTTATCCCTTAATAACCGCATAAAATCCAATTCCTTCCTCCCGTGTGTCCTCTCCTCACTCCAATCAATGCGACCATAGTTGAATCTCCCATAATAATTACCCTCCTTCCACTCATTTCTTCTATTTGCTTGTGCATACTGTCACCGCCATCTTTTCCATCACCTGGTCTATAGCAGCACCCAATTGTATATTTAGTTCTGCTAGCCACAATCTTAGCCTGACATTTAATTCCAGAAATATCTTGGAAGAATATCTTTCTCCGTATTGATTAGAGATTTCTCGCAAATTGGCGAGATGGCTGGAAGAGCATTTTCAGTTAAAGTTGAAAAGAATTTTTTTTTTTTTTTTTTTTGATAAGCGTATTTGCACATGCTTTGATATGATTCTCAATTAGAATCTTGTGACGAGCAAAATTTTTTTTGTACATAAAGTGTTCTAAAATTTTTGACAGATCTGCAAGCCTAGTATCAATTACTACATTCAAGATATTTAATGAAGACGCGTTTATTATTCGTGTAACACAGATGTTTGAATCTGTCATGTTAATACAGAAGCAGTAGCAATATTTTGCATATCGAATTGGAAAGTCGAAGACTGCCGTTATCAATTTAAATATCCACACATTTATCATTTGCATTTCTCACTGGGTTTATCTGATGAGAAAACCCTCTATATTTCAAATAGTTGCTTCGTATGAACATAAAAACTAACTAACTTGTATGCATTATTTCTTTCACTGCATCCGTTAGGAAGTTTGACTCTTTTTGTTAGAAGATAAAAATAAAATAAAAAATTTCTCGTCATCTGTAGGGGAGTATATCTGTACTAATTCTATTATTTGCTTCATGCTCAATGTCTGCTGTAATGAGATTTGATTTCGAGATTTTCTAAATCTATATATCTATATCTATCTATCTATCTATCTCCGCTAGGTGGCCAAGGTGTTGCACGTGCGTTCATACCGCTCCTGCCTTCCCCCACCTTTTATACGTTTATCCGAAAGGAAGGACATATTTTTTTATATAGGTATATTCTCCAAGCCGAGAGCTATCTACTCATACTAGTCGTGTACGCGTAAGTGTAGTGATAAGTGATTTATGACAGTTTTCTTCTACTGCAGTACGAGTTCGTATATATCTTCAATTTGGACGCCATAATTCCTTCTCGGACACCTGCACCCCTCACCTGAGGCTATAGCCGGCGAAGGATTAACCGCCATGGCAACGGCACATTCATGTACTACCAAGGATTTAGCAATTCAAAGACCCCCTACGACTTCGGACCCGGAAGGAAGAGCAAAGGTCACCGGAGCTATGTACACAGAAAACAGGTCAGTCAATTCAAAATCTTATGCTAATGTTGTATCTAATGGAAATATCCTATCGTCCCCCAAAACACTGATCTCACACACGAACGCCTCATCAGCCAGCAATAAACCGATTAACGCAAAAATAACTACCACTGTTACGAACGTCATTTCCCGAGAAAATGGGATTGTTATTTTCGCCACCAAAGAAAACATCCCATTAGAAGATTATCTGACGGCGATCGCCAAAATTGTGCCCGCAAAAAACATTACTGACGCTTCCCGCGTAGCTGGAACTGTGCAGGTATATTTTAGCCATATCTCATGGGCACAAACGATACTGCAAAAAGGAGTCGATATTGGCGATTATCACTTCGAAGCAGCCCCAATAGCACTGGCCCCAACAAAAGTAACAGTATCAAATGTTCCCCCTGAAATTCCTCATCAACTCATCAGATCCATGTTATCAAGATACGGTTCGGTCACAGGAAAAATACGCACATTGTCAGCAGCCACGAAGAAGCCCGAATTTGCCCATGTCAAAAGCTTTCGAAGGCAGGCATTAATGCATTTTCCAAACAACGACGCACTGCACGACCTCCCAAAATTAATCAACACGGACATAAACGGAATAACCTATACTTTCTACTTATCTTCCTCATCACAGTGCTTCTTCTGTCATGAAGATGGTCACATTAGGAAACAATGCCCCTATATTACCAACAGTTCATCAACAAACATCCCAGCCCAGAATAGTAAACCAGTTGAACAGAATAACATCGCACATGAAGAAAATCAAAGCATAGGAAAAAGTAAACCAAAAATCCTCTCCTCATTACAAACTTCAGAGGAAAGAAAATCCCGAACTGAAAAAGACAACGCTCACGTCGCTCTTGAACGCCTGCCAAGTAATGAGATCCAAGGCTCAGAAAACGAAGTCTCACAACACGAAAACACGGATCCTCCCAACAGAGATGATAAGGACGAACTAATTAAAAGCAATCCCCAGACCCAGCAACCAGAATCACTAACTCAGTCTCCCACTAATTCAAAACCTCACCCTATAGAAGAAACTACTCAAAATGGCCTTTCTTCACCTGCAGCCAGCCAAGGAGAAACAGAGTTCCCAGACGATGAGGAAACTGTATTTCTACATGACGACCTAGAAGAAGAGGAAGCTGAGGGCGAACTTCCTCACACTGAGGGTACCCTAACCATGAAGCAGCTGTCATTCTTCATACAGAAAGTGCGAGGTTCTCCTCACAAACTAACTATAGCCCTTAAATACACCACAAGAATCCCAGAACTAATATCTCAACTTCAGGACCTACACTCGAAACTGAAATGTAAAAAGAGCAGAGCAGAGGTTAACAGGAGTAAGCGAATCTACTACCTAATTAATGGTCTACAAACACAGTACCAGGACCAATATTAGATTAAACTTACAATCAAACTTTCATAAATCATAATGTCTATAAGCCTTTTCTCTCTCAATGCAAGAGGATGTGCCTCTGCTCTACGCAACAGAATAGTCTTTGACCAGGTACAAAAATATCATATAGACCTAATACTAATGCAAGAAACAAACATCAACTCCTCATCCAATTTATCCAGAAGATGGGCAGAGTGGCCTCATGACTTACAGCACTCTGCAACCCAACAACATCATGGAGCAGGAGTTAGCTTAGGTGTACATCATAGATCTCCCTACAAACTAAAAGTGATTGCTGATATACCAGGATATGCCTTGTATGCTCACATAATAGCACCCAACCATAATACCCTGCATGTGTTCAACATCTACATACCACAGCAGGATGCTCTGGCATCACAAATCCTGGATTTCGTTCAAAACCATCTGTCTAGTATAGACCAAGAACATGTCATAATAGCGGGAGACTTTAATTGCACTCTTGACCAAGAAAAAGACAGACTTCAGTGTGCTGAACATCGTAGCCAATTAATAAACAAACTTCAAACATTGGTAAACGATAATGAACTCATCGACGTCTTCCGGCATCAACATCCTGATAAGAAATCCTACACATGGAGGTCAGCAATCACAGCGACAAATAGGCCACTCTACCAAGCACGACTGGACAGATACTACATTTCCAAACATACCTTGCCTCTAGTCAGAAACATCTCACACATCCCTTCCTACATTTCAGATCATTGTTTCATCAAGCTGCAACTTTCATTATCCTTGGAAGCATCCAAATCAGGAAGTGCCTACTGGATCTTCAACAATACTCTCCTGAAAGATCCAGATTATATAATAAACACTCAGGCTTTAATAACCAACCTCACTCACTCGAAAGTGGATACAGAACCAATGAAAACATGGTGGCCCCACCTAAAATCACGAATAAAATCCTTTACGCAGATCTACAGTCACCAGAAAAATCAACAGAAGAACATTAGAATCAGACAACTTGAAGAACAGCTCAAGTATCTCCCAGAAGAAAGCCCTGAACATCATTCTGCCTTGCAAGCCATGCAAAGACAGGCAGAATTATCGGCAAAAGGTGCCCTACTTAGATCGCGGCATACACAAATAAATCTTTCAGACTCTCCCACAAAATATTTTTTCTCTTTGGAAAAAAAATGCCAGGCAGCAAACTCCATCTCTGCTATCAGACTTCAAGATGACAGCATCACAGAAGATCCAAGAAAAATCACCTCTGAAATCCTACAATTCTACAAGAATGCATACAGCACTGCAGGAACATCCCATCATGCCATTCACGAAATACTGAAAGAAACAAAAAAAATCTCTCCAACAGATCGGAACCACTTAGAAAAGAAAATCGCTCTACATGAACTGAAAACCGCATGCACATCCTTGCCAAAGAACAAATCTCCTGGCCTTGATGGTCTCACGTCAGAGTTTTTCCAAGCCTTCTGGAATCAACTCGGACCACTTCTCCTCGAAACACTGCAAGAAGCCTACATCAATGGCCTCCCACAATCCGTCACGACCTCAGTAGCACGATTGATACCAAAGAAGGGAGACCACACGGATATCCGAAACTGGCGTCCACTCTCCCTAATTAATACCGATTGCAAAATAATTTCCAAAGTTATAGCAAACCGAATAAAGCCAACACTGCCTGAAGTTATTGGCCAACATCAAACGTACTCTGTCCCAGGAAGATCAATACATGATAACCTCCATTTAATAAGAGACCTCATCCACATCGCAAATAGCCAACATGAAGACCTAGCACTCGTCAGCCTTGATCAGGAGAAGGCTTTTGACAGGGTAGAGCACGAATACCTTTATGAAGTTCTAAAGGCATTTGGCTATGGTCCTCTCATCATTGAAACAGTGCAATTGCTTTAAAGAGATGCACACTTCTGTTTAAAAATCAACAACAGGCTCACTCGCACTTTATCATACTCTCGAGGGATCAAGCAAGGATGTCCCCTCTCTGGTCAATTATACACACTGGTCAGAACCCTTCTTAAAAAGAATACACGACACCATCATCTGCAAACGAACCAGAATAATAGAACCACATCAAAAAATTACCTTATCAGCATATGCCGATGACGTCACTGTAATAGTACGAAATGAAGAAGAAATGACAGTAACCGAGGAAGCACACAGACTATATGCACAAGCCTCAGGAGCCAAATTAAATTCTGCCAAAACCACAGGCTTGTGGTCAGGCAGATGGAAGTCTAGAAATGATTCTCCGATCGAATGTACCTGGTCAAGCGAAGGACAAAGATACTTAGGTGTGCACCTTGGCAACACCAAAATATATAACACACTGAACTGGACGCAGCTGCACAATCGTTTTAAACAGGTGCTAGGTAAATGGAACAGCGTTCGTTCCATGTCTTCACTTAGAGGAAGAGTACTAATAGTTAACCAGATGGCTGCTAGTGTCTTATGGCATACCCTCAAAGTACTCACACCTCCTGAAGAATTTCTCCACCACATTCAAAAGGAAATCAAACGTTTCCTCTGGAACAAAACTAACTGGACAACACACCCTCAACTCTGCAAGCCACTCAGCAAGGGAGGTCAAGGCCTGATTTCCCTTGAAAACAAGATTCGATCCTTCAGGATAATCCTCCTCCTAAAGACACTTCAATGCAATCACACTTATGTAACCACCTTCGATTACATCACGAAAGCATCCACCAGAGGACTTACACTTTCCACAATCCTCCGAATGGCCAGTCCTGCACCATCTCCTCCTAAACTACCTACCTTTTACAAAGATGCTCTACAGCGATGAAAAAACACAGGACTCCATCACACACTCACAGGATCAACAGAGTCAGCTGTACTTACAGAACCACTATTTTCAAACAAAAACATCACAAGTCTCACAACTGGCCAGCCTTTTCTTTTCCCTACATGGAACTGGGCAGGAATAAGAGTCATAGGAGACCTCCTAACCCACACCCTAAAGTGGAAAGCATTCACAAGCCTACCAATGAATAACCCAAAAACTGAAAAACAATATCAACAGTTGCAAGCCTCCGTTATAAAAGCCTATCCAGATGTCGCTACACCTCAGGAAATCCGTATTCCTTCTAGAAACTGCTCGGGGCCAATATTTCATCTTGTACAATCTGAAGCCTCACTTCCAATTCATCCCTCCAACTACAAGAAAATATACCACTTCCTCTGGTCAGTGTCCCCATCCTCACCATTCTTATATTCAGCCTTAACACTCTCATCTACAAGGCTGCATATACCACACAGTTTTCAGTGGGATCTGCCATATAAATCAAAATGTGCCAAACCAGATTCCGAAATACAGTGGAGATTATGGCATAACATCTTACCAACTCCTTCAAAGCTCTACAAATTTAAGCTAAGAGAAACTGATCTGTGTCCATTCTGTGACGTTTCAGGCACCCTGGAACACACATATCTGAACTGCCCTGCAAACAAAGTGATAATCACCTATGCCCTGAATACCGCCTCTAGCACCTGTAACTACACACACACAGCCAAGAAGACTACTGGAATTTAGTCCACACAGAAGAAAACAGACACAGAACATGCAATTTCATCTTCATCTGCGCTAAGGCCGTCATCTACAGCTTTTACCTAAAAGAGACAAGAAGTAACCAGCACCCATCGATCACTGAAGCTACACAAACCCTCATGCACATCCTCCGTCGGAAACTAAAAAGCAGGCTTCTATTGGAACTTGAGCACTTCAAAGAAACAAGAACTGTCGCGAAATTCCTAGAGGAGTGGAATCCAACTGGTACCCTCTTCTGGATTGACGACGACAATGTGCTCCATCTGAATGATAACTCAGAATGAAACTGAACTGTTAATTTTGAATATTCATTTATATCTCTATTGTACATCCGAAAGGAAAATGTTTTTTTCTTTCTCTGTAAATATATACTTATAATATGTAAATAGTCATTGTTGCCTATCGTGTAATGTGTATTTTAACAAGTTAAATAAAAAAAAAAAATATATATCTATATCTATATATATATCTATATATATATCTATATATATCTATATATATATATATATATATATATATATATATATATATATATATATATATATATATATATATATATACATATATCAAGCACGACTGGACAGATACTACATTTCGAAACACACCTTGCCTCTAGTTAGAAACATCTCACACATCCCTTCCTACATTTCAGATCATTGCTTCGTCAAGCTGCAACTTTCATTATCTTTGAAAGCGTCCAAATCAGGAAGTGCCTACTGGATCTTCAGCAATACTCTCCTGAAAGATCCAGCTTATATAACAAACACTCAGGCTTTAATAACCAACCTCACTCACTCGAAAGTGGATACAGAACCAATGAAAACATGGTGGCCCCACCTAAAATCACGAATAAAACCCTTCACGCAGATCTACAATCACCAGAAAAATCAACAGAGGAACATTAGAATCCGACAACTTGAAGAACAGCTCAAGTATCTCCCAGAAGAAAGTCCTGAACATCATTCTGCCTTCCAAACCATGCAAAGACAGGTAGAATTATCGGCAAAAGGTGCCCTACTTAGATCGCGGCACACACAAATAAATCTTTCAGACGCCCCACAAAATATTTTTTCTCTTTGGGAAAAAATGCCAGGCAACAAATTCCATCTCTGCTATCAGACTTCAAGATGACAGCATCACAGAAGATCCAAGAAAAATCACCTCTGAAATCCTACAATACTCCAAGAATGCATACAGCACTGCAGGAACATCCCATCATGTCATTCACGAAATACTGAAAGAAACAAAAAAAATTCTCTGCAACAGATCGGAACTACTTAGAAAACAAAATCACGCTAGATGAACTGAAAACCGCATGCATATCTTTGCCAAAGAACAAATCTCCTGGACATGATGGTTTCACGTCAGAGTTTTTCCAAGTCTTCTGGAATCAACTCGGACCACTTCTCCTCGAAACACTGCAAGAAGCCTACATCAATGGCCTCCCACAATCCGTCACAACCTCAGTAGCACGATTGATACCAAAGAAGGGAGACCACACGGATATCCGAAACTGGTGTCCAATCTCCCTAATTAATACCGATTGCAAAATTATTTCCAAAGTTATAGAAAACCGAATAAAGCCAACACTGCCTGAAGTTATTGGCCAAAATCAAACGCACTCTGTCCCAGGAAGATCAATACGTGATAACCTCCATTTAATAAGAGATCTCATCCACATCGCAAACAGCCAACACGAAAACCTAGCACTCGTCAGCCTTGATCAGGAGAAGGCTTTCGACAGGGTAGAGCACGAGTACCTTTATGAAGTTCTAAAGGCATTTGGCTATGGTCCTCTCATCATTGAAACAGTGCAATTGCTTTACAGAGATGCACACTTCTGTTTAAAAATCAACAACAGGCTCACTCGCACTTTGTCATACTCTCGAGGGATCAAGCAAGGATGTCCCCTCTCCTGTCAATTATACACACTGGCCATAGAACCCTTCTTAAAAAGAATACACGACACCATCATCTGCAAACGAACCAGAATAATAGAACCACATCAAAAAATTACCTTATCAGCATATGCCGATGACGTCACTGTAATAGTACGAAATGAAGAAGAAATGACAGTAACCGAGGAAGCACACAGACTATATGCGCAAACCTCAGGGGCCAAATTTAATTCTGCAAAAACCACTGGCTTGTGGTCAGGCAGATGGAAGTCTAGAAATGATTCTCCGATCGAATGTACCTGGTCAAGCGAAGGACAAAGATACTTAGGTGTGCACCTTGGCAACACCAAAATATATAACACACTGAACTGGACACAGCTGCACAACCGTTTTAACATGTTCATTGTCAATCACGCGATATCGCGCGATGCGAGAACGTACAAAACGACCGATCATGCGATATCGCGTGGACACCGCTAACTAAATGAAAAAAATTAAAAAAATTTGGCCACCACACGAAATTCCAATTTTCAGCTTGGCAATGAAAGTGTTGAACAGGTGCTACGTAAATGGAACAGCGTTCGTTCCATGTCTTCACTTAGAGACAGAGTACTAATAGTTAACCAGATGGCTGCGAGTCTCTTATGGCATACCCTCAAAGTACTCACACCTCCTGAAGAATTTCTCTACCACATTCAAAAGGAAATCAAACGTTTCCTCTGGAACAAAACTCACTTGACAACATATCCTCAACTCTGCAAGCCACTGAGCAACGGAGGTCAAGGCCTGATTTCCCTTGAAAACAAGATTAGATCCTTCAGGATAATCCTCCTCCTAAAGACACTTCAATGCAATCACACTCCTTCGTACGTAACCACCTTCGATTACATCACGAAATCATCCACCAGAGGACTTACACTTTCCACAATCCTCCGAATGGCCAGTCCTGCACCATCTCCTCCTAAACTACCTACCTTTTACAAAGATGCTCTACAGCGATGGAAAAACACAGGACACCATCACACACTCACAGGATCAACAGAGTCAGCTGTACTTACAGAACCACTATTTTCAAACAAAAACATCACAAGTCTCACAACTGGCCAGCCTTTTCTTTTCCCTACATGGAACTGGGCAGGAATAAGAGTCATAGGAGACCTCCTAACCCACACCCTAAAGTGGAAAGCATTCACAAGCCTACCAATGAATAACCCAAAAACTGAAAAACAATATCAACAGTTGCAAGCCTCCATTATAAAAGCCTATCCAGATATCGCTACACCTCAGGAAATCCGTATTCCTTCTAGAAACTGCTCGGGGCCGATATTTCTTCTTGTACAATCTGAAGCCTCACTTCCAATTCTTCCCTCCAACTACAAGAAAATATACCACTTCCTCATGTCAGTGTCCCCATCCTCGCCCTTCTTATACTCAGCCTTAACACTCTCATCTACAAGGCTGCATATACCACACAGTTTTCAGTGGGATCTGCCATATAAATCAAAGTGTGCCAAACCAGATTCCGACATACAGTGGAGAGTATGGCATATCATCTTGCCAACTCCTAAGCTCTACAAATTTCAGCTAAGAGAAAGGATCTGCGTCTATTCTGTGACGTTTCAGGTACCTTGGAACACACATATCTATCTAACCTGTCCCGCAAACAAAGTGATAATCACCTATGCCCTGAATACTGCCTCCAACACACAGCCAAGAAGACTACTGGAATTTAGTCCACACAGAAGAAAACAGACACAGAATATGTGCTTTCTGTGACACTTCATCTGCGCTAAGACCGTCATCTACAGCTTCTACCTAAAACAGACAAGAAATAACCAGCACCAATCCATCACTGAAACTGCACAAACCTCATGTACATCCTCCATCGGAAACTAAAAAACAGGCTTTTATTGGAACTTGAATACTTCAAAGAAACGAGAACTGTCGTGAAATTCATAGAGGAGTGGAATCCAACTGGGATCCTCTTCTGGATTGACGACGACAATGTGCTTCATCTGAAAGATAACTCAGACTGAAACTGAACTGTAAATTTTGAATTCATTTATTGCATTCTCTATTGTATAGCCGAAAGGAAAATCTTTCTTTCTCTGTAAAATATATATACTATATACTTATAATATGTAAATAGTCTTTGTCGCCTAGCGTCTAATGTATATTTTAACAAGTTAAATAAATAATAAAAAAATATATATATATTATTTATTTTTAATTTATCCTTTTTCAAGCAAGCCACTTGTAAACTTAAGTAAAACGATGTCTATTTTACAATAGAAACTTAATGGAAATGTCATCACGTACTTAGAAGGTAACTGTTCCGTTTCTAGAAAGAAATCACTTCCGGATAAACATAACAGTAAACGTCTAAGAACCATGAAGTATATTTACAAGTTTCTGCAATCATCTGATCTATACTGCATAAGCATTTTAAGAGTCGCTCGAGGTCATCTATTTCAAGAGCACATCACATCACCCACTTCTACTTGAAGCCTCGATTTTTACTCTCCAGACGCACTAAGGAAAGGGTGCTAAACACCCTTTAATAATTTCTCTCTCTCACTCTCTCTGTGTGTGTGTGTATATATATATATATATATATATATATATATGCTTCAACTCAGTTGTTGTGATACATTTTTAAAAATAGATTTAATGACTTAAAAACCGAGATTACTTATAAAGATTTAATAAGATTAATACAACTAGTTTCGGCTTATAATAGTCTTCATCAGGTATTCTTGAAGGAAGAGACTAGTAATAAACATTTAAGTATCTAAAAACTTGAAAATACAGGTAAAAAATCGCCACACATAATTGATACATAAAAAACGTTGTATTTTTTCAAGTTGTTCTAACAGGCGTGCAATTTTTTATTGCAAGTATGCGTACAGACTCACGTGAACGCCAATATTGAATAACTGCAGCATGGCTGTCTGGGATGTTATAACTCAAATTGTTGCTTAAGTGGACAGGATTCAGAAGGATTTCCCTTGATTCTATAATTTTTCTCTCAAACTCATCATCAGAGAGAAAAACATTTTCTGATCTATTCCAGCAAACGGAGTGGCTTTGTTGATCATCATTAGGATTATTTGAAAAAGGAACATGACTTGATAACGCAGTTGCATGAGATCTTTTGTAAGAGATGTCTCTTTTATGCTCTTCTATACGTTGCTCAACAGATTTGTTAGTTTGTCCGAAATAAGGGATATTGCAATCGCACCATAATTTATATACAACTGGATATTTTAGGTTGTGATGAGGAGGCTTTGGATGGCTGATTAGAGAACGGATTTTTGGAAGGGTGGTGAAGTAACGTCTTGATGTTATATTTTTTAAGGACTTTTGCTAATTTGTTAGAGACTGTGCTAATATATGGGATGGAAATGCTTCCTTTAAAATTACTAGTTTCTGTGGTGCACTGTATAGGAGGATCCAGAAGAAATTTCTTAATCATTTTTTCAGAGTATCCATTTTGTTTAAAGATAAAAGAGAGGTGATTTATTTCTTTTTGTAGTTCATCTTGTTCATTCAAGAGAGAGCGTGTTCTGTGTCCTAAGGTAGATATAGTTCCAAGTTTTTGTGGTGGAAGATGATGAGAAAGATTATGCAGATATCTATTGGTATGAGTAGGGTTTCTGTATATAAGAGATTTTTAATCTTTCAGAGCAACGTGTAAGCATGACATCCAGGAAAGGCAAGGAGTTATTATTTTCTAGATCAGCAGTAAATTTTATATAAGGATGTTGGATGTTAAGATGATTAAGAAAAGCTATGAGAGATGTGTGCCCGTGATACCAAACAATGAAAATATCATCAACATATCTTTTCCAAACTTTCGGTTTAAATGAGAAGGAAGATCTGGCTTTCGCTTCAAAATCTTCAAGGAAGATGTTAGCTAGAACTGGGGACAAAACCATTGCCAGGCCTTGTTTTTGTTGGTAAATGGAGACCTGATATTTGAAGTAACTAGAATGAATGCAATGTTTTAATAAAGGGAATATTTTTTTGGATAATTTGTCCTTTAGTAATGTAAGTATCTCATCTGTAGGAACGTTAGTAAACAAAGATATAATGTCAAAACTTGCTAGAATGTCATTTTCATTGATGGGAATAGCTTTTATATGAGAAACAAAATCTGTGGTGTTTTTGATGAAAGATGAAGATTTATTGGAGAAACACTTGAGGTACTTTGCTAGATATTTTGAAAGTTTATATGTAGGTGAATCAATTCCTTCCACAATTGGGCGAAGAGGGATGTTTTCTTTTATGAATTTTGGGAACTCCATAGATGCGTGGGATAAGAGGATGTAGAGAGCGTAAAGAGAGGCGAACATTATGAGGAAGTTCACTTGCAGTCTCTAACAAGTTGTTTGTACGATTTTGTAATTCTCTTGTAGGATCTTCCTGAAGAATTGAATATGTCGAACTATCTCCAAGTAATTGAAGCATTTTGTTGTGGTAATCTTCGGAGTTGAGGATGACCGTGGAATTGCCTTTATCAGCAGGTAAAATAATAATGTTACTGTTCTGTTTTAGATTTTTTAGGGCTTGTCTTTCAGCCAGAGAAATATTATCTGTTGGAGGTTTAGCATTATTTATGAAATTTGACGAAACGTCTTCGTATTGAATCGATTTTCATTATTATGGTATATGGCCAGTTCCTGGAGGAACTGGCCATATACCATGCACCACTGTCCTGCCATACAGCTTCATAGATCAGGAGTCAGCATTGGAATTCACCAAAACAGAGCCCTGAAATTAGGAATAATCGATACCTTTCCTGGGTATGCAATATATGCACTCATTACAACTCAGACAGGAAAGAAAATACATATAATTAATATATACATGCCACAAAGCGAACAGCTTGCAGTGCCGGTACTGGAGTTCTTCCGAAACCACCTCAACAATGTCAATGACCACCTCATACTGGCAGGGGACTTCAACTGCACTCTAAGAACTGGGAAACACTGAATAAACGGTTCAAGCAGGTACTAGGAAGGTCGGAATCAATACGAGCCTATGCCTCCACAAGAGGGAGAACAATAATTGTCAACCAAATAGCCACCAGTGTCCTTTGGCATACACTAAAGATTCCCACGCCACCAGTGAAATTCATCAAACAAATAAAGTCAACCATCTATCGATTCATATGGAACAAAACAAACTGGCTCTGAGCTACGTATTTCTTTCAAAGATGGAGGACAAAACTTGACCTCCATTGACAACAGGATAACAACGTTCCACACTCGATTTTTCCTTAATGCCCAACAACAGGAAATAGCACACAAATGCACCACTGAATATATTTTCACCTCTGCCACTAGAGGTCTTTCTCTCTCTCCACCACCTTAAGAATGACAACAGCGCACGTGCCAGTGCATCTAACAAATTTCTACAAAGATGCCCTACGAAGATGGAATGAGCTAAACCTCCAGCACACAGTGAAGACAGCATCCCTTCCTGAAATCCTCATGGACCCATCTTCCACAACACGATGGTAAGAAAGCCGACCACTCAGAAAGAGATTTTCTTTCCTCCATGGAGCTGGACAGGCGTGAGGATCTTGGGTGAATTCTTTGTCCGAGCCTCACTTGGCGCTTTCCAAAATCGCTCGAAAACCTAGAATATGGGAATCAGGCTGAGCAGATAAACACTGTAAAGGCCGCTTTTCAAGCCGCTATGCCTGATAGCATTACGGAAGAGGGACTTAGCCCTCCAAACTCAGAAGATCTGATGCCTATCTTTCTGATAAAAAACTAATAATTCATCGGAGAAACTTACGCCCAGCAACAATAACAAAATCTACAGCACTCTAACACAACAGTCGAACCAAAGCACTTTACTGGAAAATCCTGCATCATCCCACTAAACACCATTTCAATGGGACCTACCATATCGCACAAGAGCCATCAAACCCGACGCAGATATTCAGTGGAGAATGTAGCACAATGTATTACCCACTCCAACTGTATTACGAAAATTTAACTCAGATGTCTCAGATAACTGCCTGTTCTGCTACTGATCAAGAACAGTCCGGCATAGCTACTTGGAATGTCTGGTCAACACCCAATTAATCAGTTTGTCTCGGGAAACGGCAGCTCTCATCTGCGCTAGTCTTCGTACAGAAAAGGAGTATTTCAATCTCGTCCATGCACAGTCAAATAATCACTCATTCTGCAATTACCTCTTCATTACTGCGAAAGCGGTAATATGCAACTTCTACCTCAGACATACAAGACCAGACAGCACAGCAATTTTACAGAGAGAGGCAGCTGACCAACTCCTTGCAGCCTTCAAACAAAACGTGAGAAGTCGGATCCTACACGAGCATCACCACCACAGGCAAAACAACATCTTAGATCATTTCCACGGAATCAACTCCTGGCTGAGCAGGGTGACTGCATCATAGTCCACTTTCCAGCATAGAAGTGACATCATGATTTCTCTCCACTCCCAAAGAGGGGAAGAAAGTTTTTTTTTTGTGCTTAACAGTGCGAATATTAATCAGCTGTCACTTTCATGTAAATAGATAATATTGTCCTACAGCGACTGTTATGTTATTCCACATACATGTCAGATTTAATGTTTTTTACAGTGTCATGTCAAAAATAACTGTCAATGGCTTTAATTTAAAAAAAAAATGTAATCACCTTTTGACTGATATGTCGATGTATCATACCTCACAAGAGTATGGGCATGTAACCTCTCGGCCTGACTGCAGAGAACCAAAAACCGGTTAATCCTGTACATAAGATTGTTATGTTTACAATATATATATAAAAAAAACAATATATATATATATAATATGTAATATTCGTTAAACGCAATATATATATATATATATATATATATATATATATATATTGCGTTTAACGAATATTACTACATAGCACGAAATTAACCCACAGTTAAGACAAAGTAACCCCAAATAATAAAAATGAGAATATTTATACTGAAAAAGTGATCCAAAAGGCTTCACTTCGGCAATGCAAAATTATTCAAATTAAGTGAATATTGAATCCAACATTATTTCATAGCCAAAATAATGTTGGATTCAATATCCACTTAATTTGAGAATAGTTATAGTAATTTATCCACATATAAAGTAACTCAAGAGAAAATTATAAACGAAATTATTCATAACATTTGAACTCGCGTGTCTTGTAAACTTGTACCGAAAACATGTAAAAAGGTAATCCAACCTACGCCGAAGTACGGCAGCATTTTTCGAAAATAATACTTCGAAGCTACACACGCTACAACTCACCAACTTTCTTGTCTGACCCTCGTACCAGAGCGTGTAATTATTCCAGGAATCGCGCAATGTCTCTGGCACGTGAGTAATATGTCATCTTGACTCGTGGCTTTGTGAAAAAACTGGTACGGTTTCGCATTTATTACTTATTAATCGAAGCGAGCGCCCTCTTTTATTCTTAACACATATCCACCAGTAATGCCATTTCGTTTGGTCACATAAATTTGGAATACCAAGTTTATGTAACCAAATATCGAGAAATATTCCAAATACAATAAATATCAATACACCAAAAGCAGTCGTAATATACTATAAAAACTAATTATTCTAAATAAAAAAATAAAAATAAAAACTACGAAATATTCTGAGGAAACTGCCGAGTTTTTACTATCCAAGGTAGCGAATATCTTAAATGATTCTCAAGCGATAATTGTTGCGAAATATTGAAACACGATAGAAATAATCAAGCACTCCAGGTGGTTTACACTTCGTTGGCAAAAACATTGCAAAACACGTGTATTCCTTTATTGGTTCCTCTGTGACGTTTTAACACGTGACGTGCAACGCTTGCAATGTGACACTCTCCTTGCAGCGAATTGGAATTTCCAACATTACAGTGACGTCGGAGTTCGCTGCACTCTCTTTTCTAAGGGTTTAAACAGAAGATACGCTTACACGCGCCATCTTGGATCCAGAGTCGCCCACAGCCGCATTTGTTCGAGCTCTTGTTTTTTTTTTTTTAGAATTATTTAATCGATTGGATAATTATTAAACTATTTCGTTTTATCACTAGGTTTATAATTCTCGTTATATGCTCAAATCAATACTCACTTCACAAAGTCTAGAACAATCGGTTGGCTTTTATTTATCCAGCACGGCGACAATTCTGTAGCCATATTGCCCTGCTATCCTGATATCTTGGAAATCGATAGACACTGAATCCTTTAGAATGCCTATTTGTACAATTTGGAGCAGAACAACCTCACATTTCGCTATAAATCAAGAAAATCAAGAGCTCGAACGAATGCAACTGTGGCGACTCTCGATCCAATATGGCGGCAAGTTGGCGTACCTTCTATTTAGAGCCTTCATCTTTTCTGTTAGTAAAAATAATGTCACTTAAAGAAATGGCTAAGCACTCAACTATTGCTACGCAGTTCGGTTTGTTTGGCATCTTGTGAAAACAGGTGGTAATTCATTTCTTGTTACGCGATGTCTCAAAAGGAAATTGTGACAATTCCTTCATTTTCTGCTGTAATTAGATGTCTGCGTATAAATACACTTCCTGGAGAATGTTTATATTCAAACATATTTCATATTAAGTGTCGTAATAAACAAGTGAGTTTTAGTTGAACGCTTACCTAAAGAGAATTCAATTGATGCACTCTCGCCTGTCCACATCGAGACACAATTTGAACCCGCATCTTCCAATCAAACGACATATTCAGTAACTACTGCGCTGTGTGGGTTATATAAAATTCTAAGGAATGGATAAAGGATCCAAACATTAATTAAACGCCACAGTTGACTGTACGAAATACTTCATATAAGATTTTATTTACTAATTAAAATAAGACAGCAGAAATCAAGTAATATAGCCCATTGAAAACCGTACTTCAATTATCTCAAGAACCATCAATGCTGTATCACTATCTTTTTTTTTTTATTTTTAATTAAAAGGTATAAAAATGCGTACAAATCAAAGTGGTATGTAATTGAATACTGAGCTTATAAACTGTTTTTCTAAAAAAAAAAAGAAAAAAGAAAAATGCAATATAACCTTCACAATGAATATACTGTATGCTCAAACTTTATGGAAACGAACGTGGCAATGTGCCAACAATAGTCAAAATAGTCAATTCATGCTGAAGGGGAGAAAGAAATGAAAGATGTACGAATTGGTCACTACGCGACATCACGTGCTTTATACGTAAATTTTCCAATTGTTGTACGAGCAAAATAGTTACCACTTTAAGAACTAGAATTTTCATAAAAGAAAAGCTAATTTTCCGAAGTATAATAATAATAATCACTCATCCCACGAAACGCACTGATTACCCTATTATCTGAATGGATTCGCCTTCTTCTGACATGCGCAGAAGTGTCGAAGGGTTTCGCATCTGTGGGTGACAATAAATATTAAAAAAAGAACTTGAAACTTTAGTTTTTTATTCACTTTTGTTCACTATATAAATTTTTTATACTAAAACAACTGAGTTTCATAAAAAAAAGTATTTGTGTCAGGAAGCCATTTGCAATTTCGACAAAATGCATAAATTAGTGCAAGAATATCCTGCAGCAGGAACATTCCCGACAACATACAACAGCACAACACAACAGGAAACTATTAAAAGCCTCACACTCAATTTGGAATGTCCATCAGTGGCGCAACCAGGGGGGGGGGGGGAATCAAGGAACCCTGCCCCACAAAGCAAAAGGAAAAAAAAAACACTAGAAAAATTTCCCAAAATGTTTTCCCTCATTAAAATTCAATTTTTTTTTATTTCGTGGCTCCTATTTCTATCCTACTTATGAATTAGCGATCATTGAGATGCTCAGTCATAGGTCGTATGCGATGCGTAGTGTGTATTCTCGAATCGTCTACTCAACCCGATCCTCTCTCCTAAGATTAAATCCTGAGTACGCCACTGGTGTCTATCCACAACTGTAACTTAATAAACTTAAAATGCATATAGTGATGAAGTAAAACAAATGATAATGTAGAGAAAAAAAAAAGGAATTTTTCTTTGTAAATTCTTGTTTTATTTTTACTCCAAGCCTCATAGTTGGTGTGTTTAAAATTAAAATTTCAAGAAAAACTCAGTTAATAACATCATTACATTACTTTGCGAAAGATGGCAGCACAGTCACTTCCAACAAATGTCATACCAGGTCTTACCAGAAGAAAAATGTAAATAAAAACAATGCACGCCATGGGAACGGAAGTCAGTTCTTGTTACCTGGTTGTGACGCACGTGTCACTTGATTTAATGCTGGGATGTTTCAGTGAAGTTGCAGGGCATACAAGAATCTTGCGAAATCTGTGATGGGTGGGTGGGGTAAAAGGAAAACTTGATGGGGATCGGTGTGTGGCTTCCAAGTATCAGTGAGTTGTGTGGTATGTGAGTACCGTGTGTAGCAGACAGGAAGTAGGAAGTTACCAGGAAATACACGAGAGGCGAGACTGTTCCAAAAAGACAAAACAGCAGACGCACGCAACATCAATGTTTCCATGGCAACGACGAGTTCAGTCTGGTCATCATCCATTGATTAGCAATGTGGTGCACTACTTCCAAATATTTCGGTTCCTCTTATGCTAAAAATACCATACAGATCTTTTAAAAATGAAATATTTTATCTTGTTCATGCGCTCCGGGGTTGTAGCATTGGGGCAAACATCTATCAACACTGAAGGGTTCGGTAATTTCCATAAGACTCCAGTCATAACGAGCACAAGTTATAACCGAAAACTCATTTTAACCGTTAAAGCATGGATTTAATACATTCGCTAACAAAAGAGGCCTTCAGCAGAAGTATGAGTAACTACATACAATAAATAACAAATATTCATGCAAATACGTGTGTTATAATCGCATTCTTGTTTAGTGATCATTCGGTATGGCATGTTGAATTTAAAAAAAAATCATTTATTGCTTTTTTTTAATTGCTATCTACTAAATTTGCCATAGGAAATTGTCAGGCTGAAATCAAATTTGAAACGATTCTACAAATTTTTAATACTGATCTTCAATATAAGATTATATAAAGTTCTTCTTAAGCAAGCCAGAATTGTAAAAACAACAACAACAACAAAAAAATAAAAAAATAAATAATTCGACTGCTTGGACATTTCATGTAGTATGACTTAAAAAAGATATAATTTTCATAATGAAATCCTAAAATGAAACAAAAACGGGAATGGTTACATTTTTTGTTTATTATTTATTATATTTTTATGTTTTTACAAATTCCACTTTCTAAATTTTAGCGAAGTCCGTCCACACAGAATCATCGAAGAACTTACGTTATAGGGGGACTCCAAAAACTCTTATTGATAAATGTCCATTTTACCAATCCCGTCTCTTTTATAATAATAATAATAATAATAATAATAATAATAATAATAATAATAATAATAATAATAATAATAATAATAAAAGAAAAAAGATATTACCATCACGGATCAGTGCTTTTACACATCAGTGCCTATACGTATGCTAGTAATGACTGCAAACATGTGCATTGATTTTAAAATATATTTCGAAATAATGCGGCCATCCTAAATATATGACATTGAGGTAATATTCACTACATTATTTGTAATTTAAATTTCTAATATCTTTTTTATTTCTTAGAAAATGTGCGAATGAGATGTAGACTCTAGAAAATTAGAATTTCACAAAATGTAAACTTATGCCTAAACTATTAGATTAATAAGAAGAAAAAGTAAATTCTATAAAATATGGTATGACACAAAAAAGTAGTACTGAACTTCGACCCCCCCCCTCCTATTCAGTACACGCTCTATGAGATATGCCATTCAACTGCATGCGTATTAATGGATGAGCACGTGTAGAGTCAACGCCATTCCAGTTAGTTGTAGCAATGGTGTTGACGATGGAAGAAAAGACTTTATTGTTGAGCATTATTTTCGTTCATACGGAGTTGGTAGAACACAAGGTCCAGGCCTAGGACATGTTTATGGGCAGTTTGTTCGACGTTTCCGTAAGCGTGCCTCAAGCAAGAGTGTCATCATTGCCTTAATCTAGAGGTTCCGACGTACCGGAAATGCTCTGCCGCAATGCAAACGACGTGCCTGGAGACCGCAAATAGATAACACAAATAAAAATCACGGGCGTGTACTGGAACAGGTGTTGCAGTCTCCGAAACTCAGTCAATGCCGAACAACGATAAAACTTGAAATACCGAGGCGGTCATTGCAGAGAATCCTTAAGGAGCTGGGTGCCTTTTTGGACAATTCAGGTGGGTGAGAATTTATTTAACAGCAATGGATTACGCTGCATGGCAGGAATACTGTGCACGCGTGCTGGCCAATGTCTATGAAGATCAGTCCTTCCTCTATAATGTCTGGTTCTCGGACGAAGCGCATTTCCATTTAAGCAGTCGTGTAAACAGACGAATATACAGGGTTCTTGTTTCTCGAGACCTGAGTTTGTCCAAGAAGTTTGTCTCCTCACAGCGAGAAGGTCATACTATGGTGTACAGTTTCCAGCGATGGCATAAGAGGGCCATAGTTCGTTGAAGAGGGTTGTGTAACTATGGCCTTGAGTAGCGAAAGTTACATCGAGAATGTGTTGCTTCTGTTCACCCAGGATGTTCACAGGATGTGTCGCTCAAAACTTTCCATTTTGTGCACACAGATATTCCAACAGAACTGAGAAACCTCTCGCACATCACGTGGTTCTAGCGCCTATCATCAGAACATTTCTTTCCCAGGAGGCTCATTTCGAGGTTCATAGAATTCCCGTACCCTTCACGTTTTCCCGATCTCACATCACTCGATGCCTTTGTTTGGAGTATGTTGAAGGAATGAGTATTCCATTAAGACACGCCTTCAAACCTTGATGAACTAAGGAATAAAATTACACGATATGGCCAGCAGATGTCCCAACTCTTGTTCTCAAAAATGACAGAGAACCTTCGCATGAGCTACGAAACCTATCTTGAAAGACAAGGTGTCCATTTCGAGCATGCAATCTATCATTGTTAATGCTTTATTCGACCAAGATCCCACCGATACATGTGGATGTTCATATCATCAGGTGTAAACATGGTTCTTTGTTATGAACCAGTTTACTCCATAACATATAACGTTTAGTTATTTAGTACTGTTTGTTTTGCTCCATACAGTATAACTGCATTTTATATATCATATAAAACTTTTCTTTCTTTTTACAAAAATTACATGTTTTTAAACGCACATGATTTTTTAATAAGTTCCATAAATCTAAAATATTTATTAAAATTATAATTTATAAAAATAGAAGAAGGTATTAATTTGATTTGTAAATCAGCAAAATACAATTTCAAGGAAATGCGAAGTTAAATTAAGCTGAAATATATGAATAAACACAACAAGCATGTTGCATCAACAAGTTACATGTGTCTGTTTTGGCGACTATTTGTTGCCAGCTTATTGAAGAACGAAAAGTTTTGCTTCCATTTGTGTTCCTCAAAAACGGTTCGCACGAAGTCGGTATATATCTATCAACATTAAGCAGAGGTGACAAAACTATTATAAGCTCTACAGCTCCCATTAATTGATTTCAACGTCTTCGATAATTTTATTTATTTCATCTAAAAAAATAACTGGTGTATTAACAAAACATTCATTTGTTAAAAAAATAACGAAATAGTAAAATGCTGAACAAATAAACTGAAATGATATTTGAAAATTTTAAAAGATGTATAGCAGATATTTTCTATATGATTAAAATAAATAAATTAGGAAATAAATAGCCTAGTTTTCAATTGAAACGTTTAGATTTTACCATCAAAGTGGCTTTCATTAAAGAATAAATATTCATTTTTTAAAATTTATATCAACAAAGTAATGCAGATTCACAAATGTCATGCATATTTAATATGTGCTTTTTATTTTTTAAATTTATTCTCAAAAATCCGTTCTACAAATTTTATTTGTGTTCATCTAAATGAAGATAAACAATTGAATTTTGTGACATCACTGATATATGTTCTTGTATATAATAGGGGGACAGCAGTATAATAGCTAATTATTTTTGCATTTATGGTGATATGGTCATTAATTTGATAAGAACATATATATTATTATTTAGAATTTTTATGTAGTATATATATATATATATATATATATATATATATAAAGTTTATATTGACGATTTATATATTTAATTTTACTCTATAGGACAAGGGTTCTAGCGACACCAGTTGATTTTGTTAAAGAGTATCGATGGTTGGAATTTAAAATCGACCGCGAGATGCGGTGATTAATAATCATTGGAGGGCAATGGATGGCAATGCTGTAGCCAATAAAGTTCTAACTGAGACTGGGCTATTGCTGTTACCCTCCTGCCATGATCAGCGCTTTTAATAGCTCAATAACACCTTATCCCTACGGGGAAGATGAAAAGCATTCTTGCTTCGCCCCTTTAAGCCAGTCCTTATAAGGACTTTCCTGTCTTGGCAAAGTAATAAAAAAGGTCATCCTATCAAAACTACAATCAGCAGTGGACAAACAGAAAATAATTCCAAATGAGCAATTTGGATTTCGCAAAGCTCACAACACGGTGCAACAAATTCACCGACTAACAGAACATAACACTCATGGTTTTAACTGGCAACTTCACACTGCTGCTGTATTTTTGGATGTTGCCAAGGACTTTGATAAGGTCTGGCATCAAGGCCTTATCTTCAAATTAATTGAAAACAATATCCCAATTAAACTAGTGAAACTCATATATTCATATATTAATGAAAGAGACATGCAAGTAAAACTCAACGGAATTGTGTCATCAAGGCGCAAAATAATGGCGGGAGTACCTCAGGGTTCTCTTCTGGCACTAATACTTTTCACAAGTTACATGGCAGATATTCCTCTCAATTCAAGAACAACTACTACGGCCCTTTATGCCGACGACACCGCTATTCTAGCTAGATCGCTCAGCCCTCGCCTAGCAATCAGTAGACTTCAAGGAAGTATCAATGAGCTAGTAAACTGGTTCACCAACAGGAGGATTCAAGTGAACCCCCTCAAAAGCTGAGTCTGTTGTTTTCAAGAAAAAAGGTCTGCAACAAAGAAGACATCCTGCTCTCTGGTCATAAGATCCCATCGCAATCAGAGACCAAATATCTTGGGGTATTAATGGATAAGAAACTCCTTTTTAACAAGCACATCAATCTCATTGGCACCAAATCTTCCAAAGTAATAGCACAGCTCTACCCATTGATCAACCGCAAGAGCAAATTAATTGAACCTAGATAATAAATTGCTTCTTTACCGGACGATAATACATCCAGTCATTATCACCTACGCCACACCAGCATGGAGTCACACTTCAAGAACAAACATTTCGAAATTACAGAGAATCCAAAACAAATGCCTTAGGATGATTCTGGATGCACCGTGGTTCATCAGAAATTCACAGATTCGCCGAGAAACCGGCTTTCCATACATCTCCTCCATTCTTCGTGATCTTGCAGAAAAATTCTTCGTGAAGTCAAGTTCACATTCAAACCCACTAATCGTATAAGCTGTCAATTACAATGGGACTGATTACTACAAACACAAAAGACCGAAGGCTATTCTTCTCTCAACTGATCATAACTAACACAACTGTCCTCAGAGGGCGAGCTTAACTGCTCACAAACCTCCCATTCCCAAACAACTCTCAATACAGATAAAAGGGAATATGAAAAGCACTAGTGCTTCACCCATCCAGTTAGTAATGTTAATGGTTAATGGTTAAACTTTAAGGAATGCGTAGTTTGGTATGGAATGTAAGTATGCATATTTTGTCCATTTAAGGTGGCGGTATACAAGTGTGGAACAGGATGGCGGCACGCGTATTAGTTTCGCGTTTTGATTAGTGTGGTACTTTTGGATTTTCGAATCATATATAGAGGTAAGCGGTCTTCGTTTTGTGAAATTTAATTTGCTATTGCTTCGCGCATTTAGCCAATTGCTCGATATTGCTGGCAGTCCTTTGCATCTGCGATATCCTCTACAGAATTTCTGCTGGCAGGTCTCAAGACCTGCGGGATTTCTAGTTGCGCTCATACGCAATTCCCCAATCACCACGTACTAGATTTAACAGCGAACAGAACAGACATGGATAACTTTAATGATCTTCTAGAGCATCTAAACAAAGTTCAAGCACTAAAACTATTTAAATTATTACTTAAAAAATTCTATACGGAATGGCCAGGTTTCCTAAACCTATACACTCAACTAGATGAACCCAAATATATCGAGGACGAAGTTGAAGACATCAACAAAACGACCAGCTCCCTACTTGAGAACCACAGTAAGACAGACTTCACAGAAGAACATAACATTGACTACTCCTGGGCCAGAAACACTGACGAAGGAGCAAAAATTCAACCAACAACAGTCCCAGACTACAGAGGGATAACAAAAATGATGGATAACAACAAACAGTACCACACTTTCGCACTAAGCAGCGAAAGTAATCTTAAGGTTGTACTGCGAGGTGTCACTGAAGGCCTTACCTCCGATTTGATCGCGGCAGACCTCACCCAGCAGGGTCTAACACCAATCAAAGTCAGTCGGATGCTCAGTTCCGATAAACGACCGATGCCATTAGTATTAGTTGAGAACGAGAACATGAAGACGAATTTACGACATAACTGCGGTCTGTGGACTTATATTAACAACAAAACCACTTAGGAAAAGGGCATCAGCAGGGAAATATCATCGTTGTCAAAAGTTTGGCCATACCCAAAGACTATGTAAAGCCTATTTCAGATGCCTGAAGTGTGGTGAGAAACATCAAACCATTACATGCACTAAACCATGAACCACACCAGCCAAATGTGCGAACTGTGGAGGCCCCCACCCAAAAAACTACAAAGGATGCAACCACCACCCCAGAAATCACGGAACTACAAGACCCGTCCAACCTCCCCCAATCAGGACCAATCAAAGCATTTCAGCTGCACAGTCATCAAACCAACAAAATCCTATCCACAAAGGTCAGGAAGGGGCTTAACCTCCCACCAAGACCTATGCAGAAGCAGCCTGCCCAAAGGACACAATGCGGAGTAATCAAATAGTCTCCAACATCACAGCAATACTGACTGCCTCGCTAGCCACTATGCTGCAGGAATTCAACAGAACAAACCCAACTCCATCCTCCACAAAGAGATTCCTGCAAGAACCCATTCCATACTGACAGCACTCAACAATAAATAAAACAAAAGTAAAACACAACTCGCTTCTAATTGCAGACCTACCAACAACCCAAAAGTGAGAGGATATACAACGTACCGAACAGATACACTCAGCACCAGAGGGGGATGCACTGCCATCTACATCAAACCGTATTTCCATCACAATGCCATATACAACCCACAGACTACCAACCTGGAGACTACTGTGATAAAAGTCCACACAAACAATGCTGGAAGCCTCAAGATATATGCCACCTTCAACTCACCAAGTAACCCTCTACTGACAGCAAACCTGGATGCCGTCCTTGGTACCACAGACCCCACATCATAGCAAAAGACTTGAACGCCAAACACACGGCATGGTTCAGCACCAGCAACAACAGAAGTGGACGCATACTACACAACTACTCAACGCTTAACTCAGTTGTGGTGGCAGGACCCACTGAGCACACTCATTACAACCCTCATGGCAGATCAGATGTTCTTGACATATCTCTCCTTAGAAACATCAGTTATCAATACCAACTAGAGACAATCGATGAACTATCATCTGACCACAACCCAATCCTGATCAAACGTGGCACGCAAGACCAACTGGCCCCCAGCACACCTTCATATCATGGGATAGGCTAGCCAAAATCCTACCAGAATACACTGGCCCTGTACCAATCATCCACAAAAAAGAAGAAATAAATGAAGCAGTAAGCAATCTAACAAACCAAATCAAAAAAGCACTAGAAGCAGTCACCAAAACCACAACCAACCACCCAACCAGACGACTCCCAGAAAACATCATGGACCTCATCAGAACAAAAAACAAAGCCAGGAAAAGATACCACAACACAAGAGCCCCACAGGACAAGAAAACACTGAACAACGTGAACAACCAATTCAGAAAAGCACTTCAAAACTACAGGAATCAGGACCGGGACAATAAACTCTCATCACTCAACCCAGAAGATCACACAATATGGAAATTTATGAAGATCCTGCACACCAAACACAAACCCCCCCATGCAAACTGCTCATGGAACGGCGCACACTGATAAATAAAAAGCAGAAGCAATAGAAGAAAACCTAGAAAAACAATGCAGCCCATCATATGACAACATAAACATCACCCACATATATAAAGTCCACCAGCCGGTCAAGCGTACCTTACGACAGACCTCAGACAAACCAAACAGCATCACCCCCACTACTCCAATGGAAATAACCAACATCATAAAACATCTAAACAACAAAAAAGCTCAAGGTCCAGGAGGAATTACAAAATTACAAACCAATGTAATATTGAAGATACAACACTTCCCCACTGCATGGAAAACAGCCGACATCATACCAATAAAAAAGCCAGGAAACAATCCACAACTCGCGCAAAGCTACCGTCCAATAAGCCTGCTTTCCATCCTAGGAAAGATTGTTGAAAAAATCATCCTCTCAAGACTACAAGAAAAATCAGACCAATTAGGAATAATTCCAAACGAATAATTTGGCTTCCGCCGTGTACACAGCACAGTGCAACAAATACACCGAATACCGGAGCATATCACTCAAGGATACAACTGGAACATTCACACAGCTGCAGTCTTTGAGTGACTGCGAGAGTCCTTTTTATGACTTCCAGGTAGCGGATGGTAATGCTGTAGCCAATGAAGTTTTAACCGTGGCTCGGCTATTGCCGTTACCCAGCCATGACTAGAGCTTTTAGCTCAATGACTCTCCATCCACACAGATTCTCTTCATTCAGATGACGGGATAAAGAGTCGGGGACTCAGTCCATCGCCCAGTTCTTTTAAGAACTTTAAGAGCTGCAATCTTTCTGGATATTGCCAAGGCCTTTGACAAGGTATGGCATCAAGGATTACTCTGCAAACTCATTCAGGCGAACATTCCAAAAAACCTTACCCGTCTAATAAAATCATACCTCACTGACAGATCCATGCAGATAAAAATAAATGGCACCATCTCAACTAGGCGCCAAATCCTGGCAGAAGTACCACAAGGATCCCTGTTGGCTCCTTTGCTTTTCACAATCTACGTGATATTCCACAGAACATGAGGACTACCATCAGAGCGCTATATGCTGATGACACAGCCATACTGACAAGATCTCAATGCCCACACCTGGCAATCAGTTGTCTCCAGGACACCATCACAAAGCTAGAGAAATGGTTCTCGGACTGGAGGATACAAGTAAACTCCGTCAAAAGCTCAGCTATACTATTCACCAGACGCAAAGCCTTCATCCAAGATGACACTCAACTCCTCGGGAAAAGATACCATGGCAGACAGAAACGAAATATTTTGGAGTACAACTAGACAAAAAGCTAAATTTCAACAGCCACATCAAGCTCATAGGCACAAAGACATCCAGAACCATAGCCCAACTCTATCTCCTGATCAACCACAGCAGCAAATTGGATACATGCAACAAGCTGTTACTATATCAGATGGTAATACGACCAGTAATCACATATGCATCCACATCATGGAGTCACACATCCAAATCCAACATCTTGAAACTACAGAGGATAAAAAAAAAGTGCCTGCGGATGATCTTGGACGCCCCATGGCTCGTCAGAAACACACAGATCCACAGAAAAACCGAACCCCTGACATCCATTCCCTCCTTCATGACCATGCGGAAAAGTTCTTCAGCAAGGCACATTCTCATCCCAACCCACTAATCAGACAAGCTTCCAGTTATAGTGAACATGACTATCACAAACTCAAAAGACTCAAGGCAATCCTGCTCTCAGCAGAACAGAGCTAACTTCATAGTTCACAAAGTGCGAGCATAAGACTCACAACCCTCCCCCAATGAAGCTTCTTGACACAGATAAAGGGGAAAACAAAAAGCATTTTATGCTTCACCCAGCAAGCCAGTAACGTTGTTGTTGTTGTTGTTAAACCTTGAGGATGGTGAAATAGATCGACCGTGAGATGCGGTGATCAATACCCTAGGAGGGTAATGGATGGCAATGCTGTAGCGATTTAAGTTCTAACTGAGGATCGGCTATTGCTGTTACCCTCTTGCCATGATCAGAACTTTAATAGCTCAATAACACCTTATCCCTACGCCCCTTTAAGCCAGTCCTTATAAGGACTATTAAACATTAAGGATGTTAGGTGAAGAAGAATGAGAAGAAAAATCCTTCTTAGGACTTCCAGGGTAACGAATGTCAATGCTGTAGCGAATTACCCAGCCATCACTAGGGCTTTTTAGCTCAATAACACCCCATCTACACAGATTTTCTTCATTCAGATGACTGGATAAAGAGTCAAGGACTCAGTCCATCTCCCAGTTCTTTTAATAACTTTAAACATTTAGTACAGTATTAACTGAGCCAAGTCTCATAAAGAGTTGTTTGTGAAACAAGCGGAGATGGGCTGACCATATGAAAATTAAGCGCTGAGTGTATACCAAGAGAAGGAATGATCCCTCCAAGATGGAGGGATAATCTACAAAGGTTTTATTGATTTTGATTGAGGACAACAGTTAAAGACCGACAGCACGGAAAGGTTAAGGGAGGCCTGTATCCAGCAGTAGATGGAAGGAGGCGAAAGAAGAAGAAAATCTGGGCCAAGTATTATAAGACTGCATAAATCTATCAGATACTGAGAGTTTCCTCTTTTTTGATGGGAATCCATCCTGTATCTCAGAATCTTCATAGACGTTGGTTGAATTCCCAACGTCGAAAATCTAAAAAGGGAGGAGCGTTTATTTTACCTTTTGTCTGAAGCAAATTTACTCGTTCTTAATGCAGGTAACAGGAATTTTCTCCTGAAATATCACTCTCTCTCTTTTATAACCTTGGATTTTATGACATAATTATAAACAGAAACGAAAATATTGATTAATTTTAACAATCCTATAATTCATAGTTTCGCTGTTTCAGACGACGGGATCGTGGAGACAATTTTCAACTTTAAATTTATCGTACTCTCCTAATTTATTAAAATTGTCCTTGATATTAATAAAATTATAAAATTTTTATTAATATTATTTTATTAATGAGATTGTATTAATATTAACATTTATTTTATATGAAATAAAAACTCTTTTAATAAAAATGAAAGCAATAATATGGAATTTATATCAGGATAAAAAGAAGCATTTCAAAACGTGCCACACAGTGTGTGTGTGTGTGTGTGTGTGTGTGTGTGTGTGTGTGTGTGTGTGTGTGTGTGTGTGTGTGTGTGTGGTGGCTTTTGATGCGTACCGCGTTCTGAAGTTGGTTATGTGCCTTCAACTGTGCCATCAACTGCCAGTGTTTGGGTTATTTGGAATTAAGACTGAATCAGCTAAGCCTATAACACAGCGTAATTGCTAATGTTCTGGCTACATTGCTTGTTTTCCTGGACAAAAAAATCGAATTTTACATGGCATAATATGGATATGGTTTTCCACCTTTGTATGTGACCAGCTAATTGATCTTCAGCTGAAAAGAACTAATCAAGATTCATGGCATAATAGATGGAATTGGAACCCATCAACCCTCAGCCCGCAATGGCTCTATACATTTCTCAATTTTCCTGGTAATATTGTTTATGCTCATATTGAGAATAATGAAGCAGTGGCCAGTGTGCAAATGACGAGGGATACTATTTAATAGGAAGTTTATACAAATGCGTGAATTTGTATAAACAAAAAAGTTTTGTTCAAAAAAGTGAACAGTGTTGTTGTCAGTAAAGATAAAAAAAATGAAACATTCTCTTCCTAACGTAAACATATACAAATATTCAATTTGAGTCAACTGTATATTTGTTTACAGTCAGTGGCAGAGAAGAAATTATGGGCTTGGAATGAAATTTTATGATAGGATACGTCATCAGGGACTTATCTGTTCGTAACACTGGTGAAAAGATTTCATCAACTATATGCAACATTACCAGCTAATGGAAAGGTGTGGATGCCACTCCTCGAAGAAACGCACAGGAAGACCTTGAGATATCTCACACCAAACGAAGATCAATTGGTTTGGGCAGGGGGTGGGGTAGGAGGAAGATTATATAGAAGATTTAAATGATGTGAACATCATTGTCCAAAAGTTTAGGGAGTCTCGGTGTTCAGGTTAGTCTTATCCCACTGACAGTAAACTTGGTTCATAACCTTTTGTGGGTGGAATCACATAAAAAGTCATGCTGCAGATAAATTTGAGACTAGTTTAAAGAATGAGGTTGAGAAAAGTTAGGTTTCCATACAGATCTTGACCACAGTGCCCAGAAAAATCACAAAAAAGCCCTGTAAGTGTAAAGCATTACTATAAATATATAACAATGGAAAGAAACATCATTAAAAAGATAGGCTATATATATAATTTCGCTTCTTATGCTTGTAGATATCATAGCCACATTCTTCCGAAATATTCTGTGCTGTGCTGATTCACATCGGGGAATCGCTGTGAAAATCTTACTACTGTTTACTGCGAAATACAGAAGTAATCAAGAACTCATGCGGGGTGATTTTCTTCGACGAAAAACATTGCAAAATACGATCAACTTATCGACTGCTATGTAACGTAGTAACACGTAACTTGCAACTTTTGCAATACGACGTCACTCTTGCATCGAGTAGGAATTTCCTGGGCTGCAATGACGTCAGAGTTCATCGAAATATCATTCTGGCACGTAATAATGATGTCACTGAAAGAATTTGTTTCACACTCTAAACTACAGCGATGGCACTCGCTTTATTTGGCATCTTTCGTAAAGAAGTAATTAATTTCTTGTTACGCTACACTTTTTTTTTCCTAAGACGAAAAATCCGGGAATAGAACCTAGTTTTTCATAAAAAAATTCACCTGTCAGGTTAAAACGAACCCGAGTGAGACATAACCAAGCATCGTTTTAAGCATCAACGTTTGATGATGATGATGATGAAGCTTTGACCCGATGTCCGAACATCATCAAAGCCAAAGAATCAGACTTTTCTTTTTATATATAATGTTAAAGTTTTCTATTACGAGTTTCGGCTAGAAAGCAACCAGATTATGAATGTTAGCTTGAATTCTAGCTAACAGATCAGTCACTGGGAGTCATATCAGACATAAAGGTGCAATACGTTCAAGTATCCTTTTCAGTCCCAGCAGTTAGGATATTGAGTAGAACGTTTGCAAATTCCAGCTTCCTCTAAATATGACTCCTTTAAGAGTGGCTGTACAGTATGAAATAGAGTCAACCATATGGCTTATTCAGTGCTGTGACATTGCTAGGAATCCTCCCCCTCCCCCTTACCAAACTTTCTTATTACTTTCTAATATGTAAAAAATGTATTCTACCTTCATCAGTAGATAATGTATGATGTGGAACAAGATAACTTTCTAAGTATTACTGAATTCTGAACGAGGAGAAAAAGAAAAGTAGATTGTATTGTTCCTTTTTATCTCTTGTGTGAATCTTTTTGTCAATTAAGAAATAGAAAGAACTTTTGCTTCGTTTTCGATGACCAATGTCTATTCTTTCTTTAATTTTTTTTAAAATGTAGTAGTGTGACATTTTTATTGTTAAAATGAATTTAATCAGCTATTTCATAAATAAATGATTTACTTGCAAATATATATGTTATGTATTACAATGATTTTCAAAAAATATTGTTAGAAGTGATGATGAACATGAGAGGATTGAATACAAATGTCAGTAGAAAATCGAAGTATTTACATTTGACATGAAATTTTAAAAGATATCTTATTCTTGCACAGATGACGATAATTCTTTGTTTTGTTCAGTCATCTGTTTATTCTCCCTGATTAATCCAAAGAAAATTATTTATCTTAATCGCACCAACCCCCGCCAGAGTCACCTCCTCCTCCACCAGAGTCGCATCCTCCACCGCCAGAGTCGCAGTTGTTTCCTTCACCAACACTGTGGGAATCACCTCCACCAATACTATGTGAATCTTCTCCACCATAATACATGCTGTGCACTCCGTACTCCACATCTGACGAGGATCTTTTCCTACTCGACCAACTGGACCCTTTAAACTTTGTACCTTTCGGACCTCCTTTTGTGTTGTACTTCTTGTAACAGCAACAGCATGCAATGAGTATAAAAATCACCGCTATAGCTGACAAAAAAAACTGCTATCATCGCTGAACTAGAATACTGGATTATTTATACGGTTTCATAATAAACCACCGGAGACCTACTGAAAGAGGGATAATTCAGGAGAGAGAGAAACATCTGCAAAATAAAAATGCAATAAAGTTAATAATAAATAATTTAAAAATAAGATTACTAAACAAGAAAATTAATAAATTGCTAAAGTAAAAATGCAGCTAATTTCATACACAGGTAATGGCATGAACTCTTCACAATTCAGCGAACTTTACATTTCTACGTTCATTCATGGTTATACTAGGATGCACGACTAACTACAAAAAATGTGCTTGAGGAAGGGTGTATGATTGTGAGGAAAATAAATTGACCCAAAGAATCAACGAGGGAGTCATTTTTGACCATATCGATATGCGCAACATGATATTTACTACGCCGTGTACTGTGATGGCTCCTTCCTAGGCATCATCAGAAGACTATGGTCACTCCGCTCCTAAGGTCATGTGCAACAACAGTCCTCGACAGGTGGTCCTGTTGAATGATTTCTGTAGAATTCGATTCTCTGAAGACCAGTCACTTCAGACACACACACGCCATCCACCATCTCATTAGGGTCTACTCCTTCCTCTTTTTACAGGATCTGAGAAGTCTTCCTCCCATTCTTTCAACGTGTCCAATGTATTTCAGCTTTTTTCTGTTAATGCCTTAAGGAGTCTTAGCGTTCTACTGATCCTTTCTAGCACCCACCCATTTGTCCGCCTTTCAGTATATCACATCCTCAACAGTCTCCTGTGACACCCCATTTAAAATGCAACCATCTTCCTATCAGACTTCTTTAGGTCCAAAGTTTCACGTGCATAAGTCACTGTTAAAAAAAAACAGCTGCATCCAGAATCCTCAGTTTTCTTCCTGTGGAAACATATCCATCCTTCCAGAGTTTAGATCTTCTTTTGATGTCATCTGAACATTCATGTATGTTCGTGGAGATTTTATTAATCTATCCTCCAGCTATAACTATCTAATTCTTTCTTAAACTGATAAATATATCGCTTTTATAATTGGTTGACGAATGTGATTCCACAAATATTCCTCAAATTTTATACCCTAAGAGTAAAAACATCGATTTAGTATATTTGTTTTTAACTCTCTTCTTCACTTCTACCTGACCCAGACGTGTTTACTCAAACTTAGTTCCGCAAACTCTTTCTCTTAATACTCATATTAGCTCGATTAGAGAATTGTTTAACGGATTTCTTTCTCCTACAAAAAAGCCAATTTTCTTTAAGCATCTGTTGAGCTTTATAAAACGTATTGCCAATATGATTGGTGAACTTAAATTTCCTTAAGATAATCATTAACAAATTCTTGATATGTACCCTCAATAGGTCTACCGGATACTATGAAGAACACTACATAATTAAGTTTATGTCATTTATATCTTCCTATCAACAGTTTTCTTCAAATCAGTAAGGTCTACAGTACTCTCAGAGCTTACATTTCAGCCATCTAAAGCATTTTAACTGTATCAATCATCTAAACATATTTAGGTATTCCTTCCGGACTTTTTTTCTACCATGCGCGTCCCAAACATCTCTTTTAGCTAACTTTTCATTTCGTATTCTGTTTAAATTCACCACAACTCAGCTTAGCTCTGCTCGCATATCCTTGAAATGTCAACAATATCAAGTTCGATTTCAGTATCTTCATTTTTCATACGATTCTACTATAAATTCCATCTGTTCTGTTAAATTCCCACCCCTAATTTTTATATCTAACCCAGCATTCAGATCCATGAGCTAAAATTCATACACACCCTGTCTTATACACAGATAGTTTAGTCTGTTGCATAATTTCTCTCTAATTCCATATAAATGTGTTCAACTGATCCCCACCCTGCTTTTGGCTATTATTATATTTCACTTGCCATCTTCACTAAAAGTAGTGTCTAAATATGAGACATAATTTACTTGTCACATGAGTTCTCTTTTCGAGATGCATTTGATATTTCCAAGTTGCTGCCAATTTTCCGTCTTTGTAATGCTAATATTTATGCCAAGTTTGTTACAGCAATTATTTCGTTTAGTTAAAAAATTTCAAGATTTGGACTCGATTTATTTAGGAGTGTGACATCATCTTCATAAAGAAAAAATTCCAATTGAATAGCTCCGGGTTTTAATGCGACTTTCCTTCATAATATAACCCATATCAATGATCACTTTTTTAATGATCACTTTTGTGCTACCGTTTGTTCCATTTAATAGCTTTGAAATTACTCTGGACATCCAGAATATCTTTAGTTTCAGTTTTCGTTTCATCTTTATCATTTCTGGATAACTAATCAATCAATGCTTTCTTCAGAGTCTGCCACCCAGTATCCAAAGTTTGTACATTGGTACGGCTCACCTCTGACCACTGCCTTAAGTAAACCCTTTAAATTCCGTCCCAAATTAAAATGAGTTAAATTCCTTCTACCCGATTCCAGTATACATCACATGAAATTGTTTACAACCCCACTTACTCATACTATTTTCGAATCTTCGAAGACTATCTACTAAACAACTTATCGTTGGAGCAATTGCCTACTCTGCCAGTTTCACATTAGCAAGCAAGAAAGAAAATACAGAAAGATATTTCACTCAAAAGTTTTGAGTGAAAAAAAGAATGACCCTAACACCGAACCTCGGAATTCTCACCCCTAACAACTAGGCACTTAGGACTCTCTTCTAAACATCACATCCTGTCCTTATTAGTCAAAGTAGTAGTGTAATGGACGACAGGATGGGATCCTTTAGTCATAAACAATTCCCTCTTCATGAAACCATCCTTTGCGTCGCTCAATAAATTATTCATATCAAAGATATTCTGCGTACGATTTATAATTACTTTTTTTCCATTCCTTTTTCTGCAACACCAATAAGATTCACTGGTCTACAATTCTCTTCTTGACGATGAACCCTTCCTTATGAATTAGAATAACCCTCGTATAGCCTTTAAAACTATCAATCTAAAAGCAATATTGCCATTCCTTGAAGATTATCAAAAGCGGATTATTTAGTTGATGTATCTTATAGTTCTTATAACGACTGGCTTAAAGGGGCGAAGCAAGAATGCTTTTCATCTTCCCCGTTATCTGTAGAGCACAGTGTATAGATAAGGTGTTATTGAGCTATTAAAGCTCTGATCATGGCAAGAGGGTAACAGCAATAGCCGAGCCTCGGTTAGAACTTCATTGGCTACAGCATTGCCATCCATTACCCTCCAAGGGTATGGATGACAATTGACAATTTACATTTATGTCTTTAGGGGTGAAGCAAGATGCTTTTCAAATTCCCCGCTATCTGTTGTGGTTGCAGTGAAGGTAAAATTTATGAGCAGAATGCTCGCCCTGATTGGGCATGGAGATTATGCATCACTAAAGGAGGCCAATATAGCTTTTGGTCTTCTATATTTGAATATGTCCGTTGGATCGTATGCTGTAGCTTGTTAAACCAAATCGTTGGGATGTGTGGACATCTTTAGGAAAAACTTGGTGGCTAAGGATCGTAGAAAAGAGAAAACATAGGGAATATTTGTGTCTCTGTGGAGTTGAATGTTTCTAACATACCACGGGGCGTTCAAAATCATTCTCAGGCAGGTATTGGATGACAATGATTCTAAGTAGATATATACCATCATTATCTTCTAATGATGATGGTGTATATCTCCCATCCTGAAAAATTCTAAACAGCAGATGCAACAATTCTCTCCTCCTGTGTTATGTGATGGTAAATCACGCTTCCCAAATACGTATATTCTTTCCTCATATATACACAAGAAAATTATTTTTTTAAATCTCCAGATGTCTCAAAGAAATTTGCTTATATATATCTTAATAACTGCTTTATTAGATCGATAAACTTTCTATACGTTTTTTTTCTTCAATGTATTTTTTTGAAAACTTCGCGATGAGCTAAGCTGATCACAAGTTTATTATGAAATTTACTTCTAGGAATAAACATTAAAATATATAAGATGTGTCTCGGTGTTATCCATTTATATTATTGTCATTTTCGATGTTTAAGTTCCATTTATAATATCATTATTTCCTTCACCATAGTAACACACACTCGCTTCCCAAAATGATGTGCCAACTCCATCATAGTTACGCTCCAGAATATTTCAAACTTCTGTCCTTAATAGGAACTCAACGTACCATCGATCTGATCTAAATCTTCTCTTATGAAGATTAGGGTGCATACCATCGTTTTCTCCATTAGATGTCTTCCGCCAATATTTTAATTACTCTTACGTTCTTCCATGTCACGAACATCGTTAAGATTTAGAAATTCCCAGAATATGCAGCTTAATTTTTTTAGTTAATACTTTAAACCACATGAGTTTATTCTTTAAGCTGTGTGCATTAGTAAAAACAACACGAAGCACACGTTAAGTAGTATCAAGAACTATTCACAGATGACATTTACGCAAGCAAGATATGACTTGCCGTAAGCCGCCTTGGGTTCGTTGCTTAATACAGGATTTAAAAATGGTGGAGGTTTTTAAAATCACTCAACTTGATGGATGCACCAGTATTAAGGTGAATGTCATCCTCGCGCCTGCATACCATTTACGATTACTGGCAAACTGTTACCGTAAGTTGATAAAGCTAAAATCAACTTTTGATATGCTTTGATATGATTCGTAATAGAATCTTGTGGCGAGAAGCAGTTTTGGGACATAAAAGGTGTTCTAAAATTTTTGACAGTTCTGCAGGCCTACTAACACATTCAATATATTCAATGAATACGCGTTTATTATTCTCGTAACAAAGACGCTTGAATCCGTTATGTTAATGCAGAAGCAGCAGCAATATTTTGCATCGAATTGGAAAATCGAAGGCTGCTGTTATATACAGGTAACCCTCTTATAACGCGGTACTTACACAACGCGGTTTCGATATAACGCGGTCTACAAATTGTAGTAACCCTTTATCTTTTCATATGTTTTTCACCGCACGACTTAAAAATCAAATTTTATCTTCGTTAAATTTGTGTCTGCCTGTATCCCGCATGTAATTATAAGTAGCGAATTTATATTAGGGGAAATACCCTTTAGCAGGCATGTACCTCACTTGTTTACCGTATAAAACGTTTATTGTTGAAAATTGTCTTCGTTTTCTGCCAGGAAAGTGCATTAAAAATCATGAGTGTGTTATTCTCGAGCTGAGCAGTTTATTTTCTGGTGAGTTAAATACAATATGTAATGCTTGCTTTTTTGTGTAAAAAATTATTTTTATGGTAATGGCCACAAACTGCAACTAAAGGGAAAAACTAAATTGAAAACAAAATTAATTTCTCTCGAAGAAAAATATTTAAAATCTTGGACTAGTTGAAAAATGGAGAAAAACCAGGAGTTTTTGCAGGTACTTTGAATTTAAATGAATCAACAATTCGAACAATCAAACAAAATGAACATAAAATCTGAGAAAGTGTTTATTACTGGGTCAACGATAAGTGCAAAGCGCGTTGCTCGTGTACGCGATATTCTAATGGAAAAATGGAGAAATCTGTAATGATTTCGATAGAAGATTTTGAAAAGTCCATCCATAGGAATTTTCTTTTGAAAATTCCTATGGATGGAAATCTTATTAAACAAAAAGCTCTCAAAGTTTATAAATATTTATAGTGCAGACCAGGTGTTCAATGCGGATGAATCCGGGTTATATTGGAAAAAAAGTACAAAAACGCACCTATATTTCGAAAAATGAAAGATCAGCTCCTGGATTCAAAGTTTCCAAAGGTAGAATTACTCTACTGTCTTGTAGTAATGAATCAGATGATTACATGACAAAACCAGTGTTTATTAACCAATCATCAAATCCTCGTGCTAAGAAATATTAAAATATGCACTTATTTTTATTTTGCCTAAAACATTTATGCATTATGTGCAATGAAGTTTAAGTACAATTTATAATTTTTATACTATTTATTTGTTTCATTGTTTATATGTTTTCTTAACTTACATAAATTACCTGAATTAAATAAAAATATATATTTTTTGGATATGTCATTATTGTTTATATAATTTATAAAAAAAAACGATTTCAGAACCTAACCCTACTTTTCTATGCGATCTGAGGCTTGCATAACGGCATTTACATAACGCGGCATTTCTACGGAACCTAACATCCGCGTTATACGAGGGTTACCTGTATTTAAATCTCCACACATTTATCATTTGCATTTCTCACTGGCATTTATCTGATGAGAAAACCCTCTGTATTCAAATAGTTGCTTCATATGAACATAAAAACTAACTAACATGAACTTAAAACATAAAACCGAACTTTCTATTTGAATTTTTTAAGTGGATCTCACCTACAAAAGGTTTTCGGAATCTATAGTACATCCGTATTGTGGATGAGCTGGGAATTTTTTCCCCTATTTTTATTAGTTTTTGTATTTATTAATTTACATCATCCGGAAGCTCTACTATAGAGGCCAAAAGTTCCAAAAAATAGAACTTTTCCAAGCCACTTCAGTTCTTCAATAAGTATCATTACACTTGTGCGCATTATTTCTTTCACTGCATATTCGTTCGCAAGTTTGACTCTTTTTGTTAGAAGATAAAAATAAAATAAAAAAATTCTCGTCGTCTGTAGGGGAGTATATCTGTGCTAACTCTATTATTTGCTTCATGCTCAATGTCTGCTGTAATGAGATTTGACTTCGAGTTTTTCTAAATCTATCTATCTATCTATCTATCTATATATATATATATATATATATATATATATATATATATATATATATATATATATATATATATATATATATATATATATATATATAAAATGTATTTATTTTTAATCTATCATTTTTACAAGCAAGCCACTTGTAAACTTAAGTAAAACGGTGTCTATTTTACAATAGAAACTTATTGGAAATGTCATCAAGTACTTAGAAGGAAGTGATTTCTTTCTAGAAAGAAATCACTTCCGGATAAACATAGCAGTAAACGTCTAAGAACCATGAAGTATATTTACAAGTTTCTGCAATCATCTGATCTTGACTGTATAAGCATTTTAAGAGTCGCTCGAGGTCATCTATTTCAAGAGCACATCATATCACCCACTTCTACTTGAAGCCTCGGTTTTTACTCTCCAGACTCACTAAGGAAAGAGCGCTAGACACCATTTTTTTCTCTCTCTCTCTCTTTCTATAATCTCCATTTCTGTATTTTTTTTTCTGCTATAGAAATCTCAATATTCTCTTCTTGGACTGAATGCTTACCAATGCCTTAATTTGAGGGAGAGATTAGACAGGGTCTTTTCGCATTCATTGCATACTGGTAGGTTCGTATGGATAAGTATTGGGAGCAGCGTCAATTTGTTTCAATCATTTATGGGTTGTATTTTATAATTTTCTCCGATTTGTGAGTCCCGGATTTTGTTTAATATTTTTACGTTTTCAGTTTTGCTTAATGTTTTCATCTCAGTCCTTTCATCGATTTTTTTTTTTGTAGTTGCAGCACGTCACCACTGTCACCACTGGTCTGATTACCCCTTTGCACATTCTTATTTTTGTTTACTTGCTTAAATTCGATTTCTTCCAGATAAGGTTGTTGTGACATCCACACATTCTACTATCGTTTGCTGATTGCTCTTGTACAGGGGCAAATTCTCCATGCTTGCTGCGGAAGCTCATTAATTGAGAAAGAATTACTATTTATTTGTTAATAAATGCTTGCATTTATAAGCATTCCATTTAGGCTTTTATTTTTGCAGACAGAAGACGTCTTAAGCTTGCGCGGCAATAATTGAGCTTTGCGTTGTGTATCGAAGGCCGATGCTTGCTCGTCTAATCAAAGCTACCTTGGCATGCTCGGTTGTAGGCGCTTCCAGGGCCTCGCAGCAGCACTGTGATTTCATGAGCGCGCACAGACATTTCCGCTCCCTTCACGGCATCTTAAACACAGGACCATACGCAGTCAACGTAGCTCTAGCCAGTGAGCTTCAGCCAGCCTTTACAAGTGTGCGTGTTGCTTGGGAAAATTAAGTTACAACCAACTTTTTATGATGACGATGTTATTGACCAGTTCATAAAGAAGAACCGTAGGGTAGAATTTGTATTCAAGTAGCTAAATTGAAAAAGATAGAATATCATTTGTAAAATAAATGTTGTATTTGTATGATTAAATATACATAAGTTTCTAAACATATAGTTTTAAATGGTCAGTAATTCATAATTCCGCTAATCAGACTTCAATCACACCTGTCACTCCCTGAATGATAACAAGAGCAAGCGTGAATTTCAAGACCAGCATTCGCCCCTGCTCCTGTACTTCATTGTGTGATGCCATAACTTCATTTCTGTTCCTACCTATTTCATTTTACTAACTCATCCCAGACACAGAACTGCTATATATATATATATTATTGAAATTAGGATTTACTCGGAATGTATACATTTATAAAATTAATTTAACTGACTAGAACCCGAGAAAGTATAACAAAAACCTTTAATAAATCACGACTAGTTTCATCGGTGCTCCGACTTCTTCAGGTGAGAAAGAAAAAACATAGGACTTATAAAAATAACAAAGTAAAAAACATGGACTTTCCAGCTTAATAAAAAGAAGAAGAATAGTAAGTCATATTTGAATTGGTGACCGCGTGCTACCGTTGGCATGAGTTGAATGTATGTGACAGCTAATTTTAGAGCGCCAGTACTGGATTACTGCGCTATGGGAATCAGGCAAATTGTAGCTTAGATTGTTATTCAAGTGTGAAGGGTCCAGAACTATTTCTTTTGATTCTAGAGTTCGTCTTTCAAATTCATTCTTGCAAATATATAAATTAGTAGTAAATTAGTAAATTAGTCTTGACATGCGGCATCGAGTGGATGTGTGCACAGAATGAAAGAAAGACTAGAACAAGAAGGCGACAACTTATTAAAACGCATCATTACAGCAGATGAAGCTTGGTTGTATCACTATGACCCTACAATGAAACAACAAAGCAGTGAATGGAAGCATCCGTCTTCGCCCATCCCCAAGAAAGCAAAAACTGTAAAATCAGCTGGTAAAATTATGACCATAAGGTTTCTTGATTACGAAGATTTGATTTTGAATTGCAACACGCTGTAGAACCCGGGAATACACGGCTTATACTATGTGGATGTTTTACGGACAATGGTACATCAAAAGGAATCGTCCATTGCTGAAGAATGGCTTCTTATTGCATTACGATAATGCAAGGCCACATATTGCTGGTTGTGTAGTGGACGTTTTGCAGAAGAACAACATAGATATCCTACCACACCCTCCATAAAGTCCTGATCTCGTACCATGCGATTTCTGGCTGTTTCCTCAGCTCAAGAAACCACTAAGAGGCCACCATTTCGAAAGTAACAACAAAGCATGTGTAAAAGCTGCGGAAGCGGTTTTGAAAGAACTCTCAAAAAACGGACTTTCACATGTGTTTAAGAAGTGGACGCAACGTTGGGACAAATGCATCACGTCTCACGGTAATTACTTCGAAAAAGACCATGTAAATGATGACGATTAAAGGTAATCTGTTTTCTGTATAAATATAGTCTTATAACTTATTGAACAGCCTACGTACATATATAACGGGTGATTATAAAATAACGTCAAGTGTTCTGAGACCTCTAGCGAATAATGTATTGGACGAAACAGACCAATATTCGGTAGACGTACACAGCGGAACATGCGGATTCGATTTAACGAAAAAAAGTAACACCAAAAGTCGCCAACAGGGGATTTTTTGGCGCTGCCAAATTAATTTTAGTAGGTGTGACTAATGAATGGCAAAATGGCAAATGAGAGCCAGCACACATCAATTTCGTGACGTTTATTGTTAATTACAAATGAGGTTCAATATGACCACCATTCTGATGTTCCAGTGCATACGGTGTATATTTTCCACAGTGGCTCGCAACATATCGGAATTGATTTGTCTCACGTGTAACGTTATTCGATCTTTCAAAGTTGGAATATCAGGTACATGTCATTGATACACAATGCTTTTAAAAATCCCCACAGCCCAAAGTCACAAGGATTGAGATCAGGCGATCTCAGTGGCCATGGCGTGGGAAAGGCACGACTAATGATTCTTCTGTCAGAGAAATGTTGTCGCAAAACACGCTGTAACTGAAGTCCAATGTGGGGTGGTGCACCATCCTGCATGAAGATGGTCGAATCGAGACATCCTCTTTGCTGCAGTTGTGGAACCACAAAGTTCTGTAGCATATTGGCATAGCAGTGACCTGTTAGCATTGATGGAACAGGTCACTGGTCCATTTCGGCGATTTTCCTTTTTCCTCGTAAAAGTATGGACCGATGATAAAAGATGCCGTAAATCCGCACCACACTGTGACTGGGTGAGTGGATAGGCATCTGCAGCCCACATGCGACAGTTGCGTGTGTTAATATCGCCGTTCAAAAAAAAGTGTGCTTCGTCACTCCATAAACTCTGCCACTGCCATGCATCATTCACTTCCATGCTCACTAAGAATCTCAAAGATAAGTCGATTCTTGTGGTCGCATCACCAGGGCGCAATTCTTGAACATGACTGATTTTATAGGGATAAAACTTCAACATCTGATATAGGATTTTCCACACCGTTGTGTATGCGATATCCGTTTGCCGGGATATTATTCGTGCGCTGCTGGAACCCTGCACATTCGTCATCTCCTGTTCCATAATAGCAGTTGCAACTTGTTGGTGATTGATTGGTTTGCATCCCCTGCCTACCTGCACTGCTAGAGTTCCAGTAGTTTCAAATTGCCGAATCAGTTTTCGTAAGTTTGTTACGCTAATCGGTCCTTTTCATAAATTTTTTCATACGCTGAAAATCGCGAAGACAAGCACTGGCATTATTGTTTCGCTGATAATAGAGTTTGACTAACAAAGCATGCTCACGTAAGGTAAGGCATCGAATAGCAGTTCGTCTACGAATGATGAGAAATCTCACAGGCTTTCCTTTTATTGCATGATCGCTCACAATAATGCAAATTATAATAATCGCGATAATGCAAATTAATGCATTTTACTAGGTAAACAGCCCCAAAATTTCACCTGTTGGCGACTTCTGGTACTATTTCTTTTTTTTTCGTTAAATCAACTCCCCATGTTCCACTGTGTAGTCTACCGAATACTGCTGTGTTTCATCCAATACATTACTCGCTAGAGGGCACTGAACACTTGACGTTATTTTATAATCACGCGGTATATATATATATATATACACACACACACACAAAAAAAAATATATACACACACACATAAAAAAACGCAATGTATATATATATACCTTGCGTTTTGTATATTTTAACGAATATTAAGTAGCAAGAAATTAACCTACAATTAATTTCTACATATGAAATAACTGAAGAGAACGTAATTATTCATAACATTTGAACTTACGTGTAAACTTGTACCAAAAACATGTAAAAAGGTAATCCAACCTACGCCGAAGTATGGCAGCATTTTTCGAAAATACCACTTCGAAGCTACACGCTACAACTCACCAACTTTCTTGTGTGACCCTCATACCACAGCGTGTAGTTATTCCTGGAATCGCGCAACGTCAATGCCACGTGAGTAAAATGTTATCTTGACTCGTGGCTTTCTGGAATAACTGGTACGCAGGACGCAGGACATATATGGCGCAGAGCGTGAAACGACGCTTTTCATATTCCCTGTTGTCTGTTTCGGGAGCAGTGATGGGAGAGATTTGTGAGCTATTTTAGCTCGCCCTGAGTGGGCAGAAGTGGTTATTCGTCGTTGGGTGTTAGGATGGCTTTCGGTCTTTTATGTTTCCAGTAGTCATTACCGTCATAGTTTCCGGCTTGTTGTATCAGTTGGTTTGGATGGATAGATGTCTTCATAAAGAATTTTTCTGCTAGGGAGCGTAGTAGTGGAGAGATGTAGGGGATATTTATGTCCCGGTGAATCTGGGCGTTCCTGATGAACCACGGGGCGTCCAGAATCATTCGCAGGCATTTGTTCTGTAGTCTTTGCAGCTTGAGGATGTTTGTCTTGGAGGTATGGTTCCAGGCTGGGGAGGCGTATATGACTGTGGGACGGATCACTGTCTTGTACAGTAGTATTTCATTTGTTGAGCTTAGTTTGCTGTGTCTGTTGATCAAGGGGTAGAGCTGGGCGATAACTTTTGAAGCTTTGGTGCATATGCTCTTGATGTGGCTGTCGAAGCATAATCGCTTATCGAGAAGTATTCCTAGGTATTTTGCTTCAGTTTTCCAGGGAATTTTAGAGTTGAACAGGGTGATGTCTCCTTTGGGGGATGCTCGTCTTCTTGTGAAGAGTATCGTTGTACTTTTCTGGGGGTTTAATTGTAGTCGCCAGTCTTTAAACCATTTTTCTAGATTCAGGATGGTGTCTTGTAGTTTTTTGGTGACGAGAAGTGGTTGACGAGATCTGGCTAGAATAGCCGTGTCATCAGCATAAAGGGCGATGTGACAGGATTTAGAGGGATGTCTACCATATAGATGTTGAACAGGATCGGGGTTAGCAGTGATCCTTGAGGAACTCCAGCGAGGATTTTCCGTTGGGTTGAGACTGTTTCATTGATTTTGACTTGCATCCTCCTGTTGGAGAGGTATGATTTGATCAGGTGTATCATGTTTAGTGGAAGGTTAGCGATGATAAGTTTGTAGAGGAGGCCTTGGTGCCAGATCTTATCGAAGGAATTTGAGATGTCTAGGAAGACAGCTCCAATGTGTTGATTCCAATTGAATCCTGTGGTGATGTATTCTACCAGTCAATGGATTTGATGGGTGGTGCTGTGATTTTGACGGAAGCCGAATTGTTCTTGTGGAATGATATTTAATTGGTTGACATGAACTTGGAGTCTGATGAGGATGATTTTCTCAGCTATATTCCCTAAATTGGATAGCAGGCTGATGGGAAGGTAATTTTCAGGTAGTTGTGGGTCTTTGCCAGGTTTGTGAATTGGAATAATGTCAGCTATTTTCCATGACTGAGGAAAGTGCTGCCATTTGAGGATGGAGTTTATGATGTTTGCCAGATGTGCTATGGCTTTGCGTGGTAGTGCCTTGATGACTTGGTTAGTGATGCCATCCGGACCTGGGGCTTTTTTGATCTTGAGATGTTTGATGATGCCGATTATTTCGGTAGGTGAGGTAGGCATTATAGGACTTGGATTGATATCGGGACGATTTACTGTGAACCTGACTTTACGATGGATCTTGTATACGTGGCTGATGTTTAGGTTCTCATATGCAGGACTGCATTGTTTCTCTAGGTTTTTTGCTATGGCTTCGGCTTTGTCAGCATCTGTGTATGCAAGGTGCTGTTCTGCTTGCAGAGGGGGAGGGATCTGCGCTTGATCCTGAGATTGTTTAGGAATTTCCATATAGAATGATCTGCTGTGGAGATGGAGGTGAGCGTGTTGTCCCATTGTTGGTTCCTGTGGTTCTGAAGAGCTTCTCGGACAGATTTCTTTAATCTGTTGAGGGCTGTTTTGTCCTGGGGAGCAGGAGTGTTGTGATATCTTTTTCTTTGTCTGTTTTTTTCCCTTATTAATTCCATGATTTCTTCCGGGAGACGATATTGTTTGTGGGTGATCGTGGATACTGTGGCTGCTGTTATGGCTTTATTGATTTGATTGGTGAGGTTCTTTATTGCCGTGTCTATTTCTTCCTTGGTTTTTATATGGGGAACCGGACCAATGTGTTCTGGTAGCACTTTCTTGAGTTTCTCCCAGACAATGGAGGTTTTGGGGGGGTGACTGGTCTTTGTTCCCTAAGTGAAGTAGGATTGGGTTGTGGTCTGATGATAATTCGTTCAGTGCTTGAATGCTGTGCTGGTATTTGATGTGTAGAATGGCGATGTCTAGGATGTCGGCTGTGCCAGTTGGGCTGTGGTGGGTTGGTTCACTGGGTCCTGTTACGACAGCGTTGTTTAATCCTGTGTAGCTGAAGAGGATACTACGGCCATTTTTATTTGTGGTTCTGCTGTTCCAGGAGGGATGTTTGGAGTTCAAGTCCCCAGCGACGATGATGGATTCATTTGTGCCTAGTACAGCATCCAAGTCAGAAAATAGCAGGGTCTTAGCAGGGGAGTTGTAGGCGGCGTAGATTTTAAGTCTTCCAGTTGAATTTGTGTGGACTTCGACACCGATGAGTTCTAGGTTGGAGGTTGGGTGGGTGATTATTCCATTGTGCCTGATGCAGTTCCTGATAAATATGGCTGTACCACCACCTCTGTAGTCCAGTCGGTCGTTTCTGTATAGTGCGTAGCCTCTCAGTTTTGGACTGTCTGCAGGTCTTAGATGAGTTTCATTAATTAGGATGACGTCAAAGTTGTATCTGTGAGAGAATTCTTGAAGTTCCAAAGTCTTGTTTTTTAGGCCATTGGCGTTCCAAGCGGCGATCTGTAGTGAGTCTGGCATTAATCTAGTTTTATTCATTAACAAGCATTGATAATATGGTTTGAGTTTCTTTTAGAAATCTTTATGTGGAGTTTGGTGAAGGGTTTGACTTACTGAAGTCTTGAAGCATGTTTGCCAATGAGGCTGTGATGACTGTTGTCATGTTTGGAAGAATTTGGTCCTTCTGGATATATTTGGATGAGCGTGCTACTTCGGCATATGTCCTGCTTCGACGGTGGCTTTCCAGACTGTTGGTATTTTCCACTTGTGAGAGCTGGTATTTTGTTGTCTTTTGTTGCGTGTCAGGCAACTGGGGAGCAGTCAACTCAGGTCCCTGTGGGCAGGGTTCAGAGATCTGTTTCCTTTTGTTGTCTGTTTTATTCTTAGGGTAGTGACTGCAGCCTCTGTGGTTTGCCGGGTGGGGGCCCCCGCAGTTCGCGCATTTGGCTGGTGAGGTCCTGGGTTTTGAGCAGGTTGCTGTGGGGTGGTTTTGTCCACATTTGAAGTATTTATAGTCTGCTCTGCAGTGTTTCTGTGCCTGTCCGTACTTCTGACATCTGTAGCACTGGCCTGACGAGGCTCTTTTTCTTAGTGGTTCTGTTGTGATTTTCAGGCCACAGATCGTTGTTAAGTTGTATATGTTCTTGTGTGTGTTAGGTATCTCAACGAGTACTAGGGGCATTGGACTCTTGTCAGCCCGAAGCATTCTGCTAATTTTGACAGGTGGGAGATCGTGGAGGCAGAGGTCTTCAGTAATTTCATCTGTGCAGATGTTTTCTGTTACTCTCCTGACTACACCGTTTAGGTTTTTCTCCGACTTCAGTGAGTAAGTATGATATTTAATATTTGACTCGTCCATGGTTTTTGTGATTAGTCTGTAGTCGCTTACTGTGGTAGGCTGGATTTTAACTCCGTCGTCTACGTTTTTTGCCCAAGAATAGGCAATTTGGTGGTTTTGCATAATAGGCCTAAGGGCCGTCCAACGTTCTTTTTCCCGTAGAACAATTGGGGGAACTTTTTCGTTGTTGGGCGTGGGGAGGTCAGTGTTGGGGGCATCTTCTTCCAACCCCTCGTTTATCTGAGTCTTCGCTGTTTTACGTTTTTTCCGTGCATGGGTTTCTGTATTATGTTTTGGAGTGGGAGCAGAGATTATCAGGTTCATCTTTCCTTCTCCCCCTGATGTTGAGTTGTGCCCTTCTGTGAAGTCTTCTGTCGCTGAATATAGGTTTAGAAACCCTGGCCACTCTACCTCAAATTTCTTCAACAGTTTTTTGAGGAGGTCGAGCGCTAGCTTCTTATCCAACGATTGGATAAAGTCATCGGGACTTAAACTGGTCATGTTTGAAATATTCAAATATATGCTTATATGCTTACCTGAGCTGGATCTCAAGGATTTCCGAATAGCGTATAAACACAAAATATAACACACTAAAGGACTATCGCGAGACCGCAATCACTAATTAACAACACAATCATGAGCTACTTGATTACCTTCGCTTTCCGCTTATATCAAAAATCTGAATCAACACTCCGAATTATTCATAACTATTTAAATCACTGATCACATATATAAACACTTGGCAACCGCCATTACGCACCAGCGCCCTCCACCGTGTACCGGAATAACTGGTACGGTTTCGCATTTATTATTTATTGATCGAAGCAATCGCCCTCTTTTATTCTTAACACATATCCACCAGTAATGCCATTTCGTTTGGTTACAAAAACTTGGAACACCAAGTTTATGTAACCAAATATCAAGAAATATTCCAAATACAATAAATATAAATACACCGAAAGCAGTCGTGATATACTATAAAAACTAATTATTCTGAAAAAAAAAAAAAAAAACGAAATATTCTGAGTAAACTGCCAAGATTTTACTAAGTAAGGTAGCGAATATCTTAAATGATTCTCAAGCGATAATTGTTGCGAAATATTGAAACACTATAGAAATAATCAGGCACTCAGGGTGGTTTACGCTTCGTTGGCAAAAACATTGCAAAACACGTGTATTCCTTTATTGGTTCCTCTGTGACGTTTTAACATGTGACGTGCAACGCTTGCAATGTAACTCTCTCCTTGCAGCGAATTGGAATTTCCAACATTAAAGGGACGTCGGAGTTCGCTGCACTCTCCTTTCTGTTAGGAAAAACGATGTCACGGAAAGAATTCACTTATAGCACTGAACTATTGCGACGCAGTTCGGTTTGTTTGGCATCTTGTGCAAACAGGTGGCAATTCATTTCTTGTTACGCGATGTCTCAAAAAAAAAAAAAAAAAAAAATTGTGACAATTCCTTCCTTTTCAGCTGTAATTAGATGTCTGCATGTAAGTAAACTTCCTGGAGAATGTTTATATTCAAACGTATTTCATATACGTGAAAGAATTTTATTGAAGATTAAACAAGAATACAATTTCTTTCTAAGTTTAGTCTGCTTTGTAATAAAATAAAAAGTTTATTATACCTTTTTCTAATCCAGAGTATTTTAATAATAAGAGGATACACCTTTTTATTCTCGATGTACAGAAAATTCAAGTAATCTTTTCAGTCCAAACAGTTGGGATTCCAAGATGACCAAAGATGAATAACGGCATGATGGTTGTTGTTGCTGCAAAGAATGTTTTTGATTTCAGTGGTGATTAGTGAGTTTTAGATATTGTGAATCTTCTTGGATAACGGAATACAAGGTTTTGACCTCTGATGCCATTTTCCGGCCCTAGCCCGTTCCCTTCGCCATTATGAATATAAATATTTCATCCCTCGTTGTACACAAGGATGGAGAATGTAAAAGATATTAAGGACGCCATTCAACAGTTAAACAAAGTTATGTCACTTGACATTCTCATATTCATCCTAAATAAATTTGAAACAGATTATCCTGGTTGCTTGAATCTCTTCACTCTAGTAAATGGCACGAAAGATGATGATTTGGACATCGAAGAGGACATTACACCTGTTCCACCTACAAAGTCTCCTCGACAGTTCGACTGTTCACATGAGGAACAATCTAATATTCAACAGTTAAACAAATTTTACCTTCCTAAATAAATTCCACCTTCCGATGTCCTTCCCAGGACATCGGAAGGTGGAATGGAAGATGATGTAACAACTCAACAAAATCAGATCACTCAAGATAGAAAAGAAAATGTCCCTCCGGTTATCCTTCGAGATAAAGATAAATGGACCTCAGTCTCAAGATCCGTAGGAGAACAAAATATGAATTTTTCCTGGGCAAGAAATATTGAATAAGGTGTAAAGATTCACCCTACCACTGTCACAGATTATCGCATGATGACGAAAATGGTGGACAACTCTAAATTGCCCTTCACACCTTTGCGCTAGCAAGCGAGAACTAAAACGTAGTTCTAAGAGGAGTGGCTAAGGGCATCACAACTGATGAGATCACACCTGACCTCATCAATCAAGGATTGACGACCCCAATAAAAGTCAGTAGAATGTTGAGGTCAGATAAAATACCAATGCCACTGGTGTTGGTCGAAATCTCCAACACATAGAAAGAATCTATGAAGTTACCGACATTTGTAAGCTTAAAATTACAACCGAACGTCTAAGGAAGTCAGATCATAATCCCATCCTGCTCAGGTTAGACTTCAATATCAGCTCTCTCCCCATCATTCTTTCTTACCATGGGACAAGCTCTCTAAGGTTCTCCCAGTCCACATCGGTCCATCCCTTGTAATTCGTAATAAAGCAGAAATAGACCAAGCTGTAAGCAATTTAACTAGGCAAATCAACACAGCAATAGCATCAGTCACTAAAAAACCACTGTCTTCTACACTCCCAACCAACTGGATCTCTCGGAAGAGATAATGGACATGATTAGGGCCAAAAATAAAGCCAGAAAGCGATATCACAACACCAGAGCCCTGCAGGACAAAACAACCTTAAACACCTTGAACAGACCGGTTTGAGAAGCTCTCCAGATGCACAGGAATTCCAAATGGGAATCCAAACTCAGGGAAATCAACCCAGAAGATAACTCCATGTGGAAGTTTGTAAAATCTCTTCGTACCAAAAGACAACCACTTCCCCCTTTGAAGACCAATCTTGGAATTGCACACTCAGATGAAGAAAAAGTAGAAACCCTAATTGATTATCTGGAAAATCAATGCAGCCCATCTTACGTAAACTTAAATATCAATCTTATTTACAAAGTTCATCGTAAACTTAGAAATGCACTAAGACAGCCTAAGGATCATTCAGAAACCCTACATCTCCAACAGAAATAATAAATATTATTTTCCATCTGAAGAATAAAAAGGCCCTTGGCCCTAACGGCATTACCAATAGAATAATAAAGCTATTCCCACGGAAAGCCATAATTCATCTAGTTAATATTATTACCAATTCCATTTTAAGATTCCAGTACTTTCCCACAGATTGGAAAATCGGAGATTTTATACCTCTGAAAAAGCCTGGTAATAACCCACAACTTCCCCAATGCTACAGGCCCATCAGTCTTCTTTCCTGTCTTGGCAAAGTAATAGAAAAGGTCATCCTGTCAAGACTACAATCGGCAGTGGACAAACAGAAAATAATCCCAAATGAGCAATTTGGTTTCACAAAGCTCACAACACGGTGCAACAAATTCACCGACTAACAGAACATATCACTCATGGAGTTAACTGGCACCTTCACACTGTTGCTGTATTTTTGGATGTTGCCAAGGCCTTTGATAAGGTCTGCCATCAAGGCCTTATCTTCAAACTAATTGAAAACAATATTCCAATTAAACTAGTAAAACTCATATATTCATATCTTAATGAAAGATACATGCAAGTAAAACTCAACGGAATTGTGTCATCAAGGCGCAAAATCCTGGAGGGAGTACCTCAGGGTTCTCTTCTGGCCCCAATACTTTTCACAATTTACAGGGCAGATATTCCTCTCAATTCAAGAACAACTTCCATGGCCCTTTATGCCGACGACACCGCTATTCTAGCTAGATCGTTCAGCCCTCGCCTAGCAATCAGTAGACTTCAAGGAAGTATCAATGAGCTAGCAAACTGGTTCACCAACAGGAGGATTCAAGTAACCCCCCTCAAAAGCTGAGCCATGTTGTTTTCAAGAAGAACGGTCTGCAACAAAGAAGACATCCTGCTTTCTGGTCATAAGATCCCATCGCAATCAGAGACCAAATATCTTGGGGTATTAATGGATAAGAAACTCCTTTTTAACAAGCACATCAATCTCATTGGCACCAAATCTTCCAAAGTAATAGCACAGCTCTACCCATTGATCAACCGCAAGAGCAAATTAATTGAACCTAGATAATAAATTGCTTCTTTACCGGATGATAATACGTCCAGTCATTACCTACGCCTCACCAGCATGGAGTCACACTTCAAGATCAAACATTTCAAAATTACAGTGAATCGAAAACAAATGCCTTAGGATGATCGTGGATGCACCGTGGTTCATCAGAAATTCACAGTTTCACCGAGAAACCGGCATTCCATACATCTCCTCCCTTCTTCGTGATCTTGCAGAAAAAATTCTTCGTGAAGTCAAGTTCACATTCTAACCCACTAATCCTACAAGCAGTCAATTACAATGAGACTGATTACTACAAACACAAAAGACCGAAGGCTATTCTTCTCTCAACCGATCATAGCTACTACAACTGCCCTCAGAGGGCGAGCTTAATTGCTCACAAATCTCCCACTTCCAAACAACTCTCATTACAGATAAAGGGGAATATGAAAAGCACTAGTGCTTCACCCATCCTGTCAGTACTGTTAATGGTTAACAGTTAGGATTTGCTCGACAAATATTACATTCAAAGGTCTTCTACTCAAATATATTGAGTAGAATGTTTCAAAAAAGGTTTTCATTTTTCATTTGGAGATAGTACCGAAAAAAAGGAACATTACATTCTATATATTTACCATTATACCATACAGAATGGATGTTGAAAATTCTCGCCATCTTAGCAATCAGCTTCTAGCTCACAGAAATGCCAAATTCGAACTTCCTCTAAATATGACGCCTTTAAGAGAGGCTGTACAGTATGAAATAAAGCCAACCATATGCCTTATTCAGTGTTGTGACATTGTCAGGATACCTCCCCCCTTACCAAACTTTCATATTACATTCTAATATGTAAATGTATTATATTATAACATCAGTAGATAATGTATGATGTGGAACAAGCTAACTTTCCAAGTATTACTGAATTCTGAGTGAAGGGTAAAAGAAAAGTAGATTGTATTGTTCCTTTTTATATCTCTTGTGTGAATCTTTTTGTCAATTAAGAAATAGAGAACTTTTGCATCGTTTTCGATGATCAATGTCTACTGTTTCTTTAATTTTTTTTAAAATGTAGTAGTGTAACATTTTTGTTGTTAAAATGAATTTAATCAGCTATTTCATAAATAAATGATTTGCTTGTAAATATATATGTTATGTATTACAATGATTTTCAAAAAATATTGTTAGAAGTGATGATGGACATGAGAGGATTCAATACAAATGTCAGTAGAAAATCGAAGTATTTATATTTGACATGAAATTTTAAAAGAAATCTTATTCTTGCACAGATGACCGATAATTCTTTGTTTTGTTGAGTCATCTGTTTATTCTCGCTGATTAATCCAAAGAAAAGTATTTATCTTAATCGCAGCAACCCCCGCCAGAGTCACCTCCTCCTCCTGATTCGCATCCCCCACCAGAGTCGCATCCTCCACCAGAGTCGCATCCTCCACCAGAGTCGCATCCTCCACCAGAGTCGCATCCTCCACCAGAGTCGCATCCTCCTCCACCGACACTGTGGGAATCACCTCCACCAATACTATGGAAATCTTCTCCACCATAATAGATGCTGTGCACTCCGTACTCTATATCTGACGAGGATCTTTTCCTACTCGACCAACTGGATCCTTTAAACTTTGTACCTTTCGGACCTCCTTTTGTGTTGTACTTCTTGTAACAGTAAGAGCATGTTATGAGTGTAAAAATCACCGCTACTACAGCTGACAAAATAACGATCGGTATCATCGCCAAATTAGAACACTGGATTATTTACAGTGTTTCATAATAACCCAACGGGAATTATTGAACGATAATTGGGATAATTCAGGAGAGAGAAAAATCTGTAAAAAAATGCAATACAGTTAATAATAAATAATTTATAAATAAGATTATTAAACAAGAATATAATAATTAATTAAATTGCTAAAGTAAAAATGCAGTTAATTTCATACACAGGTAATGGCACCAGCGCTTCACGATACAGCCAACTTTGTATATCTACGTTCATTCATGGTTATACTAGGATGCACGACTAACTACAACACCTGTGTTTGACGAAGGGTGTATGATTGTGAGGAAAATCAACTGACCCAAAGAATCAACAAGAGAGTCATTTTTGACCAAATTGATATGCGCAACATGATATTTACTACGCCGTGTATACTGGGCTGGCTCCTTCCATAAGTTCACTAGACATCATCATCATCATCAGAAGAGGTATGGTCACTCCGCTCCTAAGTCACAGGCAATAATGGTCCTCGGTAGGTGGTCCTGTTCTATGATTTCTGGAGATTTCGACTCTTTGAAGACCAATCACTTCAGACACACCATCCGTCCATCTTGTTTAGGGTCTACTCCTTTCTCTTTTTACAGGAAACTTACTTTCTGTTACTGTTCTGAGAATTCCTCCTTCCATTCTTTCAACGTATCCAAAGTATTTCCGTTTTTTTTCTGTTAATGCTCTAAGGATTCTTAACGTTCTACTGATCCTTTTTAGCAGCCACCCATTTATTTGCCTGTCAGTATATCTGATCCTCAACAGTCTCCTATGACACTGCATTTTAAAAGCAACCATCTTCTTATCAGACTTCTTTAGGTTCTAAGTTTCACATGCATTAGTGACTGCTTAAAAAAAAAAAATCCAGAATCCTCAGTTTTCTTCCTGTGGAAATAAATCCATCCTTCCATAGTTTAGATAGTTCTCTGACTTGTTTTTGCCATTCCAAATCTTTTTTTTTTTTTTGATATCATCTGAACATCAACCCGAACAGTAAAAAATCGATTTCGTATATTGGGTTTTAACTCTTTCTCTTCACTTATACCTGACCGAAGAGTCTACTCAAACTTAGTTCCGCAAACCTCTCCTCTTAATTATTTTAGCTCGATCAGAGACTTGCTTAATGGTATTATAGCTTCCTTTCTCCTAGACGTAAAGCCGATTTTAATTAAGCACTAGTGAACTTTATAAATTATATTTCCGATATGATTCTTGAATTTAAATTTCTTAAGATAATCATTAACAAATTCTTGATATGTAACCGTCTACTGGATACTATGAATAAAACTACATAATTAATTTTAAATTATTTCTATCTTCCTATCAACAGTTTTCTCCAATCCAGTAAGGCCTACAGTACTGTCAGACATTATATTTCAGCCATCTAAGGCAGTTGTAACTGCATCAATCCATCTAAATATATTGGTCTTCCTCCCGGTCTCTTTTTCTACCATGCGCGTCCCCAACATCTCTTTTATTACTGTTATTACGGGCGACTCCAGGGAGTCCTTAGACTCATCCAGGGGGGCCCTAAACATCATGTCCACACAACTATTCGACATTCTCACAGTATCTATCATACCTTGCCTTGAACTCACTCACCGTCATAGCACCCACAGCAGACCCTGGCAGCTTATTCCACTCATTTACCACTCTAAAAGTAAAGAACCCAGCTATAACACCCTTGCTAACCACACTCGTGCTCAATTTCCATAGATGTCCCTTAGTTCTCCCACCACCAGTCCTGATCTCAAAAATATCTTCTGAATTAATCCTATAAAAACCCTTCAGCAATTTGAATGTCTCAATCATATCTCCCCTCTTCCGCCTATCAACCAATTTCTGCAACCCACAAATCTTTAACCTGTTCTCATAAGGTTCCTTCCATACTCCTGCTATCATCTTGGTCACTCGCCTCTGGATCCTCTCCATCTCCTCCCCATCAAGGAGAAACCTAGGTGACCGAATCTGGCACAGTAGTCGAGATGAGGTCTTATGAAGGCTCGATACAGAGGAACTTGAATGTCTCTGCTCGTCAAAGTATTTTTCAGCATCCAAGTGATTTGATGAGTTGATTTAGCCAATTTTGCCATGTGTCCCCTAAACTTTATCTCCCTATCCACCAACACTCCCAAGTCCCTGGCCTCATCAATCTCCTGGAGTACAGTTCCACCAATGTGGTATACTGCTGCTAATCTTTTCACCCCAAAATGCATAACCTTACATTTTGTCACATTAAATTGACATCCATTCTCCTTAGCCCAGAACTCCAATCTATCCAAGTCTTCCTGCAAGATTTTGACATCTTCTGCATTCACTATTGCCCTACCCAACTTTGCATTATCAGAGAACAAATGAACCGTTCCTCTTAGATCCTTCCCTATATCGTTAATGGACAAATTAAACGGCAGTGGTCCAAGAACAGAACCCTGCGGCACACCACTAGTCACATGCCGTCTTTTGGATTCTACTCCTGAATAAACTACTCTCTGATATCTCTCCATCAACCAACCTATGAATTTAGCTAACTTATCCTTTCGTATTCTCTTTAAACTGACCATAAAACCCAGCTTACCTCTTCTGACATATCCTTGAAATGTGAGAGTTGTGATGTTATGTTATGCAATTTGACTTCGAGATTTTCTAAATCTATCTATATATATACTGTATATATATATATATTTTTTTTTAAATTTATTCTTTTTACAATCAAGTAACTTGTAAACTTAAGTAAAACGATGTCTATTTTACAACAGAAACTTACTGGAAAATATCATCAAGTACTTAGAAGGCAACACTTCCGTTTCTAGAAAGAAATCACTTCGGATAAACATAGCAGTAAACGTCTAAGAACCATGAAGTATATTTACAAGTTCTGCAATCATCTGATCTTGACTGCATAAGCATTTTAAGAGTCGCTCGAGGTCATCTATTTCAAGAGCACATCACATCACCCACTTCTACTTGAAGCCTCGGTTTTTACTCTCCAGACGCACTAAGGAAAGGGTGCTAGACACCCTTTAATTTTCTCTCTCTCTCTTTCTATAATGTCCATTTTTGTATTTTTTTCCCCTGCTGTAGAAATGTCAATATTCTCTTCTAGGACTTTATTTATTCATATGGAGTTTCCTCCCCCGACCCTATCGGGGAGATTTGAGCCCCCTCATGGGGGGGTGAAGTATTTTTATGGCTGTAGACCCGTGTGTGTTCACGGTGCCCGTTTGCCTGCTTGAGGGATGAAAAACCCCAAGATGAACTAGGGGGGGGGGACGCTGCTGTCCACGTCCGGCTAACTTGGCTATGGCGGAGGAAGATCCTTAAGCTCCTCACGTCGGCGACGGGAATCGAACCCAGGACACTCCTTCCCTAGGCATATGGTTGCGAAGCGCAAAACCATTATGCTAACCGCGCGGACTCTTCTAGGACTGAATGCTTACCAATGCCTTAATTTGAGAGAGAGATTACACAGGGTCTTATCGCATTCATTGCATACTGGTAGGTTCGTAAGGATAAGTATTCAGAGCAGCGTCAATTTATTTCAATCATTTATGGGTTGTATTTTATAATTTTCTCCGATTTGTGAGTCCCGGATTTTGTTTAATATTTCTACGTTTTCAGTTTTGCTTAATGTTTTTATCTCACTACTTTAATTAATTTGTTTATTTTATTATAGTTGCAGCACGTGTTTCTACTGCAACTGTCACCACTGGTCTGATTATTGCTTTGTACATTCTTATTTTTATTTACTTGCTTAAGTTCTATTTCTTCCAGATGAGGTTGTTGTGCTTTTAAATGTACTTGTGTATGTTTTCGGTAAAAAAAAAAAAAAAAAAAAAAAAAAAAACATTAAGATACTGATATTTAAAAAACCCTAGACGTCATTTGCAATTGTGTTTAATATACAGTATATTATGTACCATGAAATTAACATTAAGACAAAGTATCCCCAAATAATAAAAACGAGAATATTATTATGTGACACCTCCAGGGAGTCCAAAGACTCATCGAGTGAGTGTGCGCCAACAGCATCGAACGATTGATCCCCTTCCAACTACTAACCGCGCGCTCAAACTTGCTTAGCTTTTAGCGACCCATTAGTAGCAGAGGCTCTGCCAATCGACCAATATTTATAGTAATTTATCCACATATAAAGTAACTCAAGAGAACGTAATTATAAACGAAATTCTTCGTAACATTTGAACTTACGTCTCTTGTTAACTTGTACCAAAAACACGTAAAAAGGTAATCCACCTACGCCGAAGTACGGCAGTATTTTTCGAAAATAATACTTCGAAGCTACACACGCTACAACTCACCAACTTGTCTTGTGTGATCCTCGTACTAGAGCGTGTAATTATTCCTGTAATTGCGCAACGTTACTGGCACGTGAGCAAATATCATCTTGACTCATGGCTTTGTGAAAGAGCTGGTACGGGTTTCGCATTTATTACTTATTGTCGAAGCGAGCGCCCTCTTTTATTCTTAACACATATCCACCAGTAATGCCATTTCGTTTGGTTACATAAATTTGGAATACCAAGTTTATGTAACCAAATATCAAGAAATATTCTAAATACAATAAATATCAATACACGAAAAGTAGCCGTGATATATTATAAAAAGGAAACTGCCGAGTTTTTACTAAGTAAGGTAGCGAATATCTTAAATGATTCTCAAGCGATAATTGTTGCGAAATATTGAAACACTATAGAAATAATCAGGCACTCCAGGTGGTTTACGCTTCGTTGGCAAAAACATTGCAAAACACGTGTATTCCTTTATTGGTTCCTCTGTGACGTTTTAACACGTGACGTGCAACGCTTGCAATGTGACACTCTCCTTGCGGCGATTGGAATTTCCAACATTACAGTGACGTCGGAGTTAGCTGCACTCTTTTTTCTGTTAGGAAAAATGATGTCACGGAAAGAATTCACTGATAGCACTGAACTATTGCGACGCAGTTCGGTTTGTTTGCCATTTTGTGCAAACAGGTGGCAATTCGTTTCTTGTTACGCGATGTCTCAAAAAGAAATTGTGACAATTCGTTCATTTTCAGTTGTAATTAGATGTCTGCATATAAATACACTTCCTGGAGAATGTTTATATTCAAACATATTTCATATATGTGAAAGAATTTTATTGAAGATTAAACAAGAATACAAAATTTCTTTCTAAGTTTAGTCTACTTTGTAATAAAATAAAAAGCTTGCTATACCGTTTTCTAATCCAGAGTATTTTAATAATAAGGGGATACATCTTTTTATTCTCGATAAGCAGAAAATACATATAAAAGTTTCCATATCCTGGGAGGGTAATGGATGGCAATGCTGTAGCCAATGAAGTTCTAACTGAGGCTCAGCTATTGCTGTTACCCTCCTGCCATGATCAGAGCTTTAATAGCTCAATAACACCTTATCGCTGCACTATCCTCTACAGATAACGGGGAGATGAAAAGCATTCTTGCTTCGCCCCTTTAAGCCAGTCCTTATATATGGACAAGCGATAATTAATGAGTCTGGACTCACCCTAAATTAATATAAACAAGCGAGTTTTAGCTGAAAGCTTACGTAAAGAGAATTCAAGTGATGCACTCCTCGCCTGTCCACATCTTACAACCAAACGACATATTCAGTAACTACTGCTCTGGGTGGGTTATATAAAATTCTAAGGAATGGATAAAGGATCCAAACATTAATTAAACGCTACAGTTGACTGTACGAAATACTTCATATAAGATTTTATTTATTAATTAAAATAAGACAGCAGAAGTCAAGTAATACAGCTCGTTGAAAACCGTACTTCACTATCTTGTATTACTATCTTGGCACTGTAAAAAGTAAACAAACAATCTTTGATAACTAGGTTTGTTCTTAGGATAATATTAGGTGATAAACATCTTAGGTGATGTTTATTTAGCGAATATAAAGTCACGTAAAATGCGCCACAGAAATATCCATGTGATTTAAATGAATGAGATTTTTCCGGAAACAGTGGCTCTTAATGTTTACTATACATGGATATTTACAATACATATGTGTATAATATGAAGCTTAGATTGCGTAATAAGAAATAGCGATGACGTTTCTTCTATGAATTGAAAACCTAATTTCGGAGATCTCTATCATTTCTGAACCTGGAAGATGTTCAAATGTAAACACCTTCCAGCAAACAAGACCTACTTTGATACGATTGGCAAAGTAATCTGTTTATTCGCTTGCTATTTGATATTGAAGACATAACTTAAATCTTCATAGACTCCACAATCTCCTTATTGAAAGATTTCTTTTCATTTTATTACAAAGTAAATTAAACTAATTGCCTTAGTATTCCATAATGCAAAGCACATGTCCTCCCGGGTCTGTATAATATAATGCAATATAGAAAGGGTCCCAGACCAGTTTCGACCTTTATGAAGACCAAACAAGAATATAATTTCTTTTTAAGTTTGGTCTACTTTGTAATAGAACTAAAAATATGCTATATTAGTTTCTAATCCAGAGTATTTTAACAATAAGTGGATACACCTTTTTATTCTTGATATAGAAATATATGACAATCCATTCAAATCAACGAGAATCAAGGCTACTACGCTCCCTAGCAGAAAAATTCTTTATGAAGACATCTACCCATCCAAACCAACTGATACAACAAGCCGGAAACTATGACGGTAATGACCACTGGAAACATAAAAGACCGAAAGCCATCCTAACACCCAACGACGAATAACCACGTCTGCCCACTCAGGGCGAGCTAAAATAGCTCACAAATCTCTCCCATCACTGCTCCTGAAACAGACAACAGGGAATATGAAAAGCGTCAAGCTTCACCCTCTGCGCCATATATGTCCTGCGTCCTGCGAGAATCAAGACTCATAATCTGAAAAGTCCAATCATTCTTCGACAATCATCAATCACTCTTACCTCAAACTCGAGCTAAAAAATCACTAATTTACAGTACAATGATTACTCATCTGAAAAGAGCCCAAGTAGTAGGGGTAGCACTTCTGTCAAGATAAGATAAGGAATCGTGACGTTTTTCCCCGGTTTGTGATATGAAACTATTTGCATTTCTTTTCCTTTTCTATAAAAAAAAAAAAACGTTTTTTTTTTACTCCTAAATTATCAGCATCAGTTGGAGGTGACATGACTAAAAGAAATCAGAAAACAACGAGCTCGCTCATCTCCCCTTGGATGAGCAGACATCTGCTGGAGTAGAGGGAGGGTGGGAGGAGGTGTGGGATGGGAGAGTCTTGCAGGGAAGACCACTGTCAACCTCTCGACTACCCTTTCACCTCCACCACGTAATGCTATGTTTTTTTCCATCCCAACAATTTTGGACATCCGCAAATGGCTAGCTCACTTATCTCATTGGTTATCAGTTTGAGGTGACATCACTAAAAGATATCCGCAAATGGCGAGCTCGCTCATCTCCCCTTGGATGAATTCGAACCACAGAGATAAAGTTTGCCCCATGATGTCATAAAGTAAGATAAACTCACATCAACATCAAAGTCACCAGCAGCATGCAAAAACATGTCTGTGAGTCATCTGCATGAAAGTGTCATTTTGGAAGGGACGGTCAGGGTAGGGGTCAAGTAAACAGTACTATAAGGAAAAAACAATCGAATAGAGGGCCTTTTCAGTTACTGCAATTCGTTCATCCAGTGTAGCTATCATATCGTGTTGTGGTGTTTTGTGTGCAGTAAAGTAAAGTAAAATATTGGGTGAGCCATTATTATTATTTTAGAAGACACGTACATTGTGATGCATTTATTCAGGACCACTTGAGAAAAGTTACGCAGAAAGTGGTCTGATATCCTGGCTACTTGCAAAGAAGAGTTGACTAACAAATGGACCTCGGTGACTGTTTTATTCTGAAATGCCAAGATGGGGAGCTAATACTCGATGATACAGGAGCTGATGGAAGTAAGGTTTATTCTGTTAGTTGTGAAGAAGCTGTGAGATTTTCACCAAAAATGTATGACATTGATAATCATTTACTATTTTTGGAAACTGAATTATCACCTATTCGTATCATGGGGAAAATTATTGCTAATCATTTAAATTCATCAATGATAAAATTAGACTTTCAAGATTTTATCCAATTCGATAAAGATTCTTTATTTTGGGACATTTACAAACATTTTACCTAAACTGTTCATGTATATTTGGTGACAAAAGAATACACAAAATGTTTAGGGAGGCATGGTATCATTTCCAGACTGATGCAATATCAAATGTATGGAGGTATGGTTACCATGGTATCTGCTCTAAAAACTCTTGTGTGTGACCAGCTATTTTGATGTAATGTAACCAAGAAACAGTGAGTAATGAAAATTTTCTTTACTGAACTCTTTGGAAAATGTTAAGAGTCTAAACTAAATATTGTGAAATATTTTTAGGTAATTACATGTTTCGAATTTTTCTCTGTGAATATACTTGTAAATAGTATTTCAGCAAAATAAAATATGCAATTGTAAAACTTAAATGAACAAAGATGTGTGTTGTTATTGTTGTGTTTTCCACAGTGAAATTTTTACTCAGTTATTCAGTTTAGAATTTGATATTTAAATCCATAACTTTATACCTTCATGCAATTCTGTTTAATTATTGTAAAAAATACTACTGTGAAATTAATGCCAGGAATGTGGGGAAAAGTTAGGAAAACTGATATCCTGTAATTAATTAATTTAGAAAACTGTCTAATGCTATCTATTTGACATTGCTTGAGTTAGCTGTAAACATTTCGTTCATATACTCGAAAATCCGCCATGTAGATTTGGTGGTTTTTACAGAGACACAGCAGATAATTTAACCCAAAACGTGACTTAAACTCTTAAAAAAGTTTGGTATAGAAAAAAGGTTTGTACTCTGCAGATAACATAAATACAAATTTTGGCTTTCCCCACACAAAGTAAGATAAACTCACATCAACAGCATACCCACCAGTGTGCGAAACACATGTCTGTGAATCATGTGCATGAAAGTTTCATTTTTGAAGGAACGGTCAGGATAGGGTAGGGTAGGGAAAGAGTACTATAAGGAAAAACAAATGAGTCCAGTGACTTTGGACTTAGGAAATCGTTCATCCATTGCAACTATTGTATTGTGTTGTGGTGTTTTGTGTGCTGTAAAGTAAAAATAATGGATGAGCCACAAAATTCTTTGAAAGTTTCTTTGTGTAAGGTTCTAATTGTTTAGAATTTGTAACAGAAACGTAAAAGAATTTGTATTTGAAAGTTAACATAAAATATAAGATCAGAGCTAATAATCACTGAAACAAATAATAAATAACTATTTATCTGTGGTACCAAATGAAGTAATGTAAAAAAGAGGAATGAAGGAAAACGAATATGAAAAATCTACATTGGGTGAAAAATACGAATTTTCGGTTATCATTGGTATAATTGATGTACAATTTCGTTTGAATAAGACTTCAAATTTATTTCCTAAAGAAATTTGTATTTCTGCTGGAATTATTGTAAGATGTCCATTGACAAAATCACATTGTAGTTGGAATGAATTACCTGAAAGAGTTAAAAAACAGAATTCTTGGTTAATAAAATATCAGCTGAAGTGGGAAATTGGTTCATTATCTCTGGACAAACTAAGAAATTGGATGATAGAATCAACATGCAAATATTGCTCACCAGAGGAAGAGAAAAATTAAAAACATTAACAAATTTAATAGGCAGACCTGTTGTAGATTTAAATGGAATTGGATGCCCAAAACATGAAAACATACCGTGTAACTTTTATATGTTTTGGAAACATAGCCAAAGATTCTGTGCTTATATCAATGCTCAAAAATATATATTGGTTTTAAAAAAAATAATAATGTAACCATTAATTTTACTACAGTAACAAATTCCCAATGGTCACAAATGAATAAACTTTCAGATGAGAGTCACATTGTCGAAAAAACCACATGATGGCAATTTCGCAACCGTGGGAAGAACCTTTGAACAACAGCGCAAATTTAGCAATATGAAGATTAAGGAACATAAAATAGATTGTATTTTTCACTTTATTTATTTCTGTATGTTAGATTCGGTAAATACAATTTGTGAATAATATTTCACTGAAATAAATGTGTAAATTTAAATGAACAAAAGGGTGTCATTGATGTGTTATGCAATTTAAGAAGACAATATACCAGGTGATCCAAAAGTCACAGAAAAAGGAAAAATTCAATAATTCGAAAGTATAGACAGTAGCATAATGCGGTTTTTACAAAAATGCACAGAAAGACATGGGATTTTTTTAATAACGAAAAAAATTTTATTACCAGAATAGTTACTTTTGTCACCGACAGGTGGCGCTGTAGCGGGAACGGAGCTGCTACCTGTCACTATTTAAACCGTGAGGTACGTAAATTTCAGATGTAGTGAATACTGAAGTTAAACTTTCAGCATTTAACGTTTATTACTGAAGTTAAACGTTCTTCCAAGGTGAGCCATGTTATTGTTATGAGATAAAGCACTTTTAGTTAAGCTGTATTTTCAGAACTCCGAATGTGCAAGTGTGGCTTTGTGCACCTATTGTTCGATGCAGGGTATTAGAAGTGGAAAGGGACCGATGCCTTGTTCCTTACTGATAGCTATGATGAAAAGTTTGAGGACACTGGCAGCTTGAAAGCGCGTGCAAGATGCAACAGACCCAAAAAAACTATTGCAGTTGTGCACGAGGTCGAACACGAGACCGACACACAACTGGCAGCTTCCACAGATGGGGAATACAGTGCACGTGAAATTTCAAGCCGAACTGGCATTTCGTACAGGACTGTGCAGTGATCACTCAGGATCATCCTTAAGAGGTATCCCTACAAAATCCAACACGTACAGAAACTGAAACCAACCGATTTCGAGAGACATCATGAATTTGCAAATTGGGCTTTTCAATAGATGGGAAACAATGCGGACTGGCTGTCAAATGTCCTGTGGACTGACGAGACACAATTTTCGCTTAATGGAAGTGTAAATGCACACAACTGCCACATATGGGTGAGAGAGAACCCACATGCGATTCTGGAAACCCCAGTGGTGTAGCTAGAGCTGTTGCTGCCTGGGGCGATCCCAGAGTTTGCCACCCCTCTGAATACAGACCAAAAATACTACAAAAAGTCAAAACGACATTTAGGGAAATAAATTAAAACAGTATGTTTATTTTTGAAGTAACTTTAATTTCAACATTCTAAAATGTTATTTTTCTTGCTTTTCTATTAGCAACATTGTCGATGACATTGTCGAAGTCTATTTTATAGTAATGTAGGTAATTCTTAATTAATTTTATCTAGAAAAACTCCTCTCACAACTAGCAACACTTACAGCAATTGTGAGGAAAATTCGCAGTAGTATTACAATAGCTGTAACTGAGTTCTTGAGACTGTTTTTTAGAATTAACTGCAAAAGTTCAAAAAATGTTCAAAGTGCTGCTTGGGGCAGATCGCCCCCTCCGTTTGCCTCTAGCTACGCCTCTGGGAAACCCCTTTGCATCAGAAAAAGGTGACGGCATGGTGTTGGTTCACTGCGTCATTAATAATAGGCCCCTTTTACTTTGAGGACGTTCACAGTGGTACATTTTGAACTGTTTCTGTTATAGGCAAGCTTTATGCAGCACTTTTAAGAGACAGCATCGAGAGAGGCAAGTGCTCCATAGTGTAACATTCATACAGGATGGAGCACCTCTGCACATCACAGGTCATGTCCAGCACCTGCTGCGATCGACATTTGGCGATGACTGTGTCCTCAGTCGCTCTTTCCAGCACAAATGGCCACCAAGATCTCCAGACCTTACAACTTATGACTGCACAAACTACTGACACAACGTAAGCGCCACCTGTCGGTGGCAAATGTAACTATTTTGGTAATAAAATTTTTCGTTCATAAAAAAATCCCATGTCTTTCTGTGCATTTCTGTGTAAACCACATCATTCTACTATTTATACTTTTCGAATTATTGAATTTTTACTTTTTCTGTTACTTTTGGATTAACCAGTATATATGGTCTTACTTAAATTTTTTTTTCATGTGAAATTTCTTGCCACAAACTAACCAGAGACTATTTTCTTTTGTTTGAAAATCCACTCAGTGAATTAAAAGTCTTATTTGTTCATGCAAGCCCTGACATATATTTCAAGAAACTTGTCAATTCTTGGAAGCAAAAGGAATCGGGTATTAAATTAATAGCCAGAATTTTTAGTGGAGATTTCCCCTGAAAAGTGACAATTTCGTTACTATATCTGTAGCTATACCTTCACCAGACTAGAAAAAACAGTTGTGGTTAAAGTACGACTGTTAGAATTTGGTTATTTTACAGAGAGACCGTAGATATTTTAACCCATCATGTTACCAAACTCTTAAAAACTCTTGGTGTAGAAAAGAAGGTACAGTTTTCTTTTCTTTTCAAACATTTGTACATGATAAAAGTTTAAAAACGTATGACTGGCAGTCGAAACTTTTTTTTTAAAAAAAAACTTGACAACACATGCTATTCCATTAGGAGAACAAAAAAAAAGACAGATGTGATAGATAATAATGTAATTGTGAAATTACATTATTCTATATTATATTTTTTTTCTAGCCTTCACCAGACTAGAAAAAAACAGTCGTACCAAATTCTAACAATACGACTGTTAGAATTTGATTATTTTACAGAGACAGCAGATATTTTAGCCCATAACATTACTTAAACTCTTAAAACGATTGCTGTAGAAAATTAAAAGATATCACAGTGTGCAGATAACAAGTGAATCAAAATGAAAATATCAAATATTGCTTGCCATTGGAAGAGAAAATTCAAAAGTATTAACGAACTTTATAGTCAGACTTGTTCTTGGTTTAAATGATACCAAATGATGAAAACAATATGGGTATGAATTTCAAACTTTGAAAAGCTGATGAACTTCTTGCTTGCTGTGATCATAAATATTCATTTGAAGGGAAACCTTTTATTTTTCTTTACAATTTTTCTTTCTTTCTTTCTTTATTTTTTAGTCCTGTAAAAACCAAAGTTCAAATTGTTTGGAAATGTCATATGTAGAAAAATCACGTGAATTATATGTACTGTCTAAAGTTCCCTAATCTGAAAGAGGACTGCCAAAAACTAAGCATGCGGAAATTAATGAGTAATCTTCAAGAAAGACTAATGAAAAAAATCTATAGTGTGGGGGAAAAGAAACTCACCATTTTATTTATTGATTAGAATTATATGTATTGGTCTAAAAAATGTTTGTGTGTTTTTTTTTAACTTTACATGTTACTTGTGTAACACGTTAAGTTAAAAAAACATTTCACTTGTCAGAATTCCATACTCTAACAGTACTCTGAATTCCAAACAGAAAATAACATGTATCCTCAACAAAATGGCGTTTAGACTTCAACTCTATGATGTCATTTTGGACAGAAAGTGCGGGAAAACATAGCAAGAGAAATCTGCGAAGGAATTAACGAAAGCACCAAATGGATGGAAATCTAAAGGATGTAGTCAACTAGATTTTCTGGTTATTTACAGAAATATCGTTCTTCTTCCAACTCATATGTTTTTTTGTGTGTGTGTTGTGCTGTGGATATAAAATTCAACTATTTTGGAATATCTATTTGCATTAAGAAGACCCGTTCTGGAAAGATTGTAAGTAATTTAAATTATCATTAGAATTTCTAGACTACATACAAAAGTTGTTGTAATCCATTTAAGTCACCTTGGTTTTTCTCTTGACTATAAACTAAAAATACCAATAGCCAAACATTTTGTAAAAAAGATAACGCTAGAAAAGTAATGAAGTTTAAGATCTTAAATGTAGACAATCAAAATATTTGGATGAGTTATGTATATGAGAAAAAAGTGTGTTTGAGGGGACACCAGCATATAATTAATTATTCTGAAAAGGTCTAAACACTGCCACTATCTCGACTCTACTCTAAGAATTCCCATAGCCTTTAACAGGAAAGAAATACCCCAAAAGATATTGGAAAATTGGTACTGCCATCTACAGATAACGAAACACAAAACCTGATGACAAAGACAGATGTTTGTCACTCTGGTAAATTACAAGATATCTTATATCAAAAACATCGCCCACAATTCCATAGGCAAACCAAAACAAAACATGATGTCACAGTGACATCGTGTGATGTCACAGAGACAGAAATTTCCAAACACAAAACGTCACGATTCCTTATCTCAAAATATCACAATGCATTATGCGAACCAAACACACCACATATGCCCCTGACAGAAGGGGGCCCCAGCGAAATTCCAAACATTCCAAACTCTATCTTATCACTATCCATCACCCATAATGCCATACGCAAACCATTTATTTATCAACATCTCACAACAACACACATCCAAGACACTGACATCGCTTCCCCTTTCACCCTACCCCTAATTGTTCAGAGTGTCCCACCAATCACGACAGGAATTCTTATCCATTAATATATCTTCCTTTTCCATTCAAAACAATAACGTCATTTATTTACAACTAACAAATGACGTCACTTATCTTCATCTGATAACAACACACATCCACAACACGATTCCTCATCTTATCTTGATCTTGTTCAAAATTCCCCACCAATCACGACACGAATCCTTATCTCGAACCAATTCCCACAATGCCTTACGCGAACCAAACACAAGAACTGATGTCACTGACACATCATCCCCCAGGGAAATTCCAAACGTTCCAAACTCATTACATCACACATAATGACGTCATCATCTGAACAACCAATCATGTCACGATTCCTTATCTTATCTTGAGCTTGTCAGAAGTGCCACCCCTACTACTACTAGTGCATTTTCTAGCACAGTAAATAAAACACGTCTGTTCTCAAACTCACAATCAAGAATCCACTACTCGATGTTAATCTGATTAACATTGAGTAGTGGAAAAACGGTTTAAGAAATGGAGGATAGATGTTAATGCTGACAAAAGCACTGCCATACTTTTTACAAGATGGAAAACATCCCACTGGGGAGAAGTTAAACTGTTCAAAGCAGCTATTCATGGCAATCCAAAATCAAATATCTAGGTATACAACTAGATAACCGCCTCAGTTTTAACCCTATCATATATAAAAACTCCGCAATTGTCCAGCTCTACTCTCTTTTCACCCAGAGAAGCCAAGTCAGCACTGAAAACAAGCTACGGATCTACAAAACAATTACAGACCCACTTTAACATACGGATCACCGGCCTTGAGTCACACTTCCCCAGCAACATCAAAAAACTACAAGCGATTCAAAATAAGTGTCTCCGTATGATATTTGATGCTCCGTGGTTTGTCAGGAATGCTCTCCTCCATCGAGATGCTAACATACCGGATATATCCACGTTTCCTGGCAGGACTGCCTCTACATACTTCGCACAGGTGACTATTCACCCCAATAACTCATTCAAGATTCACCTGACTACGATGAGAACGACAGATGGAAACATAAGCGCCTGAAGGCAGTTATACTCATCAGTACAAGCGCTCTCACACGGCCCTAAATTGGCCAAGCCAGGTGCTTGATAATCTTATATAGATATAAGCAACTCCTTAGCGATTAAGGGATAAAAATCCACTGGATTGTTATCCATCTTGCCATAAAAGATAACAGTTAAGAGATAATTAATGAGTCTTGACTCACCGCATAGACCTCAATAGAAAATACAGGGTGGCCATAAAATAACTTTCCTTTTTTGGAGGCATCTGTAGGTAAAACCAATAAACGGAATGAAACCAAATTTTTATATTGAGACTTTTGAAGGCGTGGGGAGATAATTTCCATAAAAAAAATATTTAGTACCAAAAGTTTGCCGACAGGGGAAATTTTGACGCTGGAGGAGCCGAAAACAAGCGGATAATTACATTAAAGGCAGATAAATTGGAATAACATATGGACAGTGTAAGCTACAGCTGCTTCACTCATTCCAGCTGGATATGTGGTGCGTTACAATAAGAATAATAATTAAACTAAAACAACAACTTGCGAGAGACACAAAAATTAATGGTGTGATTGAACTCACAGGAAATGTTTTATTTTATAATTAATAATGTTTAAATTTAATTTAAACATTTAATAATGTTTTATTCATCAGAATCAGAGTCCCCTGGACCACATACACGACTTTCAATGTTCTGACCTTTCTTGTGTACAACAAATTGAATCCGGTGTGCGACGTGCTTACAGCTGAACATAAGGAGTTGAATTGGATGTTCATAACAGTCCGTTTTATGTTCTCTTTCAAGACATGCAAGTTGAGAATGCCACCAACATTGGTGGCGCTTTACCTTAAACAGTGCAACGCTACGGCATTGCACTGTTTAAGGTAAAACAACTTAACAAGTAACGCACGCTGAGGCAAGGTAGGATGCATATTGAGCACAATTCGTCAGTCATTCGAATAACTTCCTGAACGTTCCCAATCCCTTTTTAAGTGGAATTGGAAGCGCTGCTGTCACGTACGCACAGTAAAATTTGCAAAATTCTTTTTACCTGCGTTTACTGCAAATAATTTGTTGCTTTCGGCTCCTCCAGCGCCAAAATTTCTCCTATTGGCGACTTTTGATACTAAATCTTTTTTTCGCGGAAATCACCTCCAATGCCTTCAAAAGTCTCAATATAAAATTTGGTCGCATTCCGTTTATTGGTTTTAGTTACAGATGCCTCCAAAGAGGGAAAGCTATTTTATGGCCACCCTGTAGAATCTTGCCTGAAAATAGTGACCCCTCCCTTAATGCATAGCAAGGTGGAAGTGCGCTTTGCATTACAGGATACTAAAGCTATTGATGTGAAGGAAGTTCGTTTACAAATACCTAGTCAGGAAGATACTTTACGCACAAGCTTTGTTTGCTTACGCTCGGATTGAAGGATTTGGTTTGTCTGGATGTACGACTAAAGCAACTCAGGCTATGAGACCAGTGCATTATTATGTTAGTTGCGTGTGTTCTAATGGCTGGTTTGTCTGCTTTTCTAAATGAAAAGCCCAAGTTTCCTGGTAAAACCGCTTCGTTCCATAAAGGCCGGCTAACTCGCCTTAATGTTCTACGTGCACTTAACTAAATTCAAATCTAGGCCTTAATCCTGAATTTGAATATTCGAATAATTGGAATTTTCCTACAATCAAAACCGATTAAGATACAGATGCTCTCCCAGTATGCGAATGCATATGTGTTAGTACACTGTAGACGAAGTAAAACGATGATCCATGTACTTGAATTATTTCACTTTGATAAAAATGGAAAAACATGCAGGAGAAATTTTTTCCCCGTTTTTCATCATTTGATGTATTTTTTTACCGGTTAAAAAAACGGAGGGAACGTTTGAATTCTTTTCTATGATAAATATCTGGTTCTTTAATGTTTTTAAAAATAGAAGTGTAACGGTTTTGTTTTTAAAATTCTTTTAACCAGCTATTTCATGAATAATGATTTTCTTGCAAATATAAATATGTGTATTGCAATGAATTTTAACAAAATATTGATAGAAAACAATATTTTGGCGAACAAGGGAGGGTCTTAATACAGATTTCTGTAAAAAATTGATTTACATTTACATGCGAATGAAGTTTTGAAAGATACCTTATTCGTGCACGAATAATTCAACAATTATTTTATTTAGTCATCTGTTTATTCTCGCTGATTAATACTAACAGAATATTTATCATAATCTCAGCACCGTTCACCAGAATCACCTCCTCTTCCAGAATCAAGTCCTTCACCAACAGGATGGCATCCTCCTCTATTGGAGTCATGGTTATCGCCTCCACCAGTACTATGGAAATCACATGCACCAATATTGTTTGAATCGTCGCCTTCAAAGTAGATGCCGAGTACTCCGTACTCCACATTCGACGAGGAATTAATGCTCTTTCGTTTGGGTCCTATATACTTTATAACAACATTCTGACGCGTCTTCTTAAAATTGTAACGGCAGCATATTATCATAATCAAAATCACCAATATTGCTGTCAAAACAATGGTTGCTATCATCGACGAAATCATCACCCTTTTTACAAAGATGGTTTCATGGATGATACACCAGAGACTTATTGAACAAGAACTACTTCGGGGGTGACAAAAAAAATCTGTAAAATAAAATGCAATAAATGAATAATAAATACTTTTGTAGAATCGAAATATTAACTGATAAATAAGTGGTATCTCAGCAAATATGAATTAATTAAATTGCTAAAGTTAAAGAAATGCAAATAGTTTCATATCAGAAACTGGGGAAAAGCAACTTGAATGTTTGTTTTGAACAAATCCATAAAAAAAAGAGATGGTTCTTCATCAATATTTCTTAACATGAAATTTGTGTTGTTCCGTAGAAAAAAAAGTGCTCAATTTAGATATTCGCACAATTGTCAACTGGCAACTTCTTTAATTATTGTTATACGGGCTCTCCATGGAGTACGAAGACTACGCGACATACACAAGACGTAGAAGAATCTACAGCACATCATTTCCATGTTTCGGATGCAGGTGAAGATTGAGAAAGAAGTTTGTTGACATTTTTCTTGAAGAGCTCCAGGTCGGAGTCGTTTGGGAATAGTTCATAAGGAAGGCTGTTCCGGAAGAGACGGAGGTAGATGGATCAAAAGAGGAAGAGGAGAAGCAGGTTCGATGTGTTATCAGTTGAACTGTAAGGGATGATGGGCAGCTGCTGCTCTTGTTTTAACAGGCACAACAGAAAGTGGAGCAATGATGGTTTCCAGTTCGGCGGACCAGTGAGCATGGATATAAGCTGAGAACAGACACGGCGCTGAAACATTTTACATCTGTGAGAAGGAGGTGGAAGCGACTCTGCAAGGAAGGATCATAATGATTCTTTGCTGTCCTCTAAAGCACGCCTGCACTGGGAGGAAAGTTGGAGGAGAGGATGAGATCGGTCATGATATGTAGTGAACAAAAGGCTGGTTATCCAATTACAGAGAGTGGCAGGTAGACTGAAGAAGACAATTTGTTTAGCAGGCCTCGGTGCTACACATGATCAAAAGTCCTGGAAATGTCCAAAGCGGCAGCATATGCGTCGCCGAACCTTTGCATAGTACCCAGTGGTCGGCAATGTAGGTTTAGAGGTCAGCTGTGAATGTCTTTTCGTGGAATCCACATTGGTGGTCGTAGATTAACTGGTGAGCTTTTTGGTAGTGAACAAATTGAAAACCGTCCATTATTTGGAAATAACTGAGGTGATGACAACTTGTCGGTAGTTGGACGGTAGATTTTTACCTCGTTTTTTATGTGTAAATTGTAAATACATTTGCTCTTATGCGTTGGGATAATGGCTCAATGAATAAAGGAGATTGTAGAAACAATAATGGATAGGAAGGTGTTCTCAATGGAGCACTATTAGAAAGAGATGTCATCAGCACCAGAAGATCTTTTAGTGTCCGTCTTGGTAATTATTCTTCTGATGTCTTTTTGCCGAAAAGTTACAGGAGACATACGATGCCAAGGTCACTGGTATGGTAGGGGCGATTTGTGGTTGTCATCTATGCAGGAGTTGAAGGAAAAGATTAACGCACAGTGGGTTGTCCTAGGGGCTGCAACAATTGATGCATCTGGATACGCGAGAGAGAGAGAGCGGTGATAGACATGAACAAAGTTGCGTCCGATCGCCTTGGCATGCGACCCCAAACATACCATTTGGAAAGAGCCATTCTATTTTTATATTTGATTTGTTTTTTCACTAACCTTGTGCCTCGATAGCTGAAATGTTTTACTTGTAAAAGTTCTCCATTCAAGAGATAGTTGATATTTTTCATGTTCGTTCCTATTTTCATAGTTTTTATATTACGATGTTCATACCAACTTTCCTATTAGTTACACAAGTTATTCATGAGTTACACCAGTAACTCATAACCGTTGTTATTCATGAATTTCACGAATAACACCAGTTACTTACAGAATTATCTAGATACTTCATTTATTTAGGAATCTAACACAATCTGCATAAAGAAAATATGAGTTCAATAGGTTCAGTTTTGATAGGTTCCATGCTACCTTTCTTCATACTGTAACATAATTCCTATAAATGAATCACGTTATTAAAGAAAGTACATTAACCCATGACTGACAACATGATTTTACTTCAAACCATCCTCCTATATTTCCTTTAATTCGAGCTCCAATATAGACTATATATTGCACCGTATAACGTCCTCTTTATATCATGAGTGTAGCGTTTGAAAATGTGCTTCACTTAACACCTTGCCATATTCCTTTTCATGATCTAATGAGATTTAAGTACAATGAAATTTAAATTATTATTATATTTCTTTGATTTCTTATCTGTTTTTTATGTGAAAATTTGATACTTACAAGCTCTATTTGTATGAATGTTGTTCCCTTTACTGGTTTCTCTTCCACAATCTTTCTCAACCTCTTTTCAAGTATGCTTGCATAAATCTTACGGAACACTCAGTAGGGAAACGACTCTGCAATTCTCACATTCAATGGGTACCATGACAGCTCTACTCTAATCATTCGGAATTTGACCCTCTGGCCAGTCCTGAATAACGCAGTGTAGCCATGCAAAACGTTTATACCTCCGTATTTGGGCATTTCTGGTCGAATATCAATTAAAAGTCAATATTTCTAGTCTGCAATTTCTTGAAGATTATAACTGATTGTTTAGCTTGATTAATAAATGCAGCGTGGCTTACGATATCAACAGCTCCCTCCTCATATATTGTCATGGCAAATCTTGCCTCGCAAGTAGTTTCTCACAATATACACTCGCAAAATGTTTTAGGTTTTTTTTTCAGAAACTCCAGCTGTATCATAGAAAATTATTTCCGGGAAAAAAATCGCTATGCTTAATTCGCTTCTGTTATTCTTACCCCCACCCATACCATATCCATCCTACTATAAAGGTAATGTGTGTGTGTGTGTGTGTGTGTGTGTGTGTGTGTGTGTGTGTGTGTGTGTGTGTGTGTGTGTGTGTGTGAGAGAGAGAGAGAGAGAGGGAGAGAGAGAGATTTGGATTCTCTTCTTCACCTGCCTTTCGAGATGAACATGTAAAGGCTTGAAAATGTCGCATACATAAAAACACTAATAAAATTTTGATCTTTCGATTTTTCTACTGCATATCTTCTCTTGGTGACTCAAAGTTTATAAATAGTTTTATAATAACAATGCATTCATCCTTCCTACTTTTCTTCATTTAACAAACTGAAACATTCAATGCTTCAAGATTGTCCACAACCAAGCCGCTATGCTCTAATGGATGAAGGCAAACCAAAGAATGCACATCGAAATTTCATCCATGAATGAATATAAATTTTGTATTTTGTACAGATTACTATGATCAGAACGCAAAAATTGGAAATATTAAATATTTATATTGGGAAGTATATGGTATGCCTATGTAAAGGAATACATAATTCTAACAGGGATCAGTTTTTATTTATAGACGGTGCATCTATGTTTTTCCTGGCAAAATAAACATTTAACGAGTGCATCTAAGTCCTTATAAGGACTGGCTTAAAGGGGCGAAGCAAGAATGCTTTTCATCTTCCCCGTTATCTGTAGAGGACAGTGTAGGGATAAGGTGTTATTGAGCTATTAAATTAAAGCTCTGATCATGGCAGGAGGGTAACAGCAATAGCCGAGCCTCAGTTAGAACTTCATTGGCTACAGCATTGCCATCCATTACCCTCCAAGGGTATTGGATTAAACGAATCAATCACCGCATCTCACGGTCGATAGATTGTCTTCCTCCTGCATCTATGTTTTCCCTGGAAGATCATTTCCAACATTCTTATGAGAGTTTTTAAAAGGTGTTGGAAGGAATTTAAGGAATTATGGATTTAGTTAAAACTAGTACTTTTAGAACATTTTTTAAATTAAAGGCGCATTTTTGTATATATAATTTCTTAGATTCCTATAAAATTATGCAATTTCTATAAATTAAAGCAGATATTTATATATTCTATGTGAATCACGCTGACAATAGACTAAAAAATGTGACAGTACATTACTGTTGTTATCCCGGATACCAGATTAATATCGAGTGATACTCAAACCTTGTTTCAGAGACCCGTGCTAGATTTGTTTATAAACCGCTTCAGTCCTTTAATAAAGGCTGGTTTTATATCAACAGAGCTATGGAATGTATCTACTATCTAAGAACATACTAGTAGCAGACTTAGGAAGATAACTTTATGGTCTTAAATCCTCACATGCTCTTTCTTGTGATTACATCAGTTGATTTAATATCATTTTTGTTCTATGTGTTTATCAGATCTTTCCAGCAGCCCCCCCCACCCCCCTCCATCGCATATTATTTTTGGTATTTTATCTCCCTTCGCAAATGTATATTATTATATAATTAGTAACAATGGAACTATGCATTTCCTCATTCTTATAAGAATATTCTAGAAATCATTCAACGATTGAAATTTATGAAATTTATATTAAAAAAAAAAACGGAACAAAAGTCAACAGAATTTCGAAAATTTCGAAGTGGTGCTTCAAAAGAGAAACATCAGAGCAGCTCAAATTTTTTCTTCGTGTTTCCTAAGCCTCCTGCTAAGTTAGAATTTAGAGGCTGATTTTGATAGACTACAAAGCGCTGATCCTCAAGGTCAACCCAGGTTTATTTGCCGAATTTTTCAAGGCTCTAGCTATTATTTTGTGATGAGTTGGGGCTTTCACAGACATACTGGTTTTATTATTATTAGTTATGTATTTTCTTCGTTAGAATAATATATTTTATTATTATTATTTAACATAATAGAACGATAGAATTACTGGACAAGGCAATAAGAAAGATATTTATAAGCAAAGAAAATCAGCAACAACAAACGGAAACCCACTGGTAAACGAACTGGTTTTCGTGGCGCAGAAAGCTGTATCATGGAAACGTCTGGCAGATTCTACTTCGTTTCCTTCTTCATAAACATCGGCCATATGTCGTTACTATTATAACATTTCACTGATAAAGAGGATGGGCGAGATTAAATTTTATTTCCTGAAACAATCAAGGACATTTTTGAAGTAATTTTACTTTTATTCGTGTTTGCCTGGTCTATTTCTTCTGGTATTTGAATGCACAAATTGAAACCTTTCTTTATGTTCATCACGGATGTCTCCTGGGTTGGTGAGAATTTTCCAGACAGTTGTCTGGAAAATTGTACGGCCTTCCGTAGAAAATTCTACCACCCATCTAAGTTAATCCTAACAAAGGAGTTGTCCCTGAAGGACTTTTGAAAGGCGACTGACATTTGCTTTAATATTCGTTGCTCGAGTGGAGTTGAACGCTGAGTGCCGTGGATGATTTTCTTGCGAGGTGAATTCGCGTTCACCTGAATGGAGCTCTGAATATCTACACATGCCGGGGCAATGCGAAATCCGCATGCGGATTCCTTTTAACTTACCCAAAGTTACTGTCTGGCGTGAATTTATAGCTTCGTTTATCATTGGACCATTCCTCTTTGAGGACATTCGCCAGTCGGATCTTGAGACCTGCTCAGTACCTAATGAGAGTTATCGCAATATGATAAACTATTTTGTTGTTCCACAGATACAGAAGTGCCTGTGCATGGATTTAGTCATTTTCATGCAGGATAGGGCCCCTCCACACATTGGAAGAATTCAGAAGTTCTTCGAGAACATTTCACGGCTTTTCTGCTAACATCATAAAAATGACAGAAGTTATTGCTATGAGAAACAACTTACTAATATATCTTATATCAATCTCAAAAGACAACAAATAATGTAAATGCTTTGGATTCTCATCAATTGTAATTTTGAACAAGACTGTTGTATGTTGATTAAGGGAAACTGAACTTGGAATTCTTAAGTTCAAAATAAAATTCAGAGGCATTTCCACCTTCGTTATCCGGTAACCAATTGTTCTTGTACCTAAGGTTTAGGTACATAAACTGCAAAAGAAAGAACTCATTCCTGATTTCTGGATTAAGGAGAATGGATGTCAATTTAATGTGACAAAATGTAAGGTTATGCATTTTGGGTGATAAGATTAGCAGCAGTATGCCACATTGGTGGAACTGTACTCCAGGAGCTTGAATAGGGCAGGGACTTGGGAGTGTTGGTGGATAGGGAGATGAAGTTTAGGAGCAAAAGTGGCTAAATCAGCTCATCAAATCACTTGGTTGTTGAAAAATACTTTGACGAGCAGAGACAAGCAAGTTATTGATCCTCTGTACCGAGCTTTGATAAGACCTCATCTCGACTACTGTGCCCAGATTTGGTCACCTAGGTTTCTTCTTGATGGGGAGGAGGTGGAGAGGATCCAGAGGCGAGTGACCAAGATGATATCAAATCTATGGAATGAACCTTATGAGAACAGGTTGAAGATTTGTGGGTTGCAGAAATTGGTTGATAGGCTGAAGAGGGGAGATATGATTGAGACATTCAAATTGCTGAAGGGTTTCTATAGGATTAATCCAGAGGATATTTTAGAGATCAGGACTGGTGGTGGGAGAACTAGGGGCCATCTATGGAAGCTGGGCAAGAGTGTGGTTAGCAAGGGTGTTAGAGCTGGGTTCTTTACTTTTAGAGTGGTAAACGAGTGGAATAAGCTGCTAGAGTCTGTTGAGGGTGCTATGACAGTGAATGAGTTCAAGGCAAAGTATGATGAGTCTAGGGACTCCCTGGAGTCGCCCGTAATAATAATAATAATTTTAGTGCTATCCAGACGACTTCTGCTTCTGAGGTTCACGCAAACAAGAGACAGAACACATGTGAAGAGCTTCACTTTTACGTTCATCCTGCATTTTATATCTAAAATATATTGTCGTTCATATACCTTGAAAACCAATCCTTCCTTCAGATCGCTTTCGTGAGATATGAAAGTATATTTTGATATACAAAATGTAACAAAAGATATATCGAAAGTTTTTGGCATTTCTATCATGATAATAAAATAATTTATGCACCCTCTAATCGCGAACATCAGTTCACGCAGATATAGACTTGCCTATGGTTTAATTTGAATCAGGAGTGAAGCAACTAAAGTATTATTTCGTGTGTCAATCTGGTCGGTTTACTTGTGTTTAGTGATAAAAAAAGCCACCTTTTCGGAGAGTTGGGTGAACCTTTCCATATGACACGACTAGGTTGCCTTCAAATGAAACAGCCTATATAGAAGTTCCTCATGTCACAGCTAGTATTAAAGAGCTAAGATAGAGCAACCATTTCTGTGGCCAACGCTATCTTCTGTGTAACGTTAGAACGCTCTCGGTTTGAATTCTGTTTAGGACTTAAGTGTGTGGAGAATATATCAGCTTCCAACCGCAGATGATCGAGTTGGTGTGTCAAATGGCAATGAGAGGTTTTTTTCCTGTTCATAAAACACACATCTTTGCATAATACTCTCGCCTCATGTCTCTGGTTGCCTTTTCGTTAACATGATAACGAAATCCGTATATATATATATATATATATATATATATATATATATATATTGGAATTGTGTGAGTATTGTCTGTATCGCGAGCAACTTCAAGTAAATCGAAAATATTTGCCATCTGCATGAGCTTAAATATGTAACAATTCTATCGTGTTTTTCATATTAATGTCTGCTGCTAGGAGATTTAATGTTTTCTTTAAATTATAGATGTATGTATATGAAAAAAGGAGTTATATATCTATATAAGAAATAAATAATGACCACTTTTGTATAATATTATACAAATATATAAAACTTAAAATTATTTCTTGATAACTATCCTCAAGGGGTGTTTAAGTTACTATGATAGCAAAGAGTTAAATGCATATTATTATATTAACATTTAAAACGTAAACATCACGAAATATAAAAACTGTATACATCAACATTCCAGAACTCCACAACTCTAGATTTTCAGCTGAGTCACAGATATATCCGTAGTAGGATTATAAGTTTGGCTAACAACGAATCGATAAAAATATGCAATGCATTGCCAACATTTTATGGACATCCTCTGTTACTGAAATATACTTTTTAAGGATCAGTTAGCAAGTCTTGTGCGGTGGTATTTTTTTAAAAGTAATGCACTGGTCTCATAGTCTGAGTTGGTCTGGTAGTAATGATTATTATTATGGGCTATTCCATAGAGTCCTTAGACTCATGGAGGCTCTAAACATCATGCCAAGCATTATCCAACATTCACTCAATATCTATCATACTTTAACTCATTCACATTCATGGCACCCACAACAGATTCTGGCAACCTATTCCGCTCATTCACCAAACAAAAAATCTAGTCCTTACACCCCCTGCTAACTATATTACTTATGTTTCCAAGGTTGGTCCCTAGTTCTTCCACCACCAGTCCTATTCTGAAAAATTACTCGTGTATTAATCTTGTAACAACTTTTCGTAATTGGTATGTGTCAATGATATTGCCCCATTTTCTGCCTGTCAATCAGTTTCTGTAACCCACAAATTTTCAACCTGTCATCTTAAGGTTCATTTCAGAGGCGAGCTACCATCTTGGTCGCTAGCCTCTGAAAATCATCCTGCAAAATTTTAACATCATCCGTATTAACAATTGTTCTACCCAATTTTGTAGTACAAATTAAGTAGTAGCGGCCTAAGAACAGAGCATCCTGGCGCGCCACTATTTACAGGTTATCTACTCGACTACACCTGAATAAAACTACTCTTTGTCCCCCCATCAACTACCCTCTTAACCACTTCGCCAACTTTATATCCTGCAAATCGTCCTTTCACACACCCTGCAATTTATTGATTAGAATTCCATGAGGTATCCCGTCAAAAGCTTATGTAAAGTTCAGCAGCATCACTGTAAACCCATTACCTTTATCGAACTCAGCTGCCACAGTATTATAAAACGTGAGCAAGTTACCGATTCACAACCTACCTTTGACAAAACCATGTTGCCCCCCCCATACAGTATTCCTTTTCTATTTATCCATTCCTGTATTTTGCTCTTGACCAATTTATCCATTACCTTGACTCCTGATATGCTCATCGATAGGTAATTTGCCACATCAGTCTTGGAGTCTCCTTTATGCAATGGAACTATTTTCTCCTCTGTCCACCCCCTTGAGACTAACCCGGAGCCGAGACAGATTAAACAATGTGGTCAAAAGCACTGGCAATTCTCAAGCACCTCGTTGCACTTCAGCTGGTATACCGTCTAATTCCATAGCTGAATTAACATTGAGGTTCTGTAATATGCTACGCACCTCCATTTCATTTACCCCAGTTCCTATACAAGCCTTTGCCTCCCTCGTTACTGCAATATCACAGCCTGGATGATATACCCTTGCAAGTGTTCACCTAGTAATTCTACTATTTCGCTTGATTCACTAATCTTCATACCATCGGCATTCATTACAATCATTCTGCTATAAACATTCATTTTCTTTTATTTGCAGCATATCGAAAGAACTGTTTGGTATGCTTTTTAGTCTGCATAACTAACGTCCTTTCATAAGCTGCTTTTGCCTTTCTTACCACACTAGTTACCCTTCTGGCCTGTTCATGTGCCTGCAGGTCACCTTTCTCTTTGATTTCCCTCCACAAATTTTTCTCTTCTTGTAGCTCCAACTTGATGGTATTCATCCATTTAACTCCCACTTGATTTATTCTCCTGACTATTGGTATGCAATCTGCCATTACCTCCCTCAAACATCCCTTTACCACTTCCCATGCATTATCAACATCCAGACCTTGCAGGTTTACATACCATAGCAGCGATCCAATCAATCTTCTAAGCGTGTCATACTCACCAGCCTTGTAATTCCACATATACTACCGCCCTCTTAACAAAAAATTCCACATTTAGCCATTTCCCAGGTTAAGACCATATGATCACTCTCAGCGATTGGTAAGAACGTGATCATATTGGTTATAGACAAATTCTTTGAAGCATTTAATAGATCTAACCCCTAGTACACCCCATCACATACTGCCTCAGGTAGTTATCCCTTAGTAACTGCATAAATTCCATTTCCTTCCTCCCATGTGTCCTCTCTTCCTTCCAATTTATGTTCCCATATGAAGTCCCCCCCCCATAATAATTACCCACCCTTTACTCATTGAGCTTACTTTCCGATACATATTATCCTCCATCATCTTTTCCGTCCCCTGGTCTCGCAGCATTCAACTGTGTGTTTTGTTCAGTTGGCCTCAATGTCATACCAGATGGCCTCAAATGTGCTATTTTCACTGGCCTGCAGTTGAACTTCTACTCTCCTTGGTTGTAGTTCGTCGGCTATCATCAATAACACTTCCCCCACCATTCTTTTCCTTCAATTTTCCCTGAACACATATCCTTCATATTCTATCCCACTACGAGGGAGTTTAGAAAGTTCTGATAAACATCTTGAACAAAATGATATTAAAGCAACTGAACCACAAGAAAGAACATACCAGTAGCAGAGTTATGAAGGTATGTTCTTATATCCTTGTATGTTCTTTCTTGTGGTTATATCAGTTGCTTTAATATCATTTTGTTCTAGGTGTTTATCAGAACTTTCCAGACCCTTCCCCTCTTAACTATATCATCTTCCGACAGTCATGTCCATTTCAAATAAACAACTGAATACTAGTCACAAGACACAGAAAAAGTATACAGTAAAGAAATACATTCTGTACTGTAATTGAAGCACGATCATAGTACACTCCTCAAATCCGATCGCCGTGAGTGAGTATGGTGGATGTCAAAAAAAACTTTATTCACCCAAGTGTGTATGACTCGGCGATGCTATGGTGTGTTTTCTAGTTCGGATTGCATCCCTTGAGGGTGTGGTCTAGGAGAATGTCATCTTTCAAACTGATCAAATCTTACGGAAACTACAAGCGAATATCAGCTATACCATCTCGCACAGCAAGGATACGCTTTGAAATTTGAAAAATAAAAACATCTAATTACAAAATTATAATCTCTCCCTCATGGCAATTCAACAAAATAAATCCCCCCCCCCCCTACTGTCGAACGACGCAAATTGCACTTTATTTTTTTATTATTTCATAATCCACGCGGCAAGGTCATTTAGGTCACGCGGCAAGGTTAATTTTTTTCCATTTTCCCTCAACATCCCCCCCCCCCCCCCATCTCATACTATTATCGGCTCCGTCATCAAATTCTGTACTAAAAACTGTGTCATTATTATCTCAAAAATACACCAACTTGGTATGTCAAATTTCTCTCTTTCATTAATATAATAACTTTTTAATTAGTTAAGGTATATAAGCCTAATGTCAGCTGTATTGGCATTAAAAACCTTGCATTTCCTGTAGATTACTTAAAAGTACGAGGGGATATTTTTAGTAGAACCAGCAAGGAAATATGATTACAAAACTTCCGAAGTTACTCAACTGTGACTAAACTGCGTGGCACGAAAATAACCAACAGTTAAGCCTACTTGATCGCAAAAGAAGCAACGTGAGAATATTTATACTCGCTGTTTATCCTCATATGAAACAACTCATGAGAGCATAAAACGAAAATAATCATCAAGCTTGAACTTACGCGTGCTTCTGGAAAACTGCACCAAAAAACGTAAAAGGTAAACAATATCAAATGGTTGTCGGCATTTTTCGAAAATACCACTTCAAAGTTGGATACATTTGAACTCACTAACTTGTCTTGTCATGTGACACACACACGTGAGACCTTGTATCAGATCATTTAGTTATTCCTAGAAGAACGTTACGTCACTTGCGCATGGGCAATATGTAATCTCCAACTCTTGGCTTTACGCAATAACAGGCACTGTAAGAGATTTCGCACACTGACTGACGTGATCGCCCTCTTTTATTAGCAACATATTATTATTATTTTCTAATAAGTTAACATATTCTTCTTCTTCTTCTATTATCTTCTCTTATCTCGTATAATTAAGCATTCAGGGTGGTCAATTGTCCTAATATTTGTTAGTACTTAAGCATTGAAATAGATGGCAGCACATTCTGTTCCGAACAGCTCGCACCTACTGAATGTGAAAATTTCTACTGCTATAACCTAAGGCAGTGGTGTTCAACCGTTTTTAGTACGCGAGCTACTTTTCTATAAAAAGTTATTCGGCGATCTACTCTCTCTTATATAGATCACGTTACCCCAACCGGATATCTGATTAAGCACAAATAAACAACTAAAAAAATACACAACTAAAAACTTTATTTGTGTATTTTAAAATTATTTATCACTTTTAATTATTTTAATACAACAACAACAAAAAAAAAATGTTGGAATAAAATCTTTATTTCTCTATTTTGGAAAACCAAAGTTAGAAAAAACAACAGATTAATTACAAACTCACAAGTTACAGAAAATGCTGGTTGATTAAAAAAAAAAAAGTCAATGTGAAATTTGGCATTGTTTGGACCTCGCAATATTTTCATAGTCAGATTGATATGAAGAAATGGCCAATCGCAGACAATCATCGAAATGATCATTTGCAATTTGGTTTCTTAATTGATTTTTTATGACGGTCATATTTGAAAAAGCCGATTCTGACAAATATGTCGATCCGAAACACGAAAGAATTTTTCGCGCAATATCAGTTAATACTGGGAATTTTTCATGTGCATACTTCCAAATGATTTCATTGTTTATTGATTTTAAATGTAAACTATTCTGAATGTTTATTATCTCAAGTTCTACTTCAGCTTGGTTTACATCAAACAGTCCACTAATTTCATTTGAAATTTCTGTGATGTTCAAGTTTTCTTGAAATGGATTATTGATAAAAGATACAATCCTTTCAGTTTTATTCATCATCATCATCAAATTCTTGCCATGTACCCACAAGGGGTGTACAGGATATGATAGTACTACATGAAAAACATTACATCATTACTAACTTCCTATCTACAATTTTCCTCCAAATCAGTCTGTTACTTGTCAAGACTCCAACATTATCAGATCTTATATTTCTATTGTCTAAGGCACTTTGTACCGTATCAATCCACCTATATCTTGGTCTTCCTCTGGGTCGTTTTGCTGCCAACCTGGCAGAGAACACTTGTTTTGTTAATCTTTCCTCGCCCATTCTGTTTAGGTGACCATACCACCTGAGATTAGCTCTGCTAACGCATTCCTGGATGCTGACAATGTCAAGTTCTTTCCTAATATCCTCGTTTTTAATATGATATTGCCATTGATGCCATCTGTTCATGCCTATAATCTTTCTCAGGACTCTCATATCTGCGGTCTCTAGTCTTTGATCAAGTGTTTTACTTCTGACCCAGCTCTCAGATCCATAAGTTAAAACTGTTTTGAACACTGTCTTGTATACAGCTAATTTAGTGTTCCGACTAATTTCTCTTTTATTCCATATGAATTTATTCATCTGACTTCCCACCATACCAGCTTTGCTGATTCTGTTGTCTATTTCTATATTTAATTTACCATATTCAGTAAAAATCGTGCCTAAGTAGCTGAAATGTTTTACTTGTTCCACAGGTACCCCATTCACAACACAGTTGCCATTTTCAATGATTCTACCTATTTTCATTGTCTTTGTCTTTTTATTGCTGATCTTCATACCATATCTATTACAACAGCTATTCAATTTAGTCAGAGAATCTTGCAGACTTGTAGCGGATTTATTTAGAAGTATAACATCATCCGCATAAAGCAAAGAGCTGACATTAACATCTCCAATTTTGATATCATGTTTAATACCACTTTCCTTCATAATGTGATCCGTATAGATAATGAATAACAGAGGGGATAATGTACATCCTTGTCTCACACCAGATTTAACATTAAACCATCTTCCTGTACTTCCTTCAATTCTAACTGCTGACTTACAATCAAATAAAGACTAAGCATTGCTTGATATAATGCCCCATTGACACCATATAACTGCAGCGTATTGAATAGCTTCTCTCTTGGCACCTTATCATATGCCTTTTCCAAATCGACAAAACTTAAATACAGATCTTTGTTATATTCCCATGCTTTCTCAACTATTTGTCGTAAAGTGAAGATCTGATCCTGACAGCCTCTGTTTGGCCTGAATCCAGCTTGTTCTTCACCAAGTTTTTCTGCCACAATTCTTCTCAACCGTTTCTCAAGTATACTTGCATAGATTTTGCCAGGAACACTCAGCAGGGAAATACCTCTGTAATTCTCACATTCAGTTTTATTTCCCTTTTTATATATGGGTACTTTGAGAGCTCTACTCCAATCGTCGGGAATTCGTCCCTCTGTCCAGGCTTTCTGAACTATGCAGTGCAGCCACTGTAAGACTCTTATACCACCATACTTCGGCATTTCTGGTCAAATATCATCTACTCCTGCTGCCTTTCCACATTTCAAGGCCTTTGATGGCTTTTTCTACTTCAAGTATGGATATGTATTCCTGCTTGCATGCCTGGTCAGTGTTTTTTTACCACTGTGCTATCATCACTGCTTGTTTCATTTAGCAGTTTTTCAAAGTAATTACTCCATACTTCAAGGATATCTTTTTCTCCAGTTTTCATGTCACCTTTATCATCTCTAACTCCTTTTACAGCACTCTTTCCTCCATTCCTAAGCTTCTTCAACAACCTCCAGAATATTTTATCACCATCTTGATATTTATTTTCTATATTCTTTCCAAAGTCTTCCCATGACTTTTGTTTAGCTAGTTTTACACAGGGTTTAGCATTCTTGCATTTGTCTCTATATTCAGTTTTATTAAAATCTTTAAATCTTGAATTTATTTCTTCCTCAACTAATTCTATTTCACGAATAAATTCTTTTAAATCACAGAAACATTTCTTAATTTTGTTAAAATATTTTTATATAAATATGGGAGATGTCTAAATTCGCGGTCATTTATATTTTTCTTTAATAAAAGTAATTATTGTTGGAAAAGTTTTATTGAACTTAACATGTCAATTAAATTTTTATCTCTACCTTGTAACTGTAAATTTAAATTGCTTAATTTCGTACAGAAATCTACTAAAAATGATAAGTGTAACAACGATCTTTTATCACTGAATTGTGGATAAATATCTCCTTTTTCATCAAGAAAAATTTTTATATCGTTAATTAACACAAGAAATCTTTCTAAAAATTGACTTCTGCTGAGCCAGCGAACATTATTGTACAACAGAAGTTCCCTATCATCATCTGCCTGTAATTTAAATAACCGCCGTTGCAGGGCTTTTCCTCAAACAGAATTTACAATTTTAAATGTAATATCGAAAACATCTTTTGCGTTTAATCTTTTACTACACAGTACTTGTTGATGAATAATACAGTGGTACGTTAAAAAATCTGGATATTTGTCATCCGTTTTTACATAATGAAATGAAGCCTGATTTATTACCTATCATCGCAGGAGCACCATCAGTAGTAATAGACACAATTTTAAAAAGCGGAAGTTTGTGTTATTGTTTCACAAATTCATCAAATGTCGAAAAAATGTCTTCTCCCCTAGTCCTTCCCAATAATGGTACAATTTTCAAACGTTCTTTACTTGAATAGTCTTGATATACCATGTTAATAAATATCATTAACTCAGCAATATCAGTAAAGTCGATTGATTCATCAGATTGTAATGAAAACGCAACACACTGGTGAATGTCTGACATTAACCTGGCCTGGAAACTTTTCTCTGGCAATTGGAACTCTTCCTTTCGACAATCTGAAACCTTGTCTGCGGCCTAGAAGTAATCTCTCTCTAGCGACATCTCGAATCGAGAAGCTCCTTTCTGGAAGCGGAAAATTCCCTCTCTCAAGCAACGTGGATCCGGGCAGCCTCTCTGTCTCTCTGACGGCGACTCTGGACCGGGAGGCCTCCTCTCTGACAGCAATTCTGCAACCGGGACCCCTTCTGCTTGCTTCAGTCCCTTTTTATTGGGCCTCCTCTGAGACCTCGCATGAAGTTTGGCAACCCCCAAAGAATCGGTATGAGTCTTTCATCTTAAGTTTCAAGTTCGGCACGCTTTTTGTTCTCCTTCGCTTTCTTTTGATTGTAAGTTGCCGGCCATCGGAAAGTTGTTTGAACTCTTTCTGACCGACTTCGGAGATGTTTACACTTAAAGCCTCCAAAACCCATCTCATAGATGCAAGTTTCAATAACAATCTTTGTAATGCCGCCATGTACAGCTTCGGCGACAAAAACATTGCCTTTGTTTTTAACACTCTAACATATTCTTATTAAAGTAGTATATACAATTAGCTTCAAAAGAGTTATTTACAAAAACATCTAATACAAACTATACAGAGACAAACAAAGTTTATTTTTTTACCATATTCACATGGGACTTAACCTAAGTAAAAAATCGATGTAATGTGCTTTGGAATATTTAATATTTAAGCTACAATCGAGTTTTTACACTTTGCTTATAATCGTATTCACTCGGCTCGCTGTTTGACTTCCACTGATCCAAATTAATTCATTTATCCGGACTGATAAGAAAATTACTGATTTGACAATTTTAACGAAAACTAAATAAATAATAGCAATACACTTAAAGCGAATTAAAAATAATACAAAATAATGATAAATAAAATATTATGTTTTCAGTTTTAATTAGATTTGTAAGTAAGGAGGACTACACAAGAGATCGACCAAAAATCGCTCCGTGATCGACGGGTTGAACACCCCTGACCTAAGGTAAACATATATATATTTACCATGTGAGTCAATGGCAGGGGGGAAGACGTTACCAACTGGGGGCAGGGGTAAACGGCTCGTAGCATTGGTAATGCACTGCATCACCCGAAATAGTCGATGAAAACAATGTGGGTGCCACTCTACAAGAAACGCAGACTCTAATTTAAATTCAGTGTTTAGAAGGAATTGTTAGAGTCCATTTTTGATGAAACGTATTATTATTAGAAGGTTAGAGAGATTATAACGGTTCAGGTTAGAAGCAGGACATTAAATAAAGTACCGACAGTCTGGGTTAATGTTCCACATAAAATCATCAGCCAATCAATGAAACCAGCAGCGCAGACTGCACAGCTGTAAAGAAAACCTTCATTTTCCATGAGTCCAGAGGAAGTGTTACCTTTCACAAGGAGGTACAATTCGTGCTAAACCTTCTCCGATCAGAAAGAAGAGTGTAGGCATGTTGGATGTCTTCGGAATGCCTTATGCCCAAAGGCATCATTCCAAACATAATCCAGTTTGATTGAGAGCTTTAGCGCCAGAGGCTTAACTGCGTGAATCTGTTTCTTACGAGTTTCAGTTCTTCGCAAAATGAAAGCTAATGGTCTTCTTAGAATTGCATAATGCTTCCTACATTGTAACAACTTTACGGAAAGATCGGCGTGTTTTTCAACCTCAAAATACCTCATATAATGTTATAAGTGCTATTGGGACATAATTTGAATATCTTACTCATCGTACTCAAGTGGAGAATATCCCTACACGGGTGTACAGTATGAACTAGATCAAAGGAAGACAAACTTTGCATAAATAGCACAAGTCTAACGATTGACGATGTATCTCTTTGTTCCAGCAATTTCAAAGTGAAATCATTTTCCCGATTCTATTCCTTATCTTGCAAGCTGCTGAAAGGTCAAGCGCTGAGCTTTTAAATACAAAATTTCTAATGTACATAGGCTGTCGAGGAATTAGGTAATATAATAAGTGAAGTGTATGAGAGAATTGAAGAATACACACACAAAAAAAAAAAAAAAACAGCAGACGTCTGCGAGTTTGCACTCCAGATCTAGAGATAGTATTGGTTTCAAAAATATACGAAAATCAGTTATTTGTTTCTGCATGAATTGGTGTAAATAATTTGCATTAATAAAATTAAGAAAGCAAATAGCATTAAAGAGATAGGAAATCGAATTTGATTAAGGTTGAAGTTACTTTCAGGAGAACAGCTACACGTTAGCGCGCGGCACGCACGCATGCACACACATACACTTCAAAGTCAGAGTGGAAATCGCCTCTCCCATAATACCTCCTGTGCACGCCATACTCCATATCTTAAAATTTTCTACCTTTCTGACCATCTGCTATCTTTTGATTATTGCAATAGCAGCATATAAGCATAATATAATCATCACCAATAGGAACAAGCCAGAGGAAAGGACGAAAATGACGATTGCTGTTATCTCTGCAGCCGAGAGCATTTTCATTTCATAAAGATAGTTTCATTGCGTCAATACAGAAAACTTATTTACACCTATTTTATGAGATAAAAATCTTTAAAATAAAACTATAAGATTAATAAATAATAATGTATTTTAATGTGTTATTTAAATAAAAGTAAAAATAATTACTTATACAACGAAAATAGTTAATTAATAAGAAAAAACTACAAATACCAAAATATTATTCAATATCAAAAGTATAAATTATGTGGTGTAACAAATTCATGCTGCTGGAAACATAATCAATCGACCGTGAGATGCGGTGATTGATTCATTCAATCCAATACCCTCGGAGGGTAATGGATGGCAATGCTGTAGCTAATGAAGTTCTAACTGAGGCTCGGCTATTGCTGTTACCCTCCTGCCATGATCAGAGCTTTAACATGATCAGAGCTTTAATTTAATAGCTCAATAACACCTTATCCCTACACTGTCCTCTACAGATAACGGGGAAGATGAAAAGCATTCTTGCTTCGCCCCTTTAAGCCAGTCCTTATAAGGACTATAAGGATTCATGCTGCTTGAATAGAGTGGAGAGGGCGCTGGTGCGTAATGGCGGTTGCCAAGTGTTTATTTATATGTATATATGTGATCAGTGATTTAAATAGTTGTTATGAATAATTCGGAGTGTTGATTCGGATTTTTGATATAAGCGGAAAGCGAAGGTAATCAAGTAGCTGATGATTGTGTTGTTAATTAGTGATTGCGGTCTCGCGATAGTCCTTTAGTGTGTTATATTTTGTGTTTATACGCTATACGGAAATCCTTGAGATCCAGCTCAGGTAAGCATATATTTGAATATTTCAAACATGACCAGTATAAGTCCCGATGATTTTATCCAATCGTTGGATAAGAAGCTAGCGCTCGACCTCCTCAAAACACTGTTGAAGAAATTTGAGGTAGAGTGGTCAGGGTTTCTAAACCTATATTCAGCGACAGACGACTCCACAGAAGGGGACAACTCGACATCAGGGGAAGAAGGGAAGATGAACCTGATAATCTCTGCTCCCACTCCAAAACATGATACAGAAACCCATGCACGGAAAAAACGTAAAACAGCGGAGACTCAGATAAACGAGGGGATGGAAGAAGATGCCCAGAACACTGACCTCCCCACGCCCAACAACGAAAAAGTTGCCCCAATTGTTCTACGGGAAAAAGAATGATGAACGGCCCTCAGGCCTATTATGCAAATCCACCAAATTGCCTATTCTTGGGAAAAAACGTAGACGACGGAGTTAAAATCCAGCCTACCACAGTAAGCGACTACAGACTCCTCACAAAAACCATGGACGAGTCAAATATTAAATATCATACTTACTCACTGAAGTCGGAGAAAAACCTAAACGGTGTACTCAGGGGAGTAACAGAAAACATCTGCACAGATGAAATTACTGAAGACCTCTGCCTCCACGATCTCCCACCTGTCAAAGTTAGCAGAATGCTACGGGCTGACAAGAGTCCAATGCCCCTAGTACTCGTTGAGATACTTAACACACACAAGAACATATACAACTTAACAACGATCTGTGGCCTGAAAATCACAACAGAACAACTAAGAAAAAGAGCCTCGTCAGGCCAGTGCTACAGATGTCAGAAGTACGGACACGCACAGAAACTCTGCAGAGCAGACTATAAATGCCTCAAATGTGGGGAAAATCACCCCACAGCAACCTGCTCAAACCCCAGGACCTCACCAGCCAAATGCGCGAACTGCGGGGGCCCCCACCCGGCAAACTACAGAGGCTGCAGTCACTACCCTAAGAATAAAACAGACAACAAAAGGAAACAGATCTCTGAACCCTGCCCACAGGCACCTGAGTTGACTGCTCCCCAGTTGCCTGACACGCAACAAAAGACAACAAAATGCCAGCTCTCACATATGGAAAATACCAACAGTCCGGAAAGCTACCGTCGAAGCAGGACATATGCCGAAGTATCCCGCTCATCCAAATACAGAAACACTATACAGAAACGACCGACTGGACTACAGAGGTGGTGGTATAGCCATATTTATGAAGAAGTGCATCAGGCACAATGGAATACTCACCCCCCCAACCTCCAACATAGAACTCACCGGTGTCGAAGTCCACACAAATTCAACTGGAAGACTTAAAATCTACGACGCCTACAACTCCCCTGCTAAGACCCTGCTATTTTCTGACTTGGATTCTGTACTAGGCACACATGAATCCATCATCGTCGCTGGGGACTTAAACTTCAAACATCCCTCCTGGAACAGCAGAACCACAAATAAAAATGGCCGTAGTATCCTCTTCAGCTACACAGGATTAAACAACGCTGTCGTAACAGGACCCAGTGAACCAACCCACCACAGCCCAACTGGCACAGCCGACATTCTAGACATCGCCATTCTACACAACATCAAATACCAGCACAGCATTCAAGCACTGAACGAATTATCATCAGACCACAACCCAATCCTACTTCACTTAGAGAACAAAGATCAGTCACCCCCCCCCCCCAAACCTCCATCATCTGGGAGAAACTCAAGAAAGTGCTACCAGAACACATTGGTCCGGTTCCCCATATAAAAGCCAAGGAAGAAATAGACACGGCAATAAAGAACCTCACCAATCAAATCAATAAAGCCATAACAGCAGCCACAGTATCCACGATCACCCACAAACAAAATCGTCTCCCGGAAGAAATCATGGACTTAATAAGGGGAAAAAACAGACGAAGAAAAAGATATCACAACACTCGTGCTCCCCAGGACAAAACAACCCTCAACAGATTAAACAAATCTGTCCGAGAAGCTCTTCAGAACCACAGGAACCAACAATGGGACAACAAGCTCACCTCCATCTCCACAGCAGATCATTCTATATGGAAATTTCTAAACAACCTCAGGATCAAGCGCAAATCCCTCCCCCCCCCCTGCAAGCAGAACAGCATCTTGCATACACAGATGCTGACAAAGCCGAAGCCATAGCAAAAAACCTAGAGAAACAATGCAGTCCTGCATATGATAACCTAAACATCAGCCACGTATACAAGATCCATCGTAAAGTCAGGTTAGTAAATCGTCCCGATGTTAATCCAAGTCCTATAATGCCTACCTCACCTACCGAAATAATCGGCATCATCAACCATCTCAAGATCAAAAAAGTCCCAGGTCCGGAGGGCATCACTAACCAAGTCATTAAGGTACTACCATGCAAAGCCATAGCACATCTGGCAAACATCATAAACTCCATCCTCAAATGGCAGCACTTCCCTCAGTCATGGAAAATAGCTGACATTATTCCAATTCACAAACCAGGCAAAGACCCACACCTACCTGAAAATTACCGTCCCATCAGCCTGCTATCCAATTTAGGGAAAATAGCTGAGAAAATTATCCTCATCAGACTCCAAGATCATGTCAACAAATTAAATAACATTCCAGTAGAACAATTCGGCTTCTGTCAAAATCACAGCACCACCCAACAAATCCATAGACTGGTAGAATACATCACCACAGGATTCAATTGGAATCAACACACTGGAGCTGTCTTCCTAGACATCTCAAAGGCCTTCAATAAGATCTGGCACCAAGGCCTCCTCTACAAACCTATCATCGCTAACCTTCCACTAAACATGATACACCTGATCAAATCATACCTCTCCAACAGGAGGATGCAAGTCAAAATCAATGAAACAGTCTCAACCCAACGGAAAATCCTCGCTGGAGTTCCTCAAGGATCACTGCTAACCCCGATCCTGTTCAACATCTATATGGCAGACATCCCTCAAAATCCTCTCACATCCACCATTGCCGTTTATGCTGATGACACGGCTATCTAGCCAGATCTCGTTAACCACTTCTCGTCACCAAAAAACTACAAGACACCCCATCCTGAATCTAGAAAAATTGGTTTAAAGACTGACGACTACAATTAAACCCCCAGAAAAGTACAACGATACTCTTCACAAAAAGACGAGCATCCCCCAAAGGAGACATCACCCTGTTCAACTCTAAAATTCCCTGGAAAACTGAAGCAAAATACCTAGAAATACTTCTCGATAAGCGATTATGCTTCAACAGCCACATCAAGAGCATATGCACCAAAGCTTCAAAAGTTATCGCCCAGCTATACCCCTTGATCAACAGACACAGCAAACTAAGCTCAACAAATAAAATACTACTGTACAAGACAGTGATCCGTCCCACAGTCATATACGCCTCCCCAGCCTGGAGCCATACCTCCAAGACAAATATCCTCAAGCTACAAAGACTACAGAACAAATGCCTGCGAATGATTCTGGACTCCCCGTGGTTCATCAGGAACACCGAGATCCACCGGGACATAAATATCCCCTACATCTCTCCACTACTACGCTCCCTAGCAAAAACATTCTTTATGAAGACATCTATCCATCCAAACCAACCGATACAACAAGCCGGAAACTATGACGGTAATGACTACTGGAAACATAAAAGACAGAAAGCCATCCTAACACCCAACGACGAATAACCCCTTCTGCCCACTCAGGACGAGCTAAAATAGCTCACAAATTTCTCCCATCACTGCTCCCGAAACAGACAACAGGGAATATGAAAAGAGTCAAGCTTCACCCTCTGCGTCATATATGTCCTGCGTCCTGCGTCCTGCGTTCATGCTGCTCATGCGTGGAAAACTAGAGCCTCTGATTTTGAACCATAACTGGCACTATATCTCGAACTCAATTGTTCGAGATACTGTTCATATTAGAAGGCCGCCTCTTGGCTAAGATCAAGTCTGTGCTTAACAGGCTAATAGCATTTCGTGGTATCTGTTCTTAACCGTTAATATCGGTACGAGTCCCATCGGGGTTCACGATATTTAGCCGGAAATTTACAGATCTTCCTAAACCCCGGACCGGGGCAATAATAAACACTTGGTGGTTGGAATAGTTAGGCCCTCACCTCGCCAGCTATGGCCAATGTTTTGCCGCGCACTCGGCATCGAGACTGACGCCGATCTGAGACCCCGACCTTTGGCTAAGACCCTCATTGACAGCGTCGGTGGGGACCAGATTTTTGGATTCACTCCCTTTGGTGGCGGCAGATACCAAGTTGTAGTAAGAAGCGCCGAGACTGGAGACAAATTGCTCAAAGGCTTCCAATGTAATCTAATGAAAAGGAAATTATTCCATTCATGGTATGGAGCATTATCAAACTGCTCAAAATCCCCAGATTCCCTTTGGAATATATACAAAGTGACGAAAAAGTCATCCACGAGGTACAACACCCCATTTTCATCATCGGAAAATGGGGTGTTGTACGAAACATACAAGTCTTAAACGATGCAGACAACCCCCAATGGAAGTCGGGGGAAGTAAACATCTCACGCAAGATGAAAACACCCGTTCCAAACTTCGTCAGCATCGGGTCCGCTAGGGTAATGATAAACTACCCTGGCGTAAAGAAGCAATGTTCCGATGTGGATCCTTCGACCATCTAGGAGCGAACTGGCATGCAAAAACTGCCTACAACAAGTCATTTACTGGACAAATGTCTCATGGCTGCCTCAAATGCGGGTCCAAAGACCACAAAGTTAACCCCTGCCCATCAAGAACGCATACAGGAAGGATGGGAGGTGCTATTATACCAGTCACTCTCACTTCAGTAGAGAAGCCTACAAAACAAGAGTCGGGAAACCCGGTTATTCCAACTCCAAACGAGGCATACAGCAAAATAACGGCCGCAAAAGACAAGGCAGACGCCACAGAAACCATAGCCTTCACACCCAAGAAAGAGAAGAAACGAGAAATCCATGCAGAAGAAACAGCCAATAAACAAGCTACCTTACATGATGAAATGGAGACAAACAGCGGCCCCCTCAAACGACCACTAAGGCCAGAGGAAAAGGAGATGAAAAAAATTAAAACCAGAAGAATTGGAGACTCCTCATGCAAAAGCAGGGGAGACTCTAAAGCATCTAGTTAAAGGTATCCCTGGGGTGGCAGAAAAATTTCAAGATGCAATGGTGAGAATAGGGGAACCTGAGCTTCTCCTCACAGGGAAATATGGTCCCACTGTAGTTAGTGCAAAATGGGGTGACTTATTTGTTGAAGACCTCAGCCAAATCACCCCTGATCAAGTACAGCTAGCCATGGACATAGACGAGGAGGCGGCATCGGCGTTCTTCATAGCTCTCTCCAAATTAGACATGGCCAAGGAAAGCGAGGTGGCTAAAAGAATAATGACTGCTCATAAAAAGCGACAGTCACAATAACCATCCCATGGTTTCCCGTCCATATACTGTTCTCTAGTTCCCACAGGTGAGGGAGGGCCTGAGAACCAGAGCGGCGAAGGCCTACAGCGAGGCGGTGCAGTCCTTGAGAGCTGCATCACTCAGGCCAGACCCTTCCCCCCCACCTTTCTACTTTGGTTTCCAATCCTTTCTATTTTTTTTAGTTTATCTGCACTTCATGTTTTTGTTTTTGTTACATGTTTCCTTTTTAGGATTTTTCCTTTTTTTCTAAAGTGAAAAATCAACGACCGTTTTAGAATCGCCCCTGGGGGGGGGGAAACAGCTAAAACAGGTCAACTGAGGCCTCTTTCACCTACTCTACCACTATGCACTCTATCTTTATTTCCTCTCCTACTATCTGCTGACTCTCAGCCTATCTTACTTTACAGGCCGATGATGAAGATTTGTTGAACTCACAAATTATTATAACTGGCACTTCTCAGCCTTTTGGCTAAGACTTAAAAGAGAGCTTCGTGCTATACCCAAAGTGTTGTATCTGTTCTTTTCAGCTTTGATATCTGTATGGGTCCCTTTGGGAACCAAGATTTTTAAGCTGGAAGGCTAATAGAAAGTGTAGTATCTGTGATTTGACAGTTCCTACAAAGTCTTTCATGACCTAAACCCTGGACTGGGGTAAAATTAAACACTTTTTATTTCAGAGGTGTCTTGTAGCTACTGCATGGCACTGGTTAGCCCAACTGAAACCTATCCTCCCCCTCTGTACGAAACGTTCAGTGGTGCATATAGCTGGTAAGCTCCACCCGCAATGTAGGCCAGTGGTGGTTTTATGGTTTAGTTATAGGGAGTTAGGGAGTATAGTTGAGACCAAGCAGAAGCACGGCACAGTCCCCAGAAACAATCTCAATTAAACTATCTTATCTTATATAAAGTTAACTGTCCAACACTGTGTTAGGTAGTATCTGTTCTTGCTATCTTTTATTGCTTCCTAATATAAAGCAAGACTAAAACTTTAAGTAGTATCTGTTCTTACGGAAAATGGCAAAACAAGCACTTGTGCTAAAAAATGAAAAGTTCTTCCCCACCACGATTGGCGGCAATGGGGTCAAGTTCGTATACCTAAGAAAGTTACCATCGGAAATAGACGACCAAACATTGAAGATGACTTTTCAAGAATATGGTTCAGTATTAGCAATTGTCCGTAGCCATTTCAACAAATATCCTTCCATAGAACAAGGAGATAAAATCTATATAAAAATAAACATCAAGAAAACTATCCCAAACTTCATCAATATTAAAGGACACATGATAATGACAAACTATCTAGGATTAACAAGATTATGCATCAGATGTCAGAAAGAAGGTCACACGGCCAAAGACTGCCCACTTAATAGATGTGGCAATTGTTCCACCGTAGGTCACTCACAACTTGATTGCAGGGAACCATGCATCAATTGTGGGAGCTTTGATCATAAAAAACATCAGTGTCTGAAGGAAAAAAATCTAACAGTCTCCTTGGAAGATTTTCTACCTCAAACAAAAATACAAACAGTGAAAACGAACAGTCAAACATCCAACACAAAGTCTACCTCAAATTCACAAGTTACTATTACCAAGAAAGTTTTACTTCCAACACCGGAAGATAAACAAAAAACTTGATCCTCTCCCACAGCTGACAAGATGGAAACTACAGAATCCGAAGATAATTCACTGGTTTCAATTCCGAAGTAAAGGAAAAAAGTATCCTTCCAGAAATATTTCAACAAAAGAAAATCCGACTATTGAGGAATTCTTAAAAAAAATAGTTTGCACATTTGACTTGCACCCTACAGAAGTCTCTTGTCTCAAGGATAACCCAGAAGCAGACTTGGAATTTGAAAAGATAGAAAATACCTACAGTAACCAAATAATTCCAAAAAGTATAAGCAAAAGAAATGAAGAATCTGACTTTAACAAGTTACAAAATCATTACGTGGAACTAATAAACCTAAATGGCACAGCAAATATTAAAGGTAGTCAATTTAACAAGAACATCCCTCCATTAGCATTAAATCATTGTTCCCTAGAGATTCTCCTATTTCTAGCACACATTAGGAAATTCAATGATACACACCAATTAAAGCGAATTCCAAAATATCAAGACATGATGGAGGATTTGTTTTATAAAGTTAAATCATCAGTATCAAACTACAAAAAAGAAGAAAATCTAAAAGGAAAGTCTACAAATACAGTTCAAGTAATGGATATTGAAAGTGACACCCCCAAAAGGTCAAGAACCAAAAGCAGTGAATCAAATAGTTCTAAAACATCTATTTGCACTAAAAAGAAAAATAACAAAGTCTTAAACCATCCAAAGCATACTTTTTTATAAACTTTGTCCACTTAAAATAAACTTTAAATTCATAACAATCTAAAAGTTAACTTAACCTTTTTAAACTACCTTGCTAAATTTAATTTTCATTTTCCATGTCCCTGTTCTCTCGAGTAGCTGCACTGCACGCTCCTCCAGACAACAGGGTCAATTCTTCTTCTTCTTCTTTTTTGGCCAATAGCAAGTAACATACAGAGACTGTTAATTGCTAAAGTTTTTATTCATTCTTTAAAGTTTAGGTCAGAGTACATCTAAAGGTGTCTACTGCAACCTCGTGAATGTGGTTTCTCGCCACTTCATGAAAGGCAGGATAGTGTAAAAGTTAGGGTAATGGATTCTAGAATCCTTTTTTCAAAGTTTACCCACATTTCAAGAGCTCTTTAGCTCTTAAACAGAAATCATGACTGGGTAAATTCATTCACCAAAGTGATCGGTGCTAGTCTGATCTGGTAAACTGGCGCAAAATCAGAATATTTCATTTTATGTGCTTGAAAAATGTCAAGGTATGCATTGGAGAGGGAAGCATTTTGGTTCAGTTTGCGCATGACGTCATCCAGGAGCACGGCAACGCGAGAACAGACGCAGCCACTCCTTAGACACCTGGAACTTCTTTGGGAGATGGACTGAGACCTTGACTCTTCATCTGATTTTAGCTTGAGTGTGAGGGGATTATTGTGGGTAATTTACCCGCTCAGGCGGTAAATTACCCACAATAATTCTCGCGTTACCTTGCTCCTGGATGACGTCATGCGCAAACTGAACCAAAATGCTTCCCTTTCCAATGCATACCTTGTTTCCAAGTGTCTTCACAATAGCATAGGAGTCAGTTCAGTAGCGTGTGAGAAAAGAGCGATCGCGAGTAATTTTCCAGAAGTTTGTTGGTATTATCGCTCACGTAAAATTTAAAAAAGATACTATTTACATTTCATTAATTACTTATTTGCTGCGGTTGAAATAAACATGATTGACAGCGATGATATATAAATTATATATATTTAGTTTAATCCTTTATCCAAGTGTAAGCAAACAAAGTTTGCGCTTGAAGTATCTTCAGGACTGGGGCAACTCGTGGCAAAGGTGGACTAAGTTCTTATACTATCCATTAATGCAAAGCATCTTCTTGCGGACATGTATACTGCTATGATTATGGGAAGGGCCACTACCTAGACCGGTTTCGACCTTTATTGAGGTCTCTTCAGTGGGAGCCAGACCCAGAGGTGATACCAAGTTTGAAGCAATGCAGAACTCATATTTCCATATGCAGTTGCCAAAAGGTGTCACACCTTATCATTAAATTACTCTGGATTATAGAAAGATGTTGGAAGTTTTTTTCACTTGTTAGGCTATAAATTATAAATATGAGTTCTGCATTGCTTCAACCTTGATATCACCTCTGGGTCTGGCTCCCACTGAAGATACCTCAATAAAGGTCGAAACCGGCCTGGGAAGTGATCCTTCCTATAATGCATAGCAGCATACATGTCCGCAAGGAGATGTGCTTTGCATTATAGGATACCAAGGAAAGTGATGAGAACTTAGTCCACCTTTGCCACGAGTTTCCGCAGTTCCGAAGATACTTCAGTTGCAAACTTTGTTTGGTTACACTTGGATAAAGGATTAAACTAAATATATAATTTATAGTCTAACTAAGTAGGAAAAAACTCCCATCGATTATATACCTTAATATCACACGGTATTTTGCAACAAATGACGGTATTTTGTAACTAATATAACTAATGGAGGCTGTCAAAAATATCAAAATCAGTTCTCCCCAATCACATATTGACAAAGCAACGAGGAAACATGGTGAATCGACTACAAAAGGAAGTTTAGCTCGGAAATCTGATGTACCAATGGAACATTCGCTCTGACATGTCATGCAAGAGAGCATTGCATTTAGAATCTCCTGATCGTGATCTATTTTACTGATAATCTCTCCTCCTCCCCCACTCTGTCAAATTCCTATTTGTCTGTCTCGCTCTCTCGATGCCACAAGCTACTCGAAGCTCTTTGATTTCCTCTCTTTGAAAGTCGATGTCTTTCAATCCAACTTTCCAACAGTGAGATTATCTTCCTCGGTGATTTCGCTGTTAACAATATCAACTGGTTTCCTTCTCCAACTGCACACAGACAAGGCAGCTGGAGACGTTGAGACATTTTTCATCACAAATGACCTTGAGAAAATTTTCCACATTCCCATCAGAGTACATCCCGACCACTCTCCAAACACTCCGCACCTCTTCCTCACTTGTGATCCATTCTAGAATGAGGCACGATATTTCGGAGATTATTCCACTTGGCGATCTTCTAATGCCAGACGACTCTTGGTGGAGAATAACTGTGTGGGTGTTACTTGGTGGGAGAGGGGGGGATAAGCAGTAGGCTGTGTTCTGAGTTACTTTATCAAGGTTGCATCTCCTTTAGGTAACTGAACACAGCCTGCTGCTTATCCCCTTCTCCCACCGATTAACACCCACACAATTATTCTCCACCAAGAGTCGTCTGACATTAGAAGAACGCAAGCGGAATAACCTCCGGGATATCTTGCCTCATTCCATTCAAAATCCCCACACTCTAAGTAAGCTCTAGTTCTACAAAAGACGCTCCAAGGCTGTCCAAATGAAGAACCAAACATACACTGGTTGTTATTATTATCAAGCATCCCATCTTCTCTCACTTATTGATAAGTATTCAGAGTAGCGCAAGTTTGCTTCGTTTTCTTGGAAAATCAATAAGGATGACCTTTTCGATTTCGGTAGGGGGAGGGGGGTTGGATTATACATTTTGCATGTAATGGTATTTCGGTGTTGCGAATTAGCTAACATTGCAAGTTATTTTTTCTTTGTGGTGAAATGTAAATAGTCCATTACAAGAATGGTGCAATCTAGTTAATGTCCAACTAAACACGCTCAATTAAAGACTTAAAAAAACCAGTAATGCGTTGAATTCAAGCAGGAATCAGTTGAGAGTTGTAAACCACAATATGCCATCGCATTACGTCGGTCTTAAGTGTTGTGGTTTTGTGTTTCAGTAAGTCTTGTAGTTTGTTACTGGGGTGAAGACCACTTTGTAATTTTGATATTTGAAATATTCAATGTACGAAATTTTCATCTTGCAAAATTCAGAATTCAATTAAATCAAACAAATTACCCTTCCTTACTGTCGAACCAAACAAAGCGGCAAGGTGATAGTTTTCTCGCTCTAAAATCTGATGACGAATCCAACGAAACGTCAACCACGCCGTCATTCATCTTGCTGGCTTGCCTTGTATATTGTAAGTTTTATGATCTTTAAATTTTAGTTTTTTAATTCTTACCTTTTTATAATTCATATATTTTTAAAATTTATTGTCTTCAATCTTTTATATAAATGTCTACACTCCCTAATTAATTCTCCACGTTCAATGCTTTGCAATTTAATTCTTTCTACTTCGGCTCATTCTTCCCCTCTACCAAATGCTGGGCCTTTCTTCTTCTTTTCAGTATGAAGCACAAATGCTTAAAGTGTTTCCGTTTTTAAAGACCATTCCTCGATCTCTTTCTCGGTCTTCCACTATTCTTTTTTTCCGGTTTGGTATCCAGTTCTTTATTTTGAAAGTTTTTTCCCCACTTGGTTAGACTATAATAAATTTAGTTTAATCCTTTATCCAAGTGTGAGCAAACAAAGCTTGCACCTGAAGTATCTTCAGGACTGAGGCAACTCGTGTATAGGTGAACCAAGCTCTCATCACTCCTTGTCTTAGTATCTCTCATAATACAAAGCACATCTCCTTGCGGAGATGTATAACGCTATGCATTAAGGGAAGGGCCACTACCCAGACCGATTTCGACCTTTATTGAGGTCTTCAGTGGGAGCCTGACCCTGAGGTGGTGATACTAAGGTAGAAGCAATGGAGAAGTCATGTTTACCCATACGTGTTGTCAAAAAATTATGTCTGCAATTTTCCAAGATGAAGGAAAATATTGTGTTCTAAGCATTGCTTTGATTATGTTAGTAAGGTGCACAACAGCTCTACGGGCAGGGGCGACTCGTGCATAGGCACTGCGGAACTGCAGCATCCCAAACTTTTCTCGATATATAAATATATTTATTAATTTATTTATATTTGCTTGTAATTTTTAATTTCATCATCAACAATCCTATTCAATTCTCTTATTTTGTATAAAAAATAATAAAAATCCATCTTGTAGCATTTAGGAGGGCGAAGGACTCTAGCGGCACTGTATTTACCACAGTGCCATATTTCAACGCACGCAAGCATATGCACCTCATAGTGAGATGCCAGCTATTAACTTAGTGAGGCACTGACCGTCGCGCAGTTCCACTGTTGTTTATATGCAGTTTGCGCCAGTAGTAGAGTGTTCGTAGTGCTTATCGTGTTTACTCCGTCTCTTTAAATATTTGGACATTACAATTAAAGACATAACATTTGTTATAGTTTTTATTTTAGAACATTATTGGGGTTATTGACCATTATGACGTCAGAAATGCAACCTCAAGAAATAAGTTCTGTGACAGCAGTGACTGCAAGTACAAAAACTTAAATTTTCACAGTTGACTCTCGCTGAGAAAATTTCTATTAAAACAAGAGGCCGTCCTTTTCCCGATATTCAAATATCTCAGCCAGGAATAAGCAATGATAAGAAGTACATTACAAGTTTTAATACAGAGTGGTATAAAAAGAAAATCTGGCTATGTGGTTTGGAAGTGAAAAATGCACTATTTTGTTTACCGTGTTTGTTGTTTGGAGGTGATACGAAATAGACAAAGGATGGTTTTGTAAATATAAATAAAATGAAAGAAAAAAATTGAAAAACATGAAACGATAAAAAAACAATTAAAAATGCAGTTTCTTTGTCGCTTTTAGGAATTGTAGATATTAAACAAAAAATTAGTGAGGCCTACAGAATTTCAATTAACGAGAATAACAAAAAAGGTTGCTAAAAACTGTGAAATTTTAACCAAGATAATTGACTGTATGTTATTTTGTGGAAATTTTCCTTTAAGTGGACATGACGAAAAAGAATGATTCCGCAAATCCAGGCCTATTTAGGGGATTAGTGAATTTTGCGTCTAAATTCGATCCAGATTTAAGAAACCAGTACAGTGTTTAAAGATATTTCTAAGACTATTCGGAATGAGATACTCGATTGTCTTTTTCAAATATACCAAAATGAAGTGAATAACGATATTGAAGAAGCTTCATTTGTAGCTGTCATGGCTGATGATACAACGGATATTTCAGAACACTCTCAGATGGTTATTATTTTTTGGTACTTATTGATTGAAGAAATATTTGAACGCTTTTGGGGATTCTTTATTCCAGAGAATCGAACTGCAGATGGCTTATCCAAATATATTGTAGAGCAGTTAGATATTATCGTTCAAGGTAATAGACAAAAACTAATAGCTCAGACATTTGATGGTGCAAATGTCATAAAGGATAAAAAAGGGGGCGTTCAAGCAAAAGTTAAAGAATTTTATAATAATGCCCATTTCACTCATTGTTATGCTCACCAGCTGAATCTCAAAGAAAAATACAGCAAGTGTTACGCGGAACTCAAGGATTTTTTCCTCCAATATTATGGCTATATCAACATTTTTCTCGAGATTACCACAACGTGTATCAATTCTTCATAAGCATATAAACGCCGGCATTCCGTGCCCATCTACGATAAGATGGAACTTTAACATACGCACTGTGAACAAAGTTTACGAAAATTTGCAACCGTTAAAAAGCTGCCTTGCTGAAATTCAGTCAACATCAAATGCAGATCAAATCTAAATCAGTGGTTCTTAAGCTTTTTACTGGCCCGCACCCCAGTGAACTTCAATTTACATTCTCGCACCCCCTTGAAAAATGTGTTTTTTTATTTGCTAGGAAATAAAATTTATTCGTTAGAAAAGAAAATTTATTGCAAAACAATTTATTGAAAAATACACATACATATATGTATCAGCATAAAATCAAGATAACATATCCATTTTTAGTGACTAATTTGTTGTTGGTTTTTCATAATAATATTTTGAAAGCGAGGTTCCTTTTTCGAAAGGGCTACCCGCATACCATCACTTGCATTTAAGCGATTTCGGGTTTTTGTTTTTAGGTGCAAAAAGTGACGAAAATCCCATTTCGCAAAGATAGGTGGTAACAAATGGCAGAAGTGTCTGCAACGTTGCCTTTGCCAGTTGTGGAAATGGTTCTGATTACACCAGGACTGTTCTAAAGCCAATTTTTCAAATTCATTTCAATACCTGCATTGGCTCGCATTTCTATAAGATCATTTTTTTTTTTAAATTAAATTACCGTCGTTATAGAATTAAGATCAAAAAGAAATGGATCCAGTATCCACCTCTTCTCTTTGCCAATATCTCCTGGGGAAAAATATCCATGAAAAGAATCAATCAATTGTTGCAAATGTATTACAATTTCAAGTAAAACTGTGATTTTTTTTCGTTTTTCAGAACAATTTCATCACGCAAGGAAGAGTTTGCAAAATTACCATTTTCAACTCGACGTATCCAAATGTTTAGTTTTTCAATAAAAGCAACTACTTTTTCACTAGATGTTATTAAGTTCTTCGCAAAAAGCACGAAAGATACGATGATTAAGCGCCCGTCCTCGAATATAATTTACTATGTTTACTGCTGTAGTTTTATAGTGGTTTTCATTTCTTAAAATGTAACAAATAAAAAAATATAACTTATATTTAATGGTTCTTTTTTTTTTTTTTTTTAAAAAAAAAGAATAATTCTGTATGGATTGAAAGATTATATATCCTAAATATAATTTAGTTTGTATAACTTTTTTGCTCTCGTGGAAAAAGCGAATGTGATTTAAATAATTAGTCAATATATGCTGGAATATTTTTCAGCTCGCACCCCTAGGAATGCTTTCTCGCACCCTCAGGGTGCACGCACCCCTAGTTAAGAAACAGAAACACTGATGTAAATAATGAAAAATTCATGTTCTGGTTGGAGCTTTTTCATCCGATAATGCCTCATGTTGAAGTAATTTATAATCAAATGTAACCTCGTGAAATTGGTGTATTCAAAGTACATGAATACACGCATGTCGGGTCTAGGTCTACAGTAGACCCGACATGCATGATTATTGTAAATTAATTGACTTGTTGAAATTTATAACAGAAAATAATATTGACTGTGTTCTTAGTGAAATTACTGTATTGGTAAAAATTCGCTTGACAACTCCTATGACTGCATCAGAGCCTGAAAGCTGATTTTCAGCATTAAAAAGAATAAAAACATTTCTGAGGAGCACTATGAATCGGGATGGGTTAAATGCACTTGCGATGATTTCAACGGAGAAAAAATTCTTCAACAGTCACACAAACATCAAGGAAAAAGTTATTCGACTTTACGCTCGAAACAGAACAACAAGAATGGATTTTAATTTTAAGTAATTTTGAATTATTCCAAACTTGAGGAATCTTAGAAACAAGAGTAAATCCACCAAACAGACCTTGGCCTTTCACATACGGACGCAGAAAAAAGCTGAAGCCCTAGCAAGGAATCGATAATAAACAACATTTTTTCATGTTTATTTTTTTAAAATGTTTACCATAATTTTGATATTATACCCAAACACGTATACACTGTACTTACAGTGTGTATGTATATTTCGAAAGTTGCAACACCCCCCAATGATTTCAAGCCAAGAACCGCCACTGTCTGTCTACCGGTAATAATTTGATAACTTTGTTTGTAATGCCATCAGGACCAGGAACTTTTTTATTCTTTAGGTTCTTTATAACAGTATTTATTTCCGCTGGTGAAGTAGGCGTGATCTGGCTGGTTCTGGTGTCAGAGATTTTTAATGTGTATCTGACATGGCGATGAATACTGTATATACGGTTGAAGTTTAAGCTTTCATATATTGGTCTGCATTGTTTTTCTAAATTCCTTGCTAGGGCTTCAGCTATTTCTGCTTCCGTATGTGCAAGGCCCAGGTCTGTTTGGTGAGGGGGAAGAGATTTACTCTTGTTTCTAAGATTCCTCAAGAGGTTCCAGATCGAAGCTAACTTGTTTTCCCATTGGTTTCTATGATTTTTGAGAGCATCTCTAACTGAGCAATTAAGTTTATTTAGGATTTTTTTTTAATCTTAAGGGGGGCACGTGTGTTATGATATATTTTCCTTGCTTTGTTTTTCTCTCTTATTAAATTCACGATGTTTTCTGAAAGACGATTGGGCTTGAGGGGAGCTGTAATTTTGGTGACTGCTGTTAGCGCTGCATTAATTTGGTTTGTATGTTTTACTGCTATTTCAATTTCTTCCTTAGATTTTATATGAGGAACAGGGTCAATATATATTCAGGAAATACTTTACATAATCCCCCCCACCATGTTTTCAAGCTATGAAAGCGTGGGGGGAATGGAGACAGTTGTTCTTGTTTTCATAGCTGAAGTAGGATGGGGGTATGGTGTGACGCACACTTTGATTGATAGCTTCCCCACTGAGTGTCAGTTACAGAAAAAGTTCCAGTAGAATATTCTTGATATGATGTTTGCTGATGACCATCATGTATTTCGCCTTGTTCATGCTTATATTTATTCCCATTCTTTGGCTTTCTATGTTTACTACGTCAATGAGTTTTTGGAGATCCATGATGCCACAGAAAAGGGCCTCTCTAATATCAAAACCATTCTGAAAGGAGACTGTACTGATATCTAATACTCTGTAGAATGGCAATATCCAGGATGTCAGCAGTGCCAATAGGTCTTTAATGAGTTGGTTCAGTGGGGCCTGAACCAACTCAGTAGTTACATCCTGTGTAGCTAAAAATAATGCGTCCACTTTTGTTGGTAGTTCTACTGTTCCCTGAAGGATGGAGTTTAGATCCCTAGCGATAATAATGGACTCTTTAACGTCAAGGATGGCATCCAAATCAGAAAATAGCAAAGTTTTTACTGTTGTTTTTTTTTCGAAAATACCACTTCAAAGTTGGATACATTTGAACACACTAACTTGTCTTGTCATGTGACACGCACACGTGAGACCTTGTATCAGATCATTTAGTTATTCCTAGAAGAACGTTACATCACTTGCGCATGGGCAATATGTAATCTCCACCTCTACTTTACGCAATAACAGGCACTGTAAGAGATTTCGACACTGACTGACGCGAAGGCCCTCTTTTATTAGCAACATATTATTATTATTTTCTAATAAGTTAACAACAGTTAACATATTCTTCTTCTTCTTCTATTATCTTCTCTTATCTCGTATAATTAAGCATTCTGGGTGGTTAATTGTCCTAATATTTGTCCTAATAATGTGCTGCCATCCATTGCAATAGATGGCAGCACATTATGTTCCGAACGGATCGCCCTTACTGAATGTGAAAATTTATAGTGCTACTAGATGTCAACAGATATATATATTTATCATCTGAGTCAATGGCACAGGGAGAAGAAGTTACCAACAGTACGGTTATCTGATCGTAACATTGGTAATGCACCGCATCACCCGAAATAATCGATGGAAACATGGGGCCACTCTACAAGAAGCGCAAACTCTAATCTAAATTCAAATGGTGTTTAGAAGGAATTGTTAGAGTCCACTTTTGCTGAAACGTATCAATTAGAAGGTCAGAGAGATCACAGCGGCTCAGATTAGAAGTAGGACATTAAATAAAGTACGGACAGTCGGGTTAATATTCCTATGAAAGCGCAGGCGGCACATGAAAATCATCAGCCAGCCAGTGAAACCAGCAGCGCAGCTGTAATGAAAATCTTGATGAGTCCAGGGGAAGTTTTATCTGTTACAGGGAGATACAAATCGTGCTACACTTTCTCCGGTTGGAAAGAAGAGTAAGTATGATGGATGTTAAGGGAATGCCTAATGCCCAAAGAAATGATTCTAAACATAACCGAGTTTCATTGAGAGCGCCAGAGGCCTAACTGTGTGAGGCCGTTTCTTCCGGGTTGTGTTTCTCCGAAATCTGAAGCCCAACGGATTATTTAGAATTACATAATGCTTCCTAAATTGTAGCAATTTACTGAACAGACCGGTGTTTTTTTTCAACCCCCACAATACTTCATATCATTCTATAATTGCTATTGCGACATAATTTGAAGGAAAAAAACTGCACCCAACTATGTTGGACGGGTAGTTCTGTTGAAGGAAGCATATTACAAAACATTGAACTCATCGCCCACTGGTGGAGAATGCCTAAACGAGTGTGCAGTATCAGCTAGATGAAAGGAAGACAGACATTGCATAAACAGCACAAGTCTAACGATCGAAGAGGTATCTCCTTGTTCCAGGAATTTCAAAGTGAAATCAGCTTTCCGATTCTATTTCTTATCTTTTAAGCGGCAGAAGGTCAAGTGCGGAGCCCTTTTAAATACAAAATTTCCTGATGTACATAGGCTGTCGAGGAATTACGTAATATAATAAATAACGTGTAGGAGAAAATTGAAGAATACACAAAAAACAGCGGACGTTGGCGAGTTTGACACTCCAGATCTAGAGATAGTATTGGTTTCAAAAATATTCGAAATCAGTTATTTGTTTCTGCATGAGTTGGTGTAAATAATTGCCATTAATAAATTATGAAAGCAGATATCATTAAAGAGAGAGGAAATTGCATTTGATTGAAGTAGCCTTTTCGCTTTTCCGGTTTATATTCGCCACGACACGCTATTACAGAAGTTTAGGCAAATATTTGATTATCTTATGAGGCATTCGGTGCCTCACACTGGCAGCAAATCCTGGTATACTGAAGAAGACATATTCTTATGAAAAATATTCAACACGTGGTTAATTAAGGTACCTAGTTAAGTGCCAAAACATCTCTTTTATTTGGATATTTACTATACTGAGAGAATTTTTCTCTTAAGAATAAATGTCCTCGTCTCGTGTTCTAAATTTCATTTCTCTCTCTCTCTCTCTCTCTCTCTCTCTCTTCTTCATTTTTTTATTTAAGAGATCAAGCAAAGGGGTAGAGAACATATACTTGTGTGTTTCCCAGTTCCAGCAGTCAAGGGTTCCTCAACGAATGTCATCGAGAGGTTTTAAGTATTGACATGCAATGCATTTTACTTTAAAATCCCTTCTCCAAAAAGTTACCTTTTCAATAAGGGAACGATAGTTTAGTTCGTTGGTCATGGTATCATACAGAATAGTGGGGTGAAGAAGTTCTGATGGATGTCAGCATGAACCAACTTCGACATGACAGAACTTCCGGTACTTCCTTTCCTGCTTCATCTACAACATAACTGATGCCAACCACTCGTTTATACAGTATTGTGTTCACAATACTGGATGAGCATCGAAGGCTAATCCAGCAGCCTTCGTATGTTTCCTATTATGTGAATCTCTGAAGAAAATCACAGTACGGAAATTGAGATCTATTTTGCTTTGTTTTCGCTCTGCAACCAATTGCTGTTTATTTACTTTTTTAAAATATGAAACTGTAATTCTTGTAGTTAAAATGAATCTAACAAATTATTTCATCAATAAATAATTTTATTGCAAGTATAAAATTCATAATTACAATGATTTCCAATAAAATGTTCTTAAAATTGACGATGAACCTGAAAAAGAGTGTGATATAAATTCCAGTAGAAAAAGTGAAACGTTGTAATGAATACACACGAAAAAACATTATTTTCTCGGAGTCTAAACAAAAGGCGTTTAGAAGAGTCCCCGAAGAATTATTTACACTGCACATTGTCTGAAAACTTGCTTTCTAAAACTCACAGATATTTATGATGTTGTTTAGTCACAGCCTCCCCCACCAGAGTCACATCCTCCTCCACCAGAGTCACACCCTCCTCCACCAGAGTCACACCCTCCTCCACCAGAGTCACACCCTCCTCCTCCACTGGTGTCATAGGAACCTCCACCATAATCGTCTCCTCCTCCAGAGTCATAGTGGAAATTGCCTTCACCATAATACACGCTGTGCATTCCGTACTCCACATCTTCACGTTTTCTACCTGTCTGACCACCTGTTGTCTTTTGATTCTTGCTACAGTAGCATAAGCAGAACACAATCATGAAAAATAGAAACAGACCTGACGAAACGACGATTGCTATTATCGATGAGTTCGAGAGCATTTTCATAAAGATACTTCGTACATTTATTGACAGCTACTTTATCAAGCAAAAATCTGCAAAATGAAATTATAAGAAAATTAATAAATAATAATGTATTTAAATTTAATATTTAATTAGAAGTAAGTAAAATTAGTTATCTCTAAAATTAATTAATTAATTAATAAGAAAAAACTATAGAAACCAAAAAACTCATTTAATATTAAAAATATAAATAATATGGTGTCATGATATGGTGTCATGAAATGAACAAAATGCGGTTGTTTGTAGTGAGATGCGGTGATTGATTCATTCAATCCAATACCCTTGGAGGGTAATGGATGGCAATGCTGTAGCCAATGAAGTTCTAACTGAGGCTCGGCTATTGCTGTTACCCTCCTGCCATGATCAGAGCTTTAATTGCTCAATAACACCTTATCCCTACACTGTCCTCTACAGATAACGGGGAATATGAAAAGCATTATTGCTTCGCCCCTTTAAGCCAGTCCTTATAAGGACTATAAGGATGAACAAAAAGCTTCTGGACAAAAGATTAACGTTCAACCCACACACCAAAGCCTTATGTACAAAAGCATCTAAAACTATTGCACAACTTTACCCTCTAATAAATAGAAAAAGTAGACTGAATACCAGAATCAAAGTGCTCCTCTACCTGTTGACGATCCGCCCAATGTTGACATATGCCTCTCCAGCCTGGAGCCACACATCCAACTCCAACATCCTCAGACTGCAGAGAGTGCAAAATAGGTGTTTACGCATGATATTGGACGCACCGTGGTTTGTAAGGAACGTGCAACTGCATAGAGATACAAACATCCCTTACATCTACTCCTTCCTATTAACTACAGCAGAAAAACTTTTCTCAAAGATCTCTACACACCCCAACGATCTAGTTAAACAAGCAGCAAACTATGAAGAGACTGACCTCTTCAAATACAAGAGGCCAAAAGCCATCCTAAATACTTGCAACAATGACTAATCTCCGTGCCCCCCAGGACGAGCTCTCAGCTCATAAATATTTCCTTCAATTCATCCTCCCTATCAGACAACGGGAAATAAAAGCATCTTGCTTCACCCTTCTGGCCAATGATGTTATGTTATGAACAAAAAGCGGGTTTCGGATGAGTCTTTGGTGAGGAAGGACTAGTCCTTTTTAGGACTTCCAGGGTGACAAAGCAGTAGTTAATGAAGTTTTAACTGAGGTTCGGCTACAGCCGTTACTCAGCCATGACTAGAGCTTTTAGTTCAATAACACTCCATCCACACAGATTTACTTCATTCAGATGGGATAAAGAGTTCAAGGACTCAGTCCATCGCCCAGTTCTTTTAAGAACTTATGAACAAAAAGCAAGTTAGTTTTAATGTTTTCACAAATGGTTTGTTGCACTTTCTGAACGTAAAACATACGATTAACTTCAGATTTTTCTTATTCTAAAAAAATGTCCGTTTTGAATATTTTCATCCGGAAATGTGACTGATGATTTCAAGATAAGTGTTTCCAATTCATAATGAAAAATCACAGTTTGTTGCATTTTTATTTGATGTGTTTAATGTTATGAGCATTTCAGAATGTAGATATAAAGATGAATCCTTGATGTGTTTTTCATAATTCTTCTGATAGGTGGCGAGACAGTGACAGCAGTAGCTGTTACTGCATTATTGTAACACGCGTACCTAAACAATAGCCTCCATCGGCGATTTTAGTGTTTAGAACACCAAGTGGTAATAGGCATAAAAAATTTCTTGTGACCTGAATCTGCCTTTTTTCTAGCAAACTGCGTCTCTCTCAATAAAAACATTTCTTAAATTAGACAAACGCATTGAAAGCTTGGAGCAAGGCCTCGATATTATCGACCAAATCAACTCCCTCGAAATAAAATTCATTGAAAAATAGAAGAGATCCACGAAAAATCACCCTCCACCAATTATCGACTAGCTTCGCAGCCTCATTCTGTCAACGGTGCACGAATCGACTGAGCTGCCCCCCCCCCCCAATATATATATATATATATATATATATATATATATATATATATATATATATATATATATATATATATATATATATATATATATATATATATTATATTATATTATATATTATATATATATTATATATATATTATATATATATTATATATTATATATATATATTATATTATATATATATATATATATATATATATATATATATATATATATATATATATATATATATATATATATATATATATATATATATATATATATATATATATATATATAATATTCACATATATATATATATATAATATTCATCCGCTGAATGCGAAATCCGTTGAATGCGGATTTCGCATTCAGCGGATGAATGCGCTAATAACCTGGTTTTCAGAAGATTCTTCTCTCAATACTACTTCCCTCGTTTATCAGTTTCCTATCCATCTCACTAGGTGAATATCACTATTCGTTTAGCACCATGTTATCCAGCCGTGGAAGGCCATTAGAAAACAATTTTGGGCCATTAATTGATTGGTAATACACAGCTTCCTTCTAGCAACCAAATAAACTCCACCTTCCGTGGTATTTCCGTTTCCATAAACGGTGCTCTGGCGAGCGGAGTACTGTGACCTTAAAAGCATACACCCCTCTCTGCAGGAAAGGCCAACTAGAACTCTAAGTGGTAGATGACATCCATCGTCAGATGAAATGCTGCTCTGCTTCAGGGAGGCGGTAAGTCTCTTCTACCTCCTCCTTAACTGCCGTTTCGTCTATTCTGGACGAAACACGGTAATAGCCATGTTTCGTATAGAATAGAGTCTCCAGTTTCTATATTCTTCTTCTTTTTCATCAAGTATGATATTATGGCCTTCTTAGTCAGTTGCCATCTTTAACTATCTCCCTGAGTCCTTACCTGTCTTTCTCTGAAGAAAGACCATGCCTTAGTCTCCATGACCTTTTGATAACATTCCGCTCGGCACACATTTCATCGATCGGTTTTCTCTTCTTGGGAGTACCTTCACATGCATTCTTTTCCGGTACTTCTCTTAATAAATTCCAAATGCGTCCGACATTAGAAGTTCACGTTTAATAGATTCTAATTCATCGCTGAATTTTATGTTGGGGTGTTGATGATTCAGGTGCTCATGAAGAAGCAGAATTGAAGGTTGACCATGGTTCCAGACTAAGAATATATATCATCGACGTACCTTTGAGACATCAAAGGTACGTCGATGGTACAAATGAGACATCAAGTTTTATGGGATAAATCAGAACTATTACACCGTTGCTATGATACGACAGAAATAAAAATATGGGAATCTTTGGAAATGGCACTAGATCCTAAACATTTAAATATTAACCAAAGTATTAACTGGTCGGAATACATCCTACCCCTCGTTAGTCAAAAACGTGCACGTGAATGCGTAAACCTAGTTTGTTTATTTACATCTGAAGAAATCCTGTGCAATTGGGATGAAACGTCGTATTGCTACAGGTATTTCTCAGACTGTAGTAATTCGATGAATAAAAAATGCAACAAGAAAAGAAGCAAAAAAGTTACCTTGAAAAACAAGTTTGCAATGTGTAGAAGTTGCCTCATGGAAACAACCTTTTAACGAATATCCCGCGGCTACTCCTTAGCGGACGTGTGCATACGGCCTATTTTGTGCTCGCATTAAGGGAATATCCAAATCCAGTGCTCAAAGTACTTTCTAGCTGCTCAATTTTTATCAATTCTCACTGGTACACCAATAAACGCTATTTCCTTATTCATAGAAGACTTTGAAATTAAGATGTTTCGAAAGTACTTTTGTTGTTACCTACTGCTTGAATGAAAATTTGAAATGAACAGATAGAAATATTCCTCGAGTGTACTTTAAGAGGATGACTCTATGTTGAAGGTTCGTCAGTGACATGGACTCACTTAGAAGACTAATTTTCAAAGAAGAAGAAATTAATTGTTGTACTCTCGCCATGCTTTGTCTCTGTTGCTTTGCCGAGGAAGCAGCAGCAATATTTTGTGTCACGAATTGACTGATATGCTTTAAAGCAATCCACAAAGACGGAAAAACTTGAATTTGCTTAAGTAAACTTTAAATGGCATTCCTGGTCCTAAACATTTCGTTTCGAGTTTTCATAAAATTAAATCTGGGACAAGACTGTTCCACGTTGATTGCTGAAGAGAAATTTACCTTCTGATTCAAAACCTAAAAACAGTTTCATTTGTTCGCTGTCATTCTCTCTCTCTCTCACACACACATACAGAGTCAAAAGGCTGTCCGCAAGGTTTCTGGAACATCCAGTACGACTCACTTTTAAGACTTCCTGTCACTTCTGAAACAAAAGTCATAGCCTTCACCGATGATAATGATTCGGGGACGCAACGGCTTAAGTACCGGCCAACGAAGAACTCTTTAAAATTGCAGAGTGGGCACGAGAGAAGAAAGTGACCTTCAATAGCACTAAGGCTAAAGTGCTCCACATCTGACGAAAAAAAAAATCAAAACAACCTGTTAGAGTCATCCTAAACGGAGATGTTCTCGAGGTAGCCAGTGAGCTAAAATACCTAGGAGTAACAATAGACGAAAAATTCACCTCCAATAAGCACATCTCATATGTTGCCGAAAAAAACTTACAAATAGTAAACCTCCTAGCTAAGTCGGCAAGGATTAAGTGGGGATTAGGCGATATACTATATCTTATGATATCTTATGATATCTTATCCACTGATATCTTATGCTGCACCTGCCTGGAAACATACACTAAAATCAAAGATAAACCGACAAAAACTAAACCGAGTTCAACGCCTTATAGACATACGCATAATCAAAGGATACAGGACAATATCTTTCGAGGCAGCTTGCGTTATTGCAGCTCTAACACCGATCTGCCTGAAAATATAAGAATTATCTCTTGTATATGAAGTCACTTCCGGAAGATATATCGAAAGTTACAACATCGATCCAAATTGCTACGAACGTCCGCTTCGCTGCAGTAAGTGACCTCACCCAGAAAAGAAAACAAATATTAAGGAGAAGGAAAGCTCTGAAAGTGACGAATTCCAAATATACACTGACGGAAGCAAAACCAAAAGGAACGTCGGTTGTTCTTTCACTGCATACAACAGACCGTCCATAATACAAGAACGCTGCTCTAGACTGCATCCTCTCTGTTCCAACAACCAAGCAGAACAACTTGCTATACTTCAGTCACTTACATATTTACAAAGATGGCGAAGAAACATTAACCACTCCAGGAAATATAAGTTGCTTCTTTCAGTTTAATTATTTCTTCATTCATTCTTTCTTCCTTCTTTTTAACGGTCTGGCAAAGCATGTCCGGAGCAGAAGCAGACCAATGCAGCAAATATCATTCTCATCTGAAATACTATTGTTTCGAACTACAAAATAAATAATAAATAAATAAACACGTGTATATCCACATTTTTGCTAATTTCTGGGTTTAAAATCCTGTCGCAGATATAACCTTCTTGGATTAATTTGATCAATAGTGGAGTAGATTAGAAATATACACTATGTAGCAAAATTACGCTGAGATCCTGTATTTTTCAATGCTGTGGACAGGTGACAAGTCACATAGTTAGGCATTTAGGAAAACAATACTAAATGACTAGATATTTCGCATGTCAAGAAACGAGATGGAGCTGAGAGTTAGCCAATTTCCAGCGAGCTGTTATCATAGCTCATCACCATTCATCACTGTCGAAGTTCCGCACTAGGAAGCAATAATTGTAGCACAGTTACAGTATACGAGATTAAGGCCAACGCCATTGAAAGATGGATGCGCGATGGAGAAAAGTAACAGCGAAGTAGACAGAACGAAACGAAAAGAGAAATGATGGGCTATGAGTTAACCATCAATGATATCTGTCAATTGTCATCCAGAGATTTATACTGGAGCTTTACATCCTACATTATGAGAGAAAGATAGAGAAATTGAGTTCTGCGAATAATTTGGCCAACAATTATGCATAATTATATTTTACACTTCATTTTGTACTGATTTATTTAAATATAACACAAGAAATCCTTATAGTTTTTATAGATTTAGTTCCACCGACGCAAACATATAGCACTTTAATATAATGTACAACGTAATATATATAATATGGACAGAAAACCACAAATGGAATATAAACTATCACTAGAGGGAGCTATATACGCAAGTCAAAGAATCTTAGTGTTGTGTTTGTATTCAGTCAACAAAGAAGAATGGAAAGCTAGATGTTTACGAAATTTCAGAAGTTACTAACTGTGTTTCACTCATAGTGTACACAAAAAATAACCTGTAAACAAGCTAAATGATCTCAAAGAAGAAGAAAGGTTAAATATTTCTAAGCGCTATTTACTCATGCGAAATAATGTAAGATAGCATAGTTATAAATAAATTAATCACGAAACTTAAACTTACCTATGTTTCCGTAAAATCGCACTAACACGTGTAAAAAAAGTAATTGAAATAACACCGAACAGAAGACATCATTTTTCGAAAATACCTCTTCAAAGCTCGACAAACTGACTGTCTTGTCTTGACAGATGAGACCTATAAATGACCACATTGAGAGCAACTGGTTATTCCAGGAATCGGTTACGTCATAGCAGCGTTGCAAGATGTAATCATGATTCCGGTTTTCGAAGTAATTGGCACAAGGAAGATGTTTTGCAATTTTTTTCATAGTAACTGATGGAAGAGCCCTCTGTTATCATTAATTAGCAACTTATCATGAAGGAGGACTTTTTATTTTTATTTTTATTACTTTTAATGTTCGTAATATGTCAATAACACTCAGAACAGTTAGTTAAATAATGAAATTCGGATTTTTATTGCTAAAAATTATATTTTTGAAATAATTAATATTTAAATTATGGTCTTTTTACGCATGGATGAATTTACTGTTTGAAATCGGGAAGACAATTCAAGATAGTATTGAATCGAATGCTCAGGCATTAATACGTCATGAAAAGACCCAACAGAAGGGGTCTATTTTTTAACATATGTTATATGAAATTGCACTTTCATTCAGTATCAAACTGTGAAGCAGTGTTTCAGAAAAAAAATAGAACGAAATATTAGTACGACATTGGAAATGTTATATTCAAGTGCTTTACAACGGTGAGAAGGTGTGAAAAAAAATTGATACATGAAAAAATTGTATCAAATACAAGAAAAAAAATATATAGAAAAATAGTAACATTTTGATGTCACTTAAAAATCACAGGAAGGGCACTTGGTCGTAAATGACGTCATTTGTCCAAGCTACGCATGTGCGACAGTCTACCAATCGAATAATCAGATTGAATGATATTATTTGTTTCCTTTTGAAGGATAATTAATTATGAGCGTTTTTATGGTAAATGGCAATAACTTTATAAATTTTTACTTTTTGCCATTCCAAGAAGGTGAAGTCGCAGAGTAATAAGAATAAAGAAAACAGTAAAAGTAACATTGATATTTTGAAATATATAATTTGTTACATTAATATTTGTTACTAGTCCCGTATGTTACTCCTATTCTTCTGTATTTTCTTAAAATTAAAAAGATTTTGATCACGAAGTTATTTTTTATTAAATAAAAATATTCTGTTTCGTCTAGTCTGAGCAACTCGACACGGACGAGTTGGAGAGTATATTTATCAAGCCGTGCTTATTATTATTATTATTATTATTTCTTTCTATTATAATTACGCCAATATACAAACACGGCAAAAGAAACGATACTTAGAACTGCAGACCAATAGCTACACTACCAGTCATCTCAAAAATTATAGAAAACATAACACACGCCAGACTACAGAACTATTTACAGAAGTACAACATCATCTCACAAAACTAATACGGCTTTCAGAAAACAAAAAGCACCATTACTTTATTAGAAGACATCGCTGACACAATAAACAAAGCTCTCGACAAAAACAAGTACGCCGTCCTTATACTGCTGGAACTAACCAAAGCATTTGATACACTTGAACATGACATACTACCCACTACTCAATAGGTATAAGAGGAACACTGCATACATGGTTCAAGAACTACCTCTCAAACAGAATACAAGTAACAAAAATAGGTACATGTCACAGTCGGAGTATACAAGTAAAACACAGTGTACCTCAAGGTGCCATATTATCACCCACTCTATTCAACATATACATTAACGATGTTCATAACATATCCATAAGAAGTCAAATATTTCAATACGCAGATGACACTGCACTACTAGCAATCCACACAGACATCAGCACATCCCTCTGCAAAGCACAACAAGACCTAAACAAAATTACAACATACTTCCACCAAAACGCAATTCTAATCAACGGCACCAAAACACAGATGCTGATAATACACAACCCAAGAATCATACGCCCCGCATCACTATCGATACATTGTCACACATACCGCTGCATTAACAACAAAAATACCTGCCAATGTTCCGAAATCGAACCTGTAACACACGCAAAATACCTCGGTCTGTATATAGATTCCCACCTTAAATGGACAAAGCATATAGAATACCTACACACCGAACTCCGGATCATCGCAGCAAAACTCTTCCAAGTTAAAGACATTATTCCACCCAACATAAAAAAACTCCTTTATCACGGTATCTGCGAATCCCTACTCAGATACGAATAACAGTCTATACAAATACATCAAACAGCCATCTAACAAAATTAGAAACACTTCACAGGAAAATCGTGTCAACAGTGATCTGGACACCTTTCACGCAACAACCAATATTCGACAAGCACATGGCGATACACAGAATCCTGAGCATTAAAAACCTGAAACACTACATGACATTAACAAGGAATTACTTCAACATCACCTATCGAAACGACAGAGACACATATCGTATAACACGACCTACAACAACTCTCAACATCCCCACAACCTTCAACAACTCATACGGTTCTTTTGTGAGATCACATCAGATACCCACGCAACTCAACAACCTACCAAGAAAGTTAAAACACGTAGATAACTACAGAACATTAAAAAACGAACTCTGGAAAATATACCAACAAAGTTAATATACCCTTAACACTAATATACACATCACAAATCACTAGCATCCAATGCCTACATCCCATACATAAACAGTAGCAACAACACAAATAATGAAGGCTAATCCCACTCTCTTCATAAAAGCTAACCCAAGCTTCGAAGTAGGTGGGATTAACCTGCCTCACTCATCTACAAGTAATCCTTATGAACAAATGTAGAAATTTGTATGTATAATTACTCTTTCTCAATCTTAAAAAAAATAAAAAAATAAAAAAATATACAAAAAATTCTGTATAATCTTCATTGTTAATATTAGAAGAACATGTGTTGTAAATAGATAATATAAAGGCAAAAAAATATTATTAAAAATTTTTAATTGAAATCCAATATAGGAATTGCAGCACTTTGTGCTGAACTCTGTAAAATTATAAGGTGCAATGTCACACAAGATGTTTACTGTACGTGTAAATATTTTATCAATCAATAAAAAAAAAGAAAATTAAAAAAAATTATTATTATTTTTTATTATAATTACGGCTATTTTGCCTGCTTCAGTTTAGGAGTGCCCCTGTTTAAATGTAATTGGGTATTTACTCACGGATTCTTAGGGCATTGTAGATGTAAATCTACTGAAAGGTATATGTAGCATAAGGAAGAGAAATTTACACATACCTTTTTCTGGGTGTTGCGGCTTTTCTTCTTTCTGCGATGTCCAAAAAACTACTTTGTGTGTGGAGGGGGGGGTAGGCAATTTGGGAGAATTAAATTAGAAAAACACGGTTTTTTTCAGTAATATATATATATATATTTTTTTTTTTATGAAAAAAATTGAATGACTAGAACCGAGATTTAATTAAAAAGGTTTTAATATAAACACACTACTAGTTTCGGCCTGTAACAGCCTTCTTCAGGTGACATTATAAAAGAAAAAACACTAAACATTGAGGGTTAAAAGACTATGAACAACATAGACAGTCTTTATACATAATTAGCATTAAAACGTTGTAGTTGTATTTGAAGATGTTCTTTCATTTGTTGCATTGTTGGGAGAGTGCGTGCTTGCTGCATCACGTGAACGCCAATACATGATTACAGCTGAATGACTATCTGGGAGGTTGTAGCTTAAGTTGTTATTTAGATGAACAGGATTGAAGATGATTTCTCTCGATTCCACAATTTTTCTCTCTATTTCGTCACTGCAACGGAAGATGTTTGTAGATTTTTCCCAGCAGACTTTGTGACTTTGGCTATCATCATTAGGATTAGCCGAGAAGAGGATATGACTTGATAATGCACTTGCTCGCTGTCTCTTGTAAGTAATGTCTCTCATGTGTTCTTCCATACGCATTTCTACAGATTTGTCTGTCTGACCGAAATAAGGAATATCGCAGTCACATAATATTTTATATACGCCAGGGTATTTGAGTTGATGATGGCAAGGTTTTGGGTGGCTAATTTTGGAAAGTTATCCAAAAAAATGTTAGCCTTGCTTACACATTGCATCAGCTCCGGTTACTTCAAATTTCAAGATAATATATACAAACAAAATCATGGATTGGCTATGGGTAATCCTTTATCCCCTGTTCTTGCAAATATTTACTTAGAAGATTTTGAAACCAAGGCTATCTCTTCCTTTATTTTAACACCTAAAGTTTGGAAACGTTATGTGGATGATGTCTTCATTGTTTGGAGCCATGGACATGAATCCCTTATGGTTTTCCTCGAACATCTCAATAGCCGACATCAAAGTATTAAGTTTACTGCTGAGCTTGAAACGGATAATTCCTTGCCTTTTCTTGATGTCAAACTGACTCGCTCTTCTGCTGGTAAACTAAAAATATCGATATATAGAAAACCCACACATACCAACAGATATCTGCACAGTCAATCCCATCATTTCCCTCCTCATAAGCTTGGAATAATTTCCACCTTGGGACATAGAGCCCGTTCTCTTCTTGATGATCCAAATGAACTGCTTACAGAAATAAACCATCTGAAAACTTCTTCCGAAGTTAATGGATATTCCAAGAAAATCATTGACAAATTCCTTCTTAATCCTCCTAGACATCACTCAGAAGAAACAAACAGATTCAAAAGCAATATATCTATTCCTTACATAAGTACTGTTTCACATAAATTAGCAAAAGTTCTAAAAAAATACAATATCAGAACCTTGTTCACTCCACTTCCAAAGATCAGTTCCTTAATTAGCCACCCAAAACCTTGCCATCATCAACTCAAATACCCTGGCGTATATAAAATATTGTGTGACTGTGATATTCCTTACTTTGGGCAGACAGACAAATCTGTCGAATTGCGAATGGAAGAACACGTGAGGGACATTACTTACAAGAGACAGCGAGCCAGTGCATTATCAAGTCATATCCTTTTCTCAGCTAATCCCAATGATGATAACCAAAGTCACAAAGTCTGCTGGGAAAAATCTACAAACATCTTCCGTTGCAGTGACGAAATAGAGAGAAAAATTGTGGAATCGAGAGAAATCATCTTCAATCCTGTTCATCTAAATAACAACTTAAGCTACAACCTCCCAGATTGTCATTCAGCTGTAATCATGTATTGGCGTTCACGTGATGCAGCAAGCACGCACTCTCCCAACAATGCAACAAATGAAAGAACATCTTCAAATACAACTACAACGTTTTAATGCTAATTATGTATAAAGACTGTCTATGTTGTTCATAGTCTTTTAACCCTCAATGTTTAGTGTTTTTTCTTTTATAATGTCACCTGAAGAAGGCTGTTACAGGCCGAAACTAGTAGTGTGTTTATATTAAAACCTTTTTAATTAAATCTCGGTTCTAGTCATTCAATTTTTTTCATAAAACTATGTATGTTAACCGAGTCAATGATCATTCTGTCATATATATATATATATAAACATATATATTATATTATTATATTATATAGGGTGGGGAAAAGGTGAAAGGTTGATTTTTTATATAGGGAGGGGGAAGGGCAAAAGGGGTTGACGGGGTGCGGTCCGTTTCGGCTATTTTTGGTCGTCATCTGAACACATTGGGAAAGTGGATGCTATGTCAGGTCGGGTAGGTGCTTCTGCTTTTGAAGTGTTTGTGTTGTCGCCTATTGGTCGGGGTTGTGACCTCAATTTTGTGTTGTGAAGCTTCCAAACCTCGGAGATTATGTAGGGCCTGTGTACGTTGATAGAGTTCGCGTCACATTTTATGGCTATTGTTTCCGATATTCTAAGCATTGTTTCATTGTCTTGTCTGTCTACTATGATGGCCTTGTCCATCTACGGGGTATGTTTTTGTTCAAGGGCGCGAACAGCTATTTCCGTTTTTCCTGTGCTTTGTATTCGATTTTTCTTTTTGATGTTACGTTTTTTAGTGTTTAAATGTTCTGGAATAGGGATGTTACAGTCACGGAAGTGTTCTTGTAGTCTTGCCCATAAAGACCTGATGGTGGAACCTGTGTAGGTGATACCACAGTCTTTTTGGCAGAGAAATTTATAGATTACATTTTGATGTTCAAATATTTCTTTCTGTGTGTGTGAGGTTTGGTGGATTTTAGGAGATTTGCCAGTTTTTGGTTTATGGTGAATACCAGTTTGTAGTCAGTATGTTTGAAGATGTATTTATAGGCTTTGTATGTGTTTTGGGTGTATGGTAGTTTGATAATTTTTTGTGTTGTGAAGTTCGTTTTGGTACTTGGGTTGTTTTGGCGGTTTTTTGCCGTCTTGTTTGCGTAGTTAATCAGTTGTGTGGGATAGTTGCGATTTATGAAGATCTGTGTTAGTTTTTTTTTTTTTTTATTTCTGCGTTTAGATTATTCTGATTGGTTGAAAATTTGTAAGCATTTATGAATTGTGATAAGATGACAGATTTTTTAACAGAATATGGATGGCATGAGTGAAAATGGAGGTAGTTTCCGATATGCGAGGGTTTGTGGTATACTTTCGTGGCTATTTTGTTGTGTGTTCTGGTTAATGTCAAGTTTAAGAAATTGATGGATTTGTTCTGTTCCGTTTCTGTGGTGAATTTTAGTCTGTTGTTGTAACCGTTTAGGGATGTTTTTAAGGTGGTGATGTGTGTGGGATTACCAATGCACAGAATATCGTCCACGTATCTGCCATAAAATGTGATGCCGGGGAGGAAGGGAAGGGTGGAGTAGGAGTGATTCTATATGTGCTAGGAATAATTCCGCTAGTTGTCCACTGATGTTTTGGCCCATGGGGAGTCCGAAGATTTGAATGTACATGTTGTTGTTGAACTTGAAGAAGTTTGCCGAGATTATTAGTTTTATTAAGTTAATAATGTCAATGGGCGTTAGTTTAGTACGAGAGTGTAGGGTGTGGTCTTCTGTGAGTAGTGTGTGTACGATGTCTAAAGTTCTGGGGACGTCCACGTTAATGTATAAAGAGGCCGCATCCAATGAAGTGAGGATGTCTTCTTGGGATAGAGTTAGGTTTTTTATTTTTTTGAAAAGGTCGTCCGTGTTTTTTATCATGAAGTTAGACGTTGTAATTAAAGGTTTGAGAAGTTTCGCTACGAATTTTGATAAAGGGGCTGTGGTGGTATTTTTGTAGGAGACTATTGGTCTCGTCGGGTACCCGTCTTTGTGGGTTTTTATTTGTCCGAACATACAAGGGGTGCGGGGGGGTTGTGTTTTTCATTGTGGTTTTGTCTATTTTGTCTTCGTTTCTTAGGGTGTGTAGGGTACTGTTGATTTGTTTTATGAAGTCGGGGGTGGGGTCAATTTGTATTTTTCGGTACGTGTGTTGGTCGGTTAAGATGGCTGTTATTTTGTTGTGGTAATCGGTTTGGTTTGTGATGACTACTGTATTCCCCTTTGTCAGCTTTATTGATCATAATGTTCGGGTTCCTCTTTAGGGATAAAAGGGCTTTTTGTAAGTTGGGGGTGATGTTTGGTTTAATTATTATTTTACTGTTTATGATGTTGTTAATTTTGTGGAATATTGTTTCTTTGTTAGGGTCATATTCTAATTTCACTTCCATTTTGGTAATGATGTTTCTGTTTTGTATGTACTTAGGGGATACACCAAAGTTTAATCCTTTGCTCAGGATGGTGATTTCGTCGGGCGTGAGGTTATGGTGCGATAGATTGATGATGGAATTGTTTTTTGTTGGTTCCAAGGTGGTAATATCCGAAGGGTTGGAAGCAACGCAATTGTTGTATTGGATGTTTGTTAGTGCGTACCATTTCTTTGCATGTCGATCTTCTAACAATAGCGTGTAGTCGTTGATGTGAGATTGGGTATTATCCCAAAAGACTGCCCATTCGTTTGTGGTTAGTAGCTTTTTCAATCTGTTTTTTGTTTTGTGAATGTATGAATATGCTTGTTGTTTCTTTTTAAATCTGTATCTTATGGCTTGTTTTATGAGGGCACGGGATGCTCGTTAGCAATTTTTTTTTTGTTTCCGCGAATAGTGCTGTTGCCGCATACTGTTGCGAATTTTGGTGTGATGTTGTGATCGAGGCATTTATTGAGGAAAGTTATGTGTATTTTGTGAGCGGTGTATGTTAGGATGTATGATTTTTGGTACGTACTTTTTGCAAAGTTTATGCACTCATTGAATATGTGACGTGCGACATGACATATGCTTGTGTTGGTATGTGCGTTAGGTGAAAGCTATTTTTAAGGGTGTTTTGTGAACGAGGGGGGGGTTTGGGGGTTGGTGGGGAGGTTATGAGTAAATTTACCAAAAAGTATATGTAGCATAAGGAAGAGAAATTTACACATACCTTTTTCTGGGTGTTGCGGCTTTTCTTCTTTCTGCGATGTCCAAAAACTACTGAGTGTGTGGAGGGGGGGGGGTTGGCAATTTGGGAGAATTAAATGAGAAAAATCCGGTTTTTCAGTAATATATATATAAACATATATATTATATTATTATATTATATAGGGTGGGGAAAAGGTGAAAGGGTTGATTTTTTATATATATAGGGAGGGGGGGGGAAGAAGAAAAGCCGCAACACCCAGAAAAAGGCATGTGTAAATTTCTCTTCCTTATGGTATATATACGTTTTGGTAAATTTACATCTACAATGCCCTAAGAATCCGTGAGTAAATAGCCAATGACATTTAAACAGGGGCACTCCTAAACTGAAGCAGGCAAAATAGCCGTAATTATAATAGTTTATTAAGAGGAGTAACATGGGAGTTTTCCCAGAAATAATATACATTTTTATTATCATTATTATTTTATTCACGTAATGGATACACAGTCAAAACAAGATATAATTTAAACACAATTTGAGTGGTGATTCAGAACAATTCAGATTCTACCCAAGAATCTAAGATTAGTCCGTCAGGTAGAGTCGTAAAATATGGACTGCTCCAAGTAATGCTGTGTTTTGTAGGTGATATGGGGTCACTTCGTTGATTTTTAATTGCTGTAAATAGTTGGACAGCTTCTTTGAAGTTGCGCCAAGTACACTGATAACTGTTGCAATAACTTTAATGTGTTTAAGCCACAGCCTGCCAACTCTTCGATTGCCAGATCTCGATATTTAGTAATTTTTTCCAGTTCTTTGTGGTTAATGTTTTGATCGCTGGGTACTGCGATATCGATCAGTTTGTATTCTAAAGTCCCAGAGAATTTTTGCTGTTTCGTTTTCCAATACTGTCTCTATTTTATGCTGCCGTCAGTTATCAGAAGTAGGAAAGCCATATTTTTCGCATACATGCCAATGAACTATTTTGGCCACTTGATCATGGCGGTATTTATAGTCAGTTTGAGCTATTTTGCTGCAGGCACTGATTAGATGTTCTACAGGCTCATCTTTCTGATCGCATAATCTGCATTTGCTGTTATTATTATTGATGCTGAAAAGTTTTGCTTTGATTGCATTAGTTTGTAAGGCCTGTTCTTGAGCTGGTAGAATAAATCCTTCCGTTTCTTTTCTTTTATAATATATTCATATTGTAGGCTGTTGCCAAGTCTTGTTCACCTTATTTTTGTCCTCAGTATCTCGAAGAAATTGGCCATGCAAGGGTTTATTTTTCCAGCGCACATATCGGATATTTTGTTGTTCCTTTTTGTAATCGGATTTGTTTCCTGTTGCTTTTAGAAGGCCCTCTTGTGTAATTGCTTGAAGCATTGGCTCAGAGCTATTGTTGATGTAACTTTTAAAACTAATTTCTTCTTCTTCCACAGTCTGTCTCACTTGTAGCAGACCCATCCACCTATTCTACTTGTTAGGTACAACCGGTCAACATCACTCGTGGATATAATACATGATGCATGGTCATTGATTTTCTAGTTTTGGGGTCCAATTTGTCTAGTTCATCTTTTGTCCAACCAATTATGCTTGCCGTGTACAGGATTACTGATATAGCCCAAGAATACGTTGCTCTAATTTAGTTTTGTTTTCAGAATATTTCTAACTCTTTTGGTGTATTCTGCTGCTTTAGAGTGGAGAATGTCACTGGCTTCTAATATTCCTAGATATTTATAGCGTTCTCAGCTGAAATTGCTTTCATATATTTCTCTTGATCAAAATTAAAATTGCTAGTGTCATTAATTTTTCCTCGTTTAATAGATAAAATTGCGCATTTATCTAAACCAAATTCCATTTTGATGTCCTGACTGAAAATACGAACTGTGTTCAATAAAGAATCCATTGGCTGGCCAATTTTCCATATAACTTCAAGTCATCCATATACAATGGATGGGAAATATTAATATTACATTTAGGAATTTCATATCCAAGTTTTGTTTTCTTCGGAATCATAGACAAAGGTATCAAAGAAATGTTGAAGAGCGATGGTGACAAGGAATCACCTTGGAAAATTCCAAGTTTAATGCTAATATCCCCGAATCTATTAACTGGGGGGGGGGGGGTTAAAGTTGTTTTCCATGATTTCATGAAGTAGCCAGAATCGACCGTATGCTTTTGCTAATTCCAAATATTTGTAGTGAGTTAGGATCCAGGAGTGTGGGAGGGAATCGAATGCTTTCTTGTAGTCTATGCATGCCAAGTTTAAGTTAATTTTTCGTGTTTTTGAATTTCTGAGAATCCTTTTAATAATAAGGATCTGGTCTCTAGATTTTTGAAAATTGACTTTTTGTTCAATCGGTTAAATCTGATTATCTGATAAGTAGTGGTATATGGAATTTGCTATGATTGTAGTGAACAGTTGGTAAACATATTGGTAAGCATGTTATCAGACGATAGTTACTTGGGTCTGCACCCTTATCTTTCATGAAGGAAAAAGTCCGCCCAGATATTATCCAGTCTTCCACTGAGCCTGACTGCAACAAATAATTAAATTGTTCTGCCATTCGATCATGTAGACTGGTTAGATACTTTAATAAAATTCCATGTAGTTCATCTTTGCAGGTGCACTCCAGGTTTTTAATTTTCTAGCTTCTGCACTGACCATTTCTTTAGTGCTAATGCCATTTTGCATTTGTTTTTTTTTTGTTTCATTTCTGATTCTATTTCCTTAATCCATGAAGCATCTTTATTGTATTCAATAGGATTATCGCAGATTGACTTCCAAAATTTGTGTGTTTCTTCTTTTCCTGGTGAATGATGGTTTGCATTTGTATTTCTCTGGAGAGACTGAAAGAACTGACTTTGGTTCTGTCGAAATTGCATATTTTGTACATATTGGTTTATTCTTGCTTCATATCTTTTAATTTTCTGTGCAGTCGCTGTAATTATTTGTTTTAGCTCTTCGGTAACTTCAGCAATTGTTTTGTTGGCCAAATTATACGTGTTAATCAGTTTGTTTTTGATGTTATTATTTTTCAACCGTCCTTCTTTAAAACTCAGTTGCTCAGATCAGCTCGAAGTTTGTTTACTTTTTGTTCCAACCTGATTTTCCATGGTGCAGATTTTTTCATCCTCGGCTTTTGCTCTTGCGGTTTGCAACCAAGATTCACTGTGATGATGTAGGCTGTACTGTATAGCAGCTGATTTGTTTCCTTTATACTGTTGATTGCGAAGGCTTTAATCACATCATTTGGATCTTAGAGCAAATGCTGTGATTTAGCTTAGATTTATGTAAAGCTTTTAATGGTGGTAGTCTTATACGATCATTTATGAAGTTCATATGTTCCAATATCCCTGACTTCATTTTACACTGCCCTTCTGTCAAAACATTCTGAGGAATGTCGTCAGCTTGATGTTTACTGAGTTGAATTCCAAAGTTTGATGTAGCTACATCCTGATGATTTTCTGTTACTGGATTGTTGGTTTATTACGTATCTCTTGCAGCTCAAGTTCAGTAAATATTTTTTTACGGAAAATGAAATTCTTTTGGTCCATAAGTCTTTGTTCTGTTATTGCAGATTCTGGGAATTTTTGTTTCCAAATTAAATGCATACGCTTTCTAAAACACCGTTTTTCTGGTATTGATCTGTAAAAACATTTCATAACTTCTCTGTTTTCTTCTACAGTCCATTTTTTACGTTTGGTTTCTTTTAGTCGCTTTTCAGCTTCCTGCCCTGATTGCCCAGCAACGAGAGCTGGGTCAACTTGTCGCCTGATGCCCAGGATCCCCAACATCTAACGCAGTCCTTGATGACCCGGGCATCAACTGCTCCGGTATGGATCTTTTCTTATTTTTTTACCATTAAGATGGGAGATGGAACACTTAGAACCTCAGTTAAACCTCTCTGACAAGTTTCAGGAACATATTACTATACACAGGTACTGTATGGGAATCGATGTTACCTTATCAGGAGTATATGTTGTAAGTTCTGGATTTATATAATTAAAATTTCTGGTATAATTAATATTATATATAAAAAGATTGAGACTAAGGTAGTAATTAAAATGTTTATTTATTTATTCGTGTGGGATTATCCCCCCCCCCTTCCTCACTGGTTGAGCCCTCTTAATGAAACCAGCTATCTCACCTTTAGTCGTAAGAGACAGATAAAGTACTTCACGTTATGGACTTTCGTCTATATCGACTGAGCTACGGAGGCTTAGTAATTGAAGTGATAATACAGTATCATTTGCTAATAGGTAATTTACATGCCATAAGTTATGTACAATTGAAAGTTAAGTAGAAAAAAGAAAAGAAACTAAAATAAAAAAAAATCGATTGAAACAGTTCAGGTCATAATGTGTAACCAAAGGCCATATAAAGAAATATGATTCGGGACCAAATGTTTTGAATTAAGTCATGTAACAATCTAGACATTTTTTCGCATATAAATATATGTGATGCATGTAGAATGCAGCATATCTCATGCAACATAACATGCAATATCAGATGCAAGATAAATTGAATATCAGCTTTGTGTGTCCCCAAGGTACGAAAGGGGTAGGCTTGTGGCTAAATATTTAAATAGAATGCTATTTAAATAGCATTCTATTTAAATATTTGTTTCTTTGCCTTAGGAACTAGTTTCTCATATAATTCAAATTATAATCCACATTATATATGGGAAAGTTGACTTTTTTTTTCACTTCAAATACAGCTATATACTGTACCGTATACATATAGTTAGCACTAAGATTTGTTAATACTCAGTCTTTGCAATAGATGGCAGCACATTTGGAACGTCGAATTGCAGGATACGTACAGTACCAGTACAGTTGCAGGATATAGATGTACCAGTACAGCTCGTATAATTATTAAAAATTACAAATACTCATAAAAATTATTATAATAGTGAGAACAATAGGAGCTTAGTGGTTAAATGAGTATAAGCAAGTAAACATACAGGACAACTGTAGGTTGGATTGACAATTTGATATGAAAAACCGACAAAATGTTATGATAATCCTGTAGCCTAACAGATAACTCGGTGAGATGGAATGCAATGACCTGATGGTGGAACTACGAAGGATTGGGAACAACTAAGGATTCTTAAACGGAAGGATATTGGGAATAACCAGACATTCTTAAGAAGGATTCCGAAACGTGAAAATGGATGGATTAATCTCGGGATATTCACTGCATGATACGAAAATATCGATGTATGTTTTTTATCCTTTTCATTACTTTGTGATTTTAATTAATCTTAAAATAAGCAGCTAATGAATTCTTAATTATGTATCAAGACTTTAGAAGCACTCTAGATTGTATTAAGTAACAATGTGGTAGGAAATATTTTTAAAGACCTTTAAATTTTCTTGTAAGTGTTACAAACCTCAAGGGAATTGATTGCAGTGAAATTTATTATTGGAAAACGAGGTGAAAATTTGAAAGTAACTGTCAATTACAGATAATCTATAATTCATTTTTTATGATTTATAGTAAGTATTCTTTCTTCCTCAATCGAAACAGGTTTGTCTGCCGGTGGCTTTTTTTCACAGCGAGTTGAAAAGTTAATAATTACAAATAAAAATATCAATAATTATTTATAATTTAAATCCGTATAATTAGGTGACAAAATATAGTACTAAAAACAATTTCTAACGTTTTATTTTTCCATCGCAGATATATCTTCTGATTTAGTTTTTATTTTAACCTAATGTCATATGATATCGAACATCGCCACTTTCCCGCCTACAGGCCAGGGGAGATGAGTTGGAATCCCATCGTAGATGTAGACGAATCCCAGTGGATGTCTTTTGGTGGCTTATCATTTATGTTGCTCTCTGTATGGCCAAAACTTTTCTTATTGGAGGTCTAAGAATGTTCCACATTTGGTGATCTCTAGAGAAGGACCTTCTGGTTATCTTTCCATAGCCCAGCACAAATACGTATGTTCCAAAGGTTTAGGATCTTGTCATAAACAGTTACATTTTTCATATTAATTTTAATTACATATGTTTTGTTATTTTTCAGTAAATACTAATGTTTTTAATTATATTAATGCACGAGTAAAAATTAGGAAGTTAACGTTGATAAATATCAATTTTTAGTGACGTAATTGTAATTTAATTCCGAATGGTGGGATGGAAGGAAAATGGAAACGAAAACTCGTATTTGGAAAGCCGGTGCATCGGACCCAGTGGTGGAAGGGTTATTTATTAGCAGTACGACATTCTTACCGAATTCTACTACTTTTGTCATCTAAAAACAGATAGCAATGAATATAAGGAACATATAAACATTGGTAGTCGACACTTGAAGAGTGAAAAAAAGATGCCTGAAATCTGCAAATCTCGTTTTAGTTATTCTATGCTAATGGTAGGGAGGCAATATCAGTGGTATCGTACCAAAAGAAGGTACCGCTGAAAGAAGGCGGCTGTTTGGTCATGGTTTAATTGGCACATGTTAGGTTTAAATACTTATTTCACTGATACCGGTGAAACGAGGTTTGGATATTGTTAAAAATATCTAGACATGGATAAACCTGTTGAGCATTCCTTCTAACAGGATCCATGAACATGGAAATTACTTTAATATACTTTGGGTGGTCTGTTTATTTCTTTATGCACATTAACTCGATTTCAGTATATCTAGGATGAAATGGACGGATTTTTTCACGACAGCGATTTGCCATAGTCCATCTGAGGTAACAGAATATCTGCAAGAGCCGGTATCCCTATAGTTCCATTGTAGCACTTCGTGCAGCTTTGCAACAAATCAGTTGAAGATTCATTCATGGCTACTTACTGTCAGGGAGGAGTAGCTAATAAACAAGCTGCTCAGTGTATATTGTGTATACTGGTCTCTTCAATATCAAAGTAATGACAGCTACCCTTTCTATTTTAGGGTACTGCTGTTTTCCTAAATAACATTAACCTTGTAAAGATCATCGAAAAATGTTATTTTTTTTATATATTTGGAGTGGGGGATTCCCTATAAGAGCATCTTGAAAACACGACTTGACACTGATCTTATCTATTTCCGACTAAAAAAAATAACTGAAGAAAAAACAGTGAGTTGAATAAATGAAATAATAAAAAAACAAGAAATAAGATAAATACTGATGAAAAAAATCGAAAACTTTAAATAAGATACATTCCAAACTTATTTATTTCCACCAGCAGCATATTCACTGGCATACCAATACTATTCAGCACACACACGCACAAAGAAAATAATCAGTGGGAGTTAATCACAAGATAATACCATACGCAAGTAATTTAAAAGGACTGGCTAGATGGGCGAAGCAAGAAGGCTTTTCATATTCCCCGTTATCTGAAGAGGACAGTGTAAGGATAGGGTGTTATATAAATATAAATAAAGCTTCCTTAAATATAAAGATATAAATAAAGCTTCCTTAAATATAAAGAGCCAACAGGCTTCGTTTCGGCGATATAAATACTATTTAAATCAAGTAGTCCTAGTACGTAGTACAATACTGAGTAACTCGTTGCAAAAGTGGGTAAAGTTCCGATCGCTATTCTTGGTATTTTCCATAATGTAAAAACACATTTCCTAGGAAATGTATGCTGTTATTACATTATGGTGGGAGGTCACTACCCAGACCGGTTTCGGCCTTTTTTTGAGGTGTATTTAAGTAAAGACCTCTCTAAAAATTAGGACGATCCCTAGACCACTCAATAGTGGCCGAAAGACCGTCCAACTCAGCGTTGTTCCACTCAGTGACAGACTCACTCCGTCACCGAGAACTTGTCAGCGTTGGCTCTACCCAGTGATAGGCTCACCCCAACACCAGCCAGAACCATTATCTCAGCGGTGGCCCTACTCAGAGCCAGGCGAAAACCTATCCCAAGCAGAGCCTCTCGATATATCTATATTAGCAGGTAGACCTAGTTAATGATAGTTAATAATACCAAAGGATATAGCGAAAAGAACTTATATACTCTGCTATACGAGTTGTCCAAAAGGTGCACCCATTAAGTTACTTAAATATAAATAAAGAGCCAATAAGCTTCATTTCGGCGATACAAACACTATTTAAATTAAGGGGATATTAGAGCCTCAGTTAGAACTCATTGGCTACAGCATTGCCATCCATTACCTTCCGTGGATACCCATTTTAGTTGCCTCGTACGACATGCATGAGCTACATTGTTGTTGCTATTCTTATCCCGACAACCACACGGGGAGTAAGTAATTTATTCAGAGACATGGCTAATTTCATCTTAATTGATAGATGATTTTTATCAGGTGTCTAAGAGAAGGAATGAATAGACAGACAATCATTATATATATATATAATGATAAATAAGTAAGCATAAATAAATAAATAAATATATATATATATATATATATATAAAATTATAAGCCTTTTCATGTAACGTTTTTGTGTCAAGTTATTTGAAACGTTTTGAAATTCAGGGGCTACTCTGCGTGTCGAGTCTTCAAAATTCGAGTCATCACAATTCAAGGAGAACCAGCCTACCAGTCCGGAACTCGGGGGGGGGGGCGCCGTAGCCCCCTCTTTGAAGACAACCCCCAGTGTACCAGTCCGAAACACGGGGGGGGGCATCGTAGGCGCCAGGGGGAGACCGCTAGTATATATATATATATAAATAAGAGAGCTCATAATCCTAACACTCTATATTACTGATTGAAATACTGTGGGTCCTATCTCACACCGAAAGGTCCTAAAAATAAAGAACATTAGTAATACGGGTAACAGAAGGCTATTGATTTTCCCCTCCGTTTTTTAAACATATTTTTATTTGGATTATTTAGACAAACTGGAATCCCTGCTCTATAGAACAAGCATGGAAATCTTTCAAGTAATTTCTTATTACTAGTTATTAGTAATTTTTTATTACTTTATATTTCTTGGTATTTTTATTTATTTTTAAATCACAATATGTAACAAATATCTTCTTCTTTGAGTGTCATCTCCTATCGGAGGTCGGCGACCACCTTGGCAAATTTTGAGCTATTCTCAGCTATTCTGAGCAGTCTCTCAGAGTTCATACCAGTCCACTGTCTGATATCTGCCAGCCAAGATTTTCTTCGTTTTCCTTGTCCTCTTCTTCCATTTATCTTCCCTTTTATAATCAATTGAAGTATCTTATATTTTTCATTAGGAAATAGGAGAACAATATATGCAGTTTTCCTTCTTTTTATGGTATCTAAAAGTTCACGTGATTTCCCCATTTGTTCCAGTACTTCCTGATTGGACGTTTTTGCTGTCCATGGGATTTTTAACATTCGTCTGTATAACCACATCTCAAAGGCTTCAAGTCTTTTTATTGATGTTGTCTTCAAGGTCCAAGTTTCTGCACCGTACAGCAGTACAGACCATACATAGCATTTAACCATGCGTACTCTAAGCTCTAAATTTAAACTGCGGTTACACAGTGTTGATTTCATCAAGAGAAACTTTTTCTTGCCATTTCAATTCTAACTTTTATTTCCATTTCTGGATTGCAATCTTCATTTAACCAGCATCCGAGATATTTAAACTTTGCCACTCTTTCTATTTGTTTCCTATTTAAAGAAAGTGCTAAATTAAGAATTGGTTTCTTACTTATGACCATGAATTTAGTTTTGGTGATATTTATTTTTAATCCCATTTTTTCACTCTCTGCATTTATTAGTTCCAAAAGATTTTGAAGATCCTGAATATTGTCAGCCAGAAGAGCTGTATCATCGGCATATCGGATGTTACTGATGATTTCACCATTTTCACTAATCCCTTCCTTTCTTCCTTCTGAGACTTTTTGAAATATGGCTTCTGAGTATATGTTAAAAAGAAGAGGTGACAGCACACATCCTTGCCTTACTCCTCGTTTGATGTTAATGGAGTCTGTAATCATGTCATCAACTTGAACAGATGCCTTTTGGTTCCAATATAAGTTTCAATGATCCTGATGTCTTTACCACCTGATCCAATTCTTGTTAATAGCAATCATTTTAGCATGTTGGACTTTGTCAAATGCTTTCTCGAAGTCGATGAAGCAAATGAATATTACCTTGTTTTGGTCAATACATTTTTGAAATAAGATCTGAGAACAGAAAATGGCCTCTATTGTTCTCAAGCCGTTTCTAAAGCCAAATTGGGTATCACTGATGGTGTCTTAACATTTTCTATATATTCTTTTTTGAATTATTTTCAGAAACATTTTGAGAACGTGACTCATTAGGCTGATCATTCTATAGTCATTACAAGTTTTCGCATTTACTTTTTTAGGTAGCATGATGAAGGTCGACTGTAACCAGTCTTGAGGGATTATGCCTGTATCGTAGATCTTATTAAATAGCTTTACTAATATGTTAATGTAACAAATATAATGAATTATATTTATTAGTTTTGATTTTAGTTTAATTACCAAATATAAGTAATACTCTCATATGATTCTTACGATCATTATCACTCCCCCCTCCCCCAACAATCAACAAACTTCACCACTCACCAGCGACATTTCTTTCTGTTCAGATGAATCGGAGAAATTCGAGCCATCAGTCAGTAGCTGAACTTGGATTTCTATTGGCCGATCCACCTTCAGTACACTCCAATTCAGTATCCGCGGTCTGCTCAACCATCCCGTACCCTCTTTCTTCAGTTTTTCTCTTCGGGACGCAATACATGTGCCAACAAACGTATCCACAAGCTAGCACGAACACCACGACTGCTATTACTATGACTAGGATAGTGAGAAAGCTCTCCATCTTCTTATATTAGAAAGGAACCCAGGTCTTCATAAATCGTATTTTACGAGGTTTAGTTAATTTAAAAACACATGAAAAGCAGATTACTCTGGCGATATTCACTCAACAAAATCAGAAATAACTAGAACCAAATACGTCACTCTCTCACTAACACTAATGCTCGATAGTCGTCTGCTAGTCTAAAACACGACAGTGATGAGTGTTGCTATGGTAACTTAGCTGCTCCAATTTGTGATTGGCTATTGAGTAGCGTTTGGAAACTAATAAATTATTTTAAAGCTTTTATGCACTCCACAATACGTCAGTCTACAAAAATGCAAACGTTATGAGACAAATCAAAAGTAAAACTTTGAAATAAATCGCCATTTTCCGTTAACTTCTCTCCCCCTACCTCTTCCGTTAACTCCCCCCCCTACCTCTCTTTGATATGTTCAAGTCCATTGACGATGTTTTGATTGGAAGGGTGGCAGCAGCTATATGTACTTCATCAAAGCACCGAAGAGAAAAACACCTGGGTGTGCTGATGCATGAAAATATATGACTAATATAGACAGATACAGCTCGTCAAGGTAATATATTGACAAGATGGCTTCTCTCACTGAAATGCTTTAATTTCGTTTGCCACTATCAAAAGAAAAATAAACCATAATGGTTTATTTTTCTTTTCAGTTTAGAGAATGAAAACTAAAATGAAATATAAATATCTGTACAGAGTGAGCAGAATTAGAAATAAATGCATTTTAGATGACAATGTTAGTTATTGATATAGTTCATTTAGAAAACGGTAACATATTCAACAAGTAAACTTCCTCTACATGTACACAGTATGTGGTATGTTGCTATGGTAACTGCACGGCACCTTTATAGCTTTCTCTCATTCTATGGCTGCGCGAGTGTACCAAATATTAAAGCTTTGCCATGACAACTTATAACGTCGCCTGTTGCCGATATTAATTTACCGTTGCTGTATATTTCCCAGATTTCTTTTTTTTTTTTTGTTTCTTTTAAATCTCACTTAGCACGCCCACTGATATTCTATGTGCACATATCAAATGACTCGTATTGATCTGTCCTAAGTAGTTTAGGAACGAATTTAACAGCAAACTTTTAGTGCTGTGGTTCCACGTTATAACGATTTATAGTCTCATTTATTATGCATTGTCTTGACTGATCTAAATCAATAATAAAAATACAGTGCTATCGACCACCGTAAGAATAAATGCTACACAAAAGGAATGGTTGTAATAATAATAATAATAATAAATAAATTTCATACATTTTCATACTTTTTATTAATGGGACCTGTGGTTAAGAAGTAATTGGAAATCATTTTCATTTTCAAACTTGGGGTCAGACTTTTACGCTAAAAAGTAAAAAAAAAATGCTAAAAGGATATGAAAATAATGACGTTAAATTTACGTCAATTCAATAAAGATATTTTTTAGATAAATAAGTGTTTTACGGAAAATCTTTCGCATGTTGTCAATCATACGTCATACAGCCACAAACGTAGATGCCAATGGCGTGGCCATGCGTGTATGCGCACGTGTTATGTACGCGCGAATATTAATTCAAAAATTACTTTGGAAAAATTGAAAAAACTCTAAAAAAATGTGCCGGAACACCGTTCCGGTGCGTTACGCCAGAAAAAAAGCACTATATATTTATATACACAGTATATTAATTTATTTAAACGTACAATATTTAATTGATTTACTTATAACTCAATCTTTACTCACTTAGTGAGTAAAGATTGGGTTATAAGTAAATTAATTAAATATTGTACCTCTCAGTCAACCAGGAACATGCTGCAGGGGTATCTGTCAGCACTAGAACTGTCCGCAATGCAGTGAGCTACATGTCTTAGGTTACCATGGCAGAACTGCTGCGAACAAGCCCCCTCCCTCCCTCCCTCCCCCAACACACAGATCACCCACCCTCAACGCCAAAGGACGTTTGGACTGATGTGTTTGAAACCGTTACTGGAACAGAGAACCTTATCCTGATTGAAAAGGGTTCTGTGAAGGGACGAAGCATGCTTCCAAATAGTTCACTTTGATGGTCGTCTTTGGATCTGGAGATTACCTGGGGAACGGTTCCGGCAGGACAGGACTGCATCCTTCCAACTGTCAACAACTTCATGCTTCCAACGCTGGAAGTACTTCGACAGTAATCCTTGCATATTTCAGCACGACAGTACTGTATCTCATACTGCACTGGATATATCTAAGAGTGATTTCCTCAAAACAACGTTGAAATGTTGGGCTGGCACGCTCAGAGTGTACTTCAACTCTGTTGAACACTTTCGGATGAATTACAACTTCTTATTCGTTCCAGACAACAGCGGAATGGAAGAATGTTCCTGTTGCAACTTATCAAAAATTGGTTGAAAGCATGCCCTGAAGGGTAATTGCTGTCATTCACGCCAAAGGTGGTCCCAAAGGTGGAAATGTTTAATTACATTTCTAGATACTAGATATGTAATTAAACGCATTTTTCTCACCACAACTAAGTGTCAAAATACTTTTGTCAACGGTGTGTTTATATATATATATTTCTGGCCTCTTATTATCAAGGGCCCAGTGTTCTGGAAGGGAATCTAGGGAACAGCTATGTTGCATGCATTAGTCTTCCTTAATAGGATTATTAATATCCACCCTTGCAGTAGGAGGGGAGAAATATTTTTTTTTTCTGGGACCCGAACACACTTTCATCGGTATGGATATGGTTCTCGAATGATCTCTTCTGTTATTTATTGCGGTTGACAATAGGAACTTTACGAACTCCTGTAATACTCTGATGAGATTACGATGTCATCAACAATTCGACCAGCTTTCGTTTACATGGCTTGTTGTTGTCCATTCCATTTTTCCCCTTACGTTTAGGGATAATAACTTGTCAAGACCAAGTAACGTGACTTGTTTTAGACTTTATTAATGTTTTGATAGGATAATTAATCCTATCTGCCACCTTTAAACCGCCTGCAAAATTAAAAAACTTACTCAACTCATCCAAGGATCCACTACGTCCCCTGGCCCACCCTGGAGTATACCATATTCATTACACCTGTAATATGCCTTATATAAGGAAACAGGACGCACAATTCCTATCAGAAAAAAAGGAACATAAACGACACATTAAATATCATGACTATGGTCAAGCTGATGTCTCTGATCATGCCCTGAAAACTTTACATAGAATTGGCTGGAAAAGCACCAGTTGTTTACCTCACACCAAAACATGGCATGAACGTAAATTTAAGGAAGCCTGTGAGATTCTTATCAACCATCCTAATCTTAACAATAATGATGGTCTAAAAATCCCAAGCATATGGAAGGCATAGATTCTACCCACCTAACCTTTCTCCCTAAGAGTTAATTTTAAATAGAACCATAGGTAATCCAGGATTCTAAATCTAATATAACAATTATCATGTTAAATTAGGACATCGTTTCCATTGTAACAAAACCATCTACACGAAAGAATGTTTCTCTGATGTTGTCTTAAATAGAATATAGCTTTGATGTAGTTAATTTATTTTATTTCATTTATTTATTGTAATTTTATTTTCACTAGAGGTCAGGCCAGTAGAATAACCGTTGATTTCAAATCATTGTCTCTTCAGCATACTATGTGAAATATATATATATATATATATATATATATATATATATATATATATATATATATATATATATATATATATATGCGTATACTCCAGATTATGAATTTAATATGAAGGTCGAAACGTCGAGAAATTAAAATAATTATTTATAACACGGTTGTAGACGCCATAATTTGTGTAAAATGAATGCCGATCACCGTGTAACACTAAAGGAAAGGAACCATTCACTGATCTTTTTTTTTTTTTGATGATTTGTCAAAAGGACTCGTTTTAATGTATTAGAAAAAAAAAATACGGACCTGATTCATCCCATCTCCTGATTCGGTTCCCAATTTCAACGACTCCCAATGCCTGGAATGCCATTCCAAGGAAGTGACGCCCATTCCCATTAATTCAGCTTGAAATTTCATTCATCCCAGTCACGTAAACATACTTATTCTCATCTACTACTACCCCTCCTTGTAAATCTACCAATAATCGGCTGCAATGGACAATTGTTGCTATGGGTACGTATTGACCTTTCCTAACACAATTACAAACAACGATGCCATTTTGTTAGTGGGCAATGAGAGTTTAACGTTCACTGCGCGGAAAAGGTGTACAGATCATGCATCTTAAATTACTAATTTCTGCAGATTACGACAAAAATTTAGATTTATTAGTGGTTAGAAAAGTCGAATGAAGGAATTTGATAATTACAGGAACATGTAATAAGCAATATCTGAGGATGTGTTTTGTTTAAAACTTTCATGTCCACTTCGAAAATTTCTTGTTGATATTCAGTAAAATGGGGTGAAACTACAAGTTTTTTCTCCGTTTAAACCGCAGAGCTTTCATTAGATATATTATCTGTATTAAGTACTCTCAAATCAGGTGAGTTTTTTTAAATATTTCTTATCACCAGGATAAAATATTCTTCCTGTTAATTCATTTCCTCATCTTTTTTTTTTTTTTTACTGTTCTTTTGAATTTTTTTTTCACAATATCAATTATATTCTGGTGTTCATCCATATCTTACTTAATTGTAATCATTGTTTTTACCGAAGGTTTGATATTACAGAAACACGTGATTCTGTTATATAGGATTTTCTTCAAATTGACACCTTTGAATCCTGTGATGTAAGCGATTTGAGGACCATCTGCAGGATATAGAAAACTGCTATCCCGAATAGGAGCATACATTACTTCCGGTTATCATAAAACGAAAGATAGAGCCAAAATGTCGATTTCGTTTAAGACATTGATAAGGACGGTATTATAATTACATCCATGTTATAGCCAAATACCGTTGAAACTTTCAAAAAAAATCAAAATTTAAGTTTTATTTAAGTTCAGCTATAAAATATACATGTATCTATAATATCCTCCTAAAATACAAAACTATTTTGGTTTTATTACAATTTTAAAGTAGGATTTTTGTTTTAAATTAAACACCAAAAATAGATTATGTAAAAATATCTTTATTATTCAAGAGTCTGAGTAAGCTGTCATGGCCATGATCCATGGTGTTTTTCTCGCGTAAAAAATAGAAGTACAAAAAAAAAAAAAAGAACTACAAAAAATATATATCCCCAGAAGAAAATTAACATATTCAGTACATTAGATTTATACACACTTGGACGCTGTATTGAATGCTTCGCAAATTTATTCGGTTTTTGCAAAGGAATGTGCTTCTAGGTAGTCTTTTCCAGTGAACCGTGTTGCTGGAAGCGACTATATAGAATCAGCAAGCCCAGCTAATGGTATGGGATGTATTTATTAAGTCCTATATGATGAATAGCCCTTGATATTGATCTAGTGGGAAAACATTTTTCCTGCTAGAGGTCAGACGAGTAAAATAACCGTTGATCAAATCATTGTCTCTTTGGCATACCGTTTGAAATGTAATATAGCTTGTCTCTGTGTATATATGTGTGTGTAAACTCCAGATGATGACCTTAATATGAAGGCCGGAAGAGAAGTTGTTAAGCCTGATTTGTGAGATTAAGGTAAGCCTATCCCTGTGGGGATTGAGAGATTTAAATGTAGTCATTGGACAGTAAAATGGCTTTGGGTCTTTTATGATTGTACAGCGCATATCCATCGTAGTCAGCAGCTTGTTTGTTCCGTTGATTTGGGCGTGTGGCCGCATTTGAAAAGAACTTTACTCCTAGAGAGTGAAGGAATGAGGAGACGCATGGAATATTGATATCACGGTGAATTTCCTCATTTCGGATGAACTATGGAACATCTAGAATCATTTGAAAGGATGATGTTGGATGATCAACTTGTTTTGCACTCGTTTTAATCGTAGAATGTCGAATTTGGAAGTATGGCTCCAAGCGAGCGAGGAATAGGTCATTATTGGTCGAATCTATCTGATACAGTAATAGTTTGGTCTTTGTATTTAATTTGCTGCTTCGAATAATCATACGAAAGAGTTAAGCGATAGCTTTGGATACTTTCGCACAAATGAGCCTCATGTGACTATTCAAACGAAGTATTTTATCTAATGTATCCCAAGATATTTAGTTTCTGTTTGCATGGGATTTTAGCATTAAAGAGTTGGATATCTCCTTAGAGAGGAGGGGGATACTGGTGAAGAATATGAATGCACTTTTTTGAGGGTTTACTTGCAGCCTTCAATCTAAGAACCATTTTTCTAGCGTAACCATTTTTCTTGGTTAGAAGGTAAGGACCGAGAGATCTTAGAAATGCCGTTCAGTCTGCGTATAAAGCCGTGATGGACTCCGAAGGGTTCTCTGAGACATCTGCCATGTAGACGGAGAACAAAAGTTAGGGCCAATAAGGAGCCTTGTGAAATTCCAAGTAGAGTTTATTCCACTAATCTTGACCAGAATTTTTCTGTCGGTAAGGTATAATTTGATTAGACATATATTCATTGAAATGTTTGCTCTAATGACTTTGCGCATGAGACTGGGACATGTGTCTCATTGTCTTGGACTCACCACATCCAAGTTCTTCATCCTCAAGTCCTCTTCTACCAGTTTCCTCCATCACTTCTTTGGCAGCCCACTCTTTCTCCTTCCTTGCACATCTGTCTGCATGACCTTCTTCTCACATATTCGTCCTCCCTCCTCATCACACGACCAAACCATCTCAACCTTGCCTCCTGTATCTTCGCTTCTAAGTTCGTAACTTTCACTGTTCCCCTGACATAGTCATTTCTCAGACGATCCTTTCTGGTGACACCGCACATCCACCTAAGCATTCTAATCTCTGCTATTTCCATCCTGCTGATGTTATTTTTCCTCAGGGCCACAGTTTCTATATTAGACGTCATAGCTGGCCTCACTACTGTCGTATAGATTTTTTTTTTCAGATTGATCGGCACCCTGTTATCGCAGATTACACAAATGATGGAAGGGACTGTAGAAGGAAAGAGGCTACGAGGGAGACCAAGAATTTCATATATAAATAACATAATGATGTTAACTGGCGCTAAGAGTTATGAAGAGATAAAAAGCAGGTCACAAGACTGGATGTCCTGATACCCTTCTGTAATTACCAATCTTCGGAATGAAACACCCAAAAAGAAGAAGATGAGACCATGGTGCCAGATTTTCTCAAAAGTCTTGGCAACATCCAACTTTATAACTTATCCTTATAAGGACTGGCTTAAAGGGGTGAAGCAAGAATGCTTTGCATCTTCCCCGTTACCTGTAGAGGAGAGTGTAGGGATAAAGTGTTATTGAGCTATTAAAGCTCTGATCATGGCAGGAGGGTAACAGCAATAACCAAGCCTCAGTTAGGACTTCATTGGTTACAGCATTGCCATCGATTACCCTCCAAGGGTATTAATCACCGCATCTCACGGTCGATCAATCAATTCAACCTCTCTTAACTTGGATACATATTGCTACAGCATGAATGTTATTTTTAGCATGAATTATTTAAAAAAGAAAAGGCTGTGATCATATGCATTCCTTTTTCAAAAAAATGTTTCTTTAAAAATTCAACTCGAAATTATAAATAAATAACAAATAAAAAATTTTATTGCTTTATAATTTATAATAAAGAAAATTTATAAATAATTTCGAAAAATGTAACAATACTTTAAAATGAAAAAAGGTACGCAAAAACGAAAATTGATTAAATCACAGTAAACCATACCAAACTGCATTAATTAAGTGAAAAATGTTTGCTACATTCTACACTGAACAATGTCTTGGAAGGGCTTATATGATCACAGTGCATGCTATTTATTTTCAGCGGTATTAACAGAATGATAAGAAAATAATATTTATTAACTTATTTGCTGATATTATGTCCAGCATTTTCAGAGCACAAGAACAGTGTGTCACAGGACCCGTGATCCTGTGTGAAGGGGTATCTAAAGCATGGTCTGCTAGACATGACTAGCCATAACAATAGTTCCTGACGTATTTTTTATGTCCACCAAGGTGGATCTCAACAGTTCTTCCTGTCTGTTCATAGCAAGCCCAGTCACAAGAACGGGCCACTTCATAAACTCCTGGATGTGATTAAGAGAAAGGATGAGAGTTGCCAATTTGACATAAGGTTTAAATACAGTGATGTGTAGCTGATATTTATTAAGCACTCTAGATATCTTTTCATATGTGTCTTGAAGGATGGTAAAAGTTTTGCTGTGGTGTTGGGTGGTAGGTAAATTAGGGGATTTCTGGGGGAGCATTTAGTAATTTTAGTGTTTAGTATTTTTTTTTTTGTATTTAACATTAGTATCAACATAGAGTAGCCAAGGCAGTGGTTTGGTTACTCTATGTTGATGATGTGTTTGCTATTTGGCCACGTGGTCTTTTCCAGGCACAAATTGGATACATGTTTAGTTTACATTGGATAAATTGGATGCATTTAAATAGCCAACACCCTAAAATACACTTCGCAATGGAACAGGATGCTACTGACTGTCTGACCTTCCTGGATACACCAATCGCACAGCTTCCAGATGGTTCCTTATATTTTCTGTTTATAGAACCCACACATACAGGGAGATACGCCATCAACCAGCTTAAAAGTATGGTATCCTAAAAACATTAACTCACACAGCTAGAGCTGTTCGTTCCAGTGACAATGCTCTTGCAGCTCAACTCACTCACTTATGTCACACCTTCTTAGCCAATGGCTATATCCCCCTTAGGATAGAAAAAATAGAAATGTTCCCCAGAAATGCTCTGCATTGCCTACCACAGCAAAACTGTTACCGTCTCATACGTTCAAGGCACATCTGAAATGATATATAGAGTGCTGCTTAATAAATATCAGCTATGCGCTATATTTAAACCATACATCAAATTGGCAACCCTCATCCGTTCACCTAAAGAAAAACTCTCTTTTATTATCACATCCACGAGTTTATGAAGTGTTCTTGTGACCTCGGTGAATATAAAAAATACATGCGGCACTATCGTTATGGTAAGATGGATATAGAAGACCATGCCTTGGATATCCCTTCACACAGGGTCAATTGGCAGAAAACAAAAGTGCTGCATAGAAGACATTGTAAGTCACAGAGATAGTTTTTGGAATCAACAGAAGCCTTGAAACATAGTCCAAACCTCAACAAGTATGGCTGCATATATTTACCAAAAATATGGAAGACAGTCATTTTAATATCTCATTAATATTTGTTTTCTATCTTTTACAAGATAGATGGTGCCAAATAGGACTTTAGTTTCTTGTGCTGTCCGTTGCAGTTTTAAAAACTAGTCCCACTGCTACATGAATGTTTTTGTTGTTTCGCGTTCTGTGACAAACTGTTCTTGTGGCCTGAAGATTCTGGTTATAAGACCAGAGATCAGCAAATAACTCAATAAATATTATTTTCTTATCATTCTGTGTTGTCATCAATCCTGTGTTATCATCAATTCTGTGTTGTCATCAATCATCAATCAAAATGTCATCGTTTGAACGTATTGGTTAGCATTAGTTTTATTTTTTTGTGGATGCAACAAAATGAAGTAAACAATTTACCAATTCCAAAAATTATATTTAATCTTTAAATGTTCTTTTTATAAAATTATTAAAATATTAAATTAATTAAATATTAATAATATTTAGTAAATATTGAAATTCAAAAATTCCAAAATCTCTTACGAATTCCAATTACTGAGATTGTCGTGTGCAACTCGCTATCTTAGAATGAATGTCTTCTTGCATGTCGATTCAGTTTGATGTTCCTCTCACTATATATTTTGCTTTCGTATATAAAATAAGACAAAAAAGTAAAAAAAAAAGAACGAACCTTAATACAAGTCTTTGTTCTTTCACAAAACAAACCCTAACTAAGAACCAAATCAACAAAGAGTGGTGGAATTGGTGGGCTTGAAATCAAGTGAAAATTTGGCAGTGATGTTTTGATTTATTTGATGTGTTCCAAAAGAAAAATCACGAGAGTAGTCCGAAAATGAATACACACAATAACATGGTAAGAAGATATTCATTGGATTTATACACACTGAGCCACACTGTTCTAGAAAAATACACTTAGAAAAAATGTGTACTCAATGGACATCTTTGGCCTATTCGGTTGTATCTTCAATTTAATTGCCACTTCTCCAAATGCTATCTGATACTCATTCCCTATAGGAACGTTGTTAACTCTTTCCATTTATTGTTGACATAATTCAAATGGCATCCAGAAGAATCCTCGATCTCCGTGGGTCACAAAATTTCTATTTTGCGTAACCGTATCATTTTCGTGCAAGTGGAGAGGCTTATGTCTTTTGTGAAGACAGTGCGTAGGAGTATTGTACTCATACAGAATTGTACTCGTATTTACACGGTGTTATTCAAACTATTTGTTTTCAGTAGTTTTGATTTCATCAGAATCAGAAGACACAAATGAGCTAACAACCATCTAATTGCATTGACTTCAACTCTCTGAAAAATCGTGGATTCATCAAAAGCCAACTATTTCTTTACCACCTGGAGGCCAACAAGCTAACTAGTGACCAGTCATACGGATTCTACATATTGATCCATCGCTGATCTATACTTCAGTTTATTAACATGTTAGCACCTTGCTTTTTACTTTCTTAATAACGAATGCTGGTGTTGTGCTAAAAAATAAACAAAATGGCTTGATGGGCGAAGACAGAATGCTTTTCATATTCCCCGTTATCTGTAGAAGAAAAATTATGGATGTGGTTATATAGAGCTATTAAATTAAAGCTCTAATCATGGCAGGTGGGTAACAGCAATAGCCGAGCCTCAGTTAAAACTTCATTAACTACAACATTGCCATCCAATCACCCATTTTATTAGTCGCCTCTTACCACATGCATGGGCTACAGTAGGGCTATTCTTCTCCCGGCCACTACACGGGATAGTGCTGTGCTATGTCCTTATAGTCCTTATAAGGACTGGCTTAAAGGGGCGAAGCAAGAATGCTTTTCATCTTCCCCGTTATCTGTAGAGGACAGTGTAGGGATAAGGTGTTATTGAGCAATTAAGCTCAGATCATGGCAGGAGGGTAGCAGCAGTGGCCGAGCCTCAGTTAGAACTTCATTGGCTACAGCATTGCCATCCATTACCCTCCAAGGGTATTGGATTGAATGAATCAATCACCGCATCCCCCGGTCGATTGACCACCATATCTGCTGTGCTATGTCCTTATAAGGACTGGCTTAAAGGGGCGAAGCAAGAATGCTTTTTATCTTCCCCGTTATCTGTAGAGGACAGTGTAGGGATAAGGTGTTATTGTGCTATTAAATTAAAGCTCTGATCATGGCAGGAGGGTAACAGTAATAGCCGAGCCTCAGTTAGAACTTCATTGGTTACAAGCATTGCCATCCATTACCCTCCAAGGGTATTGGATTGAGTGAATCAATCACCGCATCTCACCGCTGTGCTATGTTCTTAAAGTTCTTAAAAGAACTGGGCGATGGACTGAGTCCTTGACTCTTTATCCCGTCATCTGAATGAAGAAAATCTGTGTGGATGGAGTGTTATTGAGCTAAAAAGCTCTAGTCATGGCTGGGTAACGGCAATAGCCGAGCCTCAGTTAAAACTTCATTGGCTACAGCATTGCCATTTGTTACCCTGGAAGTCCTAAAAAGGACTTTTCGCTTATCGTCCGTACATTCTATCCTCATACACAGCCTGACACTATGCTATGACAATTGACAATTGACATTTATGTCTTTAGGGGTGAAGCAAGATGCTTTTCATATTCCCCGCTATCTGTTGTGGTTGCAGTGAAGATAAAGTTTATGAGCAGAATGCTCGCCCTGATTGGGCATGGAGATTATGCATCACTAAAGGAGGCCAATATAGCTTTTGGTCTCCTGTATTTGAATATGTCCGTTGGATCGTATGCTGTAGCTTGTTGAACCAAATCGTTGGGATGTGTGGACGTCTTTAGGAAAAACTTGGTGGCTAAGGATCGTAGAAAAGAGAAGATATAGGGAATATTTGTGTCTCTGTGGAGTTGAGTGTTTCTAACATACCACGGGGCATTCAAAATCATTCTCAGGCACTTGTTCTGCACTCGCTGTATTTTGATGATGTTAGCATTAGAGGTGTGGCTCCAGGCCGGAGAGGCGTAGGTGATTATAGGACGAATCGTCAACTGGTATAGCTGCAATTTGATTTTGTTGCTGAGCTTGCTATTTCTATTAATTAGCGGATAGATCCGCGCTATGGCTTTAGATGCCTTTGTGCACGCAGACTTGATCTGCTGATTGAAAGATAGATTTTTGTCGAGAATCACACCCAGGTAATTTGTTTCTGTCTGCTAGGAAATTTTAGTATTGAATAGTAACACATCTCCTACAGGAGACATTGGCCTTTTTGAGAAAAGAACGGCTGAGCTTTTCTGGGGGTTGACTTCCAATCTCCACTTAGAGAACCAATCATCCAGCTTTTGAATGTTTTCTTGAAGCTTTCTGGTAATGAAATGGGTTCTAAGAGATCCGGTTAGTATTGCCGTATCATCCGCATACAGGGCCAAAATGGAAGTCATCGGATTGTGCGGGATGTCTGACAGGTATATAGAGAACAGCAATGGAGTCAGTAGAGATTCCTGCGGCACTCCAGCAAAGATGTGGCGCTGGGAGGATGTAGAACCGTTGATTTTTACTTGCATTGATCCATTTTGAAGATATGAGTGGATTAAATGAACCATTTTAGGTGAGATGCCGGCTGAGATAAGCTTGTGCAGGAGACCAAAATGCCAGAATTTGTCAAATGCTTTGGACAAGTCTAGGAAAACAGCGCCTGTGCACTGGCGCCAGTTGTAGCTGGTTGTGATGTATTCAACAATTCTGTGGATTTGCTGGGTAGTACTATGGTGTTGCCTAAAACCAAACTGTTCTTTTGGAAGGATATTTAGGTCATTTATTGAGGTTTGAAGTCGTGAGAGGATGACCTTCTCTGCAACCTTACCCAGATTTGAGATGAGACTGATTGGACGATAATTTTGGGGTAGGTGTGAGTCTTTGCCTGGCTTATGTATGGGAATTACGTCAGCCAGTTTCCAGGTGGAAGGAAAATAGTGAAATCTTAAAATTGCATTTATTATACTGGTCAGGTACACTACTGCCCTCCGGGGCAGAAGTTTAATCACACGATTAGTAATGCCGTCTGGTCCAGGAGCTTTTTTGTTCTTTAAATTTTTAATAATGTCATATATGTCAGCAGGTGATGTTGATGCAATATGGTCAGTGCTGGTGATAGGAAGTTTGAGTGAGTGTCTGACCTTGCTGTGAATCTTATGTATGTGGTCAAAGTCAAGGTTTCCATACGAAGGCCTGCATTGCTCTTCCAAGCTGTGCACTATAACCTCTGCTTTGTCCACATCTGTGTGAGCAAGGCCCTGATCAGTTAATATTGGGGGAAGGGATCTGCCTTTGTTTTTGGTATTTTTCAGTAGTCCCCAGATGGAGTGATCACGAGGTGAAATGGAGGATAACTTTTCATCCCATACATAGTCTCTGTGAGCTTTCAGTGCATCTCTTACTGCCCCATTTAGTCTGTTTAGATTTGTTTTGTCTTGTGGTGCACACGTGTTACGGAATCTCTTTCGAGCTCTGTTTTTATCTCTGATTAAGTTCATGATGTCTTCAGGCAAACGATCTGGCTTGCGGGCAGATTTGTAGGAGGAAGCTACCTTTATAGCAGAATTAATTTGTTGTGTGAGATTTGTAACTGCAGTTTCTATTTCTTCTTTTGTGCGTATGTGAGGAACAGGTCCAATATAATCCTTGAGTGCTGCTGACAGTCTTTCGCATACAATGTAGGAGTGAGAAGGAGGACACAGGAATTCCTGATTTCCCAGCTGCAGCAGTATTGGATTGTGATCGGATGATAGTTCATCCATAGATATGATACTGTACTGAAGTTTAATATCCTGCAGGATAGCTATATCCAGGATATCAGCAGTGCCGAACGTACTGAGATGAGTTGGTTCGGTGGGGCCTGCCACAACAGCGTTGCTTGATCCTAAGTAATTGAAAAGGATGCAACCATTCTTGTTTGTGGTTGAACAATTCCAGGCAGGGTGCTTGGAATTCATATCCCCGGCAATAATGGTGGGCCCTCTGATGCCTAAGATGGCATTTAGATCAGAGTGAAGTAGAGATTTTTGGGGAGGGTTGTAAGCTGAGTAGATTTTCAGTTTGCCAGTGGAGCTGGTGACTACTTCCACTCCTGTGATCTCAAGGTTAGTGGTTGAAGGAATGCTCACAGAGTGGTGCATAATGTAGTTTTTAATGAAGATGGCAGTGCTACCACCTCTGTAGAGTAGTCTGTCATTTCTGTATAGGTGATAGCCTCTTATTGTAGGGTTGTCTGAGGGTCTTAGATGAGTTTCACTGATTAGAATAACATCTGGCTGATACCTAGATGTGAAGGGACGGAGTTCCAGGATTTTGTTTTTGAGGCCATTTGCGTTCCAAGCAACTATTTGAAGAGATGCTGGAATGAGTTTGTTACTATTCATTTATGAGAGCTGTGAGGATGACCTGTGTTTCACGAAGAAATCTTTTAGTGGAGGTTTCAGTAGGGTTTGATAGGCTAAAATTTTGTAGCATGTTTGCTAGTGAGGCCGTGATAATAGCTGTTAGGTTTTTAGGTGCTCTTGGTTGATTTTGTTCTGGAATTGGCCTAATTGTACGGGTCACATCGGCATAACTTCTTGTTTGCTTTTGGTTGGAGGTCTCCGACTGTGGTCGCTGAGTCTCCGGTTTTGATGTCTGGGCCGCTGGTGTTCTTGTACTGTAGGAGGAGGGCTGATTGATTGCCTCCATCCGTCTGTTCTTTGGGTGTTGAGTACATCCTTTGTAGTTCGCCGGATGAGGGCCACTGCAGTTGGCATATTTGGCCGAGGTGGTCCTTGGCTTAGTGCAGGTATTGGTTGGGTGGCTGTCTCCACATTTTAGACATCTATATTCTGCTCGGCATAGATTCTGGGCATGGCCAAACTTTTGGCACCTGTGGCACTGCCCAGAAGATGATCTTTTACGGAGTGGTTCCGGTGTGACGATGAGACCACAGACTGTTTTTAAGTTGTAGATATCCTTATATATTTTGTGAATCTCAACAAGGACTAATGGCATGGGAGTTTTGTCTGCTTTGTACATTCTGCTCACTTTGACTGGTGGCAGATCCTGAGAATTAAGGTCAGCAGCGATTTCTGCTGTGTCAATGTCTTCACAGACACCACGAAGGACTACTTTTAAATTTTTTTCTGAACTGAGCGCAAAGGTATGATACTGGATGCCTCTGTTGTCCAGTTCCTTGGTCAACCTTCTATAGTCTCTCACTGTTGCTGGCTGAATCTTTATGCCTTCATCCATGTTTTTGGCCTTAATGAAGCCAATATGCAGATTGGACATTGTGGATCGTAAAGCTGCCCACTTTTGTTTTTCTCTAAGGATGACCGGAGGCACCTTTTCTTTGGGAGAAGTAGCGGCGTCCGAACCCTGAGAATCCTATTCCATTACAGTATTGTCATTGTGCGGTTCTTCTGTTGTTCTTCGCTTTTTGCGAGCACGCACTTCTACAAAGTCTGAAGGTGTAGAAGGCATCGACTCTAAATGATCTTCAGCGACGACTTTGTGAGCACGCACTTCTGCAAAGTCTGAAGGAGTAGAAGGCATCGACTCTAAATGATCTTCAGCGACAGCGTCTGAGACACATTCGGGGGGAAACGTGTCATACAGTTTAACCTTTCCCGGCCAATTATCACTCAGTAGCTTTCCCAGTCTGAGGAATTCCCTGTAAACTTCTTCGAATTGGGTCTCATTTAGAAGTTTTGTCATTTCAAGAAATTAAAATGTGTTGAGACACAGATGGAGAAAGAGTAGAGGTCCCTCAGGTGCCCCGAGCAGGCAAAGACAATCCTGTGGACTTTTGAGGGTCCACTAGCAGATCCCGTAGACACTCTTAGGTGTCTACCAGCAATAAAATGTTACTCTATATATATATATATATATTATCCCGTAGATCAAATCGATCTACCAGCAACGGTAGCAATTATTTCACCTTAAAAAACCTCAGAAAATGAAGAACACTTACCTCTGTATATATATATCATTTATCATTCAAAACTATCGCCACTAATATTAACAACACAATGACTAAATAAATATAATGTAAATCTGACTCTTTAATTCCATCATCAATAATACACTACACAAAACGCTAAGACACCGATCCTCGTACTGTGCTATGTATCTTGCAAACTTTCTTTTGTAAGCCTGATATGTATGCATATATGAAGTGTCCTGCATGGAATGCCTTCAAGACTCTCCCATTTCTCTTTTGTGCACCATGAGTTTTCCAAGAAAAGTTCCTACGAAATATGAAGACAGTTCTTTTATTGAAATATTTCTTATTAATTCCTGTAAGTCATTTCATAAGAACATTTTTCTTTAGTTAATAACGACTGCCATTAATAGTTTGTGAGGTATGGAAGCAAAGGGAATTGAAAAATGTGGCGCCATCTACTAGAGATTATAGTAAACAGAAAACAATTTAATGCGGCCCTTTACAATAATAAGCGATTTTAGAATTGGTTGTAGTCATGGTCTTATTTAATATTCATTCTTGTCACACTTATCTAAGTTCGGTACAAAGCATATATGATTATTTTTTTTTAATTTTAATCCAGTTCAATTTTAAATCAGTTATGCACAACTTACAGACTTCGAACAACTCAAAATATTTAATTTTATGTAAATAAACGTTCAACAGAATTCAATATATTACAAAACACACACACACAAATCTCACAATTAAGGGTACGATAAGACTTAATTCATTATTATTATAGTATATAAATAAAACTTTAAAATAATATTTAAGACATTCTTAAATATGTTTAAATTCACTCAATAATAACTTAAAGTTTTAAAAAATAACTGTAAAAATTACAACACCATTTAGAATTTAACATGAATAATGTATAACAACCAAGTGAAAAATAAACTTTTAGGAATAATAATATTATGCCTTTTGCAGGTCTTCCGATAATTTTTGGAATATGATATGATATATATATATATGATATGATATGATATATGATATATGATATAGATATATATATATATATATATATATATATATATATATATATATATATATATATATATATATATATATATATATATATATGATATATATATATGATATATGATATGATATATGATATATGATATATATATATATATATATATATATATATATATATATATATATATATATATATATATATATATATATATATATATATATATATATATATATATATATATGATACAGTGTATTCAGAGCTGATACTTAATAATATAATATATAATATATATATAATATATAATATATGATACAGTGTATTCAGAGCTGATACTTAATAGCACCATTCTCAATTCATAGTGTTAGTGGACTCTACAAAATAAGGCATGGATTTGAAGAGATTGCATAATGCAAAGCATTCGCCCTTTCAGACAAGTATGATGCTGTGCATTATGGAAAGGGTCATGATCCCAGACTGGTTTCAACCTTTACTAAGGTCTATGTTTATCTCTAATCAAGAAAATTGTAATAATAAGGTGATACACCTTTTCACTAATTCTATATAGGAAATGAATGATCTCTGCATTAATTCAACCTTGGTATCGCTTCTGGGTCTAGTTTCCAATGATAATGCAAAGCATTCGCCCTTTCAGACAAGTATGATGCTGTGCATTATGGAAAGGGTCATGATCCCAGACTGGCTTCAACCTTTACTAAGGTCTATGTTTATCTCTAATCAAGGAAATTGTAATAATAAGATGATACAGCTTTTCACTACTTCTATATGGGCAGACGGCGAAGAGTATAAAAAAAGTCCTCTTTAGGACTTCCAAGGTAACAAATGGCGATGCTGTAGACAATGAAGTTTTAACTGAGGCTCGGCTATTGCCGTTACCCAGCCATGACTAGAGCTTTTTAGCTCAATAACACCCCATCCATACAGATTTTCTTCATTCAGATGACGGGATAAAGAGTCAAGGACTCAGTCCATCGCCCAGTTCTTTTAAGAAAAATGTACTTAGGTGTTTGATTCAATCCAATACCCTTGGAGTGTAATGGATCGCAATGCTGTAGCCAATGAAGTTCTAACTGAGGCTCGGCTATTGCTGTTGCCCTCCTGCCATGATCAGAGCTTTAATTGCTCAATAACACCTTATCCCTACACAGTCCTCTACAGATAACGGGGAATATGAAAAGCATTCTTGCTTCGCCCCTTTAAGCCAGTCCTTATAAGGACTATAAATGTACTTAGAGGTCATTTTTAGGACTTCCAGGGTAACAAATGGCAATGCTGTAGCCAATGAAGTTTTAACTGAGGCTCGGCTATTGCCGTTCCCCAGCCATGACTAGAGCTTTTTAGCTCAATAACATCTCATCCACACAGATTTCCTTCATTCAGATGACGGGATAAAGAGTCAAGGTCTCAGTCCATCGCCCAGTTCTTTTAAGAATGTACTTAGATGGATCGGAATAATCAATCGACCGTGAGATGCGGTGATTGATTCATTCAATCCAATACCCTTGGAGGGTAATGGATGGCAATGCTGTAGCCAATGAAGTCCTAACTGAGGCTCGGCCGGCTATTGCTGTTACCTTCCTGCCATGATTAGAGCTTTAATAGCCCAATGACATTTTATCCTTACACTGCCCTCTATAGATAACGGGGAAGATGAAAAGCATTCTTGTTTCGCCCCTTTAAGCCAGTCATTATAAGGACTAAATGTGCTTAGAATTAGGTGAAGGAGGGAGAGATGAATATGAATCCTTTTTAGGACTTCCAGGGTAACGAATGGCAATGAAGTTTTAAGTGAGGATCAGCTATTGCTCGTTACCCAGCCATGACTAGAGCTTTTAGCTCCGTCATGCACACAGATTTTCTTCATTCAGATGACGGGATAAAGAGTCAAGGACTCAGTCCATCGCCTAGTTCTTTTAAGAAATGTGCTTAGATAATTTTAATAAAGAAATTATTATAAATTCGTCGTGTAGTAATTCCATGAACCCCGATTTTACTATTTCAATTAATGTCACCTGTAAATGAGTTATGTCTTCAATGAAGACCCATGTTTAAAACTGAGTAGAGAACTTAAATGCGTCTGATGAGACAGCTACTTTGACACAGGAGTCGGACATACCTTTCTTGTTGAATATGTATAAAATACCTGTTCTCCGAGCCTGTGAGCTGCGGCGAGGAGCCTTTCCATTCATCGGACGTTCCCCGGAAAGAGAGGCATACGATTGCTCCCTCTTTGATTGTACTCGCAACTGAATGGGTATCCCTTTCTTTTGCTGTGTTAGAGAAGGTTGACGGTTTTGTAAATTATCACACTTTTCTTCGGCAGACGATCTAACCGTGGGGGGGGGGATGCAGCTCTTCCTTGCAGGTAGATTCTTTCCTGGCTGATTTCGTTTTGATTTTATATTTTATTCTTCTTCCTGATCTCTTTGTCCATTAGTTGCTGCAGTTGTTATTTCTATTTTTAATTTTTATTACTATGATATATTTTTAACTCATTAGAAATTGCTATCCATTTTTGTTTATTTATGCATTTATGGTTTTTTTATTTATTTATCAAAAATAAAATCAGCTAACGCCTTTTTATTCCCGTATGTATAGGGAGTAGGCGAGGCTGTTTTTAGCCCTATCTGACTTTTGGAGACTGAGTGGGCAGGTTAATCTCCACTGGTACCAAATCAGAAGTAGCTGGCCCAAGGCTATCACTAATTAAGAGGCACGCAGTGAAGAGTGACGGTTCTACAGGTGTCGCCACCTCGTGGTCCCTAACCCTATCCCTAACACTCGTATTTAAAGTCTGAAATAATGTGGGTTCTACGGTCGGTTTTCTTGAGTTTCCGGGAGAAAAATTCCGCTTGCCCGTATCAGAGATGTTAAAGATACCAAAACCTGGTTTTACTCCATTTCCCAAGTAAGCAAACAGACAAACAAGTCAAGTTTGCGACTGCACGTAATGCGAGTCTAGCTGACCCTCAAAGTAGTGCAAGACTCGCAATACGTGCAGGCGCAAACTTGACTTGTTTGTCTGTTTGCTTCCTTGGGAAATGGAGTAAAACCAGGTTTAAAATAGCTCGATATCTTTAACATTTATTATACCCAAGGTAAAAAAAAAAAAAAAAAACCTTTATACATATATATGTGTATATATGTGTGTGTGTATATATATATATATATATATATATATATATATATATATATATATATATATATATATATACTGTATATATATATATATATATACTGTATATATCATCATCATCAAATTCCTGACATTAATTCTTAAGGGGTGTACAGGATATGATAGTATTACATGAAACATTTGCATTATTACTAACTTCCTACCTACAATTTTCTGCTAAATCAATCTTTTACATGTCAAAGCTACAACATTGTCAGATCTTCTATTTATGTATCTATCTTCTAAGGCACTTTTTACCGTATCAATCCACCTATATCTTGGTCTTCCTCTGGGTCTTTTTCCTGCTAACCTGGCAGAGAACACTTGTTTTGCTAATCTTTCCTCGCTCATTCTATTTCAGTGACCATACCACCTGAGATTAGCTCTGCTATCGCATTCCTGGATGCTGACAATGTCAAGTTCTTTCCTAATATCCTCGTTTTTGTAATATGATATTGCCATGATGCCATCTGTTCACGCCCCTAATCTTTCTCAGAACTCTCATATCTGTGGTCCCCAGTTCTTTGATGAAATGTTTCATTCTAACCCAGCTCTCAGATCCATAAGTTAAAACTGGTTTGAACATTGTCTTGTATACAGCTAATTTAGTGTTTTGGCTAATTTCTCTCTTATTCCATATACATTTATTCAGTTGATTTCCTACCATACCAGCTTTGTTGATTCTGTTGTCTATTTCTATATTTAATTTACCATCTTCACTAAAAATCGTTCCTAAGTAGCTGAAATGTTTTACTTGTTCTATAGTTTCTCAATTCACAATGCAATTGATATTTTCAACGATTCTGCCTATTTTCATTGTCTCTGTCTTCTTATTGCTGTCCTTCATACCATATCTATTACAACAGCTATTCAATTTAGTCAGGGAATCTTGCAGATTTGTAGCGGATTTATTTAGAAGTATAACAGCATCCTCATAAAGCAAGGAGATGACATTAACATCACCAATTTTGATATCAGGTTTAATAGCACTTTCCTTCATAATATAATCCATATAGATAATGAATAGCAGAGGTGATGATGCGCATCCTTGTCTGACACCAGATTTAACATTAAACCATCTTCCTGTACTTCCTTCAATTCTAACTGCTGACTTACAACTCAAATAAAGACTAAGTATTGCTTGATATAATGCCCCATTGACATCATATAGCTGTAGCATTTTGAATAGCTTCTCTCTGCACCTTGTTATATGCTTTTTCCAGATCGACAAAACTTAAATACAGATCTTTCTTATATTCCTATGACTTTTCAACTATTTGTCGTAAAGTGAATATCTGATCCTGATAGCCTCTATCTGACCTGAATCCAGCTTGATCCTCACCAAGCTTCTCTTTCACAATCGTTCTCAACCGTTTCTCAAGTATATTTGCATAAATGTTAACAGGAACATTCAGTAGGGAAATACCTCTGTAATTCTCACATTCAGTTTTATTTCCCCTTTTTTGTATAGGAACTGTGAGAGCTCTACTCCAATCATCTGGAATTCATCCCTCTGTCGAGATCTCTATGCAGCGCAACTACTGCAAGACTTTTATACCCATCCATACTTGAGTATTTATGGTCAGATATCATCTACTCCTGCTGCCTTTCCACATTTAAAGGCTTTGATGGATTTTTCTACTTCAAGTATGGATATGTATCCCTGATTGCATGTTTGGTCAGTGTTTTTTACCACTCTGCTGTCACTGATTGTTTCATTTAGCAATCTTTTTTAGTAATTACTCCATACTTCAAGGATATCCTTTTCTCCAGTTTTCATATCACCTTTATCATCTCTAATTCCTTTTACAGCACTCTTTCCTTCAGTTCTGAGCTTCTTCAACAACCTCCAGAATATCTTGCCACCTTCTTGATATTTACAGTATGTTCTATGTTCTTACCAAATTCTACTCATGACGTTTGTTTAGCGAGTTTTACACAGTGTTTAGCATTCTTACATTTGTCTCTGTATTCTCTAAGAGCAAAAGCTGATTTATTTGCCAGGAACTTTTGATTTGCTTTCGTCTTTTCCTTCACAGCCTCTTTAACTTCCGGTGTCCACCATGGAGTTCTGATTTTTCTATCCTTGCACGCAACCTCACCACATGCCTCTCTGGCTGAATCAATCAGGGTTTTCTTCAAGGCTTGCCACTGAATCTCCAAGTTTGGTTCTTGTTCTCAAACTCTTTCATTTTTTTCTTGAATAATGTTTGCATATTTTAGTCTACAGTTCACATCTGAGAGCTGCTCAACTTTTATTCGCTTTAAAACTTTCTTACATATTATTCTTTTCAATATGAAATTCAATTTTATCCTGGTCAAGACAAAATAGTGATTGCTTCCAATTTCAAATCCTCTGTACACTCTGGTGTCCTGCACCAGGGAGAAAACATCACTATCAACAATAACATACTCAATGAGACTTTTCGTATTCCTTGCCTCTTCTCTCCATATGAATTTGTGCACTTTTTTATGTTGGAACATGGTGTTAGTAATAACCAGTTCATGTCCTGAGCAGAAATCCAGCAGGTATTTGCTATTATTATTAGCTTTGCTCTTTTCTCCAAATTTTCCTGAAATATTTTTGTGTGTCTAACAATCATTTCCTACTCTGCTATTTATATCCCCAACAAGGACTAATTTTTCATTGTGTCAGTTGCTTTTTCTAAAGCCTCAAAAAATTTCTCCACTTCTACCTTAGTAGAACCTTCTGTGGGAACATAGGCAAATAAGTCTCATTGTCCAGTTCCCCATTCTCATATTTGTCCACATTACTGTATTTGAGACTGCCTGCCATTCAAGAAGATTTTATAGTAGCCATAGTGTATATATATATATATATATATATATATATATATATATATATATATATATATATATATATATATACATACACACTATGGCTACTATAAAATATATATATATTAGGGTTACCAAGTAAATTTATAAACTTGGTTATTTTACTCCTAATCCCAAGTAAGCTAACAGTTAAGTTTGCACCTGAACGTAGTTCAAGTGTGAAGGTGATGCAACACCAGGGCAACTTATTGTAAAGATGGGTAAAGCTGTGATCACTATTCTTAGTATTTTCCATAATGTAAAGCACATCTCACAAAGAGATGTATAGTGCAATACATTATGGGTGGGGTCAATACCCAGACCGGTTTTCAACCTTTTTTTGAGGTCTACTCAGTGAGTAGCTAGACCCTAAATACCAAGGTTTTAGTAATACAGAGCCTTATCAACTTTACCTATACAACTTTACCCACCTTTGCAATGAGTTGCCCTGGTGTTGCACCACTTTTAGTGTTGAATTACGTTCAGGCGAAAACTTAACTGTTTGCTTACTTGGGATTAGGAGTAAAATAACCAAATTTATAAAATTACTTGGTAACCCTAATATACATTATTCTTTAGTTAAAAAATTATTCATCTATATCCCCTCCAGAGATTCGTATTCAAAATAAAAACACCTTGTAGCAACTTGTATAGATAAAGTTTATAAGGATCTGTATTACTAAATCAGGTATATATACCTGGAAAGGATCCCACTCTGCCACAGAATTACAGACCAATCAGTCTCATTTCTAATCTCGGAAAAATAGCTGAAAAGGTAATTCTTACTAGGCTTCAAGATTCTGTACTCCTGTTAAACATCCTGCCTGAGGAGCAGTTTGGTTTCAGACAGTTGCATAGTACCACACAACAAATACACAGACTGGTGGAACATATCATCACAGTTTTTAACTGGCGCCAATGCACTGGGGCTGTTTTCCTAGACTTAGCCAGTGCATTTGACAAGGTTTGGCATTATGGTTTACTACACAAGCTTATATCATCCGGTATCCTAATCGGAATCATTCAACTCTTAAAGACGTACCTCTGCGATAGGCGCATGCAAGTGAGACTAAGTGGTGTGGTGTCCTCACAGAAACACATCTTGGCTGGAGTTCCACAAGGGTCCTTACTAGCACCAATCCTATTCTCCTTATACCTGCATGATATACCACACAACCCATTATCTTCAATTAAAGCTCTTTACGCTGATGACACAGCGATATTGGCCAGATCATTAAAGCCTCACTTAGCCATCAAGAAACTGCAAGAAAACCTACTGCAAATAGAGCAATATTTTGCCAAATGGCGTCTCCAGGTGAATCCTCAGAAGAGCGTAGCCGTCTTATTCTCTAGAAGATATTCTCCTCTTTAACACAAAAATTCAGTGGAAAACAGAGATCAAGTACCTTGGTGTAGTAATGGACAGTAAACTGACTTTCAACTCCCATATCAAGACTCTCTGTGCAAACACATCCAAAACCATAGCCCAGCTCTATCCGCTAATAAACAGAAACAGCAAACTAAGCACCAGAATCAAACTTCTCATATACAAACTGATGGTTCGTCCAATACTCACCTATGCCTCACCGGCCTGGAGCCATACTTCAAACTCAAATATCATTAAATTACAGCGCATTCAGAACAAGTGTCTTAGAATGATCCTGGCCACTCCATGGTTCATCCGAACTGTCCAACTGCACCGGGACACGGAGGTCCCCTATATTTACACCTTCATGCGGACTATAGCAACCAAATTCTTTTCAAAGGCAAGTGTGCATCCTAACAGACTGATCCAACTGGCAGCTGACTATGATGCAACGGACTATTCTAAGCACAAAAGACCTAAAGCCATCCTAAATCCCCTCACTGAGGATTAATCTCCTAGTCCAATCAGGGCGAGCAATATAGCTCATAAACTCTTTCTACTCACAGTCTCTGTTAAGATAGCCGGGAATATGAAAAGCTTTTGCTTCACCCGTTAAGCCAGTAATGTTACTAGTATCATGGGTATGCGATTACAGATGAGATTGTGATGAATCAATCGACCATGAGATGCGGTGATTGATTTATTTAATCCAATAATCCAATACCCTTGGACGGTAATGGATGGCAATGCTGTAGCCAATGAAGTTCTAACTGAGGCTTGGCTATTGCTGTTACCCTCCTGCCATGATCAGAGCTTTAATAGCTCAATAACACCTTATCCCTACACTGTCCTCTACAGATAACGGGGAGTATGAAAAGCATTCTTGCTTCGCCCCTTTAAGCCAGTCCTTATAAGGACTATCCTGGGTATGAGCAGTGACTGGGAATGGAGAAAACGATGGCGGCTCGTGTGTTAGTGTTTCGTGTCGTGTATTATTGATGGTGAATTGTGAATTCGATTGATATGTTTTTAGCGATTTATATTTATGCGTGTTCATTAGTAATAGTAGTTAATTGCTTGCCACCATAAACGGTCACTTTATTTTCCATAGTGCTTTATCCAGGTAAGTGATTTGTAATTACAAGGGCGATACGCTAGGCCTACAGCCACTAGTATCGCCTTTGTTTGTTTCTTATAGTGACATTTTATTGCTGGTAGACACCTAAGAGTGTCTACGGGATTTGCTAGTGGACACTCAATAGTCCACAGGATTATCTTTCCCTGCTCGGGACACCTGAGAAATCTCTACTCTTTCTCCATCTGTATCTTAACACATTTTAAATTATTGAAATGGCAAAACTTCTGAATGAGACCAAATTCGAGGAAGTATACATGGAATTCCTAAGACTAGGAAAGTTGCTGAGTGATAATTGGCCGGGAAAAGTGAAATTGTATGACACTTCCCCCCCACCCCCCCAAATGTGTCTCAGACGTTGTCGCTGAAGATCATTTATAATCGGTGCCTTCTACTCCTTCAGACTTTGTAGAAGTGCACGCACGCAAAAAGCGAAGAACAACAGACGAACCGCACAATGACAATATTGAAATGGAACAGGATTCTCATGGTTCGGACGCCGCTATTTCTCCCAAAGAAAAGGTGCCTGCGATCATCCTTAGAGAAAAGCATAAATGGGCAGCTTTAAGATCCACAATGTCCAATCTGCACAATGGCTTCATTAAGGCCAAAAACATGGATGAAGGCATAAAGATCCAGCCAGCAACAGTGACAGACTAGAAAGTTGACCAAAGAACTGGACGACAGAGGCATCCAGTATCATACCTTTGCGCTCAGCTCCGAAAAATACTTAAAAGTGGACCTTCATGGTGTCTGTGAAGACATTGACACAGCAGAAATAGCTGCTGACCTAAATTCTTAGGATCTGCCTCCAGTCAAAGTCAGCAGAATGTACAAAGCAGACAAGACTCCCATGCCATTAGTCCTTGTTGAGATTCATGAAATATACAATGATATCTACAACTTAAAAACAGTCTGTGGTCTCATCGTCACACCGGAACCACTCCGTAAAAGATCATCTTCTGGGCAGTGCCACAAGTGCCAGAAGTTTGGCCATGCCCAGAATCTATGCAGAGCAGAATATAGATGTTTAAAATATAAAGCCAGCCACCCAACCAATACCTGCACAAAGCCGAGGGCCACCTCGGCCAAATATGCCAACTGCAGTGGCCCTCATCCTGCGAACTACAAAGGATGTACTCAGCACCCAAAAAACATACGGATGGAGGCAATCAATCAGCCCTCCTCCTACAGTACAAGAACATCAAAGGCCAAGATCAAAACCGGAGACTCAGCGGCCACAGTCGTCGGAGAGCTCCAATAATAGAGACACCCAAAAGCAAACAAGAAGTTATGCCGATTTGACCCGTAGAATTAGACAAATTCCAGAACAAAATCAACCAACAGCACCTAAAAACTAAACAGCTGTTATTACGTCCTCACTAGCAAACATGCTCCAAAATTTCAGCCTATCAAACCCTACTGAAACCTCCACTAAACGATTTCTTCGTGAAACGCAGGTCATCCTCACAGCTCTCATAAATGAATAGTAACAAACTCATTCCAGCATCTCTTCAAATAGTTGCTTGGAACGCAGATGGACTCAAAATCAAAATTCTGGAACTCCGAGACTTCACATCTAGGTATCAACCAGATGTTATTTTAATCAGTGAAACTCATTTAAGACCCTCAGACAATCCTATAATAAGGGGCTATCACCTATACAGAAATGACAGACTACTCTACAGAGGCGGCGGCACTGCCATCTTTATAAAAAACTACATTAAGCACCACTCTGTGAGCATTCCTTCAACCACTAACCTTGAGATCACAGGAGTGGAAGTAGTCACCAGCTCCACTGGCAAACTGAAAATCTACTCAGCTTACAACCCTCCCCAAAAATCTCTACTACACTCTGATCTATATGCCATCTTATGCATCAGAGAGCCCACCATTTTTGCTGGGGATCAAGCATCCTGGGTGTAATTGTACAACTACAAACAAGAATGTTTGCATCCTTTCCAATTACTTAGGATCAAGCAACGCTGTTGTGGCAGGCCCCACCGAACCAACTCATCTCAGTACGTTCGGCACTGCTGACATCCTGGATATAGCTATCCTACAGGATATTAAACTTCAATACAGCATCATATCTATGGATGAACTATCATCTGATCACAATTTCATTCTACTACAGCTGGGAAATCAAGAATACCTGTGCCCTCCTCCTCACTCCTGCATTGCATGGGAAAGACTGTCAGCAGCACTCAAGGATTATATTAGACCTGTTCATACGCACAAAAAAGAAATAGAAACTGCAGTTACAAATCTCACACAACAAATTAATTCTGCTATAAAGGTAGCTTCCTCCTACAAATCGGCCCGCAAGCCAGATTGTTTGCCTGAAGACATCATGAACTTGATCAAAGACAAAAACAGAGCTAGGAAAAGATACCATAACACGTGTGCACTACAAGATAAAATACATCTAAACAGATTAAATGGAGCAGTAAGAGATGCACTCAAAGCCCATAGAGACCACGTATGGGATGAAAAGTTATCCTCCATTTCACCTACTGATCACGCCATCTGGGGACTACTGAAAAATATCAAAAACAAAGACAGATCCCTTCCCCAAATATTCTCTGACCAGGGCCTTGCTCACACAGATGTAGACAAAGCAGAAGTTATAACAAACAAACTAGAGGAGCAATGCAGGCCTTCGTATGGAAACCTTGACTTTGACCACATGTATAAGATTCACAGCAAGGTCACACACTCACTCAAACTTCCTATCACCAGCACTGTCCATATTGCACAATCACCTGCTTAGATATATGATATTATTAAAAAATTAAAGAACAGAAAAGCTCCTGGGCCAGACGGCATTACTAATCGGGTGATTAAACTACTGCCCCGAAAAGCAGTACTGCACCTGCCCAATATAATAAATGCAATTTTAAGATTTCACTATTTTCCGTCCACCTGGAAAATGGCTGCATTATTCCTATACATAAGCCAGGCAAAGACCCACATCTACCGCAAAATTATCGTCCAGTCAGTCTCATCTCAAATATGGGTAAGGTTGCAGAGAAGGTCATCCTCTCACGACTCCAACCCTCAGTAAATGATCTAAACATCCTTCCTAAAGAACAGTTTGGTTTTAGGCAACACCATAGTACTACCCAGCAAATCCACAGAATTGTGGAATACATCACCACCAGCTACAACTGCCACCAGTGCACAGGCGCTGTTTTCCTAGACTTGTCCAAAGCATTTGACAAAATCTGGTATTTTGGACTCCTGCACAAACTTATCTCAGACGGTTCCTCACTAAAAATGGTTCATTTAATCCATTCATATCTTCAGAATAGATCAATGCAAGTAAAAATCAATGGTTCTGCATCCTCCCAGCGCCACATCTTTGCTGGAGTGCCGCAGGGATCTCTACTGACTCCATTGCTGTTCTCTATATACCTGTCAGACATCCCGCACAATCCGATGACTTCCATTTTGGCCCTGTATGCGGATGATACGGCAATACTAACCGGATCTCTTAGAACCCATTTCATTACCAGAAAGCTTCAAGAAAACATTCAAAAGCTGGATGATTGGTTCTCTAAGTGGAGATTGGAAGTCAACCCCCAGAAAAGCTCAGCCGTTCTTTTCTCAAAAAGGCCAATGTCTCCTGTAGGAGATGTGTTACTATTCAATACTAAAATTTCCTAGCAGACAGAAACAAATTACCTGGGTGTGATTCTCGACAAAAATCTATCTTTCAATCAGCAGATCAAGTCTGCGTGCACAAAGGCATCTAAAGCCATAGCGCGGATCTATCCGCTAATTAATAGAAATAGCAAGCTCAGCAACAAAATCAAATTGCAATTATACCTGATGACGATTCGTCCTATAATCACCTATGCCTCTCCGGCCTGGAGCCACACCTCTAATACTAACATTATCAAAATACAGCGAGTGCAGAACAAGTGCTTGAGAATGATTCTGAACACCCTGTGGTATGTTAGAAACAATCAACTCCACAGAGACACAAATATTCCCTATATTTTCTGTTTTCTACAATCCTTAGCAACCAAGTTTTTCCTAAAGACGTCCACAGATCCCAACGATTTGGTTCAGCAAGGTGCTGCTTACGATCCAACGGACATATTCAAATATAGAAGACCAAAAGCTATATTGGCCTCCTTTAATGATGCATAATCTCCATTCGCATTCAGGGCGAGCAATCTGCTCATAAATTTTACCTTCACTGTAAGCACAACAGTTAGCGGGGAATATGAAAAGCATCTTGCTTCACCCCTAAAGATATAAATGTCAATTGTCAATTGTCAACCTTGGTATATTTAGGATCTAGCTACTCACTGAGGAGACCTCAAAAAAGGTTGAAGCCGGTCTGGGTAGTGACCCCACCCATAATGCATTGCAGTTTACATCTCTTAGTGAGATGTGCTTTACATTATGGAAAATACTAAGAATAATGATCAGAGCTTTACCCACATTTAGAATGAGTTGCCCTAGTGTTGCACCACCTTTAGACTTGAATCACGTTCAGGCGCAATCTTAGCTGTTTGCTTTTTTTGGGATTGGGAGTAAAATAACCAAATTTATAAAATTACTTGGTAACCCTAATATACATTATTCCTTAGGTAAAAAATTATTTACATCTATATCCCTTGTAGAGATTCTTATTTAAAATAAAAACACCTTGTAGCAACTTGCATAGGTAAAGTTGATAAGGCTCTGTATTACTAAAATATCGGTGAGGTCGGCGGGGAATCAATCGACCGTGAGATGCGGTGATTGATTTTCAATCCAATACCATTGGAGGGTAATGGATAGCAATGCTGTAGCCAATGAAGTTCTAACTGAGGCTCGGCTATTGCTGTTACCCTCCTGCCATGATCAGAGCTTTAATTAATAGCTCAATAACACCTTATCCCTACACTGTCCTCTACAGATAACGGGGAATATGAAAAGCATTCTTGCTTCGCCCCTTTAAGCCAGTCCTTATAAGGACTATATAATATCGGTGAAAGGATGGAGAAGAATCAATCGACCGTGAGATGCGGTGATTGATTCATTCAATCCAATATCCGTGGAGGGTAATGGATGGCAATGCTGTAGCCAATGAAGTTCTAACTGAGGCTCGGCAATTGCTGTTACTCTCCTGCCACGATCAGAGCTTTACTTGCCCAATAACACCTTATCCCTACACTGTCCTCTGCAGATAACGGGGAAGATGAAAAGCATTCTTGCTTTGCCCCTTTAAGCCAGTCCTTATCAGGACTATAAGAATACTGGTGAAATACCCTTGGAGGGTGATGGAATGCAATGCTATATAGCCAATGAAGTTCTAACTGAGGCTCGGCTATTGCTGTTACCCTCCTGCCATGATCAGAACCTTAATAGCTCAATAACACCTTATCCCTACACTGTCCTCTACAGATAACGGGGAAGATGAAAAGCATTCTTGCTTCGCCCCTTTAAGCCAGTCCTTATAAGGACTAAATATTGGTGATTAGAGAGTTGAAGTTCAGGTAAGATGGCGGCTCGCGTGTTAGTGTTTTGTGTCGTGTATTATTGATGGTGAATTGTGAATTTGACTGATAAGTTTTTAGAGATTTATGCTTCATCATTAGTAATATCAGTTATTTGCTTGCTGCCTTAAACAGGCATTTTATTTTCCATACTGGTTTATCCAGGTAAGTCAACTGACTTCAGAAAGGCGATACGCTAGGCCTACTACCATTAGTATCGCCATTGTTGTTGTATTTTAACATCTTATTGCTGGTTTACACGCCTATGCTTGATTTTGCTGGCAGTCCTTTGCGGCTGCGGGATATTTTACAAAAATTTCTGCTGGCAGGTCTTCAGACCTGCGCGATATTTTATTAACGCACATACGCAGTTAAACCGATATGAGCGTACCTGACCTAGACGTATTCACTGATTTGCTCGATAAAGGGCCAGCTCTTGAACTCATTGATAAACTCCAAAAGAAGTTCAAGCTGTCATGGCCTACTTGCATGATTGACACCGAAACTATTATCGAGTCACTCGATGAAAAGTTGGTACTCAGTTTTATTAAATAGCTCCTCAAAAAGTTTGAACGGGATTGGCCCGGCTACTTAAATTTGTATTCCTCACCTGAAGTTGAAGTTGAGGAAAATGAAGACTCCCCACAAGTGGAGGAAAAACTCAATCTAGTTGTCTCTACCTCTAATCCTTCTGATCAAGAAGAAACTCACGCACGTAAGAAGAGAAAAATTCTTGCTGCTGAATCAACAAATGTTGTTGGTATGGACGAGGATGTTCCCATTTCAGATCCCTCTGTTTCCCCCAATGAAAAGGTGCCACCGATTATCCTAAGGGAAAAGCAGAGATGGACAACACTCAGAACCATCATGGCTAATTCACAGATTCGCTACACGTCTGCTAAAAATGTAGACGAGGGAATATGAATTCAGCCCACCACGGTGGCTGACTATAGAAATCTTACAAAGGAACTGGACACTAGAGGAACCCAATATCACACATTTTCACTTGCCTCCGAAAAAAATCTGAAAGTAGTCTTACGTGGAGTCTCCGAGGATATTGACACAGATGAAATAGTTACTGACCTTAACCTACAGGAACTACCCCCCATAAAGGTTACTAGAATGTTTAGATCAAATAAGACACCTATGCCATTAGTTTTAGTAGAAATTCATAACATTTACAAAGACATTTATAATTTAAAATCAACCTGTGGACTCAAAATCACCCCAGAACCATTGAGAAAGAAATCATCTTCTGGGCAGTGCCACCGATGCCAAAAATTGGCCATGCCCAGAAGCTATGCAAAGCTCAGTTCAAATGCCTAAAATGTGGGGAGAATCACCCCACAAACACCTGCGCCAAGCCAAAATCCACCCCGGCTAAGTGCGCTAATTGTGGGGGTCCTCACCCTGCTAATTATAGAGGGTGTATACATCACCCCAAAAAACAGATGGAATGATCCAAGTCATCAATCTACCTCGTCATCTAGTGCGAGAGTTCCTGAAGCTCAGGCTACCCAGTTCTCCAAGAGTGAAAATATGACAACAGGTGCTTGCCCAGCATTAACTTAGCCCTATAAGAAAACGAATATTCAACATCAAGTAAGAACATATGCTGATGTGGCCCGCTCTAAACAGATAGTACAAACCCAGAACCGAAATAATCCACACTCAAATCAATCAGCTGTTATCACCTCTTCTCTTGCAAACATGCTGCAGGATTTCAGCAACACAAATCCATCCTTAAGTGTCACAAAAAGATTCCTACAGCAAACCCAATCCATATTATCTGCACTCTCTAATGCATAGAAAAAAAATCGTCCCAAACTCTCTTAGGATTATCGGTTGGAATGCCAACTGTATAAAAAACAAACTGTTAGAAATCCAGGAATTTAATAATAGATACAACCCAGATATACTGCTAATTAATGAAACTCACCTGAGGCCTGCTGACACCCTGAAAATCAGAGGATATGAGATTTATAGAAACGACAGGCTTGGGTATAGAGGTGGAGGTACAGCCACACTTATCAAAAACTATATCAATCATCACTCAATAACCAACCCTACTACCACCAACCTTGACATCACAGGAATTAATGTTCTTACAAACTCAATTGGAAACCTCAAAATTTTTTCTGCATACAACCCTCCATTAAAGACATTATTGACCTCAGATCTGGATGCCATCCTTGGAGTAAAAGGACCGGTCATCATTGCTGGAGACATCAATGCAAAGCATCCTGCTTGGAACAGTAAATCTACTAACAAAAATGGTCGCATCCTTTCTAGCTACACAGGATTAAACCATGCTGTTGTGGCTGGACCTACCGAACCAACTCATCTCAGTACATCTGGCACTGCTGATATCCTGGATATAGCCATCCTGCAAGACATTAAATTACAGTACAGCCTTACATCACTAAACGAGCTGTCGTCGGATCACAACCCAATTCTACTGCAATTGGGAGAACAAGAATGCCTGTCTCCTCCTTCTCATTCAGGCATATCGTGGGAGAGATTGTCTAAAGCACTTCGGGATCAAATTGGACCCGTCCCTCACATATGCACACCAGACGATGTGGAATCTGCAGTGGCTAGCCTCACCCAACAGATTAAGTCCGCTTTAATGGTTGCATCCTACCAGAAACCTGTTCCCAAGCCTGATCGTTTGCCTGAGGACATTATGGACTTGATCAGAGAGAAGAGCAGAGCTAGGAAGAGATTTCATAAGACTCGCGCACCTCAGGATAAGACAGTGCTTAACAGATTGAATGGAGCAGTAAGAGATGCAATTAAAACACATAGAAACGACGTTTGGGATAAAAAGTTAGCCTCTATCTCACCTATTGATCACTCTATCTGGGGCCTACTGAGAAACATCAAAAATAAAAACAGATCCCTCCCCCCTATAATCTCAAACCAGGGCCTAGTTCACACAGATGCAGATAAGGCAGAAGCCATACTTAAAAATCTTGAGGATCAGTGCAAACCTTCTTATAACAACATTGATTTCAATCATCTGTACAAAATCCACAGCCAGGTTAGGCATGCACTAAACCTCCCGGATACCAGTGCTGATCATATTGCACCCGCATCACCTGTTGAATTATATGATATTATTAAAAAACGTAAGAACAATAAAGCTCCTGGACCAGACAGCATCTCAAACAGGGTGATCAAGCTGCTGCCTCGAAAAGCTATAGTGCATCTGACCAGTATAATAAATGCAATCTTAAGACTTCACTATTTTCCTTCCACCTGGAAAATGGCTGATGTGATTCCTATAGATAAGCCAGGCAAAGACCCACACTTACCGCAGAATTATCGTCCAATCAGTCTCATCTCCCATCTGGGTAAGGTTGCAGAGAAGGTCATCCTCTCATGACTCCAAACCTCAGTAAATGACCTAAACATCCTCCCTAAAGAACAGTTTAGTTTTCGACAACACCATAGTACTACCCAGCAAATCCACAGAATTGTGGAATATATCACCACCAGCTACAACTGGCGCCAATGCACAGGAGCTGTATTCCTAGACCTATCTAAAGCATTTGACAAAATCTGGCATTTTGGACTCCTGCACAAACTTATCTCAGCCGGTATCTCACTAAAAATGGTTCATCTAATCCGTTCATATCTGCAGAATAGATCAATGCAAGTTAAAATTAACGGTTCTACATCGTTCCAGCGCCATATCTTTGCTGGAGTGCCGCAGGGATCTCTACTGGCTCCATTGCTGTTTTCCGTATACATGTCAGACATCCTGCACAATCCGATGACTTCCATTTTAGTACTATATGCGGACGATACGGCAATACTAACCAGATCTCTTAGACCACACTTTGTTACCAGAAAGCTTCAAGAAAATCTTCTAAAGCTGGAGGGTTGGTTCTCCAAGTGGAGATTGGAAGTCAACCCCCTGAAAAGCTCAGCGGTTCTTTTCTCAAAAAGGCCAATGTCTCCTGCAGGAGATGTGTTACTATTCAATACTAAAATTCCCTGGCAGAAAGAAACAAATTACTTGGGTGTGATTCTCGAAAAAAAGCTATCTTTCAACCAACATATCAAGTCTGCATGTGCAAAAGCATCTAAAGCCATAGCTCAAATCTACCCGCTAATTAATAGAAATAGCAAACTCAGCAACAGAATCAAATTGCAGCTATACCAGATGACGATTCGTCCTATAATCACCTATGCCACTCCAGCCTGGAGCCCCACCTATAATACTAACATTATTAAGATACAGCGAGTGCAGAACAAGTGCTTGAGAATGATTTTGAACGCCCCGTGGTATGTTAGAAACAGCCAACTCCACAGAGACACAAATATTCCCTATATTCTCTCTTTTCTACAATCCTTAGCTTCCAAGTGTTTCTAAAGACGTCCACGCATCCCAACGATTTGGTTCAACAAGCTGCAGCATACGAGGCAACGGACATATTCAAATATAGAAGACCAAAAGCTATATTAGCCTCATGTAGTGATACATAATCTCCATGCCCATTCAGGGTGAGCAAACTGCTCGTACATTTTACCCTCACTGTAACCACGACAGATAGCGGGGAATATGAAAAGCATTTTGCTTCACCCTTAAAGAATAAATGTCAATTGTCAATTGTCAATATTGGTATTGGTATATATATATTTAGAGTCTAACTAGTCACTGAGGAGACTTCAAAAGAGGTTCAAACCGGAGAGATTGATAATAATATGAGTTCGCTCTCTTAGGGTTTTTCCTTAAGGGAGAAATTTGAGTCTCCGGGGAAGTATTTTCCGGCACGGTCCTGTGAGGGGCTTTGTCGGTGAATGCTTTTCTTCGGAATATGAGCGGTTCTTCTCGGTGGTGGGTGGAAGGCCATCACTGAGTGGAGCCAACGCTGAGATGGACAGTCATTCGCCCACAATTGAGTGGCCTAGGGATCGTCCGAATTTTTAGAGACGGCTTTACTTATTCATAAAAGGTTGAAACCGGTCTGGGTAGTGACCACACCCATAATGTATTGCAGTATACATCTCTTTGTGAGATGTGCTTTACATTATGGAAAATACTAAGAATAGTGATCAGAGCTTTACTCACCTTTACAATGAGTTGCCCTGAGTTGCACCACCTTTAGACTTGAACTACGTTTCAGGCGCAAACTTAACTGTTTGCTTACTTGGGATTAGGAGTAAAATAACCAAGTTTATAAAATTAGTTGATAACCCTAATATATATATATATATATATATATATATATGATGAATTATTGACTCGGTTGAAATACATATTGCGAAAAGAGTTGAAGGACTTAAACCGAGAGTTAGGTAAAAGGGGGTTTAAAAGTAAAACACAACTAGTTTCGGCTTATAACAGCCTTCATCAGGTGACATTATAAAAGAAAAAACACGAAACACCGAAGGTTAAAAGACTATGAACAATATAGAGCGTCTCCATACATAATTGGCATGAAAACGTTGTAGTTGTATTTGAAGCTGTTCTTTTGTTTGTTGCATTGTTAGGAGATTTCCTGCTTGCAGCATCACGTGAACGCCAGTAGATGATTACAGCTGGATGACTATCTGGGAGGTTGTAGCTCCCGGTTAATATTTAGATGTTCAGGGTTGAGGATGATTTCCCTATATTCTACGATTTTTCTCTCCAATTCATCATGGCAAAGAAAGTTGTTAGCAGATCTGTCCCAGTGGACTGTATGACTTGGCGTTTCATTATTAGGATTAGCCGAGAAAAGGAAATGACTTGATAATGCTTTGGCTCGCTGTCTCTTGTAAGCAATATCCCTCATGTGTTCCTCCGTGCGTAATTCAATAGATTTGTCTGTCTGACCAAAATAAGGAACATCGCAATCACACCATATTTTGTACACACCAGGAAATTTAAGACGATGATGACATGGTGTTGGGTGGCTTATTAAGGACTTCATGCTCCAGTTCCAAAAATCCGCTCCTTTTGATGTTTTGATGGCAGATATGCACAGCGATACCATATTATGTACCCAACTACTGTTGAACTGCTCAGTTACGCCTAATGAACTTTTTTACACTACTTACTGCCTCGTGTTATGTCTGTTTCTTTCTGTCCCTGTTAGTACCTTCCGTTGGTGGCGTTTCCGGTCATGCTTTCCTATGTGAATATGGTTGATTTTGATGTTCTCTACCTCCCGTGTGTGTGTGTGTGTGTGTGTGTGTGTGTGTGTGTGTGTGTGTGTGTGTGTGTGTGTGTGTGTGTCTGTATTTATATATATATATATATATATATACACACACCTTTTTAATTAAACTTTAAAATTATTCATTTGAAATATAGAACCAAGAAACTGTGTGCTGGAATTCGTCTATAGTGTCGTCTTCGCTGCCAGTGTTTGAGCAACAGATGACTGTTCAGCTTCCTACTTAGGTTTTGATTGAGGAGTTCCTTCGATTTGGTGCAGGTTATCTCTCGTTTATTAAAAATACTTGTAGATTACAGCTTTGGTAGCAGTGTAGAGAAAGTTACATATCGTTTATGTTTTCTGGTGGAAGAGATGTCGGTAATTTTCATTACCGAAACTGTCCGCGCAGTTAGCCTAGTGGCTTTGCGCTTCACAACCATATGCCTGCGGAAGGAGTGTCCTAGGTTCAATTCTCGTCGGTGACATGAGGAGCCTAAGGATCTTCCTCAGCCATATACAAGTTAGCCGATGTTGGGCGTGGACAGCAGGGTTTTTTACACCAGTTTATCTGGGGTTTTCATTCCGCAGGCAGGCAAACTTTCCCCGTGAACACACACACACAGATCTACAGTCATAAATACTTAACCCCCCCCCCCATGAGGAGGCTCAACTCGCCCCAGAAGGAACGGGGAAGAAAAGGAGGAAACTCCATACGAATAAATAAATTACCGAAAATAAAAGCAGTGTCGATAGAATATGTGGCCTTCCCTGGGTTTGCAATAAAATACAGACATATGAGTTCCAAAGTTGCTGTGGGTGTTGCACGAGAAACAAGGTTTAGATGCTTGGAGTCGGAATTTGTAGAGCTTTGTTGGATCGGGTAATATTTGGTAGAACAACCTCCACTATGTGTGTGTGTGTGTGTGTGTGTGTGTGTTTGTGGGCTGGTACATCATTTCTTGTATGTGAGATCTCCGTGAAAGCCCGTTGGTGACCTATGTTGGTATGCAGATCTGATGTCAACATGTCTCACAAATACTGCAGGATTGCAGACCTCCTTGCGTTTCAATAGTTGTGGAGTGAGGTATGACGTTTTTCGCAGATTCATTATGGTGGTTTGGATTTACGAAGAAAACAGCTATAAGTATGATGAACCGTGACTCTTAATCGGGGGTATTCTCTGTTCGGTTTGCCTGACGATAGGCTAGCGATACCGAGAGAAAGGCTTTGTCCTTTCGGCATGGGACTATTTTTCAATTGAAACACAGTTTCAATTGAAAAACCTTATTATTATTATTATTTTGATATCCGATGCTGATCAAAGTTGGAATAGCCACACAAATTACCTACGTACCAAGCTTAGGATAATAGCAAGCAAACTATACAGATTAAAAGACATTGCTTCGACACACATAAAAATACTTAATCTATAAAGCATATTGCGAAAACATTTTAAGATACGCAATCACATCATATGCATTCAGCGCAGACTACAGACTTAACAGGTTACATTGGTTGCAAGATAAAATGGTAAAACTGATATTCTGGGAACAACCCACACTTATGAAGGAAGCACAGACAAAACACAAAATATTTAAGATGAAACACTTACGCCACTACACAGTCATGTTAAAACACTACTACAGCCCAAGATATAGAGTAACCAGAACAACATATCAAATAACAAGACCACAGTCAACAAACTACATAACATATAAGTACAACAATGACTACGGCAAAGCCACCCGAAACTTCTATGTACCTGACATGATAAACAAACTGCCGTTCGACAACAGAAACCTAGGAACATACAGAGAGCTGAAACAGGCGCTATATAAACATTATAGCGAGAATGAAAATTAGAGCAATTCCTGTTTCTCTCTCCCCACACACACACGCACACAAACGCACAAACCTCTGACAAAGCCCTTCTCAAAAAAACCATCACTACAAGAACACAAAGAAACAAACATGCCATGTCTAAATCCAACCCTATCTGCACAAAAAAAAGAAGTAAAACTACAATAGCAGGTTGAAGTCTTCCAAGCACGTACCAACAAACAGTAAAATCAACACCTGGCTTGTGACCAGTATAGGAACATAACCAAGAAACCACCACCATCTATCATCTATTATCTTCCTCAGATAAGCTGGGCTAAGCTTCGAGGAAGAAAATTATTAACTTGCAAGTATCTGTTACTCACAATTGTAATGTGTTATAAATATTATATATATATATATAATTATTACAGCATCTATGTATGCAATTTATCTGACACATAAAAAAAGTAATAATAAATAAATAAATTATTATTATTATTATTATTATGTATATTCTATATTCAAAAATTCAGTATAATCTTTATTGTAAATATTAGAAGAACATGTGTTGTAAATACATAATACAGAGGCAAAAAGTATTTTTTTAAAAATTTTAATTGAAATCCAATGTAGAAAATGTAGCACTTTGTGCTGATTTCTGTAAAACTATAAGTTGCAATGTCACTCAAGATGTTTATTGTAGGTGTAAATTGAAAAAAAATTGAAAAAAAAAATTATGTAATTTTTAGAATTTTTAAATTTTGTAATGTATATAATCTTATAATGTAATTATTATATGTATGCAAGACATAATAAAGTGTTTAAAAAATTGTTATTATACGGGCAGGTCCATGGAGACCGAATACATTGCGGGAAACACAAACTACACACAAGGATGGATTCTTCTACTTGGGAAGAGAGCTTAGGTCTTCGAACCAAACAACATCTTTGCCGATTGAGCTACAGAAACTTTGCCAGTTCTTATTTTAGAGAAATTTTGTAGTTTTAAATCATTCTCACACAGTTTGATATGTTCCTGAGGCTTCAAGAAGACAGCCTATGATAAGGTTTAATGAAAACGGAAATTACGTCTAGTTATGACGTTTTTTTTTTGAGCATAGCCAATTATTTTCTTATGAGCTTTGCCAACTGTCCCAAAATAAAATATTACCATATAAAAAAGGAAGAACAAAAACTAAATTCTTTCTTATTTAAATAATTTTTTCCCATATGTCCTCAAAATCATGATTTTTATGAAGAAAACTGCGCTTGATCATTTGTAGAAATGCCCGAATATGTGATTAAAAACTCAGGACCACAATTTCGATTTTGTGTTAGTAAAGGATGAAGTCTTTAGTATGGTAGAAGAAGATATGCATGGGATCTTTATTTATTAATATTAATGTCACTGATTATGATCTACAAAGAGACTCTTTTAATGCATTTAATTATGATACTAACTGTGGTATTTTTTAAATTGATAGTTTGTTAAAGTGTAAATGCTTGAAGATGGTTCCTGATTCACTTAAATTTTTATTTTATACAGAAAAAAAAAGTTTAAATGCTTTGTATCATTCAAATTCTTATTTATTTACCTATTGCTTAATGTATAAAAATAAAAACGTGCAGCATTAAAGTTGGTATGTTTCTCTAACGCGCCATCTAGGAGCCAGTTATCAAACTATCATATTTCTCCCTATTATTTTTTCCAGTGATAGCGACAATTAATGGTTCTTTTATTAGTAATAGAATTGCTGGTGTGTATTTACACTAAAATCATGAGTATAATTTTTTCTCGTCATCTTTAATTGGACATATTACATACCATTCGATGATAAACTCCCATTTTGCTAATTTTTAATGATATCGCAATTGGTTTATTTACTTTGTGCTCTATTACCAAGATGTATGCTAAATGTTTGTCATTTTTATTTTATTTTTTATAGCCAGACAGGAAATCGCTTCCGGTCTTCCAGAAATGATGTGTCACGAGAAGAATTGATTCTTTTGGTTCTTTCTTTGTTGGATAAACATTAAAAGGATGAGCTTGACGATTATTTTCATTGTAGTTATTGCTTTGCTAATCTTGCTGGCTGCAGCCTTTTCGTTAAGAATGTATTTGCGTCGACGGTCCCATCTTAGGATGATCGAATCAGGCAACTTGGATGATGACCCGGAGGCAGACAATAGACAAAGGAAAGAAGCCATCTACGATGCTGAACCTTCATCACAAAGGTCGCATCTCAGCAGATCAAGGAACATCCCAGGTAAAGAACTGAACACCATTTCCGGATGGTCCACACAGAATGCAGCTTCGCAAATGGAACATTCTTGTTGTACGATGGCAGAAGGCCACTTTTGTGCTACAACAGAGTAGTTTTTTTTTAATTAAAAGAATAATTAGGGGAGTGCTCTAAAAGCGAACATCTAGTACTTCATTTAAATGCCAAATTTAGAATTAAAAATATATTTCATCACGTTGGTTTATCTGTCCATCATCCACTGTAGAAAGTCGCCAGTAACTGAGATAATAAAGTATTATTTTTAAACTAGTGAAAATTATTTTGGTAACAGCCACATGAAAAAAAATACGCATGATATTTCACATCGCTATCTAGTGGCACAAATGTGTCTATCTTTTATTATATATCAGATTAATCTATGCATTTTTTGCATCTCAACTTAGTAGTCGGAATATGATGAAAAAGGGAAGAAATATAATGTAAATGAACATAGGTGACCGGTCGCATACGGAGGTAGCAAGTTTTTTTTTCCATGAAACTCGGGTTTTACATCCCGCAAAATATTCAATCGGGATAAGAGAAAAGATACAATTTAGGCACAAAATATACGATAGGGATTAGTAAGATGAATGGAACACATAAAATATTATGAACAGGTATTCAGAGTATTACAACAATGAATATAATTCATCAAAATGAACCGTCTACAGGGTAGCACTATTTTGAATATTAACACAGCCCTGTGAAGACACCCCATGAAAGTGGAGATCAGTCTTCTAGAAAGTTATTGGGGGATAGCAGCTTTTTTTTTTTTTTTTTTTTTTGATGTGTGAAAATATCTTTTACCTCTTTCGTTATCGTTTAGAATATGTTTACTTCACAATTTCTGGATGTTACAATAGTTTACGTGTCTGGTGAACAGCTTCATTATTTTGATTTATTCAGTTCTTTGATTACCCCACTTGAAAGGTCACAGGACCAACGACACATCAGTGTAATGCGTGGATAAGTGGTCAGGGATAAAGGAGTAATCTACTGATATGTTTCTTAAAATGTTAGCGGTTGTAATGTGGGAAAATCAGTACGGCGAAGGATTGTTCCAAAGAACTGGAGTGGATGGAATGAAGGAGCATTAACTGAAGTTTGTTCGGTGTGTTTGGGTTAGGGCAGTGGCTGCTCTTATATAATAGGAAGGAAGTGCAGGAATAGCAGCGATCAGTTCAAACGAGCAAAGTATCTATAGAAAACGCACAGAGTAGAAATACAGCACTTGAGGGAAGGTGATTGAAGGGGTCTGTGAGGGAGGGAGAGGATCATCTATTAAGTTGATTGCCCTCTTCTATACATTTTGAAAAGATTGATAAATGGTTTTTTCGAAGATGTCTTTAATGTAATCCGATCTTAGATTTCAGTTTTTGTTATGCTTCGTAGCTTACAGAAGCAGAATGCGATGCATTGTGGAAAGATTGATAAATCGACTTGTCGAAGATGTAATTCAAAGTTCGGAGTATGCATGCTCCTCGTTAATATTTTCAAAGATCTGAGGTCGTATCATGTTTACGGTCAACGCAAAATTCATTCATTCGGTGGCATTTCGGAGGTCATTGACCGTTCTTAATTCTTCCTGTTTTGTTCATTTCTAAAATTATTGGCAGAACTTTTTCTTTCAAGAGTTCGCATACTTCATACAGATGTCTAAGTCGACTTCTTCTTCTTCTTTGTTATCGCGGTTTTCCTCTGAGAAATTAAGGACCAATCAATAATGAAAAAGTTCTTTCCCAACTCATTGAATATTTAACATAACATTTAGCATTCTTACTCGTAAAAAACAAAGCAATAGTTAGTAATCGAAGACTAAAGACTCTTCCATATATATGTAGCAAAATGGCAACTTCATGGAGTTCGAACTCATTATGATAAGGACAGTTAATTTGTCATTTACATAACATATTCATAACAATGTTGGTCATGTACGTATTCATATTGAATACTTTTCGGATTCATTGTATTGAAATATTAAAAATTCTGAGCTTTGTGTATGTTGTATTGCAAATTAATAAAAAAAACAATCTTAAATTCTTTATGCATCTAAATTGTACACTGTTGCTATTATGACACTGTACGAAAACTAAAATCGAAAAGTAAATTATGTAAAAAATCACGCATTTCCTTGAGATTATTAATTTCACGTTTTTTTTTTTCTTCAGAGAAAGAGAACTAGATTCCTATTCTTTACATAAAGTGTTTAGACAAGACTATGTTATTCCTTATTCTTCTGTACAAGTTATTCGAAAAGGAGGAATAAGAAGAATGGAGGGGGGGTGTATAATACTCATGAGGGTTGATTAAAAGAACAACTGTAAATTGTGAATCTTCATACCTCTCCTAGTGAATAAGAGTTTGCAGTGCTTTTCTTATGAAGATGAAGAGACAACAGGAATTGACTTGTTTGCATTTCTAGAAAACTGAAGAAGTACAAATGTATTTACGACACTTCCTCGAATGAAACCTCTTCTGTGCATTAAAAGAATCATTTCAAAGTTTATCGTACTATTATCTTACAATCGCATAAGAAGGAAATCTGAAGAAAACATTTGTCACTGTAATGACATACCACCCACATGACCACTTCAGGGACGTATTTATTCTCAAGTGAGTTCTGACAAGCAAGACAGGAGATAAGAAATGTCATGCTGGCTACACCGATTAACTTAAAACCACCAGCATCGATACTTCGATTCAGAAACGAGAAAGAACTGAATAATCTCAGCGTACGCAATTCAAAGCAGAGATTTGACACTTCTCACTTATTCAAAAAATTTTTTGGGGGGGGGGGCTTAGAATCTCGTACACGTGCTCACTTCTACATGTGCGCTATATACACCTGAAATGTGCAGGATATGTCCAGAGTTGTAACCACAGAGCGAAATATCTTTGAAATATAGTTCAAGGAATTAGAAAGTGTCGTAGAAGTATGATGGTGTGTTTAACCCGAAACTGCAGTGATAGTTGGGATGAATGTGCAGGAGCATTGTTATGGTAATTTTTTTATTTACTGGATCTCCGTACTTGCAGTAAGAAATTTATTTCCTTTCAAATATTCCACGTGATGGTATTGTTTTGTCTTTTCTTAGCGCCTCCGTAGCGCAACTGGAAGAACGAGGGCACGTTGCCCCCTTCGATTAGAAAAGGCCTAAGTTCGATCCCGTCGTGACGGGAGGAATCTTTATATGGACTTTTTCAATTGAAGGTGAGTTAACCGATCTCATACGGAGGTAGCAGGGTTTTTTCTCCCGGAAACTCAGGTTTTTCATCTCGCGTACAGACTAATCGGCCTTCAGAACACACGCAATTTACAGAGAAAAAATACTAGCTGTGGTGGTGGTTATGGGCGGTAGATGATGGCGTTGGTGTAGATGATTGGTAGTTGAGGTTCGGTATAGTAGTGGAGACGGGAAGTTGTGCAATGTCCTCCCGCGATGAGTCTTCGGACTCCTTGGAGGTGTCACGAATAATAATAATAATAATAATAATAATAATAATAATAATAATAATAATAATAATAATAATAATAATAATTTTTAGTCATTGAAGGAGAAGTGGACCTTCATCACTCAATAGATGCTCATGCACATTTTTTCCCCCTTTAAGAAGCAAAATCTAAAGTTTTTCAAATTTGATATAAGTTTCTTTATTGAATTTGACTTTCCCGTTTACGTAAAAGTCTATCTTATTTGATATTATCATTTTAAAAAAAAATAGAGGAATTACAAATATTAATACTGTGATGTGCTCTTTTTTATTTTTTTATTTTTATTTTTAACATTTCAGTTTATAGTTAATACAATCGAGCCCAATTCTGTAATATTCTTAGTTGTAATGGTGACTTTCCTCTGTGGTCTTTTACTTCCGGATCCATTACGGCATACTGACTTACAATGATCATGTCAGGCAACTAAAATTTGTCAGCACAAGTATTAACTAGTCCAAAAATGTGAGCGTAGGCAGTACTGTCAGTGGAGAAAGAATCTATTTGCTTTTCAGATCAGCTGCCATGTTATCCAACATGTAATCCGCATTCCACAAACTTTTGTGTCCATGACCACAGAGGTTTTGTTGTTGACACTAATAACCTGGGTACATTTGTTTTATGCTGATTCATGCAAATGTTTTAAAGATGTTGTCTGTAGTATTAGCGGACAATTCTCTTTTGCCTTCACTACTTACTCTTGTGACTTCTAAATCTTCTTATATTTTTCTAAAATGCATAAGCATGTTTACTTATTTGTTGCTACTTACATTCGTTCATATTTCTGAGGATTTCGAAGGAAAAATGTTTATTTAGAGTTTTCCCCATTGTGTTCTTCAGATTTTGTTTTTGTTCTGAAATTGGAGCTTCAAAAATTGCAAAATTGCATTCTTTTATACGTTTTCATTTATATATTATTTGTATGTCCGTATACTTTTCATTCTTCCTCTACAGTTTTAAATAGGCATACATGATGACTAATTAAAAAAATAAAAATTTAATTCAGTGAAATATTTTATGTAGTTCTAAATAAAATTTATTAAGAATTCTATTATTTTTTTTTCTGATTAACTAACCACCTAACCGGCTATTATGGATCAAATACGCATCCTCATACGCTTCGCGATCATCATATATTTCAATGAAATATCAATGGTATGACAATTTTAATATACACTTCGCATCCATGATAACCTTGACGTCCTGATAACCTGATGGCATGGTTAAGAAATGGGCTGCCGAGTTTGAACGTGGCCGTACCAGCCTTGAAAATGATTCACGTGAAGGACGACCAAAATGTGTAACAACACCAGAAATCATTGATCATGTGCACGATATGGTATTGCATGACCAGCAAGTCAAAGTGCGTGAAATTGTTGAGACTATATGCATTTCAAAAGAACGTGTTGGGTATATTTTAGATGTAGAATTGCAAATGAAAAAGCTTTGAGCAAGATGGGTGCCGCGCTTGCTCACAGTAGATCAAAAACGCACTCGAATGAAAATATCTGAACAGTGCTTGGAGCGTTTTAACAAGAATAAAACTGATTTTGTGCATCGATTAATTACTCCGGATGAGACTTGGATTCACCAGTACACACCAGAATCCAAACAGCAGTCAACGTCAAAACAGTGGACAGAAGCTGGTTGTTGAAAGGCAAAGAAGACAAAGTCGGTTTCATCAGCAGGAAAGGTCATGGCATCGGTAGTTTTGGATGCAAAAAAGGCATTTTGTTTATTGATTATCTTGAAAAGGGTAAAACAATAACCCGAGAATATTATTCCGATCTTTTAATCAGACTAGACGAAAACATTCGTCAGAAAAGACCCGGTTTGCAGAAGAAAATAATCATCTTTCATCAGGACAATGCACCTGCCCACAAATGTGTTTTCGCAATGGGAAAATTAAGGGACCTGCACTATGAATTGTTGGAACATCCACCCTATTCCTGAGATTTGGCTCCCTCTGACTTCTATCTCTTCCCTAAACTAAAACTCTTCCTGGCTGGTCAGCGTTTTTCTTCGAATCAAGAGGTGATTGAAGCTGTAGACGGGTATTTTGTAGACCTTACTGAGAACCACTACAGGGATGGGATAATGGGGCTGGAGTATTGCTGAAATAAATGTGTTGGTCTTAAGGGAGGTTATGTTGAAAAATAAAAATAATTTTGAAATTATAAATTCGTTTTTTCATTGTTAGGCAGAGAACTTTTCTGACCACCCTCTTATAATATAATATATATATATATATATATATATATATATATATATATATATTAACAAAGATTTAATGACTTTAAAAACCGAGATAACTTATAAAGATTTTAATGAGAATAATACGACTAGTTTCGGCTTATAACAGCCTTCCTCAGGATAGGATATTAGGATATTCTTAAAGGACAAGAATAGTAATAAACCTTGAAGTATCTAAACAAAAACTGGAAATTACAGGTAAAAATTGCCACACATAATTAATACATAAAAAATGTTGTATTTCAAGTTGTTCTAACAGGCGTGCCATTGTTTATTGCAAGTGTGCGTGCAGGCTCATGTGAACGCCAATATTGAATAACTGCAGCATGGCTATCTGGGATGTTATAACTCAAATTGTTGTTTAAGTGCACAGGATTCAGAAGGATTTCCCTTGATTCTACAATTTTTCTCTCAAACTTATCATCACAACGAAAAATATTTTCTGATCCCCAGCAAACGGAGTGGCTTTGTTGATCATCATTAGGATTATTTGAAAAAAGTACATGACTGGATAACGCAGTTTCATGAGATCTTTTGTAAGAGATGTCTCTCTTATGCTCTTTGATACGTTGCTCAACAGATTTGTTAGTTTGTCCAAAATAAGGGATATTGCAATCGCACCATAATTTATATACACCTGGATTGGATATTTTAAGTTGTGATGAGGAGGCTTTGGATGGCTGATTAGAGAACGGACTTTCGAAAGTGTGGTGAAGAACGTCCTGATATTGTATTTTTTAAGGACGTTAGCTAATTTTTTAGAGACTGTGCTAATGAATGGAATGGAGATGCTGCCTTTAAAGTTACTAGTTCCTGTGGTGCACTGTATAGGAGGATCCAGAGGAAATTTCTTAATCGTTTTTTCAGAGTATCCATTTTGTTTAAAGATAAGAGTGAGGTGATTTATTTCTTTTTGTAGTTAATCTGGTTCATTCAAGAGAGAGCGTGCTCTGTGTCCTAAGGTAGATAAAGTTCCAAGTTTTTGTGGTGGAAAATGGAGAAAGATTATGCAGATATCTATTTGTATGAGTAGGTTTTCTGTATATAAAGATTTTTAATCTTTCAGAGCATCTTGTAAGCATGACATCCAGGAAAGGTAAAGAGTTATTATTTTCTAGATCAGTAGTAAATTTTATATTAGGATGTTAGATGTTTAGATGATGAAGAAAATCTATGAGAGTTGTGTGCCCGTGATTCCAAATAATGAATATATCATCAACATATCGTTTCCATACTTTTGGTTTAAATGAGAAGGGAGATCTGGCTTTCGTTTCAAAATATTCAAGGGAGATGTTAGCTAGAACTGGGGACAAATGATTGCCAGGCCTTGTTTTTGTTGGTAAACGGAGTCCTAATATCTGAAGTAACCAGAATGAATGCAGTGTTTTAATAAAGTAAACATTTTTTTGGATAATTTGTCCTTTAGTAATGTAAGTACCTCGTCTGTAGTTACGTTATTAAATAAAGATATAATGTCAAAACTTGCTAGAATGTCATTTTTATTGATGGGAATATCTTTTATATGAGAAACAAAATCTGTGGTGTTTTTGATGAAAGATGAAGACTTATTGGAGAAACACTTGAGGTACTTTGCTGCTAGATATTTAGAAAGTTTATACGTAGGTTCCTCTTATCCCACGCATCTATGGAGTTCCCAAAATACATAAAGAAAACACCCCTCTTCGCCCAATTCTGGAAGGAATTGACTCACCTACGTATAAACTTTCCAAATATCTAGCAGCAAAGTACCTCAAGTGTTTCTCCAATAAATCTTCATCTTTCATCAAAAACACCACAGATTTTGTTTCTCATATAAAAGATATTCCCATCAATGAAAATGACATTCTAGCAAGTTTTGACATTATATCTTTATTTAATAACGTTCTTAGTAGTATTCTCATTAAAATCTTTATAAGTTATCTCGGTTTTTAAAGTCATTAAATTTTTGTTTTTAAAATGTATCACAGCAATCGAGTAAAAGCCTATCATATGTGTGTGTGTAATAAATTTTTTAACTTGGGGATATTGTATATTAGGATAACCAAGTTATTTTATAAGCTTGGTTATTTTAACTCCTAATCCCAAGTATGCAAACAATTAAGTTTGCGCCTGAAACAAAGTTCAAGTCTAAAGATGGTACAACACCAGGGCACCTCATTGTAAAGGTGAGTAAAGCTCTGATCACTATTCTTAATATTTTACCATAATGTAAAGCACATCTCACTAGAAGATGTATGTGTGTGTGTGTCCTCAGTTTTGTTTAAAATTTTTAAAAATGTAATTTTATTTTATTTAAGAGGGACTCTGGATATGTTTTAGGGAATGTTTTAACAATATTAAATCAGCTTAGATAAATACTAATTCTAATGGAGGAATACTTGATGATCTAATATGAAGTGATCAATATGCTGTATTCAGATATACATATCTCGTAATATTATTTCCTAAATCAGCTTTCTCGAACTCTAACACTGGACACTGTCTGCGTTTATATGCCTTACATTTTATTTGTATTTTGTAATTTCTATAGATTTCTTATACAGAAAGTAGTAAACCATATTAGTAAATTAAGATTTAATAATATAATTTAATTTTTTTTGAATTGAAGTTAGATTTCTTAGAGAAGCTAGTAACACCATTATATATTGTCAATACTTATTGTATAATTTAAATAACTTGCTTTGTCAATTATTTTGGTAAATTGCCGTGAATCTTCTTAGATGGTCCTTCTCTTTGATCTGTTTTCTATCTGTTTAACTGTTAATACAATAATATATTTCAAATCATCAAGTGTTCAAACTGAATTATATTGCATAGGAAGCTTTTTTTATCTTTTGAGAATCGGACTTCATAAACAAAGTACAAACGCATGTCAATAACAGTCATAATATACTGACCTTGCTCTTTTAGTTATCTTCAATCACGACATCAATATTTTACAGTCAATTCTCATATCCCATGGTACTTTGTACAAAGTTTGGTGTAAAACGATTAGACACGTGGATATACTGGTATAAGCATTTATGAGAGAGAAAGTCTGCTATGTTGGATATGATTTTTCAAAATCCCCGTATTAGATTCATTGCAACCGAATTTGTGTTTAAGACGATTAAAAATGTGACTTTGAAGGTATCTTACTAATCGTTGTTCTCAAGAAACGTATTGAAATAATTTATTTGTTGTGAATGAATTCAAGCCCTGAATTATGCCTAATGAAAGTAAAAGGCACCACTCGAAACAGTTCTATAGAATCAATGTATCATTTAAATTTGACGATACCCCCCCCCCACACACACGGGTTGTCCCGTATTGTACCCTACCTGAATTTTCATGAGAATGCCATTCATGTTCTTATTATTAAAAGTAAAAGGAAATTTCCAAGCCACTTTCCCAGTCAGGTGTATTTTGACTTATTATTATTCTTGCCATTTTTTATTTATTTTTAGCAAATTCTTTATAAAGAAAAATTCTGGTAGTCGTATTACGAATAAAGTAACAAATTGACAAGGAAAAAAAGCTTCGATGAATGTTGTTCTGAACTGGAGAAATTAATGAAATAATGTACGCTCAAAGTTCTCTCCCAGATCAGAAATGGTTGGTGAATATGTTCTCTCGGCGTCGGTGTGGTTACAGGCGTCAGCTGGCATCGCAGGAGTGGCTGTTAGTCGGGTGAAAGTTATCGTCAGAGTTTGACCTTTCAAAATTCATTTCAGTCAAACGCATCGAGCTGCAGTCCAGAGGAGAGCAGGTGGTAAACAAGTGGAATGCACAGAACCAGAATTTCTCTCTCTGTCTGTCTTCTACATATATGTACACTATATACACTACTATATATTACAATATATATACCCTCTATCAAAAAAAAAAAAAAACGATCTTTTCGAAAATAAAAGAAATTAGTGGCGCCACCTGTTGTATCTTTTTGTTGTCGAAAGCGGCAACCTTCATTAGTGTTGTGTCAACTGTTTACAACATTTCTTTTCATTAGAAGCCGAGTTATAGTGCCAAGAGTGACAGTGTGTTTTGCCACACGGTCGGTCGTCACGATATTCATGCCGTACTCGATGAATTCTCGCTATCACTCGCTTCCAAACTTCGAGATAAAACACACCATTGACCGTTTGGCTAGGCGGAACGAATTCTTTGTGGATAATTCCCTTGGAAACGTAGAAACAAATCAGCATTGTCTTTACTTTTGACTTCTCCAAGCGATATTTTTCGGATGCCACTCTTCTGATGGTCTCCACTCGGGCGCTTTGTTTTCAGATCATACTGAAAACACTAGGTTTCGTCACCAGTAACGATCATTTCACGGAAGTTTGATTCCTTACGAGCGGTTTTAATGAGGTCCTTGCAAATTCGATACATTTTTTGGTCGTCGATCAACTTGTGGGGGAAACAAATCGCGAATTCAATTTACGAGGGTTCAACCTCTCGGTCAAAATGTTGTACACAGTCGATTTTGGAATCGCCAATTCATACTCAATCAATCTTACGGACGATTTCGGGTTTTCTTTGATGAAATCACTCACTTTTTGGATGTTAACTTCGCTCAGTCCAGTTTTTGGACGGCCAGGCTTTTCCTCATCCTCAAGCGTCTCACGACCACTTTGAAATCGTTTAAACACTCGTAAACTGGATTACGGGATAAGCATTCATCACCGCATGCTTTTTGAAGCATTTGATGCGTTTCGGCAAACCTTTTACCAAGTTTAATACAGAAGTCAATCGCAGCTCTCGGTTTGCAACTCATTTTCCGACCGTTCGTCAAAACACACTGTCGCTCTTGGCACTATAACTCGGATTCTATGAAACAAATGTCATAAACAGTTGACACAACACTAATGAAGGTTGCCGCTTTCGACAACAAAAAGATACAACAGGTTGCGCCACTAGTTTCGGTTTCTTTTTGGACAGAGGGTGTATATATATTGCTAGAGAATATAAATTAAGTTACAGACAGATTGTTGAGCAGTAACAGTCAGATAGGTTATAACTTAGGTTCGTATTTAAGATCGATCGGATTGAAAAAAATGTTTTCTGTTGATTCGATAATTCTTCTCAAACTTCATCGTAACATTTTAAAATGTTTTCTGATTTATCCCAGATCATGACGTAAATGATAGAATCTACATCGTCAGGGTTAGTAGAATTAAAAACGAGACTGGATAGAGCGGAGGCTCTAGTTCTGCTATACGAAAGATGTCTCACATGTTCCTCTATAAGTAGTGCAATGGGTTTTCCGTGTGATCAAAATACAGTCCATAGCATTTACACCAAAGACGGTAAGGCGCTGGATATTTTAAACTGTGATGTTTTGGTTTTTCTGTACAAAGCAAGGAATGGAATTTGGTTAGAAGAATGAAAGAATTGGAGATTTTATATTTTTTGAGAAGTTTGGCTGACTTTAGTGAAACAGAGCTGATATATGTAAGAGAAATAAAACTTTTTTTATATAATTATCTTCATTAAGATGAGCAGGGGAAATTAAACAGGAGCTTATATAACTTATCTACTTACGATAGTCGTTCTTCGGAAAGGTCGTAAGAAAAAACTGTAGTGCCTTTGTGATCTCCTCTTCTTCTTCCTCAGTGAGGAGAAAGCAAGTATGTTTGCCTATGTACAAATTATGTCAAGCTAATGGCTAATGGGTAGTGATGAGATGGCGCATGAAGATATCTGTTGACCTGCGTGGCTTTTCTGCAAATAGAGAGCTTCAGTTTTTCTGACACGGAAGAAAACAGTTAATTTCCATCTTTGCAATACTAAATTCGGACGTTTGCAACATATGAAATATAATAAATAATAAAGCATAAATATTTATATTTAAGAAAGAAGAAATAATTGGATTTTCCATTTAAGAGAGAAAAATGATGAATTATAGTACAGTCTTAATTTTATGAGATAAATAAATATAAAATATAAACTCTATTATAACACTTTACTAGATTTTAGCAAATTTAAAATTACAGTATCTGTATAAATGAAATTCAAATCACACACACACATAAAATACTCGAAATCTGCTATAAAAACACTTGCAGAAGAAAGAAGCCTAGACTTGTGGGAAGAAGAATGGAAAACATCAAAAAACGGATCAACAACAAAAGATTCTTTGCTAGCATCAGAAGCAGCCTCCGGCTGAAAAAACACGCCATTTTTCCAGGTTTATCCGCGCTACTAACGGGACATGGAATACTAAGACACTACTTACACAGATTCCATATCCTGGAATCACCGTCATGTATTTGTAGTCCTCAATAGACTGTCGATCACATACTTTACGACTGTCAGCTACTGGACTCCATCTGGATGCCCTAATACAACATGGCATCACTTCCGGAGACAAGTGGCTCAAAACAGAGACTTATCGAAACATATTACTCAGAACTAATGAAATTTGCCAATATGATCGATTACCAGTCGTTCAAAAGTAAATTACTGATATTGTTTGCATTATATAGTGTAAATATGTATATATATAAATATAAATATAGATGTAAAGGTCGGAATATGTACATATAGACGTAAACATATAAATGTAAATATGAATATTGATACAAAATTGGAAATATAAATGTTAATCAGTACTTGGAAGCTGCAAGTAATATAAGCATTGTATGCAATGGAGCACGTAGGAATAAATTACCTCTGGTAGAGTTACTGTTTGGAGGAAAATGAACACACACACACACACACACACACACACACACACACACACACACACACACACACACACACACACACACACACACACACACACACACATTGTATTAGAGTGTATTACAGTGTATTACAGTGTATTAGAGTGTGCATGTATTATAATACATCAGCAGACGAAACTTTAAAATGTCGGTTATTCAAGTGAAGGTCAGAGACTTGAAGGTACACGGATCCTAGATGGAAATGAAAATTTCTGACCACAATACACCCCGCTGCTTAAACATATCCTTTTCGATGAATTCGCGATGTAGCTGTAACTGCACATATTAAATTTGAGACTTTTTTTTTTTTTTTACAAAAAAGATGCCTTTCGCCTTGTAAAATGTAATATTTAATATCAGTGGAAGTTGTGATTTGAGGAAAACAGCTCCTGTTAACAAGCATGTAGGTAGTGGGGGGTCAGCGAATGTGTGAATTCTTAGAAGCGTGATAAGAACAACATAAACTCTTTAGAAATCTATGTTGGCTGTTGAAGACGAAGGCCTTTCATAAATTACGTTTTTCATATTTTATGAAAAATTATATGTGATGGGATTACTCAGTGTTACACAGAAAGTAAGTTAAAATAACTCAGTTGGGAAGAAACATAGATCACAGTTATTGGACTACAAGTAATATATCAAGAGGCAACTTTGCTATAATAATAAAGAAGTGAATTTCTCATGTATAGATTCGCTTCGTTGCATTGATCATTCTCATAGCGTTGTATTTTTTCTGACAAATATAAGCGCCACCTAGGGTCACATGACGAATTGTCTTATATTTGCCTACTTATATGAATAAAAATGTAAAAAAGTAGAATTTTTTGTATATCTGTGAATCAGCGACATCTATGAGGCAGACTAACAACTATCTTACATTTTACTATTTAGATTAATGAAATCAGGGAGATCAGTCAAGCAACTGAAAAAAAAAAATAAAGAAACCCATATTTTATGTATAGACAAGAGAATGGTGAGTTTTCAGTAGTGGAAAAGGGCTGATCACGTGTAGAAATAAACTTATCAGTTATATTTATTTGAGGACATTGATGATAGCGGTTAATGCGTAGAGACCTCTTCGCTGTTAAAACTAGAATCGTCCAATATAAGAATCACAGCAAGAGAAGAAAAACATCAAATTATGCCTTGATGTAAGCACCAGATCATAGCGAGTTTAAATGGCAGGTAGTACGTGGGGATAAAGCAGCTAAATGGACATCATTTGCGCTATTTGCAATTATTTTCCCATTAGTTCCAAGTGGTAACAATCACCTCGCGATTTGAACAACAAAGATAATTGGGAAGTTAAAAGGTTGTTTTGTCTTGATGGCAGTCTGTAGATTACAGCGAAATGGATTTCTAAAGGCATTCAGGTGTCTTTAATTTTCAGACGTAAAAGATGACACACGATGTGGAGACTTACAGAATGCATCGGTAAAACACCTGCGTCTGCATTTATGATTTTAATTCGAGATTTCCAACAGTTCTTTAGTAGCGACATGTTTTTGTTTCTTTAATATTTGTCTTATTTAAATTTTTTCCATAAATTTAATAATATCCCTATTAACTTGCATAAGAGTTCACCTAAAAATGCCAAATGTTTATTTAATAAATGAAAAATTTTCATAATAAAAGTGTATATTATTATTATTACCATTATATAATATATTTAATAATTATAATTAAAATTTTATGAAGTTTTTAATTTAATATTTATTATTATTATTATACACCATTTTATGCATTATATAATAGAAATATAACAATTTCAACATCTTTAATTTTTGTGTTGTAAGTTTGGAATCAATCGACCGTGGGATGCGGTGATGATTGATTCATTTGGAGGGTAATGGATGGCAATGCAGTAGCTAAAGAAGTTCTGAGTCTCGGCTATTGCTGTTATCCTCCTGCCAGGATCAGAGCTTTAATTGCTCAATAACACCTTATCCCTATACTGTCCTCTACAGATAACGGGGAAGATGAAAAGTATTCTTGCTTCGCCCCTTTAAGCCAGTCCTTATAAGAACTATAAGGATTTTAGCGTTGCATGAAAGTAATTTCGCTTTGCAGGTCGCAGATCTTTCTTCCGACCTATCTGAAACGTATATACCTTTTCGCTTCGCAAGCCATAGAACGAAACAGTTTTAGTAAAGAAACCTAATAAAATGGTTTACTTAAATGGAGAACTATTGAAAAAAAAATCAACTAAGATCTGTCGAACATATATAACGTATGAAGTCCTGCCAAGAAGGAACCTTTACAAAGCCTACTTAGCTAAAGTGAGTCAGCTGATCTTTTTCTGTGGTAACCGATTTTTACTGGAAGGAAAAGACCGCTCACTACTCACAAAACCGGCCAGAAAAACACATGCAATTATCAGATATAATTCACTGCCTTCGTAACCTTAGATTCTTCGATCGTAATTCCAAGCAACGAACCAACTAGTGATTAAGGATGGAGACGGGCTGCTCCCCGAATTCCAAAAGTATGCGATAAAACAGTTCAGCTTACAACCATTTGAGAATAAAAATATATTAGAGAGTGGTTTTTATATTATTCTTTTTTATCACTTTTCAATGTTTTTAATAAATATTGTGCTTTTAATAATTATTTCTGGAATCGAACCTAAAAGTGCCCTAGGTTCGATTCCCGTCGACAACGTGAGGAGCTCAAAGATCTTCATCAGTCATAGCCAAGTTAGTCTTGGGCGTGAACAGAAGGGTTTTTCCGCCCAGTTTATCTGTGGACCTATCAAAATGAGTTGCACTAATGATGACAAAGAAAGCTCAGGGTGCACTAATGGAGTGGAACCCAATATCCGAAAGAATACTAAACGGTAGATTTAAAGCCGGCAAGCAGAACCTCACAATAACTGCTATATATGCACCAATAAATGATGCGATCCAGGAAGAAAAGGATATTTTTTATAACATGCTACAGAGAAGTATAGAAGCAACAAATAAAAAAGATATGCAACTTCGAATTGGCGACTTTAATGCTAAGGTTGGAAATGATAATACTAATAAAGAAACTGTTATGGGAAAGCATCCAGAAGGAGAAATACATGAAAACGAGAGTTACTTATAGGCTTTTGTATGTTCAATCCGCTTGTAATAGGAGGGAGTCTCTTCCAACATAAAAAATACACAAGTGGACATGGATAGTACCAGATAGAAAGACAAAGAATCAAATAGACCATGTACTTATATTAAGGAATTGGAGGAAATCACTCCTGGATGTCAGAGTTAAAAGAGGAGCCGAAGCATATTCAGATTACTTTCTCATAACAGCTACCATGAAAGTAAAAATATTTAAAAATGAACAAACAGAACAGTGCACATTAGGAAGAGGTTTAGAATTGAAAAACTCAAAAATAAAGAGATTAGAAATAAATGTATAACAACTCTACAGGATAAATGGGATAAACTCAAAAAAAAGAGAAGGAGATAATATAGAGGGAAAATGGACTAAGATTAATGACATACTAATGACCACATCAGAAAAGATATTGGGATTTCGAACTAATACAGACAAGGAATGGATATCAGAAAACACCAAATTAAAAATAGAGGAGAGAGGTAGAATAAAAGAGAAACTGTTACAGATTGGCGAAAATGTCGAACAAGAACAAACAGAAAGATATAGAGTAATTAACAAAGAAATAAAAAGAAGTGCAAGAAACGATAAAAGAAAATACACAGGGAATCTAGCACGAGAGGCAGAGGATGCTGCATATATAAATCGTACTAGAAAAGTGTATGGTATTACAAGGAAATTAAGTGGAAAAAGAAACAAATGGATAGTTCCTATATACAATAAAGAAGGAAATCTATTATTAAATGAAAATGAACAGATAAATTGGTGGGTGGATTCTTCTCAGAGAAATTTCAAGAAATGACTGATGGTGACCAGAGCCTAGAATTAAATGAACAAGATGCATCATTAAATATAAATTTGAACGAAATAACAAAAAATAGAAATTACAAAAGCAATAACTCAGATCAAAACAGGTAAAGCACCGGGAACAGACAACATACCAGGCGATATACTAAAAGCAAATCCAAAACTTAAAGCAGAGATATTATATCCGTTACTAAATGAGATATGGCAGAGAGAAGAGTAGCCTAAGGAATAGAATACTGGATTACTGGTTAAATTACCCAAAAAAAGGGAACCTATCTGAATGCAAAAATTGGAGAGCTATAACATTGCTGAGTGTTATAAATAAAATACTAGCAAGGATAATACTAGAAAGAATCAAAATATAAATAAAAAAACAACTAAGACCAGAACAGGCAGGATTTAGAGCCAATAGATCATGCAGCGACCACATTGCTACTTTACGAATTATCATAGAACAATCATTGGAATAGCAGGCAAGCTTATATTTAATTTTTATCGATTTTGAACAAGCTTCCGACAGTATAAACAGATCTTCTATATGGAAATTACTTAGAAATTATGGACTCCCATAAAAAATAATAATAATAATTAAAAAAGTATGAAGATTTTGAAATTAAAGGAAAACACGAAAATACCCTCTCAGAACCATTTAAAACAAAGACAAGAGTAAGGCAAGGTTGTATACTCTCCCCTAATATGTTTTTAATTGTCTTAGACTGGGTGATGGGAAAAGTATCTCATGGAAATACAGGATTACAATGGTTACTTCAAAACCAACTCTGCGATCTAGATTTTGTAGATGATATTTGCTTACTTTCACAGAAGCGCCAACATATAAAACAAAAACAACAACACTTTTAGAAACAGCCAAAAAAGTTGGTCTTAGGATAAATAAAAATAAAATATTGTCGATGAGAATAAATGCAAAACAAAATAAAGAAATAACAATAGAAGAAATACCGCTTAAAGAGGTAGAACAATTCATATACCTTGGTTCAATAGTATTAATAAAAGGAGGAACTGCTGAAGATATAAATAGAAGGAAACAGCTGGCTTTTTCAACTTTCAACCAACTTAGAAATATTTGGAAAAACAAGAATTTGTCTGTAAAAACTAAAATGAGAATATTTAACTCAAATGTAAAGTCAATACCAATGTATGGATCAGAAACGTGGATGTTAAACAAAAAGATAGTTAACAATGGCCAGGTCTGCCTAAACAAGTGTTTAAGAAGGATACTGGGAATATATTGGCCAAAAGAAATATCAAACGAAGAACTATGGCAGAGAACAAACCAGAAACCCATGTTGCAACAGATACGTGAAAGGAAATGGAGATGGTTGGGTCACGTGTTGAGACAAGAAGATAAAATAATAGTAAAACGGGCTCTAGATTGGAACCCACAGGGTAATAGAAGACGAGGAAGGCCAAGAGAAACATGGAAAAGAACAATACTGATAGAAATAACAAATATGAATAAAAACTGGAACCAAATAAAAGCAGAGGCAAAAAACAGAGTCCGGTGTCAAATGGTGGTGGAAGACCTATGCTCTCAGGTGGAGTGAAGAGGATTCAGGAAACACCAGGCCACAGCGCGTTTAAATGGCAGGCAGCATGTGGGGGATAAAGCAGCTAAATGGACACATTTGCGCTATTTGCAATTATTTTCCCATCAGTTCCAAGCGGTAATAATCACCTCGCGTTTTGAACACTAAAGATAATTGGGAAGTTAAAAAGGTTGTTTTGTCTTTATGGCAGTCTGACGATTACAACGAAATGGATTTTTAAGGGCATTCAGGTGTCTTTAATTTTCAGACGCGTAAAAGATGACACACGATGTGGAGTCTTACAGAATACATCGGTAAAACACCTGCGTCTGCATTTATGATTTTAATTCAAGATTTCCAACAGTTCTTTAGTAGCGACATGTTTTTGTTTCTTTAATATTTGTCTTATTTAATTTTTTTCCATAAATTTAATAATATCCCTATTAATTTGCATAGAGGCGGTTCACCTAAAAATGCCAAAACGTTATTTAATAAATGAAAAATGTTAATAATAAAAATGTATATTATTATTATCATCATAAAACAATATATTTAATAATTATAATTAAATTTATATGAAGTTTTTAATTTAAATGTATTATTATTATTATTATACACTATTTAATGTATTATATAATAGAATTATAATAATTTCAGTATCTTTAATTTTAGTGTTGCATGGAAGTAATTTCGCTTTGCAGAAGAAGAAAGTTAAGATTAATTATACATTTTCGCTTCGCAAGCCATAGAACGAAACAGTTTTAGTAAAGAAACCTAATAAAATGGTTTACTTAAATGGAGAACTATCGAAATGAAAAAAAAAATAATCAACTAAGATCTGTGAAACATATATAACGTGTGAAGTCCTACCAAGAAGGAACTTTTACAAAGCCTTCTTAGCTAAAGTGAGTCAGCCGATCTTTTTCTGTGGTAACCGATTTTTACTGGAAGGAAAACACCGCTCACTACTTACAAAACCGGCCAGAAAAACACATGCAATTAGCAGATATAATTCACTGCCTTCGTAACCTTAGCTACTTCAAGCGTAATTCTAAGCAACGAACCAACTAGTGATTAAGGATGGAGACTGGAGACGAGCTGCTCCCTGATTTCCAAAAGTATGGGATAAAAGATTTCAGCTTACAACCCTTTAAGAATAAAAATATATTAGAGAGTGGTTTTTATATTATTCTTATTTTTTTATCACTTTTCAATGTTTTTAATAACTATTATGCTTTTAATAATTATTTATGGAATCGAACCTAGGAGTGCCCTTGGAACGATTCCCGTCGACAACTTGAGGAGCTCAAGGATCTTCATCAGCTATAGCCAAGTTAGTCTTGGGCATGAACAGCAATGTTTTTTCCCCAGTTTATCTAGGATTTTTCATCCCGCAAGCAGGCACACTAACCCCGTAAACACACACGGATGCAGTCATGAATATCCCTTAGTGGATGCAGCAGAGGAGTGGCGAACCGACGGCATTAATACGCTAGTAACCCCTCATTAGGAGGGGACTCAACCCGTCCTAGACAGATGAGAAGGTAGGATAGATATATATAATGATACATAATGATAATGAGCAGAATACTTATAATGATAATCTGCAGCCTTCTTCTGCTTCTCTCCCATAATCCTAAATGGACCATTGGGTCATTCATGGCTGGTAGATGATGTTCTTTGTTAACCTCCTCCAATCATCTGCCTCTTGTTCTTGATGTCAGTTGAGAAAGGGAGGAATTTTTCCATTTGTTTGATTATGTGAGTCCATTTTAATCGAGGTCGGCCCCAAACCCTTGATCCTGGAGCGATTCCTTCTAGTGTTTGTTTTGGAATGCCATTAGCCCTCTCCACATGTCCGAGCCATTTCATCTCTCTTCTTCTGATGACTGTAAAAATATTTTCCCTTTTTCCCGTCTATTAAATTAATCAGTTTCCGAACATTTTCATTGGTTTCGTGAGCAGTATAGAGAATTCTCAAGAGTCTTCTGTAAGTTTTCATTTCAAAAGACAGGAGTCTCTTCTCATCTTCCTTCAATAAAGTCCAGGCCTCACAACCATACAAGAGGATAGAATTCACTAAAGTGTCATTTAGTCTTAGTCTAGTTGTGATTGCTATTCTATTATCTCTCCACAATGGTTTTAACTTTTGTAGGACCACCGTTGCCTTAGCAATTCGGTATTTAATGTCGGTTTTGGAGCGACCAGCATGACTCAGCATGCTTCCTAGATAAGTGAACTTGTTTACATTCTCAATTTGTTTATTGTCCATTTGTATATTTAAGAATTCAATGTCTGATTTTGAGGTTATTGTTTTATTGTTTTTGTTTTTTGCAGGTTTATGTATAATCCATATTTTTTAATGTTCTTCCGAAAATGCGACCGGTTATCTCTTGTAATTCTTCTTCACTTTATGCCAGAAGATCGATATCGTCAGCAAAACATAAGTTGTTTATGCTTAGTCCGCCAACTACTATTCCAGTGTCATATTCATGAAGAGCTTCACCTATGACATATTCCAGAAAACAATTAAAAAGAAGAGGGGCAAGATACATCCCTGTCTTACACCCCCGTTCTGCCGGGAACGATTCACTGCTGTAATTTTTAATTTCGATTCTCATATCAGATGAGGAGTAAAGAGATTTAATAAGCCTAATGATTTTATTGTCTATGCATAATATTCTAAAAGTTTCCATAATGCCTCGTGGTCAAAAGTTTTCATTAATGCCTCTTAGTCAAAAGCTTTTTGAAAGTCTAAAAAGTTGTGACAAATTATTTTGTTATGTTCTATGTATTTTTTACCAATTATGTGTATTGTAAAAACATGGTCGATTGTACTTCTGGACTTCCGGAAACCTGCTTGTTCATCTGATAGTCTGCTTTCTATTTTCTTTTCGATTCTTAACAATAATATTTTTAACAGGATTTTGCTTGGATGGCTAATAAGGCTTATTGTTCTATAGTTGCTACATTTATTGCTGTTTCCATTTTTAGGAATTGGTACAAGGACAGAAGTCCGCCAATAAGAAGGCCAAGTCTCTGTGTTCCATACATCCTGAAATAAATTTGACAAGGTGTCTATGATGTTGCCTACTTCGCGTATCAGTTTCCTTGTAACACCATCAATTCCTGGTGATTTTTCTGATTTTGAGGAACTAACTGCTGCAATGACTTCTTCTTTTAATATCAGGTAATCTCCTTCCTCTGAACCTACTGACAAAATTCCGTCCAAAATATCATCAGTCAGTTGGGGGTCCTTTTGAAAAAGCTTGGTTGCGTAACATTTCCATCTATCAACTATTTTCTGGTTATCCGTGATAAGAGTTCCATCTTCTATACTCCAATTAATTACAGTTAAAGGTTTGGTTAATTTACTGATAATTTGAAAAGCACTTTTAGGATTATTTTTATTCAGGTCCTCTTCTATGTTTTCGTATTCATCTAGTATCCATAAATTTCTAGCATGTTTGACTTCTTTTTTAATAATCTTGGTAATATTTTTATACTGTTCTCTATTGTCACCACTATTAATATGAGATTTCAAATTTCTTCTTTCGTCGCATAGGTCCAAAATATTTTTGATTATCCATGGTTTATTAACCTTCCTTTTGTATCCAAGAATTTCTTCAGCTGTCTTTTGTGAGAAGTGTTTGGTTTTAGATTCGATATTATTACATTTTTTTAAGCTTGTGTCAAAACTTTCTTTTAATTTATGTTTATATAATGTATTTATTTGGGGGTCTTTTAATTTTTCTATATTATATCTTTTATCTTTTACGAATTGATTTTGTAGGTAATCTTTCCCTCATATTCACAGTTGCAATGACCATATTGTGGTCACTACCAATGTCAGCTCCAGGAAATGATCTGGTTCTTGTGATGTTGATCGATTTTCTTATAGTTAGCAGTACAAAGCACTAAATCGTCCTTATCCTTATAAGGACTGGCTTAAAGGGGCGAAGCAAGAATGCTTTTCATATTCCCCGTTATCTGTAGAGGACAGTGTAGGGATAAGGTGTTATTGAGCAATTAAAGCTTTGATCATGGCAGGAGGGTAACAGCAATAGCCGAGCCTCAGTTAGAACTTCATTGGCTACAGCATTGCCATCCATTACCCTCCAAGGGTATTGGATTGAATGAATCAATCACCGCATCTCACGGTCGATTGTTCGCACCGCACTAAATCGTCATAAGCATTATAGAATTTTAATATCATGAACCATTTAAAACTTTTGAAGGTATGTTATATATATTTTTAGAATTTGAGGAAATGTTTGCAATTATTAAAATTTCGATTTAAAAATTAAAAGTAAAATATAACATACATTATTATTTTAAATAAAAATTAAATGAATTTTGAATAAAATAAACAAATTTTAATGGTAAACGGTGTAACGTGTAAATTAGTATGCCTTATGTCATACTGTCTCAAATTAGCAAAACTGTGTGATAAATTTTCGCTTTGTAAAAATAGTCGAAAATAAATATACATACACTTTAGCTGTGAAGTAAAAAATATTGATGAATGGTTGAAAATTGAAATGCAGTACGTAAAGGTTACATCATGGCATTTTGCTTCCCGCTGCATGTAATATTTCGCGCAAATATGTTTGTCAAGCAATCAGACCAATAGCGTGTTATCTGATATCTTGACCACATTTGATACATTTGAACTTTGCTTCTAGTGTCGCTTAACTACATTGAAACGGATTTATTTAGTTCTATTTATAACCGTCGGTTATTGGAGAACATCCGGTATGCATATCATTTGCTTATACTTGGATTATATTTTTGAAGCAAAGTGTGCATCTGCATTTCCGAATTAGAAATACTGAACTCTTAGACGGAAATTTCCATACTAATAAATTAATGAACCGCTTGTAAATAATTAGCAGCAGATTATCCTCTTTCGAAAATCTCCTAAGCAATAACATGTGACATTTCAACTAATATTTATGAACTAAAGACGGATGCAAATATTCTGTGGACTTGTTTTAACACAGGGGGCCAAACCTGCACGTGGGAGCGATGCGGGCCTCACTACGATATCCCAGAATTGTGAAAAATGACACATTTAATTAACTCAAATAAATGTTTAATCATTTTTACAAAATAAAATCATATATTTTGGACATAAGCAATTAAGTTGCTTCATAGTTTTAGTGATTTAGAGGAAGTTGTTGTCTCTGAGGGATACAAGTGTTTACTTAAATATGCTGTTTATTTAATGATCCCCCCCCTTCCCCTTCTCCCTAAGCTGGCGAGGTTGAGGAAACTCATGGTTACTGCATTTGAAGCAACATGTAACTCCCGTAGCTCTTGCTACCAGCATCTCCGCAGCGAAGTTGTGAGGACATCCGGATATTTGCCTCTAGGTTTGAAATATCCGGAATCGAATCCTGTCTAGGATGAATGGAACCTTGTAACGGGTTTTCATTTGAAGTTCAGTAGACCGAGGGTTAACCCGGAAATTCTACTCCAGAGACCACGCACGAAGCCATTTTAGGAGTTTAGTAAGAAGATAGCATGGTGTGTCCTCCTGGAAACTTGGTTTTTTTCATCCTACAAAAGAGACGAACTGAACCAGCTAGAAGAACACATGCAATTTATAGCAATTTATAGACTCAGTGGGTCACACCAGCTTAGTTCTTCGATCGTTATCTTAATAAACAAAAACATCAAGTTCAGGCCTCTAATAAGCGTGATTGCGGTCCAAGCTGATAAGATTCATCTACCACCTAAAGATATTTTCAAATGTTAATGGTTAGTGTTCGACTAACCAGGCCAATGATTTTGCAGACATAATACAATAGCTACAATTGCTTCGACCGTAATTATACCAAATTTAACCCACTTGCGGTAAGATGCCCCATCATGGTAAATTCAGTGGGTAATATGGCTATTTAGTATTAAGTTCTGTAGAAGTTTAACTTTATGCAGAAGGATTGTCTCAAAATCATTCTTATTATTGTGTTTCATGTGTACCTTCTCCTTGATTTCTGAGAAGAGTCTACCAAAACACTGTAAAATCTTTGTGCACTGCAACATTTTTTTTTTTTTGCAAATATAGTCATCAGTGTCTTAAAATCATTTCTGAGATTATGACACTATGATGAATTCTAAAATCATCGCCAGTGGGTATTCTAGGAAAGCAAGATAACCATTGATAGCTGAATAACATATCGATCAAACTGAAACAACGTATCATCAGACAGACAGACAGACAGACATCAGTTATTATAAGGGGCGTCTGGTGCATAGGCACTGCGGAACTGCAGTACCCCCAATTTTTCTCGATATATAAATATATTTATAACTTATTTATATTTGCTTGTAATATTTAATGTTATCATCAACAATCCTAAACAATTTTCTTATTTTGTATAATAAAATAATAAAAATCATCTTGTAGCACTTAGGAGGGTGAAGGACGCTAGCAGCACTGTGTTTACCACACTGTTATAGTGAAATGCGAGCTATTAGCGTAATGCGGCACTGTCCGTCGCTCAGTTCCACTGTTGTTTATATGCAGTTTGCGCCAGTAGTAGAGTGTTCGTAGTGCTTATCGTGTTTACTCCGTCTCTTTAAATATTTGGACATTATAATTAAAGGATTTAATTGTAATGTCCAATTCCTTTAATTACAGTTAAAGGAATGGATTTAATTTTTAAGTAATTTTGAATTATACTAAACTGTATAATTTTATCGATAATAAACAATATTTTTAATGAAAAAAAAAAAAACGAGAAAAATATATTTTATTTTTAAGTAATTTTGAATTATACCAAATTGTATAATTTTATCGATAATAACAATATTTTTTCATGTTTAATTTTTTTTACCATAATTTTGATATTTTATCCATACACGTATACACTGTACTTACAGTGCGTATGTATATTTCGAAAGTTGCAGCACCCCCCCACGATTTCAAGACACGAGCCGCCACTGGTTATTACACACCTATATTTTGAGCTGCTGAGATTATCTGCAGTAAATCTGACAGTATTAGCATTCAGGGATACAGCAAAGTGCATATGGTAACATCACGCTCCCATTTGTAATGAGACGTGCAAGAAGGAACTTTTGAAACATAATTATCAGAGATGATGAGACCTCGTGTTTTCCTGCTCTCCCAGATAATGCAGAATTCTACTGAAAATTCCTGAAGAGATTGTGACGATGGCTTTGGGAATAGAAACATCGTTCTACCTCACAACGCTGATCGTTTGACCGATCACTGCGAAAAGTTCCTCAACGAGTATGTGGAAAAATATTCAGGACATGCTTCAACTTTCCAATTTAACGAAAAAATAATGGCTGTTTTGATTTTTTTCAAGTGCTGTGCAGTAAAATACAGCTTAACGTTTTAATTTTATAGTAATAAAATTTAATTATTAATTTAAACCTTAAATTATGGAAATTATTGGTCTTTTTTAAAACAAAAAAATTTAAATTTTAACCATACACAGAAATATAATTTACTTAAAATTAGAATAAACATTTAAGTTTTATTATTAGAGAGTGTTGGGAGGAAGAATAATCAATCGACCGTGAGATGCGGTGATTGATTCATTCAATCCAATACCCTTGGAGGGTAATGGATGGCAATGCTGTAGCCAATGAAGTGCTAACCGAGGCTCGGCTATTGCTGTTACCCTCCTGCCATGATCAGAGCTTTATTTATATATCTCAATAACACCCTATCCTTACATTGTCCTATACAGATAACGGGGAATATGAAAAGAATTCTTGCTTCGCCCATCTAGCTAGTCCTTTTAAGGACTCAAGGACTGTAATGTCATAGTAGAGGAAGTAAGAGATATTATTGGTAAGTGGACATGAAAGTAAGAAGATAATTCATTGAATAATATTCAATGCCAACATTTTTTTACGAGTAGAAGTACAGTTTTAAAAAAAAAGTAAATACACGTTCCGACCCACATAACAACGAAGGTCCCAGTATCATAATAATGTAACCATATGGACAACCGTTCTGTATGATGGATATATAATCCTTCAACACGTTTTCTCTTCATAATCATAGTTTAACTAAAAATCATCAGTCCATATAATTTTCTTGGTCATTAATAAGAAATACGAAATAAATATATTACAACTAGGTAACTAATCAAATTGATACAAACGACTATATTTTAACACGCTATTTAAATTTTCTAAAATAAAACAAATAAGAATAAATTTTATTATTTTTGTTGAAATACGTTTATTCATTGCAGTAGAATACAGTATTGCTAGGGGTGTAATAAAAATAGAATTTTATTATTTTCTTATCAGAATTTAGACGACTTAAATATTAATATTAATAGTTAACCTTATATTTATTATTTGATTGCATAAGTCTGGATTTAATATCAATATTAATATCGAATTGTAGCTTTGGAGTTAGATTCTGTAATTTTCATTCTGTAATGGACTTTGTAGAATTTGGTTAACGATTAGTTTGTCGACTCAATTTCTCCTATCGACCGATAGTATTTCATTGAAACCTTCCGTACTGAAAAGCACTTGATGCCAGTGCATGATCTGAAGAGACAGATCGAGAGAGAAATGCTTCAAAAGATTACGACGTCACAGAGGGACTGCTTAGCAATTATCTCTGAAGTTTCATTTTTAGTGCATTTCCTTCCCTTTACAAGACTATTCATGAATTCCTTCTTTGGTGTGGATGTTGCGGTGTTGCAGGATCCACAGGAAATACCCAGGGGCTGTTTTCCTGTCACTTTGTGTACCCAAGAAGCTCTGATAGCCTGAACAATAAACAGACGGCTTTCGATATCACAAGTAGTTTTAATAAACAACTCTGACGCTTACCTACATTAAAATCATTTTGCCAGAATAGCTGCTCCACCTATGGTTCATCAAGTAGCTAGAAACTTTTACACTGTTTGTTTGTGTTTCGATTAGTAGCCAATAGCTGTGAGAAAAATATTTACGCAGATATATGAGAGATAATTTATGGTGTATCATGAATCAATGAGTTCATGGCGAAGTAAACATTAAAAAAAAAAACATATTCATCCCTCACACGATAGTTTTAACACATCCTTCACTAAAATATGCTATTACGCTAGAAAGGGGGGGGTTCTCTGGAATTCCACCAATTCTAAACGCATGATTCCATTTGATGTCAATAGCTTGCACTGTATGAGAATGCAAGCTATTGACATCAAATCACGTGAGAGCAACAACTATTGCTTCCACGTGACTTTTCAAGCTTATATGTAGTTAATGAATGTACCCTAAGAGCCTCAATCAGTATAGAGAAACCCCTTTGGTCGAAAAGACCTGGGTTCGATTCCCATCCGTCATGTGAGGAACCCTTGTCTGGTCTCTTTCGATGAAAGGTGAGTTAGCCGGTCTCATACAGAGGTAGAGGATTTTTCTCGAAAACTCGGGTTTTTCGTCTCTCAGAACAGACAAACCGTCCCCGTGAACCCGCACCTAAAGACAAAAATATTTCCCCCCAACGTCAGGCTCTGCGACAAGTCGCTATCTCAATGAATTTACTCCGCGATACCAACCGACAAGTCAGTTGGGATCGCGCGCGTAAAGGGGCATCATTTAAAAGGCCGACCCCAAATAGATGGGATGAAGGCACAAGAGGGAGAAGAAGTACAAATATACACCACCATTCAGCATATATTAGAACATAAGTCCAGTGCCAAGTTAATAAATAACAAGAGTAGCAAAAACTGTAAAAACAATATTAATTATCTATTATATAGGTAATATAATTAAATATAGGACTTCCATCGAGGTCCTCTCATACTGTGAAACACAACATTAATTGCAGACCAACAGAAGATGCGTAAGCAGGTTACCTATCAATCTAGCACTGTTTGCCTATTCGTTTATTCATTTTTGAAAGAACGCTAATGACGTTCATGCGATAGGCAGCACGTACCTGACATTATAACGTGAACATTATAAATTGTCAACTCGAAAGCTTAGAATGCGGGTAAAAAAATTATTTCGAAGTTTGCTAAAGAGAATATTTCTCTGTTGAGAATACAAACTATAAAAATTATTGACCACTCAGATCGACGACAATAATTTTATGATATTTAAATGTAAACTTGTAAGAATAATATCCAAGGGCAACACCAACACTGAGCAAACAATTTGCAGAGAAAGAACTCTCAAGAATATGCTGTAATATTACCGGATTATTGGGGACATCTAAGATCAGGAGATTGGAATTAGTCGGAATCAGCCAAAGCAACTAAGGCTATGAGTCCACTGTAGAATGTGTGTTGATGGTGTGCATCCTCGGACTGGTCTGTGTGGGTTATAGGATGAGAAAACTGAATTGTATGGAGGAAATCCCCCAATATTCGATTAGACCCATTCTCACATGCTCACCGACTCTTCCCGTCTGTTCTACAGCTCATTATTACTATTTAGGAATTCTGTAGGAAGTTAGTGAAGATTCTACAAGGATGTAATGCGACTGCTACCGAAAGGAGGAAATATTTAAAAAAAGACAAGTTAAGAATACTTGCTCTTGTTCGTGAGCCGAGATACAGTGGGATATTGAACTGAAATTTTATCTATTCGTCGGGATGCCTCCTTGGTTGGAAAAACAAATCCCGTCTCTAAGACGAAGAATAGCGTTATAAAAGATTTCCAACTGAAGGTGTGTTAGACAATCTTGTATGGAAGCAGCACGATTTTTCCTCATTCAAAACATGCAACTCAACCAGACAATGAACTGACACAATAACGACCATAGTTCCTTCTGCCATAATCCCAAACAGTAGGATGGAATCAGGTGTTTCATCAAATGAAACATGCATTGGGAAGTTCTGTCGTCAACTGAAATTTTGTTATATACAGTTGCATATCCGTGCTCTTAGAGGTGAACAGTGGATTACTGAGATAATTAGATGATGGAGATTACACTGGCCAAAAAAAAAAAAAAAAAATTCTGCTGATTATGATCTGACACTTGTTTTTTACTAATTTGGGTGCGCTGATTTCAAATAATATCAAACCCATTTTTCTCTATTACGTCAGGTTTTTCCTCTATGGCATTTTCTTTTTGTTAATTTGTAAGTTTTTGATAGTTTTAAGGAGGCAGTACTATTTAGAGGATCGAAAAAATCGATTTTTTAATATTATTTTCTAAAAGTATGTACTTTTAAAAATCTGTTCCTAACTTTTAACAAGAAATTCGAAAAATTTTCGAAAATATAGCCTATTATTCAAAGCGGTGCGCAGATCAGAATCGGAGCGCTCACTGTAAAAACATTTTGGAAAACGACCAGACTGTGTGTGATCTAAGAAAAGGGTGAACGCGTAAGACTATACATCTACAGCCATCGCTTGACTTTCTTACCTTTTATTTTAAGTGCTAAATTAATATTCAATTTATTTTCGGCTTTCTCGTTGTAGTTAATTATTAAATTTATTTATTTTTCCCGTTGAAATTAGGAAACTGATTGATAGTAAACTCAGCCTATAGCTTTAGTTATCTCATCGCAATTTTCAACAAATTAATTCGACTAATAACAACTAATTCGAGCCACGTAAGTCACCAATAATCTCACCCTTTTCAAGATACAAACTTCCCTTCGCCACATTAATGAAACTAAAGTTCGGGCTCGAATTTGTGCATAAATTTTGTTATCGAACACTTTCTACTAACTTAGTCTCTTTGACTGAGCATCAAATAGGATTGACCGTACACAAAGTCCTTAAAAGAACCAAATAAATTTTATCCACAAAGCGCCCCCTATCGGTATCATTTGGAATCAGTAGAAAAATATGGTTAAATGAAACAGCTTCTATATCTTTTATATGAATACACGTGTCGTTTCAGAAATTCCACTATCTATCTCTCTCTCTCCACAGAGGAGAGGAAAGAGAGAGAGAGAGAGAGAGAGTGAGAGAGAGAGAGAGAGAGAGAGAGAGAGAGAGAGATTGTATCAAACGAAGGCTCTGTTCCTTATTACCTTAGTTTCACGACGACAACGCCTGTCACTGCGCATTCTCGTTGAGGTCTCCGCAGTTGGATAAGTGGATTTCTCCTCGGCTAAACTCTTGTTCGCAGTCCAGTTGGCTGGTGACGTCAGAGACTTGCAATCACTGAATGTTTTTTTTTTTTTTTAAAGAAATCCTTCGTGGGTTCTAGGAATTTGGGAAACATTTCTTTCAAGGAATGCGTTGCAAAATTTTCGATAAATACACTGAATTACTCTTCTTTGAGCAATTTTGCCTCCGCAGGTTGGTGTGTTTATGTGTGCACGTGCGCGCTTCCTCATTCCTTCTGCATTCGTTCCAACCTAGCTCAGTGCATCTGTTTCACTTTATTTAATTTCACTGGTTGTGTTCTTTTAATGAAAGAATGCGGTTATTGGAATTCCATTCTCTCTCTTTCTCACTCTCCCGTGTTTTCCACTGCCAATATTTGTGATTAAGTTTTTATCTTTTTTACCGTGAAATTTCTTTCATTCTTTTTTTTTTTTTTTTGGATAAGAACAATGTATTCATTCTTCTTTTTTAGTGTTCCTATTCTCTGATCTTTTAAATTTTGACATTTTCTTGTTAATTTCCATTGGCACGTGCCTGTTGTCTGTTGTTTTACAATCGAATCTCGTGCGGAAAATGTCGAAAACTCATTCTTTAGATGCGAATCGACTAATAAATTATCTTCGAGGAAATAAAATTGATTTCGTTGCACTTTTCAATGTGCTATCCTTGTCTGTCTTCCTTATAACCACAGTTTTATTTTCAATTTTTTTTCTAACAATATTCCCTCTTCCTCCTATTACCTTATGTTGTTAACAATCGGAGTCTTTCCCTGAATATTTCCAGCACCGTTCATATCTGTTTTACGTACTTCACTTCGAATTTTCAAGTTTGAAATTGAGACACAAGCTAAAACTATCTGAAGACATATAATCAATGCTAGAAGAATAAAAAACACTCGATTTTCATTAAATCTATGGAATGCTTTAATATGTAAGGCAATAAAGTTAATATTATTTCTCGGGCATCTCCATGGACTGATAGGTTCATTCTACAAGATCCACTTTAAACATTACTCAGGCCGGCTTGGCTGGCCGAGTAGTTGGCGTATCCGCTCCCCAACCAATAGGCTGCTGGTTTGAATCCCGCCTTGGGCAGATTTTGTAATTGTCTTTAGATAGGAGATGAATTTTATCACACTGTATGAGAGTAATTCCATGTATTGGAGGTTTGAGGGGGCTTGGGGAAAGTTCCGTGTTTGGTCTCAAACATGAAACTTTCCCATGGAAAATATAACAGGGTTTCTGGATTAAAATGCAAAAATATATGAGATCGATAAAAAATAGAAAAAAAAATTCCATAGGCCACATATGGTACAAAATGTACGTACTATATGTTTGCAAATAACCTTTCGTAGGTGTGTGCAACATAAAATAAATAATATATCATACCTATTATAGATGTTATAGGACATCATCTGATGAAATGTTTCGTTGTATGGAAGGTGACGAGAGAACACGGGGGCATCCATAGAAGTTAAGTTTTGTTCACAGTCAAGAAAGGGTTAAGAACTAGGTTTTTCTCTCACAGGGCAGTGAGTGAGTGAGTGAGTGGAATTGTTTGCCTTTGGGGAGGGGGAATAGTGAGTGCATCTAGTGTGAATGGATTTAAGTGAAGGTGACAGCTGGTTTGGGTCATTTATAGCCTGAAATATTCTTAGAGAATATTTCAGGCTAACAGAATAGATAACTTACAGAACAGATAACTAAGAATGTCACATGCAATTACTGAAATTGTGCTTTTTTGTTCATTTTAGTTTGACAGTGCTGCTAGGAATGGAAATTTTAACTCATCTGAAAAGATCACTATAGTTTGCGAGAATATGAAAAACGGTAGATTATTCTACCAATAAAATTATACATTATATATAAAATATAAAGAAAAATTAAATATAAAGTGTTTTTTTAATCTTTTTTTAGAATAATTCGCGATAACAAGATATTTTGTAAGTACACCTTTTATTTTTTATGATACTCTTGCTAGAAGAAAAGTTACACGTAATAAGATATTGATTCATTCAATCCAATATCCTTGGAGGGTAATGGATAGCAATGCTGTAGCTAATGAAGTTCTAACTGAGGCTCGGCTATTGCTGTTACCCTCCTGCCATGATCAGAGCTTTAATAGCTCAATAACACCTTATCCTTACACTGTCCTCTACAGATAACGGGGAAGATAAAAAGCATTCTTGCTTTTTATCTTCCCCTTTAAGCCAGTCCTTATAAGGACTATAAGATTCTGTTATTGGAACGTGGATTGTAGAAAGGAGAAGAGTTCTTTTTAGGACTTCCAAGGTAACGATTGGCAATGCTGTACCCAATGAAGTTTTAACTTAGGCACGGCTATTGCCGTTACCCAGTCGTGACTAGAACATTTAGTTCAATAACACCCCATCCACACAGATTTTCTTCATTCAGATGACGGGATAAAGAGTCAAGGACTCAGTTCATCTCACAGTCCTTTTAAGAACTAAGAGATTCTGTTACGGAAAAGCGGTGATTAATACCCTTTAGAGGGTAATGGATGTCTCAATGCTGTAGCCAATGAAGTTCTAACTGAGGCGCGGCAATTGCTGTTACCCTCTTGCCATGATCAGAGCTTTAATAGCTCAATAACACCTTATCCCTACACTGTCCTCTACAGATAACGGGGAAGATGAAAAGCATTCTTGCTTCGCCCCTTTAAACCAGTCCTTATAAGGACTATAAGAAAATTCTGTTACAAATTGTTGTCGAACTCAAAGAAATTTGCACGACGTTATAAATTTGGAACTCAGTTTTGCTAAAAAAAAATGAAAAAATAAGATTTTTTCGATTTTCTTATTTTGATGTTTCTGTGCATGACTTATTCTTTTATGTCAGTATTATTCGGCTTGCTTCAGTCTTCCTGTATTTGCATCAATCACTTTATTTCTTCTTTTTAGGCAGGTTCAATATGATGATAGGGAATTACCATGATAATAGAATATATTCTGTCACTTTCGCGTGTCTTGTCGCTGTTTACTCAAAATATACAGCAGAGTCTTAACATGGATGACGCTTCTTAACGTTTACGAACTTATATTGGTATCTGACAGAGAGAGAAAATTTAGTGTGTGTGTGTGTGTGTGTGTGTGTGTGTGTGTGTGTGTGTGTGTGTGTGTGTGTGTGTGTGTGTGTGTGTGTGTGTGTGGGAGAGGAAGTTGTTCTAATAGTAGAATCCTAATAGCAAGTTTTATTGGACCCAGGGGCGACAGCCCACATTATTCATTGGTGAGATTCCCCTGACATCCCCCGTAATCTCTCCGGTTAAGTCCTTCCGACACACGACACTGTTGCAAGAGGCAATCCATATTCTGTTCATCAATACCCGTCACTTCTTGTTGCGGCAAGCTGGAAATAAGATTTCTTGTCAGCCAGTTATACTCTAGGGTGTTCTCGGAGATTGAGCCCATCAAGATATCCGCCTGTAGGTCAAAGTACATTGACGTGCTTAGGATGACAGTGACGAATGATGAAACAGTGTTAGTTACACACACACCATCACAATAAGGTTCAGTTAAGGAGAAACATTTTGTCAAATTATATATATATATATATATATATATATATATATATATATATATATAAGGGGGTGGGGTTGGTTAATAATAATAATAATAATAATAATAATAATAATAAATGGTGATAAACACGCTTTGTATTGTGCTTTTATATGAAGCACATAAAATCAATTGAATAAAAGGTAAGTAATGTTTGATTACCTCCTTCGCATTATTTTTTCCCAGCACAAAAATCTTTTAGTGCCTTATAGCAGAATAAATCCTACCTATGAAGCCCTGAAATTTCACAGAAATTCCCAGAACAACGTTGCTTAGTTGAAAGCAAAAATATTCCTGTTAATAAACGTTGGTCAGAGTTTCGTACTCAAGTTGTTTAATTATATAGTTTTCGAGATTATGTACATTAAATATCTTCTAACTCCTTTAATTATAACTTTAGTTATAACTAACTTTTGGAAACACTCAATCACAGATTGCTGGCATAAGACTATCAGTGATTTCAACAGACATTCGGGGAAGAGATCACGGTAGACAACTTCCGCTATCTTGTGGTCCCTAACTCAATCACTATATACGGCCCTGTGTGGTCCTCTGAAAATGGCGTTTGAATCCGTAGCGCCAGCTAGACCGAAGAAAGTCGTTCTAACTTTGATTTAAGTGGCTGGTAGTTTTTTTCATCCTACAGCTTAATAAAATCGACCGTAGAACGCACACTATTTCAATATATAATATATAATATGCAGTTTTTACTTGACATTAATTTTTGCCTACGATTAATCACGGTTAATCACGATTAATCACGATTAATCAGACGATCTATATGTGCAGCTACCTTGAAGAAAACGTAAAACGTCCAACATCTGATTATCATTATGTTTGCGATTTTGAAATATTTAGGATTATTTATATATGCTTTAATATTAAGTACTAATATAACAAAATATTTGTAAAATTAATACTTTCTATTCTAAGGTAAAATTCTAATATTTTAATAAATATCCAGATTTTTTTTAAAAAAAATTCATTAATACACCTATTTTTTAAAATTACATAATCTGTACAATAAGTAAATTTGTTAAGTAATGATTTATTAGAATTCATAGCAATGATGTAGCCAATGAAGCTTTAACTAAGGCTTGGTTATTGCCTTTACCCAGCAATGACCAGAGCTTTTAGCTCAATAACACCCCATCCATGTGCAGATTTTCTTCAATCAGATGAAGGGATGAAGAGTCAAGGACTCAGTCAACCCCCCCCCCTCCCAAAAAAAGAAGATTTATTAGATTATCGCAGACTATTTAGGAATAGTTGATTGTTTCATTATTCATATTTCGAGAACGTTTGAGGACTCAAATGAGCGTGTCAATCAAGTCTGTAAATCTTAATAAGCAACTGAGTGGTGTTTTGAGTCAAAACTTGAAAACCAAGATGATTCTCTAAATGATAGTACAGAATGTTCCGATGTATGAAGGAGTCGTCGGCAATTATGTAATTGGAATGCAGAAGTATCGTATAAGAGTTGTGAAGATGGATTGGTTAATTTGTGACGAAGTGTCTATTTTTCAGAGTTCAGAATGACCATTGTGGAGGGATTGAATTTGCTAGAAAATGCGATGGACTGCTTGGATTGTCGATCTTTACAGCGGTGGATACCCTGTAAAGGGTATCCACCGCTGTAAAGATCGAGAGTGATGAATTGATCATTACCAGCAAGACAGAAGATGACGGCCACGAATTCGGAGAGGGGAAGTTGTGAAGACGATGCGAGCCAGAGGGTTTCAAAAAGGCTACAGGGTGGATCTTGTAAGGGGATTACAAAGCAACCACTGATCAGTGGAGATGCCTTTAAAAGTAAAAGTAAGTTACTCTATTTATTAATACCACAATAGAATACACTTTATTTACGTAGGCTGTTCAATAAGTAATAAGACTATATTTATACAGAAAACAGATTACCTTTAATCGTCATCATTTATATGGTTTTTTCGAAGAAACTACCGTAAGACTCGATGCATTTGTCCCAACGTTGCGTCCACTTCTTAAACACATGTGAGAGTCCGTTTTTTGAGAGTTCTTTCAAAACCGTCTCCGCAGCTTTTACACATGCTTTGTTGCTTTCGAAATGGCGGCCTCTTAGTGGTTTCTTGAGCTGAGGAAACAGCCAGAAATCGCACGGTGCGAGATCAGGACTATATGGAAGGTGTGGTAGGATATCTGTGTTGCTCTTCTGCAAAACGTCCACTACACAACCAGCAATATGTGGCCTTGCATTATCGTGGTGCAATAAGAAGTCATTCTTCAGCAATGGACGCTTCCTTTTGACGTGCTTGATGATAATTGCTGCTGTGTTGATCATTGTCTCTGTGATGGACGTTGAAGGACTTCCCTTACGTTCAAGATCTTCCACATTTTGCCTTCCTTCCTTAAAAGTTTTATGCCAGCGAAAAACATTTGCCCTCGACATTGCTTCATCGTGGAAAGCTTCGCGTATCATGTTAAAAGTGTCCGATGCCGATTTTTGCAAACGCACACAAAATTTAATCGCATAACGCTGTTCCAAGGATGCTTCCATTTCGAAGACTGGTCGCGCCTCGTAGGCGCTCCGATGAGCACTTGCGTTTAGTCACGTGACTCTGGCATATCAGCCCGTATACGCCATCTATCAACCTGTTTTGTTAATACAGACAGCAAGATTTCTTTATTCCACAGAAATTAATATTGTGATGAGTGGTTTTGCCATAGTAAAATTAGTCTTATTTGTTATTGAACAGCCCACGTATATTAACGTTATTATTGTTCTTTATTTTTATTTTCTTTGTTAGCAGTACAATAAAACATGATCACTGGCAACGAAATAGATTTTATAGTGATCCCAAACAGCTAGATTTTAATCTATAGGTCTATTGCTCTGAAAATATTTCAGAAGTGAATTTTTGGAAACGTAAATTTCTCACCTACATACGACTACTTAAGCAACAAATCACCAGATTTAAGTGGAATTCCTTAAAGAGGAACGTGCATATAATAATCCAATAAGAAGCTTATCGAAAGCACGCTAATATGAAATCATCGAAGAGTCACAGAAGGTCTTTAAGATATGATTAATGTTATTACTAAAGAGAATGTTGCATTCAGCTGTCGTAATCAATGCAGATTTGTCCAACGAGGGATTTATGTGCTGTAAAATTAATGCGTGTGTATGGGATAATATGCTGTTTGCATTTCTAATTACGCAAATTCTGTGAGTGAATATTTTAAGGACATACCTGAAGGACTTGAATGTCCCAGATGTATGATCAGATTCAGTTGCTGTAACTCGGTATTCAATCTTTTAGATTGTTAGTTTACGAATACTTGAGCACCAACCTACTTGTATACAGAAGTGCTTTAACCTTAAGAAAAGTGGGAACGTGTAGCTGGCCACACGTTCAAAAAGTAAAGGGATGGATCTATAAATTATCGCGAAATGTTAGAACAGGATATGCCTCTTTGCAAATGTCATACAGGTCGAATGCGAAACCGGAGATTCCGTTAGGAAAAATTCTGTCACCTCCGTATGAGAGGTGATAGAATTATAAAAAGTTGTTCGCATCCTAGAGAAGATTCAAACCTAGGTCTATTTCCAACGAAAGGGCCTCATCTTTACCGACTGACCTTTTAAGACTCTGAAAAACAGACTAGAAGCATAGTTAAACTTCAAGTGTACAAGAAGTGCACTGCAGCAAAATCGCTAATCGTCTTTTAGTGCGCATATCGCGCTAAAACGTACCACTTTCAGCAAATCTGCTACTCTTCTTGATAATGTAAATTTGGTTAACATAATGCCATTTATTGACGATATTTTTGGGAAAGAGAATAAGAAACATGCATTCGAGTTGTGCAGAACTTATTGTTTTGAGCAGAGCTATGCAACTTTATTGTTGTCATGGAAATATGACGTCACACTTGTCATCGTTGACATCCAAAATTTTATTATATATTGAATCATGAAAGTTTAATATCGCTTCTCTCTCTCTTTCTCTGTCACACACACACACACACACACACACACACACACACACACACACACACACACACACACACACACACACACACACACACACACAGATTACTCTTATAAAACATTTTGTGCGTATTTATAGAAAGTGATGGTGAATTTGCTATTTTTCAGACTTTGAACACAGTTTCATTTCGGTACACCTTATCTGATACCCGTTGAGTAATATGATCCATTTTGTTGTTTTTTCAAAAATTAATTTTTTTATTTACTTCGTGTGTTTTTTTAAATATAACTGGTGTCATAGGTCAATCTTAAAGTTATTCAATATAAACTGCGTGACACGTAACTCTTCTTAGATTTATTTTTCGAAATTAATTTTTAATTATTAAATTGAATTTAGTTTCTCTCGTAGATATAATTGGACTCTCCAAAATATGAAATTACACGGATGTCTTGGATGCGTAGGCTTTGTTGAATGTTTTAAACTGTTAAATTGTTAACGATGCACGTTTGATGTCATAAAAAACATTCCTTCTTGTGTATCGTAATTTCCCTTGTCTGCTGTATATCCTCAAGGGGATATCTTAATAGTCACACAATTAATATTTCATGACTAATTACCGACTAGACTTTCTATCAAATTGTTTTGTTATTTGCGAAGTCTTTCGGTTTGAATAATTCATATTTTCCGTCTTACTAAACTAAAACAATCCAAATAGTGCCAGTGCAATATCTTAAACTTTTTAGAGTGATTTTAGCTTTCTTTGTTCGACACCCTCTGTCCAAAAAGAAACCGAACGTTTCGAAAATAGTAGAAACTAGTGGCGCCACCTGTTGTATCTTTTTTGTTGACGAAAGCGGCAACCTTCATTAGTGTTGTATCAAGTTTTGTCGGATGCCCTTCTTCTAGTGGTCTCCACTCAGCACTCTGGTGCTTTGTTTCGGGCTCATTCTCAATACACCACGTTTCGTCACCAGTAACGATCGTTTCAAGGAAGTTTAAGTCCTTTAAGTTAAAGTTTTAATTTTTTGTTTGAATGAGGTCCTTGTAGTATTCAATTCGATAAATGTTTTGGTCGTCGGTCAACTTGTGGGAAACAAATCGCGAATTCAATTTACGAAGGCTCAAACTCTCGTTCAAAACGTTGTGCACAGCTGATTTTGGAATCCCCAATTCTTCTTCAATCAATCTCACGGACGATTTCAGGTTTCCTTTGATGAAATTACGCACTTTTTGGATGTTAACTTCGCTCAGTCCATTTTTTGGACAGCCAGGCTTTTCGTCGACCTCAAGCGTCTCACGAACCACTTTGAAATCGCTTAAACCACTCGTAAACTTGAGTACGGGATAAGCATTCATCATCGTATGCTTTTTGGAGCACTTGATGCGTTTCGGTGAAACTTTTACCAAGTTTATCACAAAAGTCAATCGCAGCTCTTTGTTTGAAACTCATTTTCCGACCGTTCGTCAAAACACATTGTCGCTCTTGACACTATAACTCGGCTTCTTATTAAACAAATGTCATAAACAGGTGACACAACACTAATGAAGGTTTCCCCTTTCGACAACAAAAAGATACAACAGGTGGCGCTACTAGTTTCTTCTATTTTCGAAAAGTTCGGTTTCTTTTTAGACAGAGGGTGTATTATCTATTTTTATGTTGGGTTTATCATCTTCACTAAAAAGGTGCGGAAATTGTGTTACTATAGGTTTATTTATTACTGAGAATGCAGTCATGTTTTCTATTTTCCTATCTATGCCAGCTCATCTCTTTTCACGGTATTGGGATGCACAAAATAATAAATCACATAAAGATATTTATCTCCTCGGATTGCGTTTCGCTGCATTTCTAATCACATCATCAGAGCACAACTCGATACACGCGACAAACTCATTGCTGCTTTCGTACTGTAACTAGTAGTCGCACTCTGAAAAATGGTGGTTTGAAATTCTGCTCAACACCAGCCCAGTTAGTAAATATTTTTATATGATTTATCATTTTTTTTAAATATTGCAGTACCATGAAAGAAAGATGAGTAACGTCCAACACCGAAGCTTGTCTACAAGGTTGCCTATGTTCATCTTTTTATTCTGTTTCTTTCTGATTTTAATACAATTTCTCTAATATAAATTTTATTATTTAATTTGCTTATACAGGATGATATTTTTATACACAGAGGACATTTATGAATAAAATGCCCTCTGCGTAGTAAATAATGACGTTTATTATCTTTCTTATGATGTTGTTCGTATAAATTATAAACAATAGAGGATACAGCGTATACCACATTTAAAAGCAAGCTAACTTCGCATCCATCTTTTAATTCAAATTATGTATTTGTAACTTAGTCTGTTTCGTTTCAGCATTTACGTAGATACTGCGTTTTGAGTAATTTTACCTTAATTTGTATGCAAATCATTACCTCAATTTGTTTCCTTAGTGTGGCATTTGACTTTCCAACTCAGTTAGTGTAGTTGGCTGAGAGGTATTGTCTCCAAATAACAGCTGTGGGTTTGAATCTTGTTATGGCATTGATGTTTGTGTAAGTCGTTAAGTAGTAGATCATTTTTGGTGCCTGGTGTGAGACCGCATTGGTGGCCATAAGTGGATTATAAAGTTCGTCTATCTCTAGAACAGGAAAAAATTGGATTGTCTACTTCTCAACCCATGTAGAGAACTAAAAACGAACGATAGATTTATAGTGTTTCTTGGGTAAGAATGATTGAATTATGCTGCCTGACCTCTCTAAATATACGTCGTTCCAGATTTTACGAGTAACCGTTAGCGAAGACTCGTAAAGTTCGAGTTTATTTTCGACAGACTTAATGTTAGAAATAGGAGAAAGTTCCGATGAAATTTGGCCATAGTAATGATAAATAAAGATAAACAAAGCAAGTTTATGCTTAAAAAGTGATTTGCTTATCCAAAGAATTGGAAACTTAATCATCTTTTTTCAAAAAAATGCAAAGTATGACAGTATAACAGCAATTAAAATCAAGAAAATTATGGCAGTCGTTTTTCCAAAACAGTCTTCCCGTTTGTTTATAAAATTCACAGTTGTATGAATAAGCATTTTGTAAATCTGTAACAGCATTTTGTAGTGCACTCGAAATTTCAATCTTGTGATTTCAGTGTGTTGAAAAGTTTCTTTGAGAGTAAAGGAATGAACAGGAATTTCGGCTGTTAAATCTTCTTCTAGTTCTTTCTTAGCTTCTTCACATTTTGCCATTTCAAGTAAGTCTTCATTTGTGAGCTCTCCACTGTGTGCTTGAAGCAGATCAGTGACGTCAGTTGTGGAAACCTCAACATTAACGACTGGTTTAGTTCCATTTTGTGCAACCTCTGCTCGTTCTTCAAAATTATCAGTAAACTGGGAACAGTGTCGTACAGCTACTCGCATGGTTTGAAATGCTGTATTTATGAATGTTTATTATCTATTTATTGCGATTAATGTTCATATTTTAGTTTTTGTTGACATCTGAGAAAATAATTCATCAATCATATAATAAACTGAAATGGTGCTATATATACACTGGTGTCCAAAAGTTAAGGACAAACTACATTTTTGCCTATATATGAAAAAAAAATCAGATACAAATAAAATTGCCCTCCTTCTACAAGAAATAATCTTCAGTTATACAACTTGCCACAAGGTGCCGCATTCGTCTGAATTTGCGGTGGTAATCTTCAGAAATGGTGTTCTTTTTTTGGTTGTCGACACCAGTGTATATACATATACTGGCCACTAAATTAGAAACTTTTATTTAATACCGTGTTGGATTCCTATAGCCAGAATTATGGCACATATGCGGTTTGGCATGGAGTACACAGGTATTAGATGGCGTCTACAACATACCAGGCATTCACCTGACAGTCCTTTAACTAGCACATGTTTGACGACTTTGCTCTCGGATCTGTTTTTCTAGCATGTCCCATACATTCTCAATCGGGGTTCATATCTGGACTTTGTGTTGATCAAGAAAGACGGTGGAAATCGCCGTCATGCTCGTTGAACCACTGCTGAACAATTCTTGCGCAATGGACAGTAGCATTGTCGTCCATGAATCAACTGTCATCTGATGGATAAAAATTAAACCTTGGAGAATATACCTGACTGGCAACAATGCTCAAATATTCTTTTGAGGACACTCGACCTTCAAAAATGCCAAGGAACCGGTCCATACCAACAGAACATGCCCCACATCATGATGCCACTTCCAGAACCTTAGGTTGTGTTTACAAGGTCAGCTGGGTTCATTGCTTCATAGGATCCCTACGAAACTCTCTGCCTACCGTCGGTACAGAAAATTTGAGAACAAAGTGTACTCGTCGGACGACATGACGTTTTTTTCTCAGTCTTCCAGTGTCCAGTCACGGTGTTCCTGACACCACTCTGCTTAGACGAACTTTTCGGTTCTTCGCAAAAATCAGTTGTTTCCGTTTACTCGGCATGCGACTGCCAATACTGAAATGGGTCGGGAACATCCTTCATTAAACGCTTCGGTGAATTGCTTCACACAGGAGGTTCTGTTTGTCCGTACAAGCCTTCTCCGACGACCGCGATCTCGTTTCTGATAAACTATCTTAAGATCACTATTACGCTTCTTAGACAAGTCCGCGCGGTTAGCCTAGTGGCTGTGCGCTTCGCAACAATAAACCAGGAGAAGGAGAGTTCTAGATTTGATTCTCGTCAACGACGTGAGGCGCTTAAGGATCTTCCTCAGAGATAGCCAAGTTAGCCGGTCTTTTCCATCAGGAGCAGGTTTTTTCCCCAGTTTATCTGGGGCTTTTCATCCCGTAAACAGGCGAACCGGTCTCTTGAACACACACACACACACACACACACACACACGGATATAGTCATGAATATCGCCCTAGGGAATGCAGCAGAGGAGTGGCGAACCGGCTACATCAATACGCCAGTAAACCCCACATTAGGAGGGAGACTCAACCCATAGATACGAGACAAGTAGTGCGTGTTATTTTTGCACTGATTAAACACCTGTGATATCTCACCTTTTGAGAAACCAGTCAGCTCTGCTTTTTTCTAAAATGCATCAGGGCTGATGCATCAACTAGACGGGCTGATGCCACGACGGCATTAGCCAGACGGGCACCCAAAATAAGCGCCCTTTATTGAACTCTGAAAGATCATTTGTTTTTCCCATTGTGATCAACACTATTGAAGATTACGACCAGCAGCATTCCGCTCAGTAATAGTTGTCAGTTAATTAGTTGCCTATAACACGTAGTAACGCACGTGACCAAACATTTTACATAAAAGCTGCATAAGTGACGTTTTACGCACATATGAATAAAGATTTCTAATTCACCACGGCAATCCATCCATCACTCTTCCTACTTAGCGTCATTTTCTCACAAAAGTTCCGCATTATCTCAACCTGTTTGACTGTTAGATATCCTTTAGGGAAATGAGAAATAATTGATCCATTCACCGTAGTATAACGACGAAAAAAAAAACATGTCTCACAGTGGAGGGAATTATTTTGAAGGGAAGAATGCCGTACAGTTCCTATTGTGCAAGTAACATTATTTATAAATGAATTCTGGAAACCGTTGAATTACACCTCGTGTAGCTCTTTCTCCCATGCGATGATTGCATAGTTAATCACCCAGATATAGTTGTCCACGTTTTTGAATTCCCCTTAGACATTGTTACGTAGGATTTCTTTCAAATTACCACGAATCTTTTCAGACACGAAAATCCATTCTGTGTTGGATTTAAGCTGCTATAAAGACATTGAAGCTCTACAGAATAATGAGATAAGGTTCCATTTTTAAAATACGCAGTAGATTAGGCAGCATATATGAAGCATAGGAAATAATATTCTCTCTTAAATGGCTCTGTTTATGGCCCGCATACGAATAAAAATTCTATAAACCTTAAAGATACTTGAGTGATGCCAACAATGAACCAAAAGATTTACGTGAATTGCTCGTAAAGTAGTTGAAAATTAAGGTTAACCAAGCATGACTGTTTTGATCTTTAATGTGGTCATTAACTGATTGAGGCACATAAGGTTTCGTCCAGGTATTACCGACGACCCCATTAACCCAGCTATACATAAAATCCAGGACGGAAACTTAAGTCCCTGTAAAACGAAATGTTGGGTATTACACTCAAAACGTAATACAAGGATACTTAGACTACTAATTAAACAGCTTTAAGGAGTAAGGTGATGTGATCTGAGATGCATACTCTCTCAGGTAGGGGAAATGAAAAATAGCCGAGTCATTCATCGCCATATACTTCTTTCTTTTCTGCTTTCTAAGAGTTCAGACATCTCGTGTTGTAACTCACTTCCTGCGCAGTCGCGGGTCGAAGTAAATCAAACGATAGGAGCAGAGAAATAGTGAGAGAAAATTACACCAGACGCGGATGATCAGTGGGTTGGCAGCATCCGACACAAAAAAAGAAACGCGCTTGTTAGGAAATGTCGATTGAGTATCTTCTTTTAGTAGGAAACCAAGACAGTCATTAAACTCTACGGAGAGCTAAATTTAAATGTAGACCTTCGTTCTGATGAGTATTTTACTCTCCCGTTTCACTTCAATTATTTGAAGGAAGATAATTCCCACGTGCAGATAAGATTGAGTCGTCAAGTCTCTGGAGAAACCAACTAATCTCTGAAGACTTTGCAGTCATTACGTGAAAAGTCTTTTGAGAAACAATGAAAGAAAGTGAGCTTTCGCTTCCATAATCTGAAAGAGGCAGTTATTATTTGGGAATAATATTTGTAAACTGTTCTCACTGTAATAAGGTGTGACATTACTGAACTATGTTTTAATAGGAAAAACAACAACAACAACAACACTTAGTTTAGATAAATTATGATTTGTTTTATATAAAATGCAAAGAATTAAAGTTTATGTTAGGAAAAAAAAAATAATGCTGAAAAATAATTAGACATTACATATTTGTACAAATAGACTTCTAATTTAATAATAGAATTTTTGTAGTTAAAATTAAAATTAAGGATAACAGCGTCCTCTATATGTGTAATTATATACAATATAGAGGGCGCTGTTATCAGTAATTGTTATATCTTGAGGCCAAAGATTTGCGTAGTTCCTTTTTTTTTTTTTCTCATTGGGAACGTTTTCTTTTAATTTACTCTCAGATATCATACGAAAAAAAGACATATATATTCCATTCCTCCCGTAGTAGAATGTTTAAAAATATATGCTATGAAGAACCGAAATTCGCTCTTTTGAGTAGAGTACTCCATTTCATTATAGCGCGATTCATTCAGTCATTACGTGAAAAGTCTTTTGAGAGACAATGAAAGAAAAGTGAGCTTTCGCTTCCATAATCTGAAAGAAGCAGTTATTATTTGTGAATAATTACTATTTGTAAATTGTTCTAACTGTAATAAGGTGTGACATTATTGAACTATGTTTAATAGTAAAAAACAGCACTTAGCTTAGAAAATTTATTATTTATTTTATATAAAATATGAGGAAATATTATAAAAAAGTTGATATTAGGAAAACAAAATTTAAGTGCTGAAAGTAATTAGATATTATATATTTCTACAAATACACCTCTAATTTAATAATATATTTTTTTAGTTAAAATTAAAATTAAGGATAATGACGTAATCTATATATCTGTAATAATATCTGTAATGATATACAATGATATACAATATAGATACAATATTGTACAATATAGAGGACGCTGCTATCAATAATTTTTATGTCTTGAGACCGAAAATTTGCGTAATTCCATTTTTTTCCTCTTTTTGTTATTGGGAACGTTTTCTTTTAATAATTTACTCTCAGATATTATCTTATCCGAAAAAAAACACATATATTCTATCCTGTAGCAGAATATTTAAAAATATATGCTAAGAAGAACCGAAATTCGCATTCGCACTTTTGAGTACTCCATTTCATTATAGCCCGATTTTATTCATTTCGAAATAAACTGATCTAGCAGACATCTCTAGTGTACGTCACTTAGCAACGAAATAATGGTTGTTGCTCTCCAAACAGAAAATCGACATCGCAATGAACCGTTTCCTATTACTCTCGTGACTGTATTCACGCAGCTATAAGCTCAGCTTTCTTTCTTGTTTTCGCTTGAATACCACAAAATTAAGAAGCCTTAACAAATTATAATTACAAATTAATTAGCCATCTATAAATTGCTCTGTTAATTAGCTACGGAGGCGAACGAGAGACATGTGTTTTCACATTACAAGATGGGAACAGTTAATGTATTTTTTCCCCCTGTCGTTAATTTGTTGGTTTCTGAAATCTGTAAGACGAAGCTAATGTAATCTTCGTTTTGTTTGCTTAAAATAGTTTTAATTATATTTCTGAACAGAACGGTTGTGTTCTATTCACTAGCTTAGCTCACTGAATATAACGCAACTTGGATGTCACCGTGTATACTCGTGTTTCTTTCGAAGAAGTAAGAAATATCAACACGCACCGATTCGTGTCCGGAGCTTTAATTTAACGTGGGTAAAGCTATCCTAATCTTTGATTCTTCCGATCAAACAGATTCATCAAACAGTTCTGATTTCTCCTGTTGTTTTGGGAGTCTTGTAATTAGAAGGGACGAAACAAATTACAGCAACTGAACTAGAAAGGTCAATTTGGCTTCGATGTCTCTAACATCTACCTGCTAGTCTGGTGTGCCGAGTAATTAGCGTATCCGTTCTGTAACCCACACGATACGATTCGAATTGCTCTGTGAATACGAATGTTCATGACTGCCATTAAGTGAGAGATGAATTTCATCACCCCCCTTTGAAATCCCTGGTTTATTGAAGGCCTGAACAGATGGTCTATCTGGAGTCTAGAACAGGGTTCCGATTATGTCAAAGATATGTATATAAAATGAATAATAATAGAAAAACTCCTTAGCTCACCCACTATGCTAATATATAAGTGTCGACGAACTTTGAATCCATTATCTTCCACATGAGTGATTTGGATTAAGCTTTCACCCCGGATTCATCTTCTTTTCGTAGAAAGCGTTGTTCAGATTAAAAATAGGCAGTCCAAATAAATCCATAGCCTGTAATTTGTATCAGATTTGCAATATTGGTTGAGTGGTGAACCAATTGACAATTAGCAATTTGATGCTTCAGCTGTTATCGACTTTCTGTGTTATACGAGCCAGTCAACAGCGCTAATTGGTCCCTTATAAACTGCCCTGCTTTCTTCATATCCTTTAGAGATACCAAAATGAAAAATTAGGGTATAGTACGGCCACAGATTCGAGACCCTTCGACACTTCTGCGCGTGTCACAAAAAGAAGAATCCATTCCGATAATAGGGTAATCAATCCGTCTTCTGGGATGAGTTTGTTTATTATTACAGGTCGGAAAGCACGTAATGTCGCACGTTGGCGACTAAATCGTACATACATCTTTTTTTCTTTCTTTCTCCCCTTCAACATGAATCGACTATTCTTGGCAGAAATTCAAGCGAAGCTCTACAAAGTGTGGGCGTACTATAGTTTATAAGGCATGTTCCAGACACTATAAACCTTAGTTTCTTTTATTAAATATTACGTTCTTCTAATCACTTTTTTTTTCATTTCATTCATGATAAAATTTACTAAGTCGTATGGACCAAATTATGGATTAATTAACCAGTTAAACGAGTGATAAAGATAGTGAGGATTCATTTGATAGCTTGACGTTTTGTCGGGAATTATTTGTTGACTCCATTACATTTTAGAACTGGTTGAACTCTTTTGTTTGTTTTGGGTAATATTTTCAAGAGTAAATACAAAATTGTCAGAAGGCCACCCAACACATTACCAATAAACGAATTCAGAGATTTAATGAAGACCTGATGAAAAGTGACTCAAACTATATATTGTATTTATAAGTTAACACATAGCTTCATGAAAGGCATTCTTCTCTCAATTTTAACACGCAAGTTTTACTAAGAAAGTGGAAAGGATCTCTCTTCATAATATATTTTTGATTGTTTTAACTTGAGTTAATTTCTGAAAACTTTACTTCACACTGTAGTGTATATATATTATATATACACTACAGTATATATAATATATATATATATATATATATATATATATATATATATATATATATATATATATATATATATATATATATATATATATATATATATATATATATATATATATATATATATATATATATATATATATATTCTCAACCACTTAAACAACCTCCATCAGGATATCAAATTGACCATGGAGATTGAAGAAAATAGTTCCCGCTGTTTCCTAGATGTTAAACTCACCAAGACGCCAGAAGCAATAAAAGTCTCTATATTTAGAAAGCCAACACACACGGACAGATATTTGCATGCGTCCTCACATCACCATCCAGCGCAAAAGTTGGATATTATATCAACTCTTGCGAATCGTGCAAGATCTGTACTGTCAGATGAAGAAGAACTAAAAAAAGAACTACAACATCTTAAATGGACCTTTAAAAACAATGGCTGCTCTTTAAAAAGTATCAACAAACAATTATCCCACCGTCAACGTAGCAAAATAGAGACACAGGACGACTCCAAAGGTTATATCTCCTTGCCATATATCAGCACACTATCCAAAAAACTGAGTAGAATCTTAAAGAAATTCAACATACAAACGTGCTTCTCGACTCTTCCAAAAATAAGATCAAGTTTCAGCAACTACAAACAATCTCACAACCTTCTACAATTCCCAGGTATATACAAAGTCACATGTGAGTGCGGAAAACCTTACTATGGCCAAACGGAGAAATCTATCCTCCTACGTCTCGAGGAGCACCAGAGAGACATTGCTTACAAGAGAACCAGAGCAACTGCCCTATCGGGCCATGTCCTGTTTTCAATAAACAAACAACGAAAGCCGCCAAAATGAAGTAAATTGGACAACAACTTCAAACCTACACATTTGCCACGATGAGATAGAACGCTGCATTGTCGAGTCAAAAGAAATCACCTTGGACCCTCTTCATATGAACAATAATCTCAGCTGTAATTTACCTGACTCTTCAGCTCTACTGTCAGATACTGGAGATCGCGTGGTTCCACACACGCACAAGTGTACAACAATAGAACTTTAACACGGACTATAGCTCAAGTTCATAATAACTGTAATTTACAGTCGAATATTATAGCTTTATAATTGTATAGCTTTAGAGTGTCTCAATGTTTTTTTCAGTGTCTTTTAATAGCTTTCTATGCTCTTAACGCCTGATGAAGTCAATCCCGATGAAACATGTTGCATATATATATATATACTGTATATATGAAAATTAATAAAGTTTAAATGACTAAACACCGAGAATAATAAAGAATGAAGTCTAATAGGGAACACTACTAGTTTCGTCGATAAAACAACTTCTTCAGGTGTCCAAGTGCAAAGAATGATATACAAAAAAAAACGACAGAAACATTACATAATAACGACAACAGATCTAATATAAACTATAGTATAGTTTAAACTGTAATACGTGCTATAATTCCAGTTCCAGCTGTATGTCACTGCATGTGTGAGATATCGCGAGAACGCCAGTACTGAACAGCAGAAACGTGCGCATCAGATAAATTGTAGCTGAGGCTACTATTCAGTGGGTTGAATCGAGGGAAATTTCTTCAGTATCGAGACTACGTCTCTCAAGTTCATCGTAACATTTATGCAGGTTGGAAGTTTGAGACCAGTCTGTAGGATGTTGGCGGCCTTCGTCGGAGTTTATTGGGAATAAGAAGTGGCTGGAGAGAGCGCTGGCTCGGGTTCTGTTGTAGGAAATGTCTCTTTTGTGTTCCTCAACACGGAAAAGGATAGATTAATCAGTCTGACCGTAGTAAGGCTTTTTATAATTACGAATTGTTTTTTAACTTCCAATCATGAAAGGCTGTAAAGCTATGGAAATCTACGTTAGTTGACTTCTACCCACGTGAATGCATATTATATTATATTATATTATATTATATTATAGCGTTTTAAGTTTTTAATTTATTTATTCCTTTATTCCTTTTAATGTATTATTATTATTTATTTATTCTATAATCAGCTTTAGAGATCAATCGAGACTTATCAAGCCACTTCTGAATCCACACTCTATTCAAACAGATCGTTACTGGTTTAATGAGTGAAGCATAAATGCTTTTCATATTCCCCTTTGTTTGAGGGGGAGTTCTTTGAGTGGAGAGTTATTGAACGTTAAGCTCGCCCAGGAAGGGCAGTGCGATTAGCTGTGGTCAGCTGAGCATAAGATTGACTTGGGTCTTTTGTATTTGCAGAAATCTGCTTCATTGTAGTCTGAAGCTTGCTTGATCAGCGGGTTTGGGTGATTGTTTGTCTTGGTGAAGAACTTTGCTGCTAGATCATGGAGGAGGGATGCGATATAGGGAGTATTGACTTCTAGGTGAATCTGGGAGTTTCTGATAAACCATGGGGCATCCAGAATCATTCTCAGGCATTTGTTCTGTATCCTGTGCAGGTTTTGAATATTCGTATTCGAGGTGTGGCTCCATGTAGGAGATGCGTAAGTGATGATTGGGCGTGTTACCTTCTTGTATATGAGTAGTTTTTCTGAGTATCGAATTTACTTTTTCTGTTGATCATGGGGTAGAGCTGCGCTATTACTTTGGATGTCTTTGAGCTTATGTGTTTTATATGATTGATGAATTGGAGTTTTTTTTCAAACATGACACCGAGATATTTGACTTCATTCTGCCATGGGATCTTAACACCTAACAGGTGTATGTCTTCCTTGATCTGAAACTTCTTTTTGGTGAACAGGATGACTGAACTCTTCTGGGGATTTGCTTGGATCCTCCGGTCCATCAGCTATTTCTCCAATGTGTGAATACTGTTTTGGAGTCTTTTGATAGCTAGTTTGGGACTGAGAGAGCTTGTAATAAAGCGGTATCATCCGCATATAATGCTGCGATTGATGAACTTGGATTTTGTGGAATATTAGCTATGTAGATAGAAAACAGCAGGGGAGCCAAACGAGAACGCTGCGGCACACCTGCCAGTATCTTGCGTCTGGTTGATAGCGGTTTCATTTATTTTTACTTGCATGAATTGTATTTGAGGTAACTATCTATGATTTTTATTAGATTAGTTGGCATGTTAAATTTGATGAGTTTGTATAGAAGACCCTGGTGCCACACCTTGTCAAAAACATTCGCAGCGTCTATAAAGACCGCAGCAGCGTGGAGGTTCCAATTGAAACCTGTGATGATAAATTCAACCAGTCGTTGTATCTGATGTGTGGTGCTATGGTTTTATCTGAATCCGAACTGCTAATTAGGGATAATACCTAGTTTATCTGTGGCTGATTGAAACCTTGTAAGGATGACTTTTTCTGCAACCTTACCTAGGCTGGACAGTAGGCTGATAGGTTTGTAGCTTTCGGGGAGTTGAGAGTTTTTTCCAATCTTTTTGATTGGTGTGATGTCAACTGTTTTCCATGCTAAGGGAAAATATTTGAATCTGATTATTGCATTGATAATATTGACTAGGTGCACAATGGCTTTTGTGGGGAGTAATTTGATTGTTCTGTTTGTGATTCCGTCTGAACCTGGAGCCTTGTTGTTATTTAAGTGGGTTATGATATTTATAACTTCTGCTGGAGAGGTGGGTGTGATGCGTTCTGCCTTCTCCTTTTGTTCTGTTATAACCTGACTGACTCTGCGGTGAATCTTGTAGATTAGACTGATGTTTAAATTCTCGTAAGAGGGGTTACACTGAGTTTCCAAATTGTCAACGAAACCTTCTGTTTTTTCTTGGTCAGCTTGAGCTACTCCTTTCTTGGTCTAAATTGGGGGTATAAGTTGCCTTTTAGTGCGGAGGGTTCTCAAGCATTTCCAGACGGAGTTATCCTCTGGATTCAGATGGTCCAGTTTGGTTTCCTAATTTTGATTTCGATGTTCTTGTAGAGCTTTCAGGACTTGTCTATTTAAATTATTCAGAGTTGTTTTATCTTGTGGGGCTTTTGTGTTTTGGTACCTCTTTCTGGCTCTGTTTTCCAGACTGATTAGGTCCCTAATTTCCTACTCAGGAGGAAATACTGTGGTTTCTGTGACTGAAGCTAGTGTTTTTTTGATTTGGTAAGTGAGGTTGTTGACAGTTATATCTATCTCCTCTTTGTTATGGATAATGGATGTTGGATCAATGTGGTCTGAAAGAGTTTTGGAGAGCTTTTCCCATGATATAAAGGAATGTGGGAGAGAATTGTCCTTGTGTACCGAGCTTGAGAAGAATGGGGTTGTGATCAGATGATAATTCGTTTAGCGTTTTCAGTTGGTACAGGTATCTGATGTTTCTAAGGACTACGATGTCCAGTACGTCTGATCTTCCATTTGGACTGTGATGAGTGGACTCTGTGGGTATAACAATAGAATTTTGCGTTGAGTAATGGTTTAGGGTGCGGCCTTTGTCATTGATTGTGGAGCTATACCAAGCTGTATGCTTGGCATTTGAATCTCCATGATGATGGAGTCTGTGGAGCCGAGAATGGATCCCAAGTCAGATACCAGTAATGGAATGCTGGGTAGGTTTTATACTGCATTGATTTTGATACTGCCAGCATTGTTTGTATGGAGTTCAACGCCTGTTATCTCTAGGTTCTTGGTTTGTGGATTGGTCAGTACATTGTGGCTTATGTAGTTTTTAATGAATATGGCTGTGCCTCCTCCACAGGCAGTGAATCAGTCTGTTTTGTACATCGCGCAGTTCCGTAATTTAGGGTTATTAGCTGGTCTGAGATGTGTTTCGTTTATTAGAATTATATCAGGAGTATATCTGTGAGTAAACTCTTGCAGTTCAAGGATTTTGTTGTTCAATCCATTTGCATTCCATTCAGTTATGATAAGGGAGTTAGGCTTATATTTCCTATTGCTCATGATCGAGGACTGTCAAAATGGAATGGGTACCTTGAAGGAACTTCTTCGTGGAGGATAATCTAGGATTTGTTTTGCTGAATTCGTGAAGTATCGTAACTAGTGAGGCAGTTAGAACTGATGTAAGGTTGGAGTTTGTAAATTCGTTGGAGGAAGTATTCTCGGATCGTGCAGTCTCGGCAAATGTTTTGGTCCTGGTTTCAGGTTGATTTCCTTTCTGAACTGTCAAGGTGGAGATTATTTGAACTGGATGGCGATCTGCGCAGGTGCCCAGGGTGTTACTGCTGGGTGAGCGGTTTTGGGAGGCCTGCCGTTCTTTGGGTGTGCTATGCATCCTTTATAGTTGGCGGGATGAGGACCTCCACAGTTTGCGCACTTAGCTGGCGTAGAACTTGGCTTGGTGCATATGGTCTGGTGACCTTCACCAGATTTTAAGTACCTGAAGTTGGCCCGGCATAGCTTTTGGGTGTGCCCAAACCGCTGACATCTGTGGCACTGTTCTGCTGACGCTCTCTTTCTTAGAGGTTCCTTAGCAATTCTGAGGCCGCAGACAGCAGTCAGCTCATAAATGTTCTTCTGGGTGTTATCAATCTCCACGAGTACTAAAGGCATTGGCCTTTTATCAGACCTGAGCATCCTACTTACTTTGATTGGGGTCAGGCTCTGGTTGCTTAAATCAGCTGAGATTTCTTCTGGAGTGATTCCTTCTGTGACTCCACGTATTACCACCTTTAAGATATTTTTATTCGGTAAATCGAATGTATGGTAAGGGATATTTTTGGTGTCCAGTAGCCTTGTCATCTGCCAGTAGTCAGTGATGGTGGCTGGCTGGATTTTGACTCACTCATCTGAGTTTTTTTGAACAGGAGTATATGATGTTTTGCTCCCTGAGGGCTGATATGACAGAAATCCATTTCTCCTTGTCCCGAAGAATAACTGGGGGAACCTTCTCCGAGTTTTTCGGAGCGTCCTCTGATGGTGAGTCATCCTCCATAAGCTCGTCTGCTGTTCTTCTCCGTTTGTTGGAGTGCTCTTCTTGTGAGTTGTTATGGCAGGGGTTTTTAGATAGAGGAATAGTTATGAATTCCCCTTGGGTTTCTTCATCCTCTCCTTCTGGATCATTTGTTTGGGCGTACAGGTTTAAATAACCCCGACAGTCAGTCTCAAACTTTGCCATGATAAGTTTTAAAACTTCTAATGACTGCTCCTTGTTTAGAGTCTTATGTTCCTTGATACCTTCCATACCAATCGGGAGTTTCCTGGTGTTATGTAAGGGATACGAAAAAACGCCTGAACAACGTAGGGCAGTGAACCTATGATTCAGTTGCTTTAATAATTAATCAACAATGGCGATTAGGCCTATCGATCGAATCGCCTAATTACAGTCCACTTAACTGCGATTTTAACTTGCTGTTCTTGTATATGATTTAAAAACTATAATCGTGTCACTGCTAATTAATCTAGCAGCTACACTACAAAACCAGAGTTTCACATCTGTGGGTATAACAATTCATACTTGCATTACAGTAGTAGTCGACTTTAAATCACACGGGATTTCTCAATAAACTCTATTCAAACGCCTTATTCTTATGAGGACTGGCTTAAAGGGGAGAAGCAAAAATTCTTTTCATCTTCCCCGTTATCTGAAGAGGACAGTGTAGGGATAACGTATTATTGAGCTATTAAAGCTCTGATCATGGCAGGAGGGTAACAGCAATAGCCAAACCTCAGTTAGAACTTCATTGGCTATTAGTGAAATATATTTAGGTGTAGGTGTATGAATTATATTTTAAAAAACTATTTTTATTAAATAATTTGATAAAAAAACTAATATTTTTAAGAATAATATAATATACATAGTTATTTTATATAAAATAATTAAATTTAAAAATTTTAAAAATTAAAAAGAATTATATTGAAAAATATTCGTATTACTTGTTTAAAAGCATGTGTTAGAAATATATTTGAGATTTAAAACATATCCTAGACTGTTCCATCTTTATGTATTTTTATTCCTATAATATTTTAATAAAATAGCTTATAATTTGCAATGTTTACTGAAAGAAATAAAAATCCTTTACATTTTTTTTTCTAGAGATTATTGATAACATATTAATATACTATATATTTTTATTTACATTTAAATAAAAATTATAGAAAAGTGAGTCACATTTTTACATTAAATTAAAAATTATACCTTGCAAAAAAAAAAGGAAAAAAAAGGAGAAAATTGTTTAAGTTTCTAGTGCCGTTTATGGTATATGTGTAAATAAAACAATGTATCTTCGCATTTTAAGTGAATGCAAAATACTCCTGTACTGCAGACTTGCAATTTTAATAATAGATGAGATGGATTGTTAATACATATTGGCAATATTGTTATTAATGTTTTACATTAATTTTAATTTATTTTCAGTTTCCTGATTAACAAACTGCCAGTAAGAAAACTCATTCAAATAGGTAATTTACAAACAGGCTAATTTGCATTCCTCTTACATTCTTGAAATGAAACCAGTGATAAATCTGCTAGCTAGCTAGCATTAAAACGTTCTTTGGATAAAAGAGAAACAAAACTGTTTTCTTTCCATTCTGTGGAAAGAAAACTTGAGAATAAATACACCAAAGAAAGAAAGCCCACGAATAAATTTGCCATCATGAATGAATTTCAAACTGTCTTGCTTTTGCTCATGACAGCAAAGCACATAAGTCTAGGATGTGGTTTGGGTATCATAACAGGCGAAATCGATGCAAATAAGACTAACAGTACAAACTCTTCCATCATAGCGGATTAAAGTTGACATCTTGCAACTAAAATGCCGTCATATTCTTTGAAGGCGAAAGCATTATGAGAATAAATAACTTGCATTGTTTAAACATTACGAAACAGAATTTCAGAGTTTGATATTTTTACTGTTATATCTGTTTAAGTGAGTTTTCGCATGCTCTGTCGATGATGGCAACTCGCTTGTTTATCCCATATACACAGATCTCCAACAAAACAAATATATTATTTGAGTGCAATGGTATCCAACTAAATTACTGAACTGAGTATAAAAAGAACACAAGTGATATGCCGGTTTCTTAAGCATTTGATAAACCCTTGCATATACCTTAAAAACGAAAGAATAATGGAAAACGTGATTCTCAAATTCACTTAAATTGGTTCCGAAAGCGTAATTAAAGGATATATATATATATATTATATTATATAAATATAATATATATATTATATAAGGGAAAACGTAATTCTCAAATTCACTTAAATCGGTTCCGAAATCGTAATTAAGGATATATATATATATATACATATATATATAATTATTTCATGAACTGATAACATCTTGTAATGCAATTGCTGAAGAGATGAATTTCAAATAGTAGTTTCTAAGAAGTAATTGTGTTGTAAAAAACCACGTAAACAATCACAAAAGCATTAGGTATTTTCAATTATATTAGAGTAAATATAGGTAATATTAAAGATCCATTATTTTTTTTATAAATAAATAAAATAAAACTTAAAAGTTTAGAATTTTACTGGAGAGTTTATGAGAATATAATATTTCTCACGGGTGTTGCCTTAATTTCCACTATTTAAAAGATATCACTCCGCTGAATGTTATATCCTCATAAACTCTCTAATAAAAGTCGAAAAATATATATTTTTTTAATTGATTATAAAATCGATGGATCTATAATATCCTCATTATATATTCTGTTATGTCTGTGTCAATTTGAGAAGTACTTTTTACGGCTAACCCACTTTGTTGACACCATACTGAGAAGATGATCACTACTGCCATATTCTGCTATCGCAATTAAGAAGTAAACTAACTCGAAAAGTTGAACTTCCTTCATCTGTGTAAACAGGTATTTGAATGAAGGAGCGGCTGATCTTTATAAATCTTGCAGAGAAATCTAATTGACACGATGTCATTAGATAGGTGGCATTAATTGTAAAATCATTCTCATCGATCATGCCTGTCAACAAGTACACTTATGGAGGAAGAGGGAGAAGTGCTTATGTAGATGCAATATTTCTCCATTAATCACATTCGGCGTCAGCTCTGTTCTCCGAGGGAAATTCATGATCAAAACTTTACAAGTATTGGCAATAATAGTTTTCAACTTTGAATTGCATTACAATGCTTCAATGTAAAGTGTATATACAGAATAGTTTTAAAAGGTTTCTTTGTGATTACTTCGTGACTGATTAGAAGTACGAAATAATTCCGTTTTCCCAGAAAGCTGAAATTTCCATTTATCTACCTAAATTTAGAAATTGCAGTGATCTGCCAATCTTAAGAAGAATTATTTTCCATTTAAATGTCATGTATATCAATCAGTAATCTTTAAATGATCAATATTTTCTATTAAATAAATTCATGCGTGGTGTATTTTGCACTTTTTAAATATCAATCAGTAAGTAAAATTTCAAGCAATTTTATTATTTTTTTCCAGAAATCACATTTTTAACCTTTTTTACATTCATATAAATATCTAAATGGTGTATGATTATTTTTAAAGTATTTCTAAATTTATTAATATATTTTGTAATTCTTAAAGAAATAAGATATATTTTTATAGTTACAAAATAAATGTTTATCTATAACATTCATATAGTAGTTAAGACCTTGCGTTGAGAGTATGTGCGATTATCAAAGTTTTTCTTGCTGCCTTTAGGATGACAAAGCCTTTTTATAATATTTATCTTTTGGCTTTAATGATATGCAAAAATAACAAGGAAAGCGCTCGGCTAGAATGAACAAAGGAAGAGTGTCAGCTAATTAGCAGTTTAATTTATAAATGGATTGGTATTGTCATGGGAAGACCGCTTTATAATTACAAAATGTGTGTTTTTTTTCTTTTAAACTTAAAAAAGCTCTCTCAGGATTTTTAATTTATTACACATCGGTTATTGTGAACTATTGCACTCTGTTATTGTGAAAACCGCAACCTGTGGGTTTTCTAAATGAATATAATTATAATTCTTATCACCTGTAATGGGTTTTCATTAGTCTTAGTAATAACAAGTGATCTTTGAAATATTCGCCTTTGCTAATGATATTGAATTTTAATAGGATAGCGCGGAAATAAAAACAGCTTTGTAATATCTCCATAAATTTAGGTAATTGCGCAAATTCTTACTTTTTTCCCTCCGTATAAACATTAATTACTTTTTTTTTTAAATTGTTATCATTTTGTGGTATGTTTACAGAGAGTTCCGGTAGATGGCGCAAAGAGCTGAAAAATAAACGAAAGCTATTTTAGGCCACGTAGATGGAATACACAATCGTGGGCCGGTGTGAGACGTGATGCATTTTCTGTCCTTTCATGGGAATTATTTTTAATGGCTTATAATGTCCTGGCGGACGGTGTCGGTCCGTTTTTACATTGTGGACGTGGGTGGATTTGGTGTGTAGTCGTTGGCCTACACATGGGAATTGGAAGAAAGAGTGGAACTCTCTCCGTTAACCACGTTTGTGTTTTTTGCTTGGTCTTGCTGAAACTCTGTCGGGATGCTTCTCTGCAATACTGTGACGTAACCAGACGATTTCGCTGTCATCTCGACCACGCTGCTGTACTCAGATACCCGATTAAACGTGGTCTCCGATCGAGGACTTGGTGGTGTTAGAAGGCGCGTGCAAAGTACTTCGGCTAGCCAGTTGCATGGTGTTAGTTTTCTGGAAAAATAAAAATAAACATAATTCCTAGATTTACCAAATAGATGATACATTAATATATTGCAATACATTGATACCTTAATATAAAACAAAACGAACACAGTTACTACAAACCCCCATGAACACATAGAATGGCATAGAAAATTATGTCATTCTTTACGTTTACACCATTCATGATTGCATAAATGAAATGTTTCAATTTTGATTTAATCTCATAAAAATAGTCCAATAGGGTCAGATCAGGAGAACAAAGTGGCCAAGCAATTAGTCCAACTGTACCGATCCAAGTGGATCGGTAGAGCTGGACTAATTGCTTGTCGCATAACCCAAGGATTGTGGCAGAGAGTGATGCCTTGGTATAAGAACTTGCTGTTTCAAAGATTGGACTATCTTCTGGAATTGGCTGTGAATACCTTATTTCTAAAAAAAACCTGCTATCCCAAAGATTTTAACCATCTTCAGGAATGAGGAAATTCGGGATCAATGCAAAATGACATTCACCATTAATTGTTGTATCTTAAAAAAAAGAGGGGCAAAAATGCGGGTGCAGCAGACTTTGCTTTTTTGGAGTCTCTTTGATGTTGATAGACTTCTCCTTTCCCCATGTGGAGCATTTATGGTGGTTGACTTCACAGTAATGTGAAAAATTGAAAATCATCAGAAACGTCATGTCTTCTAAAAACTCACGGAATTAACAATCTTTGACATCATCTGTTGAGAGAGTGATTTCGTCTATTTCCTGTAATATTTGTCCACCCAAATCTTGTAAATCATGTTTGGGAAATTCCACTTTTTAGAGTTTCGTGCACTGCTGGAGTTTAGTTCAGCCAATGCAAGCCGCACATATTTTCGTGGATTTCCTTCAAATGTTTCCTGCACACAACTCACAGCCATTTCGCTGACTTGTGGCCTCCAAGATCGTGGTTTGTCATTCACTGCTCCATTTCCTCCAAACATTTTTATCTAGCTATTGAATGAGCTGTTAATCTTCTTCTCAGCTATTGCAGACTTAAATTCTGCTCGTCATAACACACACAGTTCACCCGTGCTTTAACTATTGTCATTTTAAAGAATATGAAATAAATTAAAATTAATTAACAAAATCAGACACGACAAATACATAAAAACTGTAAAATTTATGCTAGTGTATGTTGCAGCATTTTTGTCATGCGTACATCCCAGTCATCGCAGTTTAAAAGACACAAGAACTTTATAATGACCTTGTATATTATATTATATTATATTATTATAATACATTTTGTCTACGTAGTGATATGTAGCAAATTTGATTTTTATATTACTTTTTAATATAAATATGTTTCATATTACTGACAAAAAGAGAGTCAAAATGCTTCATTCGGCGATGCAAAATGATTCAAATTAAGTGGATATTAAATCCAATATTATTTCAAATCCGAATATAGAAACTGTAAAAGTTTCGGCGGATCCAGGCGTAAGCAAACCTTTCGTGACAAGGGCAACTCGCAGTAAAGGTGGGGAAAGTTCCGATCACTATCCTTAGTATTTCCCATAATGTAAAACACATCTCCTAGCAGACATGTATGCGTTATACATTATGGGGGGGGGGTCACTACCCAGACCGATTTCGACCTTTGTTGAGGTCCAGATCTGGGTCTGGCTCCCACTGACGAGACCTCAACAAAGGTCGAAATCGGTCCGGGTAGTGACAGATCTGGGTCTGGCTCCCACCGATGAGACCTCAACAATGGTCGAAATCGGTCTGGGTAGTGACTCCCCCATAATGTATAACATCATACATGCCTGCTAGGAGATGTATTTTACATTATGGAAAATACCAAGGATAGTGATCAGCGCTTACTCGCCCTTTATTACGAGTTGCCTCTGTCATGAAAGGTTTGCTTATGTCTGGATCCGCCGAAACTTTTATATTTTCTATATTCGGCATGAAACTCTTGTAGTCTCTATATTCGGCTTTGAAATAATGTTGGATTCAATATCCACTTAATTTGAATAATGTTACATATTGTTATATTATATGTGTTTATGTACGCTAAGTGGCCAATTTATTACGAATACCTTCCCATGTAGGAAAATGGAGACGTGTTTCTAATAAGGGGTCGCTAAGTTTGTGTGTGTATGTGATGTGATGTGGTGTGTGTGTGTGTGTGTGTGTGTGTGTGTGTGTGTGTGTGTGTGTGTGTGTGTGTGTGTGTGTGTGTGTGTGTGTGTGTGTGTGTGTGTGTGTGTGTAATAATGCTAATTTATGCCATCTCACATGAACTAAGTGCTATATTTATAACTATTAATTGTTGTTTATGTTTAGAAGTAAGGTAAAGTATTATATTTTATTTTATTATTATTTTTTTTAAATTCAAACGATTCATGCGAAATGAGTACTGGCTACCATTACGAAACGCAGTATAAACTGACTGACGAATATCGAGTTACACACGTATAATAAAAAATGCAGAGCCAATATATATTCTACTGACGGACTCGTAAACAAATCCAATGAAAAAAAAAAAGAGGCAATATAAAATTGACAACATTCAAACACAACTACACACACGCCATAGAATAGTACAAGACAGACTCTGACCTCTACTTGCCTCAAGTTGCGACAGATCCGTGTGGAAAACAGGCAGTAGATGATGGGGTTTGCTGCGCTGTTGAGAGGCGCGAGGCTCTGGATAAACGTGGTGATTGCGATGGTCGTCTGGTTCACGGGAATGTAGCCGTAAACCTGTAACAAGTCGTAGATGATGTACGGACTCCAGCAAAGGATGAAAACTGGAATTAAAGGAATGCAAGAATTTAGATTGATCGTAAGATAGAGTGATTTTGTTCACTCACACAAACTAAAGCAGTATAGATTATTAAGAAATAAAACTCTCTTGTTAACTGCTGATTTACAATGAAGGGTAAAAAAAATGGCCTACCAACTGCATATGCAGTAAATATAATAAATAAAATAATGTATTTTTTAATCGAACTGAATCTCATGAAAGATTGTTCATGTTTTTTATGTTATTGGTATCTTAAATTAGTAAAATAGTGGATCCCCATTGGTCTAAATTCCAACTTTTATACGAAACTCAAATTTTCTTACCATAAAACAAAGAAATCTAATAAGAAACAAATATAGTTACATATAACGGGGACATTTGTAACTTTATATATATATATATATATATATATATACAGCTGTCTGAAGCAAAAGTGTTGTGTGCATCCCTTGAAATGGATAAAACTGAGTATCGTGCGGTTATAAAATTCTTTGTAAAAGGTTTAATGCCAAAATGAAATTCATTCGAAGTTCATAAAAGTTTATGGGCACTCTTCTCCTTCGTTTTCGACAATTAAGAAATGGGCTGCCAAGTTAAAACGTAGCCGTAGCAGCCTTGAAGATGATTCGCATGAAGGACGTCCAAAAAGTTTAACAACACTAGAAATCATTGATCAAGTGCACGATATGGTATTTTATGACCAGGGGGTCAAAGTGCGTGACATTGCTGAGAATATAGGCATTTAAAAAGAACGTGTGGGATAGATTTTGCATTGAAGCTTTGCGCAAGATTAGTGCCGCGCTTGCTCACAGCAGATCAAAAACGCACTCGCATGAAAATCCCTGAACAATGCTCGGAACGCTTTAACAAGAATATAACTAATTTTATGCGTCGATTTATTACTACGGATGAGACTTCTATCTACTTTTAAACACCAGAATCCAAACAGCAGTCAAATCAGTGGACAGAAGCCAGTTGTTCAGCACCAAAGAAGACAAAGTTGGTTCCATCAGCATTAAAAGTTCATGGCATCGGTGTTTTCGGATGCTAAAGGTATTTTATTTATTAATTATATTGTAAAGGGTAAAACAATAACCGCAGAATATTATTCTGATCTTTTAACCAGACTAGACGACAAAAATGCGTGAGAAAAGACCCAGTTTGCAGAAGAAAAAAATCATCTTTCATCAGGACAATGCACCTGCACACAAAGGTCTTTTGGCAGTGGGAAAATTATGGGCTCTGCACTATGAATTGTTGGAACATCCACCCAATCCCCATATTTGGCTCCCTCTGACTGCTGTCTCTTCCCGAAACTAAAATTCTTCCTCGCTGGTCAGCGTTTTTCTTCAAATCAAGAGGTGATTGCAGCTGTAGAGGGGTATTTTGCAGATCTTACTGAGAACCACTGCAGTGACGAGATAAAGGAGCTGGAGCATCGCTGGAATAAATGCATTAGTCGTATGGGAGATTATGTTGAAAAATAAAAATAATTTTGAAATTATAAATTCGTTTTTTCATTGTTAGGCCGAGAACCTTTCAGACCACCCTGGTATGGGTGTTTTCGTTGAAAACTTATATTTAATTTCGAACGTTGACAAAACTAAGTCTATATCCTTTTCATATGAGAATGGTTTGGAGATTTATTCTTAGTAGCACTACAGCTGAATGATTTTACTCTGTCTTGTCCATTTTCGACGGGGAGGGCGGCAACGATATTTATGGGATTTTGTACACCTATCGTTCTCACTGCGTTGATATTCGATCTCTTTCTCCGCCCATATTTCGCGATGTCACGCATTTCGGATCATTTCCAATACTCCATCTCTTTTGTTTTCTCATGGCAGCGGCAACTACTTTCAGGTTTTTTATAAGAATCTGTTCAAATTTTCATCACGACATTGAATCACCTTTCTAAGAAATTTATGTAGTCCTGTGAACACGCTACAATCTTGTCCATGGTTCTCTCCTTCAATTTTCTCCGACCAAAAGGATCACAGGGATCTTACGTAAACGATGACTGATGAATGGGTTGCATCACGAGGCGAAAGAAAGCTTTGCTTCGCGCCACGCCGTAGGTCATGCGAACAAGGGTAACATCAATCTAGTACAAATATAGCATAGAGAGAGCAAAATGCATAACAATTCCTTACTTAGTCAACAGATGGCGCTGAGATGAGGTGCATTTCGCAAAGTGCGCGAGTATCTATTAGATTTATTTTGTACATCTTTTCCTACACGAGTAATTCAGGATTTTTTGACTTGACAGATTGCAATGAAGTTTAGTACATATTATCCGTATAAAAAGCCATTTTCGTTTTCATTGATGAGACAATTTGCTAGGCTACCAACGAATTCAATTATTTGAGCAAAAATAGTGCATATGCCTCATAGTTCTTAAATGTCTCGTGCGATTCATCCCTCTTTTCTCAACCTCGTTAATCGTAAACATACAGTATTAATATCGAGATCACTGTTTTTTTTTTTTTTTTAATGAAGCTTTGAAACACGATCCCGATACGTGATTCAAAGAACTTCTATATACGACCCCACACAGGAGAGACAGAACGTATCATTTTAGAATATAAATTAATAGCTATTTACAAAATTTATCGCTTGATGCAAGTTATAAACCACAACAGCGTACTGATATCTGAATTAAAATATAAAAGACCTCAGTTGCAAAATTTAATGGATTTATCTGCTGTCCTTTACAGTTTCCAAACATTTATGAACAAGCAATTAGTTAATGTGGGCAGATTTCCACAAGAGAACTCCGGTCCTTCAGAGATCAACCCGGAGGTAATGCCAATGGGAGATTTTTTCACTTTTCTGTTATCGCTGAGAAGCAGCTGTTATCTGTTGCTCTCCTGTGGAGGCGCTGCTTACGTCACCGACTCTTGAGAGTTGCTAGCGCCATCTATCAGTTTTTTTTGCTTCCTTTTCCCTGAGTCAGAACACAATTTGAATACTTATTTTCTGCGAGTGATTAAAAATGTCACTCACTTCGAACAATGCCGTGACGGGAGACCTTTTTTATTTATTATTATTTTTTTTTTATGAACTTCCGACAATGGCCTATCGCTTTAGCGAACGTGATAAAGCTCTGAAAGAGGCTGTCGTGTCGCTTCCTGCTGATGGCTCATCTAACGTTTGTGTGCTATCGATTTGCTGTAAGCGGAACTTTGCTGCTAGATCAAGAAGAGATTTTCCTGCAGTAATGACTAGAAAGCTTTTGAGGACGAGGTTAACTCTGGGACTGCCAAGAAAACACAAAACATTTATGCAGTGAAACATTGTTGTCAGGGGACACATCTGTTAATATAAACTTAAGTTGACACTTTCTACCAATGATTTTTCATGTAGTTAGCGTTCGCCGATGTTCGTAGTGGAGCAAGACACTTACCAAAGATAATCACGAATGTCATCTTGACAGTTTTGATTTTAGCACGTGGTATGATACCTCGAGAACTGCTCCTCTTTCTGTCAATATCGTTATCATTACTTCTTTTGTTCTGTACAGCGCCACCTATTAAATATTATTAGACATGAAAGAAATCATCAGTGAGATATTCAATTCGTTACATTTACTCATTTAAATTTGTAGTTTATTTAATTTAATATATTGATTTTCAAAGCATAAATAAATAAAATTCTAAAAGAAATTCTTTTATGTTCTATATGATTTAAAATAAATTTTATTAAGAGAATTTAAATATAGAAACCTTTTACTAAAATGCATATGTGATATATTATTTCGCAATTTTCAAATGGCATAAGCCACGGGGAAGGCAGGAGGAAGAATGGATCAATCGACCGTGAGATGTGGTGATTGATTCATTCAATCCAATCCAATATCCCTTGGAGGGTAATGAATGGCAATGCTGTAGCCAATGAAGTTCTAACTGAGGCTCGGCTATTGCTGTTACCCTCCTGCCATGATCAGAGCTTTAATTGCGCAATAACACCTTATCCACACACTGTCCTCTACAGATAACGGGGAAGATGAAAAGCATTCTTGCTTCGCCCCTTTAAGCCAGTCCTTATAAGGACTATAAGGATAAGCATAAGCCACGGTTGGTTGGATGATTGATTCATTCAATCCGATACCCTTGGAGAGTAATGGATGGCAATGCTGTAGCCAATGAAGTTCTAACTGAGGCTCGGCTATTACTGTTAACTTCCTGCCATGATACTGTTAACCTCCTGCCATGTTCAGAGCTTTAATTGCTCAATAACACCTTATCCATACACTGTCCTCTACAGATAACGGGGAAGATGAAAAGCATTCTTGCTTCGTCCCTTAAAGGGGCGAAGCAATAAGGATAAGGACTAAGCATAAGCCAGTCCTCATAAGGACTAAGCATTATACATAAGCCAGTCCTTATAAGGACTAAGCATTATAAGCCAGTTCTTATAAGGATTAAGCATAAGCCAGTCCTTATAAGGACTAAGCATTATAAGCCAGTTCTTATAAGGATTAAACATAAGCCAGTCCTTATAAGGACTAAGCATATAAGTCAGTCCTTATAAGGACTAAACATTATAAGTCAGTCCTTATAAGGACTAAGCATTATATAATAAGCCAGTCCTTATAAGGACTAAGCATTATATAAGCCAGTCCTTATAAGGACTATATATAAGGACTAAGCATTATAAGTGGCTGTGAGGTAACACGTCTACTATGGATAGAATATTTCTGGTTCTACTATGGGTAGTATACTAATTGAAATAAATCCAGTCATAAGCAGTGTTTGTGTCATTAATTTTTTGATACATTTGTTATATTTTAAATAAATGTAACTGCAATTTTCGGTGTGTTTAGAGTAGATGTATGAAGACAGGTTTACTATAAATTTGTCAGGGGATTTACTTGTTTGGTGTTTCATTTCTCATCCATTAATCGTCCAATTTTTTTCAAGTTGTATAGGACTATCTGCAATTGCACAGGACTTGAGCGAAATTAATCTGTCAACTGAGTTCTAAAACTTGTTAGTTTTTTCTTAATTTCGCAACATAATTTGAATACTAATTTAATGCTAGTGAATGAAAATGTCGCTGACGTTTTGATATTGATTCCGATATTAATATCATTCACAACCGGTTGCCAATAACTCAGCAACCATCTGTGAATGATATCAATATAAGCATTTGACCATTTCGATAACTATAATCTTATATTAGCATTTTTTCTTTAATAAAACTAGAAAGGTTCTCTTGTATAACAAATTCGCTCTTCTTTTTTTTTTTTCGTCCGAAAACGTCGTTTTATTCTAAGACACATATAATTCCATTCCATTATCTGTACACAGTTTAAGAAAAAATAGTCTTAAACGAAAGAAGAAAAAGAAGAAGAATCTTCTTCTCCTTTTTTTTTGTTTTTTGCTTGATACGTAGGTTTCAAATTCGCGCAATGTAGGAACCAGTACAGGCGCTCACCGTCAGCAGGTACTATAGACCTCAAGCCTTTATGTTTGTATTTGTCAATAATAAATAAATATGTGGTTATACTGGATCTGTTTATTATGAACAACGAAAACAATAAAAACCACAGAATCTTGTTAGCTAGATTACGTGCAATGTTCAGACTGCAACAGCGCCTATGATTGCTCTATAATATTGGAAAGCACGTGAAGTGTTTTAATCTAAATGGCGTACAGTACGCTAGCGAAGAACAAATACAAATTTCGGAGAGAATTTAAATACAAACCTAATTTGGAAAGTAAAAATGAATATATTTTATTAGTTACACTCAACTGCATATTAATGTACGTTGTCTTAGAAAATATTAACTATAACTTCAAGCATATCTCAGCGGTCATATAGCTTATATTGACACTGTAGTATTTACAGAAGTTTCAGTATAATTTTAATAACTATTAAAAGAAGCTACTAGAAGTAGGCTTCAAACTGTACAATATGGATCTCTCAATGTATGATTAGTGTCTCCTAATTTCTCCTAAAGCGCCGACCTAAAAATTAAACTCAACTCCATTTAAAAGCTGCCCTGAAGAAAATCCTAAGCAGTTCTTAGATAAACCAGAAACCTAGCTGAGAAAACACTTCGGCATTAATAGACCTATAATGATATGGTGAGACATTCACACCAAAATTTTAAGCATGGCTTCAAGCAGAAAAGAATGGTAAATGACAGTAGTGTACAGTTCTGCCTAGAAATTAATATTCTTGCTTCAGAAAACACATTTCTATTAATGTAGTTTATGCAGGATTGTACAAATTCTACATACTGTCCGACCACAGATGCGAGATCCTCGGCTGGCAGTGTGCCAAGAAGAACCAATTCAGGTTGAAGGGGAAGAAGGAAATAAGGCGATGTACGAATTCGTTACCAAACATGCGAAATCACGTGCTTTATACGTAAATTTTCCAACTGTTGTACAAGCGAAATAGTTACCATTTTAAAAACTAGAATTTTCATAATAGAGAGCTGATTTTCAACGTATAATAACAAACACTCATCTTACGAAACGAGGGATCTCAAATCTGTGGTCGCATAGTAGACTACGGGATTACTGGTGTGATCTTGTGGCGTAAGTATTAGACCACTAATTCACATCAATGCTATTCCAGTTCTGAATAAACATTTCCATATATACTCTACAGAATTCTCTAACTAAATTGAATAATAGCTTTTACAAATTTGTCATGGAAAGGCAATCGATAACACAGAGATACTTTGATAATAAATGAAGTACTGAATAAAACATCACCTTTTTTGCATCAGCATTTTATCAGAACTTTGTCCAAACGCAGCTTAAGCTACAAGCCAATAGCGGATAGTTTTAATAACACTTTCAAAGACTAAATTATAAATTGAAGGCAACCTATAGCTGTCGAAACGTTATCTTACGTAGAAAACTTGGGCAATTGCTTCGATGACTTCCTGAAATCAGAACTAACAATGCAAAAATAAACGAGCAGTGATAGCAAAAAACCGGATAATTATTCTGCAAGACGATATTTTGTCTCCATGCTTATTCAACATTTTCTAATCAAGCTGCAGTTATGCAATCAAAGCTCCCAGGGCTATTGATAGTGATAGTGATGAACACACTATCAATATTTATAAATATCTATAAAGCGCCGTCGATAAGAGTATCGACGGCGCTTTATAACAGATAGCGTAATAACAGATCGGGCTTATACGTAATCTGGTATATTAAATGCACCCTTGTCTTACCCCTCATTCTACGAGGGGTAAGAAGGGTGCATGAATTCAATTTCCTTCAATTCTAACCGCTGACCGACAACTTAAATATAGACTTCGTATTGCTCTGTCTAATGTTCAATTTAAGCCATATAATTGTCGTCAATGTGAAAGGCTGATCTTGACAACATCTGTTTGGCCTGAATCCAGTTTGTTCTTCTCCAAGTTTCTCTTCAACAATCTTTATATATATATGGGTACTATGAGAGCTCTGCTCTGAAAAGGCCCTCTGCCTTATGCAGTGTAGCCACTACAAAACTTCATACCTCCACACTTAAGCATTTCTGGTCGAATATCATCTACTCCAGCTGCTTTTCCATATTTTAGGCTTTTTGGTGGCTTTTCTATCACAAATATTGATACGTATTCTCTCCTCTTTGCATTCCTCTTGAAAATTTTCTAGTATGGTTCTGTCACAGCTTAGTTCGTTTAGCAGTCTTTCAAACTAATACTCCAGCATCTAGGATATCCATATCTTCAGTTTTCACGTCATCTTTATCACCTCTTATTATTCCTTTTATAGCACTTTTCCTGCATTTCTTAAGATATTATCATATCATCATCACTTTACGTTCTATGCGGCCACAGAGGGCTTTGTATCCTTGTACTCGCTTTTGGTAATAATAAAGCATGAATTCCACTTTCATATTTAAATGAATTGTGCTTAGTTGTATTATAGCAATATCAAATGTCACACATGAACACAATAATTATCGATATTTTAATTATCAAGCATTACGTATTTTAATGACACCTTCATAATTTTCACATCTTTCGAAATAATTACAAAGATGGGATGTAATACTAACTGTTTGTATGTAATTAATATTAAATGCTTATATATTATTAGCATTATTAAATTTATCATTATTATTTTTATTATGATGAATAATAGTTATTATTGTGCATAAAATAATATTAATTAATTAATTACAATGATTATGCATAAAAAAAATGAATTTATTAACTTTTTTGTGTTGAATGCTAATAGAAAATTTATTAATACTATTTAATTGTATGTATGTAAATATTCTGAATTTTAATAAATCTTTGCTATTGTTAATCGATTATACGAAGGTCACTACCCGGTCTGGGTAGTGACCTTCTCTCATAATGTTGAACAATAACACAGCTCCTAGGAGTTAAGTTCACATTATGGGTAAATATCAAGAACAGTGATTGGAACTTGCTCCACCCTTTCTATGAGTTGCCTCAGCTTGCACTACCTTCAAGGGTCAGCTGCTGCACTATCCAGGTATTTGCTTACGCTTGAAATCGCCGAACTTTATATAGTTTCTACTATATTCGGCATGAAACTCTTCGAGTTTCTTATTTAGATAAGAAATAATATGGGATATAATATCCCTTAACTCAAGTAAGTTCATGTCGCCGAATTAAAGCCTTGGCTCTTCATTATAATTAATAATTTAATAGAACACACCTCTTAATAATTCTCATAGAAGTGATATAAGTTCTGTTCGCTACAAATGTGGTATTATTAATTAGGTTTACCTACGTTAATAATAACGTAACCGAGTTTGTAAGGCATAGTTTAAGAGTAATCTAAGTTCCAAATTTTAACAAATATTTTTATCTTTTTAGGGGTTATTAGATAACGTCTTCTCTTTTTAGGGGTTATTAGATAACGTCTCCAGACACCTGGATTAATGTAATCTAAAGTTATGTTTTTCGGGTAAAGTGAAGTGTAAATTTTAAGTTTTTTTTTTTAGAACAGGTGTAAGGACATTATGTTTTATTTTTCTCTTTTTAGGGGTTATTAGATAACGTCTCCAGACACCTGGATTAATGTAATCTAAAGTTATGTTTTTCGGGTAAAGTGAAGTCTAAATTTTAAGTTTTTTTTTTTAGAACAGGTGTAAGGACATTCTGTTTTACAGGCCTTTTAGCCACAACCTCTGGGTTATACAGCTAAACAGGTTGACTGAGGCCTCTTTTTGCCTCCTACTATCCTACTCTACATTTCTTTAACTTCCCCTATTACTACCTGCTGACCCTCAGCAATCTTTATACTCCAAAGGCCGATGATGAAAGACATGAACTCCCATTCTACCTACTCACTGATGAGACCTCAAAAAAAGGTCGAAACTGGTCTGGGTCGTGACCTTCTCTCATAATGTTGAACAAAATACAGCTCCTAGGAGTTAAGTTCATATTATGGGTAAATATGAAGAATACTAATAGTAGCTTGCTCCACCCTTTATATGAGTTGCCTCAGCTTGCAATACTCTCAAGGGTCAGGTGCTGCACTATCCAGGTATTTGCTTACGCTTGGAATCACCGAACTTTATATAGTTTCTATATTCAGCATGAAACTTTTTGAGTTTCTTATTCTGCTATGAAACAATATGGGATATAATATCTCTTAACTTAAATAAGTTCATGTCGCCGAATTGAAGCCTTTGGCTCTTCATTATAACTAAAAAGGACTTTTTTTCCCTTCAACCCCGTAGAACAGTACAACAGGATTCCTTATAAGAACTGGAATAAATGGACGAAGCAAGAATGCTCTTCATCTTCCCCGTTATCTGTACAGGACAGTGTATGGAAAAGGTGTTATTAAGCTATTAAAGCTCTGATCAGAGCTTTAATAGCTTAATAACCAAGAGTTAATAACTTAAATAACTTAATAATGCAAGAGTTAATAGCTTAATAACAGAGGGTAACAGCAATAGCCGAGCCTCAGTTTGAACTTCATTGGCTACAGCATTGCCATCCATTACCCTTCAAGGGTATTAATTAATCACCGCATCTAACGGTCGATTATTCTCTGACTTTTCATCGTGCAACAGGATCCTTATCCTTATAAGGGGCGAAGCAAGGATGCTTTTCATCTTCCCCGTTATCTGTAGAGGACAGTGTAGGAATACGGTGTTATTTAGCTATTAAAGCTCTGATCATGGCAGGAGAGTAACAGCAATAGCTGAGCCTCAGTTAGAACTTCATTAGCTACAGCATTGCCATCCATTACCCTCCAAGGGTATTGAATTGAATGAATCAATCACGTGCAACAGGATTTTATTAAGTTCTTAAAAGAACGGCGATGGACTGAGTCCTTGACTCTTTATCCCGTCATCTGAATGAAGTAAATCTGTGTGGATGGAGTGTTATTGAACTAAAAAGCTCTAGTCATGGCTGGGTAACGGCAATAGCCGAGCCTCAGTTAAAACTTCATTGGCTACAGCATTGCCATCCGCTACCCTGGAAGTCCTAAAAAGGTGCAACAGGATAACATAATCACGCATTATATTAACAAATGCTATTTTAAAATAATTCAGGTGTATTAACAATAAGCAAAAATATTTAAACATTTTCAGACTTAAAATTAATTCAAAAATTGTAACTTCTTTGTATTATTTTTAAAGTTTCTAATTAATTTTATGACGTTTCTTTAACATTTTAATATTAATTAAATTACAGTACTTTTGTAATTTTAATATATCACTAATTTCTTATATTAATGCCTTTTCATCTTTCGTATACAATAAAAATTACCAGCAGAGGATCTAAAAATTGAATTAAAAAAATCGAAAAATTAAATTAAATCTTTAAAATTAAATAAAGTATTAGTATATTTAGAAATGAAAATTTAGGATTACATAAAAATATTTTACGTAATCCTTTATTACTATCCTCTCAATGATGAAATATTATCCTGTTTTCCCTTTTTTTATTTAGTTGCGACTGTTTCGGTTTTGGGAAGAAATATCAGCAACTACTAGTCCTAATGAGATACTGGAATGGCGACTCAGAATTAGGAATCAGATATTTTAAAAAAATCTTTGTTTTAATAATCTTTTATTTTATCATTTAAAAAAAGTCCATATAAATATTCATTTTTGTTATTTAAATTAATATTCAGAATCTTATTTTGTTCGGATTGCTAATAGGATCGATTCTAGGGGGGGCCCCTATTACACAGGTGAAAATTTGGAAACCCTCACAACAAGTGGGTTAGAGATACGATAAAAGAGCTAATGGTGCTCGACTATAGTACGAAACTAGCAAGCCTTTATCAAGAAACTTTGGTGATATTCACCGTTCAGCATGCTTAGAACTTTTAAAAGCTACACTTGAATTTAGTTTTCACATAATACCTAAATTAGTTGTTTTCCAGTTAACTTAATTTCCCATGCAAACCCTGAATTTTTCACCAATATTTCTTAAAAAATAAGGACTAAGGTCCATCGCAGAAAACGCGGGCATGCAAACTCCAGTTATATTAAATGGACATTGGCCAGACATCGACCGTGACTACGGAAAAATAATCTTTTGTTGGTTATTCCAAAATAATCTTGACGTTCTCCCTGCGAGAATAAAGGGATTGGAATCTCAAGAACAGTCAGCAGTTTCCGAGGATATAAAACTGGAAGTTGAAACTGAAGAGGTTTCCAAACCATTATTGATAAAATATGTCTGGGATGGGCGAGAGTTTAAGAAATTCGCAAAACACATGAGGTAGTCGCACGCTCAAAAAACCACTCAGTCAGAATCGATTCCAGATATCTCTGCATCGACTGTTGTGGAGTGTGTGCAGATAATCAACACTGGTAAATTTCGTTTTACTCATAATCGATGAAAGTGAACATCAAAATTCGGTTGAATATTCTATATCATAAAAAAAAAAAAAAAAAAAAAAAAAACCTTGAATAGCCGAACTCTATTACAGAATCAATTTTTACGTCCTAGTAATTACATTTCCGACAGACCTGCTTGCCGTATGCTGTACAAAGATATTGCTAAAAGAAAGTGTGATTCAAAAGTATTATTTTATCAACATTTTAAACTAAGAACTCCACGTTTTCTTACTTTTAGACATTGTAGAATATCTCGTTAATTTTGGATAAGCCATCAGTTTGCTCTTCGTCCAAATCGTGTACACAATGATGCAGTAGCAGGCTGAGATGATCACTGCAGGGATGAAAAACAATAACATCGCCACGAGCGTCATGTAGATTCGCCATTGCCAATATTCTAGCTCAATCCAACATTGCATGCGATCCTTCACCAAAGCCTCTTTATTTAGATAGATGGAAGGAAGGGAAAACAAAGCGCCGAATCCCCATGCTAGAGAAATTAATAGCTTTGATCTCCTCCCTGTAAAAAGACCCAAATACATTACATGATGCACATTTTTTATAAATGATACATAATTTGATAGCTGCGTATATTCATATATAAATCTGTAATCTGTGTGTAACAGTTTACACACACACACACACACACACACACACACACACACACACACACACACACACACACACACACACACACACACACACACACACACACACACACACACAAGAGAGAGAGAGAGAGAGAGAGAGAGAGAGAGAGAGAGAGAGAGAGAGAGAGAGAGAGAGAGAGAGAGAGAGAGAGAGAGAGAGAGAGAGATCATTCAGCTCATTACAACTCTGAATTGAAAAACTCTGAGAGTACTAGAGTTAAGTATACTTTCTAGAAAACAATTTTGCAATAACTCATTTAAAAGAAATCTCCGTGTCTAACTCCTGATCGACAGAAACTGTCGTGTAGAACTGGAACAGATGCTATTTAATATTTCATATAGTTATTCATCTGCTGTTTCATTAAGGTGTGTCCAAAAACGATGATTCCAACTAGAGAAATAAATGCCAACTTTTACTTTTGCATTTCAACTTTGTTCGGTGTCTGCTGAACGTGAAAGAGATTGATGCCCATTCACACCACAAGTTCCAGCACCTGAAGAATGTGTGTCCTATTTTCCACATTATGAATGCAGCCCGGACGTATCCATCATGCTTTAAACTTTCTTCTAGACAAATGACAGATTTGCTTTCTGTAAAATCAATAATTTGAGCTTTACCCTAGACTAGGAGGTGGCAGAACTGGTCACACCTAACAAGCAATTTGTCTTCCATGTCATCTGGCTTTAAACAAAGAAAATGGTGAGTGACGCTATCCACACCGACCGCTGAGCTTAAGACTTACAGCCGAAATTCAGAGGCTATTTCTGGAGACTAACCCAAGCGTTTCATCATCCCTGACATGACTTGCAACCTCTAGAAACTTAATATTGACCCTCCCAAGCGCTCAGATTAACAAAGAGTTAATTAAAAACTAGCAAACTTTCCTTACGATGTAATAAAACTTGCATCGTGTAATTAAATGTAAGCTCCTCAGAGAAATAACCTTAAATATAACTTAGTGCCTTTACAAGCATTTTGAACATTCAATACAATGCACCCTACCCTATACGATGGATGATTTATAGCTATCAGAAAATTAGTTCAATGTCAATAACTTTAGCACATGCTATTTTAATTGTAGGTTTACAAAGATTACAAGCATTTTAAACATACAACGCACACATTTATTTATTTGATCTACTAGTATTTTAAATATAAAATGCAATGCACGTTACTATCAACTATCAACTTTACTGACATAAGGGGTGAAGCAAAAGCTTTTCATATTCCCGGCTATGTTGAGAGAAACTGTGAGTGGAGAAAGTTTATGAGCTAATTGCTCTCCCTGAGTGGGCTAGGAGATTAGTCCTCAGTGTTGAAGTTTAGGATGGATTTAGGTCTTTTATGTTTGAAATAATCCATTGCGTCATAATCTGAAGCCAGTTAGATCAGCTTGTTAGGGTGCACAGATGCTTTTGAGAAGAATTTGATTGCTATAGTCTGCATGAAAGTGTAAATATAGGGGACATTTGTGTCCCGATGTAGCTGGATAGTTCGGATGAACCACAGGGGCCCCCAGGATCATTCTGAGACATTTATTCTGGATACGTTGTAATTTGAGAATATTAGTATTTGAAGTCTGACTCCAAGCCGGTGAAGCATAGATGAGTATTGGACGAACCATCAGTTTGTATATGAGAAGTTTGATTCTGGTGCTCAGCTTACTGTTTCTGTTTATTAGCGGATAGAGCTGGGCTATGGATTTTGATGTGTTTGCACAGAGAGTCTTGATATGGGAGCTGAAAGTCAATTTTCTGTACAACATTACACCAAGATATTTGATCTCGGTTTTCCAAGGAATTTTAGTATTGAAAAGGAGAATATCTTCTTTAGGAATCACTGATCTTCTAGAGAATAGGACGGCTACGCTCTTCAGGGGATTCACTTGGAGTCGCCATTTGGAGAAATATTATTCGATTAGCAGTAGGTTTTCTTGCTGTTTCTTGATGGCTAGGTGAGGCTTTAAAGATCTGGGCCAATATCGCTGTATCATCAGCGTATAGAACTTTAATTGAAGATAATGGGTTGTGCGGTATATCATACAAGTATAAGGAGAATAGGATTGGTGCTAGTAAGGATCCTTGTGGAACTCCAGCCAAGATGCGTTTTTGTGTCGAGACTACCCCACACATCTTGACTTGCATGCGTCTATCGTAGAGGTATGCCTTTATAAGATGAATGATTCCAATTGGTACACCAGATGATATCAGTTTGTATAGCAAACCATAATGCCAAACCTTGTCAAATGCACTGGCTATATCAAGGAAAACAGCCCCAGTGCATTGACGCCAGTTAAAACCCGTGATGATGTGTTCCACCAATCTGTGTATTTGCTGCGTGGTGCTATGGGACTGTCGGAAGCCAAACTGTTCCTCAGGCAGGATATTTAGCCGGAGTACTGAATCTTGGAGTCTCGTAAGAATTACCTTCTCGGCAATTTTGCCGAGATTTGAGATGAGGCTGATTGGTCTGTAATTTTGAGGCAATCTGAGATCTTTTCCAGGTTTATGGATCGGTATTATGTCGGCCAGTTTCCAGTAGGAAGGGAAATGTTTGTAGTCAAGGATGGAGTTAATTATATTTGCCAGATGGATAATAGCTCTACGTGGTAGAAGCTTTATTATTTTGTTAGTGATACCATCGGGTCCAGGAACCTTTTTGTTCTTGAACTTCTTAATAATAACATATAATTCAGCAGGTGAGGTGGGTGCAATTTGAGTGGAATATGTGAGAGCAGAATTTAGTGAATATCTGACGTTACCGTGGATCGTGTATATATGGTTAAAATCGAGGGGATCGTATGCAGGTTTACATTGTTTTTCAAGATAATTTGCTATTGCTTCAGCTTTATCAGCATCAGTGTGGATGAGACCTGAATCTGTTTTTTTTTTGGGGGGGGGGGTATTTCTGTTTTTAATCTTTCAGATGAGATTCCATATGGAGTGGTTATCAGTACAGATGGAGCTCAATTTTTCTTCCCAGAGTTGGGTTCTATGGGCTGCGAGGGCATCTCTCACTGCAGAGTTGAACCTGTTCAAGATCAATTGCCCTGGTGTTGTGGTATCTTGTGGTTGTGGTACCCGCAAATCCAATCATCTTCTGGCAAGTGATTGGATTTGCCGGTAGTTGCAGGGGTAGTAACTGCTGCACAGGCTGCTTTAATCTGTTCTGTTAGAATTTTAACAGCTGTTTCAATTTCCTCTTTTGATTTAATGATGGGAACAGGACCAATATATTTTGGAAGTACTTTGGAGAGCCTTTCCCAAGGAATGAATGAGTGAGGGGGGGGGATAATTTTTCAAGGTTCCCCAATTTTAATCGTATTGGGTTATGGTCTGATGACAGATCGTTAATCGTCATAAAATTGTATTAGAGTCTGATGTGCTGCAGTATGGCTATGTCCAACACATCAGCCCGACCATAAGTGTTGTAATGGGTGGGGTCAGCGGGACATATTACATGAAAGTTGTTGAATCCAGCATAGTTTTGTGGTATTTGTCCATTTTTGTTGGTGGAACGGCTATTCCAGGTTGAATGCTTGGCATTTAAATCACCTGCCACAATGATAGGCTCTCCGGTATCGAATGAGGCGTTCAAATCCGAGAACAGTAATGATTTTTGTGGAGGATGATATGCTGCGAAGATTTTTAATTTGCCGACTCGTGAGAATCTCAAAGCAGTGCCTCCTCCTCTGTGGGATAGTCTATCAGCTCTGTACAGTTGATATCCACAAATTTTGAGGTTATCTGAAGGTCTTAGGTGCGTTTCATTTAGTAAAAGGACATCTGGCTGATGTCTTTGGACGAAATGTTGAAGTTCTAAAATATCACTCCTCAGGCAGTTCGCGTTCCACGCAATGATCTCTAGAGGTTCTGCTTTTAATTTGTTACTGTTCATTAGTGAGCGCTGAAATAATGGCTTGTGTGTCCTTTAGAAATCTGTTAGTAGAACTTTGTGAAGGGTTGGATCTGCTAAAATCCAAAAGCATATTTTCGAGAGAAGAGGTAATGATAGCCGTCAGATTTGTGTGCGGTGTTGTCTGTTCACGGGATGACTGTTTAGGACGAATTACATCCGCATATGTCATAGATTGTTGTTGCAGAGTTACTCTTTTGGAAACCTCTAGCTTCGTCTCAAGGGCATCTGACCTTTTATACTGAACTTCAGGAAACTGTCAAGTAATCTCTGACATAGGTGTGCTGAGTGAGGAAGAAAATATTTCTGCTTCTGATTTTCAATTTCTTGGATTGTGAGCGCATCCTTTGTAATTGGCAGTGTGAGGACCGCCACAATTGGCACATTTAGCCGAGGTAGATTTTGATTTAGTGCATGTATTTGTTGGGTGGGAAACCCCACATTTTAGACATCTGAATTCAACCCTGCACATCATCTGGCATGGCGAAATCTTTGACACCTGTGGCACTGCCCTGTTGAAGCTCTTTTTCTTAGTGGTTCTATAGTAATTTTTAGTCCACAGATGGATGTCAGATCATATATGTGCTTATTAGCATGACTGATCTCAACTAGAACACTTTACTTTATAGTCCTTATAAGGACTGGCTTAAAGGGGCGAAGCAAGAATGCTTTTCATCTTACCCGTTATCTGTAGAGGACAGTGTAGGGATAAGGTGATATTGGGCTATTAAAGCTCTGATCATGGCAGGAGGGTAACAGCAATAGCCTAGCATCAGTTAAAACTTCATTGGCTACAGCATTGCCATCCATTACCCTCCAAGGGTAATGGATGGTAATCACCGCATCTCACGGTCGATTACGATCCTCATTCCACCAGTGACACATTGCTAATCAATCAACAGACATTAATCACGGCATCTCACGGTTGATTAATCAACCGACACATTACTGCATACCGATTGACGGGCGATTCATAGCTATCTGAAAATTAGTTTGGTGTCATTAACTTTATCCATGTAATTTTAAATAATTTACTAATTTTAAATATTTTTTATGATGCCTTCAAACTTTTTAATTGTTAATAAAAACAATATAGAAAATATACCTAATTGCGAAATTCTGCATCCTTTATAAATTAATATCCCAAACTTTATTTCATATAAAGGTAAACGTTACCTTGACGTCACCAATTCCTTTTTCAGTTATTCAGTATAGCCAAGGGTAATGTTTAGTTCTTTGTCATAAACCCTTAAAGTCTGTTGTAGCTATGGAATAAAATTTATAACCGTCCGATCAGACAATTATAAAAGATATTCAAATCACAGACTGTCGCGCCCTCTGGTTTACATAGATACATTCACATAAATACGGGAAATCTTGGGAAATTACGTCGAAATATGGAAGGATTTTCAATAGATATATAAAAAGATAATCCGCAGATAGAACAGCTTGGACAGCTTTTTTTAGTAGGAATTTATTCAGCAAATGTACAGGGTGAGGAAGTGTCTGGTTTCCTTCTTTCTTTAACACAAAATGCCTGTTTTGCATTCAACTGATTTCTCTCTTCTTTGTATGGTGAAAATTTACGTTAAAGCAGAGCAACAACTCCTTCAACTCATATCCGCACATGGAAATGTTCACGCGAGTTTTCTTTCCTGAATACAAATGTCCATCAGTAAGCTTTACTACACTCCCAAGATGACACTGTTATTTTCTAGTGCATGTTGTTCCCTGAAGATCGTATACGCTTAGGATTACTGTCAAAAGAAGTATTCATTCTTAGAAAAATACATATGATTTTATATAATAAAAGAAAGAAAAAAAATGGAAAGAAATGAAGCAAAAATTATTGAAAATTTAAAGAAAAAGATTAAGAAAATAAAAGAAAACAACAATACACACCAAAAGGTAAAAAAAAAAAAAGGTAATATAAATAAAAAGTCCAGAAATGTATATACGTTGTATTATATTTGAATATTATATTTGAATATATTTTGAATATACGTTGTATTAAAATTTTGTTATGCCATGACTTTTCAGAAATCATTATTTTTATGTTCCGAATAATTTTAACGAAATTTGAAAAAAAAAAAAAAAAAATAATTTATTCATTCCTGAGTTTTTTTGCTTAGGAAAGTTCATAAAAGGACAGAAAAAGGAAAGAGAAGTTATGAGAAAGAGAGAGAGAGAGAGAGAGAGAGAGAGAGAGAGAAAGAAGTAACAGAAAGACATTATTAATAATAATAACTATGCAAAAGAAGTGAAAAGAGTAACACTAATTAACATTTATATGCTTCAAGTTATGCCATCAAGGAACAGTATTAAAAAAGTAATGACATCACTGCAATGAACAGAGAGTGTTCTTATCGAAACATAATTTAATATTTGTAATTCCTACAGGAGAACTTTTTGCTCTGATTATATTCATAAGACATTCCTAAAGTTAAAAAGCTTTTTTCTGTTAAATCACTTTGAACTCATCGCTAAACTTTGATTGCAGTTGAAAGAGAATGAATAAATTTCAGTCAGATGCAAGAAAAGACATTAGTTATTAAACACAAAGAAAGAAAACGAAAAGTTTGCAGAAGGAAGAAAATCTTCATTATAATAGTAACACATTAAAATATCCAATAAAGCGAACACACATTAATGTATTCCAACATTTCATTGTGTGTGTGTGTGTGTGTGTGTGTGTGTGTGTGTGTGTGTGTGTGTGTGTGTGTGTGTAATATTAATCTCTTGGGTCCTGAATAATGGATCCGCTCTCATGCATCAGCGCTGAATTACAATGAAAACAAACTTTAAATCAACGTCCTAAAAATACAAATACTTACAGCTGCTTGAGAAATTCATGGGATGTGTGATAGCATCGTAACGGTCTATACTCAGCGCCACTAATACATAAGTGGAGGAATATGTAACTAAAACCTACAAAGAATATTTGAATACAAAGAACAATTATATTTAAATATTCATTATTATATTATAAAATCATAGAAATGTAACTTATTTAAAATAAATATAATTATTTTTATAAAATGGGTAAATGTTTAGTTTCTTTGATTTTTGTGTCGATCTCTTAATATACCATAATTATTTTCAGATAAATTTATTATATTTTACTAGGAGAGTTCCAATAATTCAAAAGGTCCAGAGAAAAAAAGTCCTTTTTAGGACTTCCAGGGTAACAAATGGCAATGCTGTAGCCAATGAAGTTTCAACTGAGGCTCGGCTATTGCCGTTACCCATAATTATTCCTTATAAGGATAAGGAATAATTATTCCTTATAATTATTCCTTATAAGGATAATTATTCCTATAAGGATAAGGAATAATTATTCCTTATCCTATAAGGATAAGGAATAATTCAAAATTTCAGAGAAAATTCTCTGAAATTCTCGTTTTCCTCTTTTTAGGTGAAAATAATAATTATTATATTATATTATATTCAATTGCTCAAGATAATGGAAACATGTATTATGCACGCATATTATGTATGCATATTTCTTTATTTATATTGTGTTGGACTACTTTTTGTCTGCAGTACAGCCTGAGGTCTTCTTGGAATGGATTCAAATAAGGTTTGCATAGTTTCTGGTGGAATTTTGTGCTATTTATCTTGAAGAATATTTTCAAGTTGTTTTAAAGACTTTGGAAGTAGGAATTTGTTTCTTATTCTAGTCTGCAAATCTGACCAGAGTGATTCAGTAATGTTCAAATTAGATTATTGTGCTGGCTAGGGAAGATATTGAAGTTTATCTTTATGGTGTGCAAACCATGACTATACATTCCAACCTGTGTAAACGAGGGCATTATAGGCTTGAAATGCTGCATTGTTGTTTGGAGATTACGTTTGGATCATGGGATTCACGCGTTTACCCAATATGTCCAAATTTACTTGCAGCAATTCTGCATGAAGAGTAATAATGGGACCCACAGAATACCTCGATTTTGCTGCCCAGACCATCACCGAACCACCATCCTTCTTTACTGTTAGAACAGTGCGTAAAGCAGGATGGATTGTATACATTCATTGCTGTTCTCGAAACTCGTCCTAATGTAGAAAACAGTGTGAAGGTCGACTCACCTGACCTTATCACACGTTTTTCTAATGTCGACGTTTGACGATCTTGACACCATCATTTACGCATTTGAGTATTATTTTCAGTAATCAGAGATTTAGTGACTGCGGCTGCACCTTGAATATTGGATTTGAAGCTCTCGTCGGACAGTTTTGTGGTTCTACAAGATGACCGTTCAATTCTACTGTTACCTGTCCTGTTGTAGATCTGTGATTTTTTGAAGAAATCCTTCTCGATGATCTCTTTCTGTCATTTTTTATTTTCTCTCACTGTTTCACTTCGATCATGTGGTCTCGCCATGATCTATGTATGCCGACATAACCTTAGAAACTGTTGATCTCAATATTATTATTATTTCATACCTCCAGGGAGTCCAAAGTCTCATCGAGGAAGAGTGTGCCAACAGCATCGAACGATTGAACCCCTTCCATCTATTAACCGCGTTCAAACTTGCTTAACTTTTTGTGTGAGCCATTAGTAGCAGAGGCTCTACCAATCGACCTACCTTTGCTGGCAAAGGTTGGTCGATTATGCTTAATAATGTGGCAGTTTTTGTCATTCATGCTCAAGCTAAACGCGTACTAACGATTTGTCCTCTTTCATAGTCCGACAAGTCGTCAATGTTCCGATTTTTTAACACGAATTATCACTGATGAACTTGCATGAAAACTATAAAGTGTAAACAAAACAAAACGAGAACATTCAGTGCTCCCACCACACGTCTTTAATATGGCCAACAAAAACCAATTCTATTCCTGAATATCTTAGCGTTTCCGTTATTTTGTCCAACCTATCGTAAGCCATATTGTTTTCAGAAAAACAAAATTGCCTTTAATCGGTCAAGATATACACAGTCGTGCCATAAATACTGTTACAACTTCCGCACAGGAGTGTGCCAGCCAGATTCCGTTAGTAGCGCTGTGTGCAGCCAACATTTGCGTGTTTATCAGTAGAGAGAGAGAGAGAGAGAGAGAGAGAGAGAGAGAGAGAGAGAGAGAGAGAGAGAGAGAGAGAGAGAGAGAGTTGTCTAGTAGCTGTACGTGTTAACATGCAGTCGGGGAGATTTTGAGAACCGTCTAGCTGCAATAGCACTTCACAAGGTTGGAATGCAGCCACCTATTGCGTATCGGATATAACGATACACAAGACGTATTTCAATGCCAAAGACAGCTCGAATACACTGCATTATTAGGATGCAACAGCTTGTGAGGGGCTGTAAAGACAGGCCTCAACCGTAATCCTGTGAGAACACAGAAAATGGTGTCGTGAGGGATGAACATTTTGCAGAGAACGATGTCACATGTATTTACTGATGATCTAGGGGGGGTGAGAGCTTATCCTTATTCTACTGGGCACTTCCTAACACCACAACGTACAGCAAGGGGTGATAAAATCAAGAACACCTCTCCAGCAGTATGCTAGCCACAGAGACAGATATCTTCTTTACAGATGGCAAGATTTTTACAATTGAAGAGTCGTGTAACCGGCAAAATGACCGAGTATACCCTGGTTGTTCGTACAGCATGCCATAGCACGCAGGACTCAGAGAGGTCATCACCCCGCTGCAGTGATGATTTAGTAGCTGGTGACATATCAGGGAGTATCCAAGTTGCATTTTTGAAAAAGGGGCGAAAATCTGTATCAAAGTGTATCAAGACACCCTGCTGGAACTTGGTATGGCCCCTGAATAATAACTTGTTTCACAGAAGCCAGTGGATCTTCCAACAGGATCAGTTGCCCCACACAAGGCAAGGACCACACAACAGTGGTGGAAGGCGAATGTGCCCGGCCACATATCACCATCTAATTGGCCATCTGAATCCAGTGGAATTCTGATTGTGGTCGGAAGGTGAGAGAGTAGCCTGCAAGAAACGACACCCACCATCGCCAGCCTGAAGGTGGATTTGGAACGAATGGCAGAATTTCCGCCTAGATGTTGGGCGTGCCGCCATCGGTATGCGGTTTCACAGGCTTCGGGAGTCCATAATGGCAAAAAAGTGGACGTTTTGAAAATTGAGTGCTGATTTATGCACGTTATACACGTGGTTTGTATGTGCCGAAAGTTGTAAATGATTTAATGATAGATTAAAGATTTATACACTGTTCAAGTTGTAACAGTATTTATGGCTAGACTACATATATAATATATATCATATCAGTTGGTTATTCAGCCAACTCTGCTGATAATAAAGGATAAAATAGTTATCTGTAGCAGTCCAAATCTGGCTAGATATTTGGATTGCAAGGTTTTGGACGGAACGCATTACTAGCGAAATTTATCCATAACACCAATTTTTTTTAGTATGGAAGATGTGCAATATTTCGCACATTTAATAATGTGACGCAGTCTTCGGAAATGTCTTGTTCTTTCCTTGATCACAATGAGTCTTCTTATAGTTCTTCAGCGATGATGCAAAGTGAAAAAGGTATGGATGAGATAAACATTTACACCACCAGCTATATATCGACATTTGACATTATGATTATCATATATAGAAATAATAAATAACAATAACGTGGATAAAGCTTAAAATTTGATATTAGAATAAAAATATGGTAACGGTACGGTAGCAATAACTTCGATAATATGGTTAAAGGAAACAATTTGTGTGAAATAGTTGTGATCTACTTTTATTTTTTCTTTCCTTTTCTTTTGCAGCGTAGATTGTCAACGGAAAAGAAACGAGGCTCAATTTACATTAATGTTTTGAACTACATTTGAGACTATGATGTATTGCCCAGAGAACGTATCACGTTGTTTAGATTTCCGGCCCATTTTCGAAGTTTCACGAAAAGATCGTGTTTTATTTAATTTTTTTCTTTGTTCTTTCTATCTGCTTTTCTTATTTCATCGGCACTGAAAGAAGGCGTGACCAAGAACGGATTCCAATTGCATGCAAACACCTGTTGTGTCCTACTCTTACAAAATCGATACCAGCTCTGCCATTACGTCTTGTAATCTGTGAACGAGGGTTACGGACGCATCTTTCACACTTTGTCCGCCAAGTTAGCGTTAGTCTGTGACATTGATGAATGACGTGTTAGGATCCTCACGCTTTCTCAAAGCAACCGTTTCTCTCTATTATCAAATAACACTTCGAGGCCTTCTGAGTAAAGTAGCGCCTTGCAAGCAATCACAAACACCGCTCTTATAAAGCTCACACTTTCAGCAACGATGTGAACTGATTTTCGTGTTGTGTTTCCTTTATTATAGTCCAGCGACTTAAGGAGGGTAGGATTTATACTATGATTCCTGACACGTGGTTAAAAACAAAAATTCGCCGAAAAGCACTGGATAATAGATGCACAATCATATATACAAGGCGTGTTCAAAAAAAGACCGAACTTTTGCTATAAAGACTTTATTGCTCATTTTACAACATTTTAAGCACAGTCCCTCCCCTTCAAAATAGCCCCCTTACTGGTGATAGTGGGGGCTATTTTGATATTTTCATTGCCACCGTTCCCAACGTTTCTTCCATTGTTGGAATGCATCCTGGAACGTACTTTCTGTGATTGCGCGCAGTTCTCTTATCGCAATTTCCTGAATCTCCTCTATGATCTGGAAACGACGTCATTTCAAAGTAGTTTGGAAAACACCAAAGAGTCTAATGGGGCGAAGTCCGCAGAATAGGGTGGATGGGTCTCAACGGATGTCTGATGTTTTGCCATATAACTGCGAATGAGGAGCGATGCGTAAGCCAGCGTATTGTTGTGGTGCAATATTCAAGTCTGTTTTCCCATAGTTCTGGTCTTCCTGCACACAGCATCCTTCAAACGCGCTAAAACTTCCTGGTACAACTCTTTATTTATCATCTGACCACGTGGTACAAATTCATAATGAACAATGCCTCTCCAATAAAAAAAAAAAAAAACACAACCAACATCACCTTGATCTTTGACCAACTCATCTTTCGACGCTTAGACCACTCATATCACTGCGTTCGGCTCATACAGTCTTTACCGTACGCAATGGTTATGCAACCGAAATGTATCTTAAAAATTTTAACTAAGTTTGCAGCGAAATTTCACACACACACACATACAAGTTGTTCTTCAAGCTCTTTCATTGTCGCTAATCCGACGAACAGCTTGTGCACGTGCTCACTTCAGCGGATGTAACTCGACGACTAATGCTCATAGCAGAACGAGGCAAATGGCAGCTTGCTGTCAAAACCTGCCGCTAGGTGCGTTCGGTAACCGCAGCGCGCTATCTGTGCCGGTTAGCGCTCTATTTAAAAAGTTCGGTCTTTTTTTTTTGAGCACTTATTTTTGAATATATATATATATATAGCACAACCGCAAATATCTTGAAACTTTTGTGTCACTATTCACTAGCAGCCAGCCAAAGAATGATGAAGTGTGTGGTTGGCCGTCACTGAAGTTATTGGTTAATTTCACTGTTACGGTTGATTTTAACTTGATACTTAATTAATAACATCCACAAGTGCCAATAAGTTCCTTCTTTAGCGGGATCATACTGATGGAAGCCAGGAGCTAGTCAGCATTATGAGGAGATGATGGAAAACCTGTCTGCGCGGTTAGCCTAGTGGTTATGCGCTTCGCAACCATATTCCTGGGGAAGGAGCGTCCTAGGTTCGATTCCCGTCGACGACGCTAGAAGTTCAAGGATCTTCTTCAGCCATAGCCAAGTTTAGCCGGTCTTGGGCGTGGACAGCAGGGTTTTTTCCCCAGTTTATCTGGGGTTTTTCATCCCGCGAACAGGCAAACCGTTCCCGCAAACACACACGGATTGCAGTCATGAATATCGCCCTTATGGGATGAAGCAGAGGAATGGCGAACCGGCTGCATTAATACATCAGTAACCTCTCATTACTAGGGGACTCAACCCGCCCTAGGACGGAAGACAAGGGGTAAGTACGTAGGATGGAAGGCCCTTCATCCCCAGTGATGTTGTCCCAGATCAACTGGTCTATCATGAGCATGCGAAGCACTTTAGACGCACTACAAGACATGTGGGGAGATATAACGTGGTATTGATTATGAGGGATGTCGGTAAAAATCAGCTAACGTGATTCATTTTCCCCCCAGAGTATGTTAATATCACCTGTAATTTGACATTCTCTGTCCGCCACCTTTTCACATTGTTTGCATCGGTGCATTTACATGCGAATTGCTCATACCATCAGTTTACCACCTGAAATGTAACTCATTGACGATATTCTGAAAATATGAAAAATCAACGACGACACTGACCATCACAAAGCGTGCAGCTGGGGGAAACTTATGAGGAGGAGGATGACAAAATCTAAAAGGTCATTCATTTCTGTCACTGAACTGGCATATATGTTCATTCAGGAACTTGATTGCAATCATTGGCGAAAAATATTTGGAAAGTTAGAGAGCTACTGCTTCACCTTGTGGATTCTATAAAGTAAGCAAATAGAAATAACAACACTAGCAGGGCACGTTTCCTCTTTATTTAACTATAACACAATGAATGATGGTATGCGTGCACTATTAGTAAGATTGGCTGAAACTGCTTTCAGGTAAGTTGTTCACAGTGAAAAACAGTACAGCATCCCGAAGTAGATAAATAGATATACTGAAATAATAAATAAAACACTCCTGAGATAGTAAAGTAAAATAACACATATAACAAAATCAAATAATAAAAAAATAATGTTGTACCTGCAAGAATTTAATTAATTTGCACATGATATTTCCTCCATAGAATTCTACGGTAGTCCTCCATATGATGTCGGTAAGAACGTTGATCAGTCCTACTGTCAGATCTACAACGAAATTAAAAAAAAAGTTATTTTTTTTTTTAAATTAGAGTCAATACAAGTAACGAATCTTAATAAGTGTTACACACCAGCAGTATTTACATATCGTGAATTATTTCTTTATTGAAATTATCGGAAAACTAAAAAGGGACGTAGAAATAAAGCAAATCTCCTTGGTTTGGATAAATAAGTCAAACAGTAGTTTTTATTACACAACAGAAACCACAAATATAAGAATGAAAACACAAAAATGGCCAGTGGCAAGGTCACACATATCTTTCTTCACCTCTTGATCGCCAGCAAAATGATAGCTTTCAGAGCATAACTGTGACTAATCCACACTAAGATTACCATCTCAACGATCGTGTCCATCCTCTTGTCAAAAAAGTGCACTTGTTTCTTTTTTTCAATGTTTTCTTCAGTGTTTGCTATCGAGGATGCTCTGAATGTTCTTCTTTCGTTATTTTCTAGAAACTACTGGTCATATATCACGAGTAATTCTTCTCCAAATTGCTATGCTTTTTGCTAACAATATCATCAATTAAAGTGCTTTTCTAATTTCATTCTAATAAGTCGTCAAGACAATCATCAGTGAATTCGAATTCCTCAAGTGAAAAACGACAAGATTTCATATTTATGGTTGCGCTAACATTCAACAGAATAACCAGAAACAGAAATTGCCTCCTTTATGACTTACATTTATAATGAAACAACAGAGTCCACCAACTTATCGTGTGTTAAAAATAAAATAAAATATCTACCCATCTGACATGGGTCATTCTTTCCAGAAATTGGAGAACCCCGTCTCATGTTCACTTTTATTTTAGTCTTGTAGTTTCTAAATCTCATATATGTAAGCCCAATGTATTCACTGAAGAAGCATGATTAACAACTTCTTTGCTGGCATTAGTTTTGTAATAATTATTGAATTTTTTTGTTGTTAATGTAGGGATACTGCTCAAATTTCGGAGGGATGATTACATTCCCATCAAGAAACGATAACAGTAGTCAAAAGGAGCTTCTGATCTGCAATCAAACTCCATCTTCCTTCGTAAGTAGGACACCGTTTTACATAAGAGATGCTTTTTTATGAGATATCACGTGTTTAGTAGAATTAGATAAAAGAGTGGAGGGCCATCTGGTCGAAATCAGTTGAACAATGCAATTTTTAATATTTTCTCCCTTTTTTACCGAGTCATCCTCCACTTCATTTCAGTTATGAGATAAAGAAGAAAATAATGTGTTTTGGGCTGTCTTAGATATATTTAAGGTTTTTATTTTTATTAATTTCAGTTAAAGTTTCAAACTTGGTACGTTGTGTCCTGTTGAATAATAATGATGGACATTAATACCTAGCTAAATTTAAATCGATATTTGACCCGAAAGATTATTGCAAGATGAGTAGTAAGTAACTAGCAAAAGCTTAAGAATTCTGGCGTAATGGCTGATTTAACAATATTTGTGTTGCTTGTGTAAATAATGCATTTACGAAATATGAAAACAAATGTACAGATGCAATTGTGACCATAATAGGATAGAATCGGTACTTCATTTTGTCTCTATAAATTATCAATCAGCAAATTTCCCCAAATCCTTTAGGCGTCTCGAATTCTTATTATTTAATGTTCATCATTGGATGATGTGTTGTTTGCCTGACTTGAAACAATGACTGAACGTCCCACTATCCTCCCATCCGTGATAATTCCCTGAAGAGAGAAGCGGTTAGTGTTTAACCAAGTGTGACAGATGGGTTAATTGAAGGGAATTAATTTTCCATTACTCGATTGGATTTGCAAGTCGACTTCACGGTCATTTAAGAGCTCCAGTACATACCCATTAAAGTTTTCGGTATCATCGAAATCCTTTCTTTTATTTCACTCAATTATATTTTTTTTTCATTAACATTTTTTGTTATAAAGAGAACAGCATCAATTTTCCGTAATCCTGTATGACACACACACACACACACACACACACACACACACACACACACACACACACACACACACACACACACACACACACACACACACACACACACACACACACACACAAATTATATTCTCTACCAAAGCACGTTTTCGCAATAAGAATTAAATCCAACTTAATCTCGTTAAAAGTGACCAAGATGATCATAAGCGTGATTTAGACGTGTTAAGTTTAATAGTTAACAACCAGAACTTCACATTTACAGAAACACGCGGTATAATTACTGAATGCCGTTGCTCTAAGCAGTGTATAACAGCTAATAAAATAAACCGAAGCCACTTCCAGAGTTGTCTTCGACTTATTAGTACATAAAGTTACTGAGTTAGAGACCGGTTCGCAGTCTTTTCCTACTTACACCCGAAACTAAATCTGTGCTTATAGCAATCAAGAGGACTTATTAAGATTTATTAAATTGCAGAAATCACGACGTTCTCTACAGAAGCATAATTTTCTCACCTTCACGCTTGGCGAAACCAAGCAGCTGAAATTTTCCTTTGTACCGCATTATGCAAATGAGAGATCACTTGACTGGTTAATTCGTTATCTTTGAGATCTTAGTGTGGCAATACTCTACTAATGGGGAAACCATATGAGAAGCTACAGAAATCATGAGATTATCCAAGGTTGTGGTCTCGGAAGGGTTGATAACATGGTTAGGCGAAATTTGTCAGTTCATTTTCCCATGACACAAATGTGAGGTATTGCAGAATATGGGAGTGAAATTTACTTTGAGTTGAATTCTCATTTGTAGAAAAATATATTAGTACTTTTAGAATTACCAGAGAAAACCTCTAATCGCATACAGCTAAACGATGTTAGTTTTTTAAAGCTTCTTATCCTATTCATCAATCACGTAAATTTATAAGTTGAATACAAGGAATCGTGAACATCTAAAGTAATGAATATTAATATCTCAAACTCTTAGCGAAAGGTGTAATGGGTTGAATAATCATTTTGGGAAAAATCCTCATGGTACGTACTGCCTACTGTATGTTTTAATGCCTTGGAATATCGCAGTATTACAATATTTTAAAGCGTATGTGTCTATTACAGAATGTCACTCTAAAGACGCTGGCTACTTTCAGAACAATGAAGAACTTCTGTCCCAAATGAGATTTATGCAACGTTCGTTTCTATACATTGGAAGCACAGATCATACATTATAGAGCAAAGTTTATTTGAACCCTGAATATTGTGCAAACCTTTTATTTCGGAAGCCTCAATTCACGGTTGGTCCTGGAATGAAGATGCACACGATGATGTCGATCGGTATTAATGTTCCACCGCATCCCCAAGGTGGTTTGTGAAATGCATATCGGTATTTGAGGGTGATTTATGTATCCTTCGCACTCTCATATTTTCAAGTCATGTTATCGTAGCTGCTGGTGAATTATTTATTATGTTGATACCCTAATGGATCGATTCATAGATCCATCATTAAGTTAGGCAACATCGTTTGTCTAGAATGTCAATATAAAGTTCATTTTTATAGAAATTACGACTAGGCTCTCGAAACTAGAAGCATCCATTATCCCCAGATAATGGCCACACAGAATAACAATAACAGCTTACCAAAACACTTCGCTTTGACTTAAAGAAATGTGGTACGATGATTCATCATTCCCTACCCCAGATTTTTAACCGCTTGCTGTCTAATTAAGTAGAACTCTTGAGCATTCAAGGACTTTTCCGTTAAAATTGAAGGTGTGGAATTTGTTATTTAACATTCTGGGGTAGTCTTCAGCTACGGACACCAGCAGCTCCTGATTGACAAAAACCATCGATACGAGAACAATAGAATGCACACCTATTCTCAGCAAAGTCGCTCATATGCCTTCCAGTCAGTACTTTATAGACTATAGGAACGACCCTAACAGTTTTTTTTTCCCTCTCCAGTCGTGGTTTCATCTCTTTTTTAGTTTGGATGCGATAATTGTTATTTTGTACGCTTTATACCATACTCTGTCTTACATTATAATTCTAACGGATTATTTACAAAAAGGAAACAACACTTCAGATATATTTACAATATTATAAACAGCTTCCATCACTATCTTTAAACAAAACAAGAGAAAGCACTATCAACGAAGAAGATTCAAAGCTATGGCAATTAATTTTGTTCAGTATACTTAACTCAAAACTTAGTGAAATAACTTTTCGGATTGTTCGTCAGTCATGCAAGATCCTTACTAAAATGGTTATGTGTTTCCCATAGGGAATATGTGAAACTCTGTTAGCACTAACTAGTATTTATTTGTTCATGTGTTCTAAGGTTGATTTGACTGCGTTGTGGGATTAAAAACTGCAGAATTAAATTCTAGAAGACGAAAACGTAAATGTCTATGACAAAATTCGACTACACTCTTGAACAGGCAACAAACTTGACTGGAATCGCGATTATAAGGTCTTATTCTGTAGATCGTGCATCATGAAAATCACTATGAGGCTACTTGTACTTTACTAGCGAAGTCCTTTGCCTGAATAGTCGAATCATCTGTTTAGATAGATTATTGATATGACATTTTACAACAAAATGCTCAGTTTAATATTCTTTGGAAAGCTAGTTTTAGTTCACCACCTAGAATCTAGGTAATGAATTAGAGCAATACTAACATCTGGACTTCGATTTCTGAAGTAATAAAGGGTTATATTGTCCAATATACTATACTATACTATACGAAATGAATGAGGTATTTTTCTTGACCCTTTTGCATTTGTCAAGGCTACAGAATCCACAATTAGAAATTTCGTTTCGAAACTTGAAACGAATACATAACGGATTCATAGTAACCACTAGAATCCATACTCAATTATTATTAAACGACCTTATCCTTATAAGGACTGGCTTAAAGGGGCGAAGCAAGAATGCTTTCATCTTCCCCGTTATCTGTAGAGGACAGTGTAGGGATAAGGTGTTATTGAGCTATTAAAGCTCTGATCGTGACAGGAGGGTAACAGCAATAGCCGAGCCTCAGTTAGAACTTCATTAGCTACAGCATTGCCATCCATTACCCTCCAAGAATTGAATGAATCAATCACCGCATCTCACGGTCGATTGATTCATCCCATTCAACCTTCTTCCATTAAACTACCTTATCCTTATAAGGACTGGCTTAAAGGGGAGAAGCAAGAATGCTTTTCATCTTCCCCGTTATCTGTATAGGACAGTGTAGGGATAAGGTGGTATTGAGCTATTAAAGCTCTGATCATGGCAATAGGATAACAGCAATAGCTGAGCCTCAGTTAGAACTTCATTGACTACAGCATTGCCATCCATTACCCTACAAGGATTGAATGAACCAATCACCGACTATGTAAGTAAAGGTGAAATCTCAAAAAATCGGACGATCTCTAGGCCACTCCATAGTGGGTGAAAGACCGTCCATATCTCAGCGTTGATTCCACTCAATGACGGGCTCCCCAATCACCGAGCAGAACCGCTCAAATTCCGAAGAAAATAATCCACTGACAAAGCCCCTCAGCGGGCCGTGCCGGAGAACACTTTCCCCGGAGACTCAAATTGCTCCCTTAAGGCAAAAACCTTAAGAGAGCGAACTCAAAAACTCTCGAATCTCATCGCCCAAGGGGGTAAGAGCAACAGCCGAACCTCAGTTAAACTTCATTGGTACAGCATTGCCATCCATTACCCTCCAAGGGTATTAATCAATCACCACATCTCCCGGTCGATTGACTGATCCATCACCCATTAAACGACCTTAAAGTTCTTAAAAGAACTGGGCGATGGACTGAGTCCTTGACTCTTTATCCCGTCATCTGAATGAAGTAAATCTGTGTGGATGGAGTGTTATTGAGCTAAAAAGCTCTAGTCATGGCTGGGTAACGGCAATAGCTGAGCCTCAGTTAAAACTTCATTGGTACAGCATTACCATTTGTTACCCTGGAAGTCCTCAGCCATTAAACGACCACCCGTATACTCAGCTATGTATATTAAAAATATACTCTTTACATTTTGTTGTTTGAAAAACATTTTTTATAAATCATTAATTTTATTAATTTTCCACTATTTCCCTCCAATATACTGCTTGAAGATTATTGCAATATATTTTGTTATATAATTCTATCTGAAAAATCTTCAAAGCCTATATTCAATTAGTACCGTGTAGCAAGGGTTAGGTAAGGCAATAACAAAACTCTTGAAACCGAATATCGAACTTTTTAGCTTTCATCTCTTCAGTAAGATTTTTGTTTCACGATAATCTCCTACTCTGGCACGTTGTCTCTACTAATTTGCCATTTTCTCATTCATTTTAATTTTATTTCCTTTTTAAATCCTTTTTCTTCATTTCATTTCTGTGCTATTTGTCCATCTTGTTGAGATCTTCATTTTCACGTTCCAATAAATACGTCTTTTATATTCAGATTTTAGCTCTCGAATTTTCTGTTTTCGTGTTTAAAGGTTTACATGGTTTAAGAAACGTTATTAATAACGTATTTTGTTTAGTTTACATTCCAAATTAATTAAAAGTTCAAGTACCTTGTTATCGCATGGTTTCGGATTTTCCCGATTCCAGCCCATCTGCATAAAAAAGATATTTGCTAAAATAAAATGAATGAATGTAAAAAATAAATGAATACACAGAATGCACTTCAAAAGAGCCATTTAAAAAGATTCCCAGTTTGTATTAAAAGACTTCTCGCGATTGTTTCTTCCTGGATGATAGCTTTGAACAAATATAGAAATACAATTGCAGTTTCATTATAAAGATGTCCTAGAAAAATACTTCTTAATTCTTATTTTTTGTATGCCAGAAATATTTCTATTCTTCTTATTATTTCAATCTAGATGGCATCCACAAATATTGTAAACTTATCGCATAATAATACCGTGGGTGAGTTAAGAGATGAAGAATAATTTGGTTTCTCTGTAACAGAAACAAACGTAGATCTTTTATCAAGCCACTTCAGGCCTCCAATCAGCCGGCTGATGGTCTCACTATTTCGCTTTACTCCTAAGGTTGAAGCGGAAATGACCCACAGTTGCCTTTTTGTACTCAGTTATAATATACGAGGGTGGACTGAAAAGTTCTCGACCTCGATCATATATGGGGATACTATCGGCAAGATTTTTTTTCTAAGTTGGTACATCTGTCATAAGCATCCATATGAAATTATGTCATTCTATCAAGTAGTTTTTTTATACAGCTGTCGGAAACCAAAGTGTTGTGTGTATCCCTTGAAATGGATAAAATTGAGTATCGTACGGTTATAAAATTCTTTGTAAAAGAAGGTTTAACGCCAAAAGAAATCCATTCAAAGTTCATAAAAGTTTATGAGCACTCTTCTCCTTAGTTTTTTGGACATTTAAGATATGGGTTGCCGAGTTTAAATTGTACCAGCAATTGAAGATGATCCATGTGAAGGACGTCCAAAAAGTGTAACAACACCAGAAATCATGGATCAAGTGCATGATATAGTATTGTATGACCGGCCAGTTAAAGTGCATGAAATTTCTGAGACTATAGGCATTTCAAAAGAACGTGCAGGATAAATTTTGCATGAAGAATTGAATATGGAAAGGCTTTGCGCAAATAAAGTGCCCCGCTTCCTCACAGCAGATCGAAACGGACACGCATGAAAATCTCTGAACAATGTTTGAAGCGTTTTAACAAGAATAAAACTAATTTTGTAGGCGATTTATTATTATGGACGAGACTGATTCACCATTACACACTAGAATCCAAACAGTAGTCAAAACAATGGATAGAAGCCGGTTGTTCAGCGCCAAAGAAGACAAAGTCGGTTCCATCAGCAGGAAAAGTCATGGCATCGGTGTTTTGGGATACTGAAGACATTTTGTTTATTAATTATTTTGAAAAGGGTAAAACAATAACCGGGAAATATTATTCCGGTCTTTTAACCAGACTATACGAAAAAAATCGTCAGCAAAGACCCAGTTTGCAGAAGAAAAAAATCATCTTTCATCAAGACAATGCACCTGCCCACAATGGTGTTTTGGCAATGGGAAAATTAAGGGATCTGCACTATGAATTGTTGTAACATCCACCTTATTCCCCAGATTTGGTTCCCTCTGACTTCTATCTCTTCCCCAAACTAAAACTCTTCGTCGCTGGTCAGCGTTTTTCAAGAGGTGGTTGCAACTGTAGAGGGGTATTTGCAGATCTTACTGAGAACCATTACAGGGACGGTATAATGGCGCTGGAGCATCGCTGGAATAAATGTATTAGTATTAAGGGAGATTATGTTGAATAATAAAAATAATTTTGAAATTATAAATTCGTTTTTTCATTGTTAGGCCAAGAACTTTACAGACCAACCTCGTATTTTGGAGGATTTGCAATCGTGTTTTCATACTGAGCTTATACACCGGTATGTTTCTGCCACATTTCCAGATATCCCTCTTTTACTTTGCTGTTCTAGAAGTCATTTTTCGACTTAGTATTATTTATTCAGCATTTTGTTCAGTCTTCATACATGTACTAGAGTTGCAAATTTCATGACATCATGAATGTTTCCTTTGGCTTGGGTAACAAGAAACAAAACAAGTTCACTACGTTTTGCATCTCAAAATTTCGTGTTAAACCTTTGTGACAGACAGACTGGCAACTAGTTTATGTCATTCGTAAGCCCACGAAACATGTGAGTAATACATTATGGCTTGGGTGCATTGTATTGATCATCACGTGGCATTTTTTCACCGGCGAGGCAACAGAACAATTTATTGCTAAAGTAAGATGAGTAATCAATGTCTTGACTCACAGGAAGCTGCCGATGGAGCCACCAAGTTTTCTTTTAAATTTCTTATAAACAGTGATTCTTATTCGATGATATATCACTTTATATGCTTATTATTTTTATTATTTCCATAATGAGCAGAGTGGTGCCAATAGATAATTTGTTCAAAGTGAATTAAAACTGACTGTTCTGTGCTTGACTTCATACCAAATAAGGTAAAGGAATAAATAAATCCCACATGCCTCTTATTCCAAGGAGCGTAGATGGCATCCTTTAATTTTGTCCTTTTCAAAATTGGTTGGTAGACGGCCATCTCCTTCCTCCGTCATGGAGGAAGATATGCCTGATATCCAACCAGAGTACCCAGACGAAAGCGACACATGAATACAGAGGAAAGTCCCACCAGCTCATCTTTCTTCTGGTCATAAGGTAATATCTGAATATCCTTTTGAGTTCTACAGTCTGCTTTTATTCATTCTGCAGATTAAAAGCTGAGTTTCTTCCAGAAAAATATACACCTACTTCCCCTACTCATCTGCACAAAGATCGACAAACTTTGCTAAGCGCTGAATTAAAACAAATGCTTTTCTAGTTGGTGGCAGAAACTCGACCATTTTTCTTCCTTAGTGCCATAGACATCACAGGACCATTTGATCACATTCATCGCGAAAGTACGAGGGTGGTCTGAGAAATTCTCGGCCTAACAATGAAAAAACGAATTTATAATTTCAAAATTATTTTCATTTTTCAACATAATCTCCCTTAAGACAATACATTTATTCCAACAATGCTCCAGCGCCATTATCCCGTCCCTGTAGTGGTTCTCAGTAAGATCTGCAAAATACCCCTGTACAGCTGCAATCATCCTGATTCGAAGAAAAACACTGACTAGCGAGAGGAAGAGTTTTAGTTTTGGCAAGAGATAGAAGTCAGAGGGAGCCAAATCTGGGGAATAGGGTGGATGTTCCAACAATTCATAGTGCAGGGGCCGTAATTTTCTCATTGTCAAAACACCTTTGTGGGCAGGTGCATTGTCCTGATGAAAGATGATTTTTTTCCCTTCTGCAAATCGGGTCTTTTCCCACGAATTTTTCGTCTAGTCTGGTTAAGAGATCGGAATAATATTTCCCAGTATTGTTTTATTCACCCTTTTCAAAATAATTAATAAATAAAATGCTTTTAGCATCCTAAAACACTGATGCCATGACCTTATCTACTTTCACGCTGAACAACCTGACTCTGTCCACTTTTGACTGCTGCCTGTTTGGATTCTGGTCCGTACTGCTAATCAAAGTCTCATCCATAATAAAGCGACGCATAAAATCAGATTTATTCTTGTTAAAACGCTCCAAGCACTGTTCAGAGATTTTCATGCGAGTGTGTTTTTGATCTGCGCGGCACTCATCGTGCGCAAGGCTTTTTCATTTGCCATTCTTCTTGCAAAATATACCCTACACGTTCTCTTCAAATGCCTATAGTGGCAGAAATTTCATGCAATTCGACTAGCCGGTCATACAATACCATATCATGTTCTGATCAATGATTTCTGGTGCTGTTACACTTTTTGACGTTGTTAACGCGGATCATCTTCAAGGCTAGTACGGTCGCGTTTACACTCGGCAGCCCATTTCTTACTGGTCGAAAACGAAGGAGAAGAGTGCCCATAAACTTTTATGAAAACTTAGAATGAATTTCCTTTGGCGTTAAACCTTCTTTTACAAAAGATTTTATAACCGCACGATACTCAATTTTATCCATTTCAAGGGATACACATAACACTTTTGCTTCAGACAACTATATAAAACAAAGTACTTTATAGAATGACTTGCAATTTCACATGGATGCTTATGACAGATATTTCAACTTAGAAAAAAAACTGTTGCCGATAATGTTGCCATCTGTGGTGGAGGTCGAGAACTTTTCAGACCACCCTCGTATATATAAAAATGACTGTTGTAATTTGTTATACACATGCCATTATGTAAGACAAAGCATATTACTCTATATTACCATAAAATACTTCTCTCTACTCGTTGATTGGTCACTAAATCCTATCATCAAAAGTATGGAGTATGGATTCAATTTGATTATATTCATTTATATTATTATTTTTCATTAACAATTGCTATAAATATACAGCAGACTGAAATAGTGCGGTGAATACACGTGGACGTAATTATAATGCATGTTCTTTACTAGTTAAATCCTTATGATGCAGTAGTTAATATAAGCCGAACTTCAAGATGCAATTCATATTCATGAAATGAAATGATGGTTTCTTCTCTTAAGAACTTAAATACTGACTAGCTATTTTTTCTTTCGTTCTTTCTTCTTTGATACCAATGCTATAAAAAGCAAAACTTGGCACCGCTATCAGCATTAGAAGACATCTGTGTGTGATCCACATCAGTGAGAGTGTCACTGATGTGGATGATCACTGGAACTATTTCGACATTGTGCATAATATAGAAACTCGAGTGCGCATATAATTTTGTTGAGGTTCTTTATGGTTATTCTGCTTTTGAAAATGCGTAAAAAGCCAAGATGAAAAATAGTGCTCGATGCCAACGATATAAATGCGACGTTGGATTTACCAGCGCTGACTTGATAGATCACATTCCACACTTTTGTTTTGCATTGTTTACCTGGAAGCAGGGCCGGATTTAGACTTGCTGAGGCCCTAAGCTATACAAAACCCAGAGGCCCCCTACTGTTTTAAATTACATCAGCTGGTCTTTTTATTATTATTATTATTATTTGAGGCACCGGCAGATTGCAAAGCCCTAAGCTGTAGCTTTTTTAGCTTATACGTATAGTAAATCTGGCAATGCCTGGAAGCATTTTCTAATTTTCGGTTTTTCATACTTCAATTCTAACAGACGATGGGATGTTCTAAATGTTGGGGGAAAAACAAAAAACGTAACAATTGGAACCCTATTTCTCTTCGTACAAAATCTTCAGTCTTCACAGCTCACGCAAAGGACTATGTAAATATCTGTCATTCTAGCGGAAAAGTTCGCTAATTTCGAAAGATTGTAGAAAAACATCTAGAGTGTGAGGTAAAACACTTATGAAAATGTGATCGAGAGCGTATTAATTTTAGCTACTTGCATTAGACGATATAATCAATACAAGCACAATGGAAAGAATGTAAACAGTGTGCATGCACGAGCGCAGATTAACGTCAACTGGTAAGTTTTTAAAAATAACTCTACTACAAAAACACCCTATTCTGATTCGTCCTGTTGGCAAGCGAACAAAATAAAATATTCCCCATTAATCTCGAACCAACCAAACTCCTTTTAATACATAATCTTAAACTACTGGGCAATGTCATATTTTTGCTCTGTTGTATATCATCTGATAACAAATCCCATGAAACGGTCAACACGCCTTTAAGTTCATTGTCCTGTATATACTTAACTAGGTTTTGTTCGTTTTTGGTCTTTCATTTTTAGTTTTCGTAATTTTAATTCCTACTATTTCAAGATCTATATCCTTATGATACAGATCTGGCTCATCACTTCCTGATTTTATTTGTGTTTCATTTTCAACTAATGAATACACATATTTAAGTAGGATCACGATATCTATCAAAATCAGAATGGCAATATCTTGTCATCCTACCTTTTAAAATAGATATCAAAATGTCTTTTTTAATTATTCTTTTAATATAAAGTAAAAATATTATATTAGCCATTTAACTTCGCCTGTGTTATTGAAGAGAAGTAGCACCATGATCCAATAAATTTTAATTTTTTGTTGTTATAGTTTCAGGAGAGTCATGAAAATAATTTTTTGAAAATTTTAATATTAATTTGATAAATTTAAGACGTTTTCCTTCATAAATAATTCACATTTGCTAATTGATATATTTGTTTTTGTTATATCACAAACAGAACGATTTTTTATTAAAAAAAATTAGATTGTTTGTTTACGTTTTATTTGATATTCTGTTAATGTAAAAAGAAAATGGTGTATAATAAACATTTTAAGTATACTCTAAAAAAAAAAAAAGGATTTTTTTCAATTAATTTCAAGAATATCTTATAAAAATAATTGTATTCTTAAAGTTAAGGATTTTTTGATTTGAAATCCAAGTAACATATAAAAAGTATGTGTACACACCATAGAGTTAATATAAGAAATCAGAACTAAATATTTTGTGCTTAAAACTAAATATAAATTGCGTTTAAGCTATTCTGATCGGCTTCCTCAACTTAAATAATTTCATTTTTTTGTTAACGTTTTTGTTATATTTTCAATATTAAGAAGTGTTGATGCTTATCTAATGACTTATTTTTGCCTTTCTGCGCGGTTCTTCGATTTTCTTTTAAACTGCAATCAATGTAAGATCAAGTGGAAACTGTCAGCCTCGTTATATCTCCCCGTTACTTTTGTGGTATTTGCCTGAAAAAGGCTTCCGAATAAATGACTTCCCCATTCAAATGACAACGTAGTATGCAGCATAAAATATATAAAAGATGCTCTGCGATCGACTTCTTCTTGCTCGATACGTTGCGTTTAAGGTATTCTAGTCGGCTTCCTCCAACGCGAATTCAATAAGAAGCAACGCGGTAGATAATCCCATTGCGATAACAGTCGGTCGACTTCTGCATGCAGCACATCTTTGTTTAAAGAAGACGTTTGCAAAAAAAAGAAAAAGAAACCTCATTTGCTTCCGTGTCTAAAGATATTCCAATTGGGATGCATCCAAAACCGATGAATAGTTGCAGCGATATAAAAGAATTAACGTCTTATCTGTTGTTCTTCGATTTCGTTAAGTATAATTCAAGCTGCACGCTTTTTTGAAGACACAAAAGGAATGTAATCTCTTTAAGTATTGTTTTTTGGTGAGATGTTTTAAGAATGCAAACGTGACCTCATAAAATGTTGCCGAAATTTATTCCATGTTTCTCCAGTACTGATTTGTTAGATTATTGTTTTATATTGTAATATGGGATTGATATGAAATACATTTCTAAACAAAAGCTATATTCTTTCTGTAATCAAGGATTTGGTTCATCAACTGATACAAATAGAGATATCAGTTGAGATAGAGATACAAATATAGATATCAGTTGCTTCATCAACTGATACAAACAGGGTTTGTATCAGTTGATGAAACAGGAATTGGCTGTTACTACCGCCACCTAGTGGATAAATTCATCCACACACCTGATAACACTTTTTCAAGTCCTTATAAGGACCGGCTTAAAGGGGCGAAGCAAGAATGCTTTTTATCTTCCCCGTTATCTGTAGAGGACAGTGAAATAAGGTGTTATTGAGCAATATAAATATAAATATAAAGCTCTGATCATGGCAGGAGGGTAACAGCAATAGTCAGAACTTCATTGACTACAGCATTGCCATCCATTACCCCTCCCAGAGTACCCATTTTAGTCGCCTCGTACGACATGCATGAGCTACATTGGGGCTATTCTTATCCCGGCCACCATACGGGAGAATTTTTCATACTTCAGTGCTGGAATTTATGTTCTCGGGTCATATACGTTTATTTTAAGTGTGTACTCGTTTAAATTCTTAATATATGTGAAATTTCAAAATGAGCATTACAGAATATCATATTCCAATATTATATTAAAATTTAAAATAAGCTCACTCTTATCACTCAAATTACTCATCTATTACAATATCTCACTCAAATAGGCACACTCATTCCGAAAATGTTCCGATGATGGTCAGTCGACCGAAACGATCCACACCCCGTTAACGCTCTCCTCTGCCCCAGTTCCCCATAAGTAAACCCCTCCCCTTCTCCCCCCATATGCCCCCCTAAACACAATAGTATATATATATATATATTTATATTTATATATATATATAATTAACACAAAACCCGGGTTTCCAAATTTATTTTTCTCGTCAAAACATCCCCCTCCCTTCCTCCCCCCTCGTTATAAACAACCTTCAGCAGGATCATGAAATTGGAAGACATTCCAGTATTCAAACCAGGTATGTACAAAAATTTTCCACCTCTTTTATTCTGCTATAATTGCCTTCTATACTCACCCATAATGCGCTAAAATATATATATCCCTTTTTTGGGATATTTTCCCAGAAACTATACCTAATTTAAAATAAGCTTTTAACAATTTTAAATCTTATAAAATTTTAAAATCATAAAAATTGAAATCACACAACAGTTAAAATTTTTAAATCACACAATATCGAATGCTAGTTATTTGACAATGGCGACTCCATAAAAGAAACAATTACTTATACCATTCGAACGGTAGTTTAATTTAAACAGTAATTTGTAATTTAAATAATAAAAAATTGCACTTTTTTTCATTTTTGAATTCTGGAAATATTTTAGCCTTGTTCTTAGGTTATATTGGCGTATTCATTTCCTTCACCCGAAAAAAGCCATTTTTGTTCAGTTCTCATAGTCATTGTTGTCTCTGACGTTAATCGTTAATGTCAGCGGTAACTCGTAGCAAAGGTGGATCAATCTCGCATGCTGTCAGATTTTGTGAATATGATTTAACACAATAAATATTTCGCCTGCTGTACTTACATAGAAAATATAATTAAAAAAATTAAATAGACACAATTATATATATATTCGCATTTTCTATAATGCTTCTTGTAAGTACCGAAAGTCTCACATAACTACCGCCACCTAGTGGACAAATTCATCCACACGCCTGAAAGCGATTTATCATACTTGTGTCTTAAATATGACTTCTTGAACACAAACAAACTTTTCGTTATAAGGAAAATAATCAATAAAAGCAATTAAGCACTGAAAGTGTCCAAGGTTCAACCAGTACGAACCTGATTTAGGCCTTTCTGAAACTAAAACGTTCCTTAAAGTGTCCAGCAAACAGATCGTGAGACAGGGAATTAACTTCTTTCGGTATTTGAAGTACTTTAGCGAGGTTCGGGGATCAAATTATGTTTACTTGGCTAGTGAGAGTGTTACCTGAGACTTTTACCGTATCTAATTGCTAGCTTCAAAGTTCGTCTAAAAACGAACGGAGAGAAAGAAAAACAAAATTATTTTGATTCTATAGCATTATATTTATTATCGATATACACTTTCGCGATTCCATCTCTTTTTCTTCTCCGACTTTTCTACTTGGTTCATTTTTAAATGTGAAGCGCTTGGATATTTTTGGTATTATCTAATTTGGTATAACTTCATTCGAATTCCGGTGGGGACATGGCTGTTTGCGAATGTTTTTAAGTGGGTGATGATTGTCGTTACCAAGTGTTTTCACATTGTCAGAGCATGATTTCTTGATTAAGTAATCGGTTGCCAATCCACAGTATTCATCTCGTTCTTAGAAAGACCGAAATATGTTCAACGAAAATTTCGACAAACAAAACAGTTCTTAAAAGAACTGGGCGATGGACTGAGTTCGTGACTCTTTCTCCCGTCATCTGAATGTAGAATATCTGTGTGGATGGGGTGTTATTGAGCTAAAAAGCTCTAGTCATGGCTGAGTAACGGCAATAGCCGAGCCTCAGCTAAAACTTCATCGGCTACAGCATTGCCATTTGTTAACTGGATGTCCGAAAAAGAACTCTCCAGCTCCACTCACCGACAAACAAAACAGTCCTTATAAGGACTGGCTTAAAGGGGCGAAGCAAGAATGCTTTTCATCTTCCCAGTTATCTGTAGAGGACAGTGTATGGATAAGGTGTTATTGAGCTATTAAAGCTCTGATCATGGCAGGAGGGTAACAGCAATAGCCGAGCCTCAGTTAGAACTTCATTGGCTACAGCATTGCCATCCATTACCCTCCAAGAGTATTGGATTGAATGAATCAATCACCGCATCTCACGGTCGATTGATTCTCATTTTTTCAATCCACAGCCTTCCGACAGACAAAACAGCTGTTAAACAAGTAATGTTATTTTAAACTATAGAAAACATTAAATGGTGTATTATTATTTATTAAATTTTGAAAGTATCTTATAAGATAAGTTATTATTATCATAAAAATAATAAACATTTATTTTATATAGTTCATTATGTTTATTTTTATTTCATATATTACACAAAGAAACCGACAAAAAACGCTTGTATTTTTTCTTCTTCTTCTAATAAGCCTTTAACAATGTTAATATAATTGTGTGGAATTTGGTATATAGCTCTTTACAAACTTCATAGATACCTGATTTTAGTTTAAATTGGACTTCATATTTAGTGTAAGAATATGGCAAAATGATCAGAATGAAACAATATTATTAGCCTCAAGAGCAGGAAGCATAATAAGATAAATGAAAAAATACAAATATATATATTAAAACCTTTAACCTAACCATAGGTTCACAAATAAAACGGGTTGGAGCGACATTAAAAAAAATAATAATGTACCCACAGTACTAAAGTACTAGAGGTTGTTTACAACCTTTCTTGGGTGGGAGCTGCATAGAATAAGTGTTGTGATGTTGTATGCAGCTCCCTCTACAATGTTTCTACAAGAATCCTTGATGAATTTTTTATAATGTCTACAATGATTTTTCACATCGGTTTTCCTGAACACACACACACACACACACACACACACACACACACACACACACACACACACACACACACACACACACACACACACACACACACACACACACACACACACACACACACACACACACACACACACACACACACACACACACACACACACACACAAAAGAGCATGCAAAACAATACAAAAGAAGTTGATTTCGATTTTTTGTGAAATGCAACGTTAATGAATCAAACTTTTATCCTGAGCACATTCTTCCGATTGAAGTAAATGCATTCGCGATACGGATTTGCTTTGATCGTTCGATAAAAAGTGGAGAAAGAAAAAAGTAGTGTGTAAAGTAGTTGGGGTCTTATCTCCGCTAGTTAGTTGTTAAGTCACACACGATAAAAGTCTTCGCTTTCCTTCCGATATAAGGGACCTAGTTAAAATATTTTGTTTGCCTTTACAAAAAGAGCTTCTTTGTTTGTTTTCTTTTTCTTTTTTTTTTAAATTTTGAAAGCTGAAATATGCTGAATCAAGATAGTCATATCTGGTAACGTAGAAAATAATGTGGGAACGTGCATTTTGTTAGGCATATGAGGCAGATCTGGGACAGGATTACGCACTAAATAAAACAACTGTGAAATCATTTAAAACAGAAACATTCCAATAAGAATCATACAAATACAGAAGTGCAGTATAAAAGAGATGCATCGATGCTGTACTGTAACACAAACAAAAAGAGGGATGTTCATCCGCAAAGTTTCCATCAAAACAATAGGCAAAGGATTCTAGCATCCCTCTGCTTAAAAAACCGAGGGCCCTCCTCACGAATTTGAAGTATCACCGCAATGTGTAATATGTGTAATATTGTTTACTCATTACTAAATCTTCCCGGTCGATTTAATAATGGAAAAATTATTCATGACATTAAGGAGGAGGAGTCCGGAATGGGATCGAAATGGCCAGCAAGGAGATGGAAATTACTGCAATTTTTATGAGCTAATTAACATGGCATTCTACAGATTGTAAGAAAATCTCAAACGAATAGAAAGAAATTAGCATGAAAATTTCATTACAAAACAGAATGTTACCGCGTATTGGATGGGATGAAAGAAGAAGAGGAAAGATTGACGCAATAAAATATCAATAGGGATTTCCACATCTTTACGATAGATTATATCCGTTATTTTAATGCTAATGACTCGAATTATAGTTGTAATTATACGTGTGTCTTTATAGGAGATCGCTTGTTCGTTTAAGAATGCGTCAACTAGTGGCGAAAAGATTCATGTTGCATAAAGCAACATTTATGGAAGTGAAACTTCACATGCGCAATGCAAATATCTCCAAATAGCCATCATTGAGAGAAGTTGACTATTCTGTATTTCTGGTCAAAATAGATTATTTCATAGTTGGTATTTAAAAATGTAGGGTTGTCCCTCTCCTTAAACATAATAATATATGAAATAGTTATAAATATATGGTTATAATTTCATAGTTTAAAAAGTAACACACACACACACACACACACACACACACACACACACACACACACACACACACACACACACACACACACACACACACACACACACACACACACACACACACACACACACACAACGTTTATGGACGGAAACTAATCAAAATAGGGGCCACTTGATGTCGGCAAAAGTATTGATGGGAATCCAGTGGTTCAAATTATTTGTCAATTTTCTATTTCTGAAGGTCGTTTTCCTGGGAAGAAAAACTTTAAAGCTCGTTAAGCCCGCAAAATAACAAAGCAAAAAAATTTTGATGGGCACGATAATGAAAACTGAAAATGATTTCTGTAATAAGTTGAGCATCGACATTAATTAATTTCAGGCCCTATTGAATATCACGTTGCAACTTAAAATACTGCTGGGTGGCATCTCACCGAGGGCAACGCTTGCCCAAGCACATCCCAAGAGTTATTACGCAGGCACTCTGCACTTCCGAAATTTTCACTTCAGGACTCTTAGCAGTTTCCCAGATTGCTCTCCAAGGATGGAACTGTCACAGTTCATTAAGGTCACCCGGATAGCGTGAGCATCTGCCATTACCTGCCTACCCGAAAGGCACACAGTCATTTTTCTGGTAGGGAACTCAAACAACTACGTGATGTACTTTTTCAAGGACATTCGGAACGTTTTCCCGAACGCCCTAAGTGCGTTTCGTTTTCCTTAAATGTAAAGAAATTAAATTTAATTAATTAATTTTCTGTCGAAGGAAAATTTAAAGACACATCCGAGGTTCTCCTCAATAACGGTCGCTATAAAATTATGATATTAGTCAACACTTAGCTGTATTTAAATAAACCCCAATATACAGATATATGTTAAGCAAGATGTTATATTAGACTTATTAATAATCGGTATATGAAGCAAAATATGATCTTGTTATTCTAGCCAGTTCTTAACATCTGTTTATAATCAGTGATTCATGTAATATTTCTAGCAGAGCTGCCTTGAAAAAAAAAAAAACTGGCGAAATGGCAGCTCATAGTGTATGTGGTGTTCCTATCAGAATAATTAGAAATATTGTTCATAAAACCTCTTGTGTATAAAGGCGAACATCTCTTTTGATATTTTCTTCCTTTTTTCCCATCTACACAGATGTGTACACGTCGTACATTTGTTATAGTAATATTAATAGAAGGAAAACAGTCAACCTGTTTTAATTAATTTTTTTTAAACACATTGTTTATTGGATTCCTTTTTGTAGTAAAATTAGCTGCGGTTATTTGTGATGGTATCATGTTGGTTTTTTAAGAAAAAAATACAGTTAATTAGCATTAATAATAGAAGAAGAAGAAAAAATAGCACCGACATTTTTAAAATACATTTCAAAAACTTCAGTCTCAGTTTGTTTTATCACATAATCATAACAAGCTGAAAACAAAGAACAACACACACAGTGAGATGTTGACCGTACGTAGCTACTAAAATAACATAAGAAGAAAATAAACGTTGATACAGAAATTTTAACAAAAACAATAAACGTGTCGTTTACTTAGACATCGAAATTTCAAAATAATCGTAGAATATGGCAAATATTGTATTCTAATAACATATTAGAATAAAATATTCTAATATTCTGGATATTCTTCATCATATTCTGGATAATAAAGAATAGAATAAACACCTTTCTTCACAGTTCGTGAATAATTAAACAATAACATATCCTCAGTGAGTATTACTGGTTTTTCCCTTTACCTTGGGTGATGAACTCGTTTTATGATTATTATAATTTTTGGTGTCATCCTCTTATAACTGATGACTTTGTATGTATATGTACGCGCTGATAATCTGTTATTATTGAACAGTCAATAGAATCATCTAGAAAAATTACCGCTTGGATGTCGGTGATTTTAATGCTATCCCTAATGAACTTAACTTTACTCGTAAATTATTGACTTCCGTTTGAAAACAATGATGTTATGTATGTTATGATTGTTCTCTGAATCTATAACATCGTTTATTTCTCTAATGATGCTAACTGATATCATTAGACATTGGAACATTTAAATTGCCAATAATTAAAAGCAAAACGAACTCATTTTCCGGGAATAAAAAAAAAAACAAATAAAACAAAACCAACCTTACGGACACGGGAACCTGAAGAACACAAACACGTTTTTAATCCACGTAACGCGTGCGCGCGCGCACGCACGCACGCACGCACACACACACATTGACCTGTCTTCGCGGGTAAAAACGACTATAACATAATCGACACCATCGCTTTCAAGAAAAATAAAAGTAATACACTCGACATTGAATGCTGTTAAACGCAGCTCATTATAATTAGAGCTCATCAAGGTTATACAGATGTATTCAGGCATTTGTTCGAAATGTGAAACTCCTCAAAATTAGCACTGACCACAGATTTTCTACATCCCTCCATTTCTCCAAGTAATATTTTGCATAAATCGTTATGCAAAACATTACGCAGACAAACTATTCCAGTAAATCGTAAAAAAGAAACAAAGCAGCTTTTCGAAAGAACTTCGTTGGCATCTGCGATATTAATTCTACTAACAACTTTGCAACACAGAATGCCAATCGAATAGGAAATTATTGTTTTTAAGAAGTATTTCTTTCGGTTACTGTTTCATTTTTCTTCAGCACGACTCAATTTGCAATAAACCGAATAAGGAAACAAATAAGAAAGAGAATATTTAGAAGATATTTGAATTTCTGTACCGTTTGCATCTCTCGGTTTCCATTTCATCAGGGGGGAAATTAAGTTATTCGTGAAGGAGTAGAAGACTGAATTACAGTCATGACAGCTCGTTCATTAATATCGCCGTATGAAGAGTGCCATTTGAAGTGTCATTTAGCGTTGCGTGTAATCTAATCAAGATAATATTCACGGACTGGTGATGCGTCCATCGCACACTAATTAATTCGGGTCAAGATGCGTGCAGAAATATATTCTTATTTAACTTTTAAGTGAAAAGTCATCTGGTCTCCCTCTCTGCGTCAGCTTGGTCGTGGAAAGACTGGGGGGGGGGGGAGGGAGGGGGAAGTACTTTCGATCACAATGAAGACTTTTCGCTTAGTGAGTCAGAATAACTGCAATTTCACAACCCTAACACTATTTCTAATTACTGCCTTGGTTAGCCTTTCCTGTTGGAAGACATCTTTGACTCATTCTGTTTGTTATCAGGTAGAAAATAAAACGCGTGATCACACAAGGAAGAAAGAGATGATGAAAATCACCCCAGAGGTAAATGCTGTCATATTTATCCATTGTGGTGTCTGGAAGCCAGTTATCTGCAAGAATGCTTGTGCATTATCGTTAAGATCTTAATCAGCATCCGACGTCCCCTTCAGCTGTTTCATCCTTGACAGAGTGAACAATGCCCTCCCATGCGTCAATCTGTTTGTCTTTAAGTTCTTTCTTTTCGTTCCCTGCGTCTTGCTATTTGATTATTACTTTATTGTCCATTATGCTTGACATAAATTCAATCATCTTAGCCTTTTTTTAATTATGATTATTTTTTCGTAAATTGTTTTCCTATTTTTTTGGCTATGATGACATTTGATTGTTTACTTATTTGTCTAAATTTCAGGAGAACGAAAATTAATTATATTTCTTAGAATAATACAATTTATTATACAATTTACTACTACTTCCTCTATACTTACTTAAGGCAGCTATGAGGGCTGCATTAAGAAATTGTCTCTCAACAGGTGTATAAATTCCATTTCCTTTTTGGCATGTGATCTTTCGTCCATCCAGTCTATATCTCCATAGTTGAGGTCTCCCATACTAATCACTCAACCTGTACGCATTCTATTAATTTGGCGAAGCATGTCTTCCAGATCATCTGTGGAACTCCTTGCCTTTAGCAATAACCAACTGTATAGTTTGTCTTACTAATCAATCTCACACCAGATTGCTTCAAATGAACATCCACCTTCCCGCCTGTCTCCTATTCTTGGGGATGTGGAAGCGGTGGAGAAGATTCAGAGGCGAGTGACTAAGATGATAAGTGGCCTGTAGAATATGCCCTATGAGGATAGATTGAAGGTGTGTGGATTGCAGAAGTTGGCTGATTGGAGAAAAAGAGGGATATGATAGAAACATTTAAGTTGCTTAAAGGATTTTGTAGGATAATTACAAGGAATCTTTCAGCATTTGGCTAGAGGGACCAGAACAAGGGGTCATCCCTGGAAGTTGAATAAAGGTGTGGTCAGTAGGGGTGTGAGGACTAGATTTTTTGCTTGGAGAGTGGTGAATGAGTTGAATGGGTTGCCAGAGTCGGTTGTGAGTGCTTTGTCTGTCAATGTGTTCAAGAAGAGGTATGGTAGATTGTGCGGATAGATTGGGTCTCCCGCGATGAGTCTTCGGACTTCATGGAGGTGCCCGTATAATAATAATAATTTTATTTTATGCTTTATTTAATTAATTTTTTTTATTATTATTATTTGACAAAGTTTGTTATCTACTTCATAAATACAGAATATTTACAAGTATACAACTGAAGTACTATTATTATATTTTTGTTCACTACAAATATTCAGTACAGATGCTAGGTAAATATTTTATTTAAATTGCATAAATAATGATATTAACAATGCATTTGATATCTTTTTTTCACATACATATTTACAATGATTCATTTAAATTTACAATGATTCACTTTTTATTAAATCGATAATATTATTTCTTGTTTGTTTGGGTGGCATTTTTGCTTTCTTCCTCAAAGCTTTGCAGAGCTTATCTGAGGAAGATAATAGATGGCGGTGGTTTCGTTTTTATACCCATCGCAAAACCAGGTGTTGATTTTCTGTTTATATGTATGTGCTTGGAAACTTATATGTACGCATATATAAATGCTTTTTTTCCGGTTAACGTGTAGAGGCGAGTACACTTGCCCACGAACTAGCACGTACCCACAATAATTACTATTATTATTAATATTTTATTTTTATTTTTTTTTATTGATTACTAAAATATTTATACATACAATAAACATCTTGTGTGACATTGCATCTTATAATTTTACATTGAGTTCAGCACTAAGTACTGCAATTCCTACATTGGATTTCAATTAAAATTTTTAATAATATTTTTTTGCCTTTATATTATGTATTTACAACTCATGTTCATCTAATATTTACAATGAAGATTATACAGAATTTTTTGTATAATTTTTTATTTTTATATTTTATTTTTATTTTATTTTTTATTTTTAAGTTTGAGAAAGAGAAAGAATGATTATACATACACATTTCTGCATTTGCTTATAAGGATTACTTGTAGATGAGTGAGGCAAGTTAATCCCACCTACTTGGAAGCTTGGGTTAGCTTTTATGAAGAGAGTGGGATTTAGCCTTCACTATTTGTGTTGTTGCTACTGTTTATGTATGGGATGTAGGCATTCGATGTGTATATTAGTGTTAATGGTTTCTTAACTTTGTTGGTATATTATCCAGAGTTCGTTTTTTAATTCTGTTGTTATCTACGTGTTTTAACTTTCTTGGTAGGTTGTTGAGTTGCGTGGGTATCTGATGTGATCTCACAAAAGAACCGTATGAGTTGTTGAAGGGTGTGGGGATGTAGAGAGTTGTTGTAGGTCGTGTTATACGATGTGTCTCTGTTGTATCGATAGATGATGTTGAAGTAATTCCTTGTTAATGTCATGTAGTGTTTCAGGTTTTTAATGCTCAGAATTCTGTGTATCGCCATGTGCTTGTCGGATATTGGTTGTTGCATGTAAGGTGTCCAGATCACTGTTGACACGATTTTCCTGTGTAGTGTTTCTAATTTGGTTAGGTGGCTGTTTGATGTATTTGTATAGACTGTTATTCCGTATCTGAGTAAGGATTCGCAGATACCATGATATAGAAGTTTTTTTATGTTGGGTGGAATAATGTCTTTAACTCGGAAGAGTTTTGCTGCGATGATCCCGAGTTTGGTGTGTAGGTATTCTATATGTTTTGTCCATTTTAGGTGGGAATCTATATACAGTTCGAGGTATTTTGCGTGTGTTACAGGTTTGATTTCGGAACATTGGCAGGTATTTTTGTTGTTAATGCAGCGGTATGTGTGACAATGTATCGATAGTGATGCGGGGCGTATGATTCTTGGGTTGTGTATTATCAGCATCTGTGTTTTGGTGCCGTTGATGAGAATTGCGTTTTGGTGGAAGTATGTTGTGATTTTGTTTAGGTCTTGTTGTGCTTTGCAGAGAGCTGTGTTAATGTCTGTGTGGATTGCTAGCAGTGCAGTGTCATCTGCGTATTGAAATATTTGACTTCTTTTGGATATGTTATGAACATCGTTAATGTATATGTTGAATAGAGTGGGTGATAATATGGCACCTTGAAGTACACCATGTTTTACTTGTATACTCCGACTGTGACATGTACCTATTTTTGTTACTCGTGTTCTGTTTGAGAGGTAGTTCTTGAACCATGTATGCAGTGTTCCTCTTATACCTATTGAGTATAGTTTGGTGAGTAGTATGTCATGTTCAAGTGTGTTAAATGCTTTGGTTAGGTCCAGCAGTATAAGAACGGCGTACTTGTTTTTGTCGAGAGCTTTGTTTATTGTGTCGGCGATGTCTTCTAATGAAGTAATGGTGCTTTTTGTTTTCTAAAAGCCGTATTGGTTTTGTGAGATGATGTTGTACTTCTGTAAATAGTTCTGTAGTCTGGTGTGTGTTATTTTTTATAGGATTTTTGAGATGACTGGTAGTGTAGCTATTGGTTTGTAGTTCTGAGTATCGTTTCTTTTGCCGTGTTTGTATATTGGCGTAATTACTGCAGTTTTTAGTTGTTGTGGAATAATGCCGGTGTCGAATATTATGTTCACCAGTTTCAAAAGTATTGGATTTATTTGTTCAAAGTGTGTTATAAGGTCTGGTCTGTGAGTCTTATTTTGTCTATTCCTGGAGTGGTGTTTGGTTTTAGTTTTAGGAGTGCTTCTTTGTTGTTGACTTGGTGTTGGTAGTTTTTTGTTGATCGTTGGTAGTTTGTCTTTTTTGAGTTGTGTGATGTTGTTTGTGAAAGCATGGTTGAATGAGTCTGCAAGTTCCTCTTGGTTTGTGTCCTGACCGAAGCTTTTTTGCAATAAAATCTTGTGCTGAAGTTTTCTTTTTTTGGGTTACTAATTCGTTGAGTGCAGCCCATGTTTGCTTACTGTTGTCGTTATATTCCATCAATTTTTGGAAGTAGTTGCGTCTTTTTGCCCTACGAATTTTTGTTGTTAGTTTATTTCTTGTGTTTTTGTATAAGGTTTGTAAATGTGTGTTACTGGGTGACGTTTTAAGTTTTTTCCATAGATTTTCTTTTTCAGTAATAGTATTTAGTATGTCGTCATTTATCCATGGATTGTTGTCTGTTTGTCGCCTCGTTTGTGTAGGTTTTGTTGCTTTTTTGTATATTTCTGTGAACTTACTGAAAATTCTCGTATAATGTTTCAGGATCGTTTATTTTAAGTAGGGAATTCCAGTCTGTATTTTTTACTTGGTTATCGACAATGCTCTTTAGTATGATCGAGTTTTGTCGACTTTTGTGGTGGTGGGAGGGGAGATAGGAAACGTAATAAAACGAAGTTGAGACAAAGTAGTGATCGGCAATTTTTACGTTAATTACTGATGATGTATATGTATCGATGGAAGCCCGTATATTCATATGATCAATGCATGATTGTGTTAGGGAGTTATTGAGTATTTCTTCTCTTGTTGGGGAGTTAATGGTAGGGTTTATGTTGTACTGACTTAGTATATCAAGACATGTGTTAGTGGTTGAAGAAGCGTGGTCAAGGGTATTTATGTTAATGTCTCCTATTAGGATGAGCCTGTGTGTTGTACGCGGTTCGATGCCGCTTAGCCATGTTTCTAACTCGTGAAGAAAACTGAGTGGATTATTATCTGGGGGTCTGTATATTGTGTTTATTGTGTATCTGATATTATTATGGCTATTTGTGAGTTCCAAAATTAGTGTTTCCGCATGTTCGAAGTGAGTTTGTTTTTCTGTCACATTGTATTTTTCTTTGATAAATACCACAATGCCACCTCCTCTTTTGTTTGATCTACATAAGTTGTAGGTTTGATAATTATTTATGTTGTATGCGTAAATTTCTGTGTCGTTTATTGCAACTTCGGTCAGTATTAGCGCATCTATGTTTATCATGGTATAATTGAGCTGTGTTATCAATGTAAGCCAGTGTTTTTTTATACTTCTTATGTTTGTGTGTATAATTGTGAAGTTGGTGTTGGTGGAAATGTTGTCTGACCATTTCTTCAATGAGTCAAAGAGCTTGAAGTTTATGTTGTCTGACTGGATATGTTCGCCTATGTTTGAGATCTCCGTTATATAGTTTTTAAATAAGTTATAATCTTATTCTTAAGGATGTAAAGAGTTAGTCCTTTATATTGGTAGGTTGTGTAAGTCGGATTCACTTGTAAATGTGTATACTCGAGTGTTTTCATTCTTTCTCAAAAATATCTGGGAATTCTTTGTCCACAGGAACTTGTAGTTTTTCTCTGTTTTTTCTTCCTTGCCTGGTATAGAAGATTTTTGAAGTATGGAGTCCAGTGTTCCGTTATATAGATTGGTGTTGGGAGTTTCTTATCAGTTAGGATCGTTGTTGTCGGCCTTGTTTTCTTGCTTGCTGTAAGAATGGAGTTTCTCAGATTTCTATTGGTAAAACGAGCGATGATTGGTGGCGGTCTCTCTTTATTTTTTTGTGGGCCTCGGTTGATATAGATGATATCTGTAGGCAATTCTAGATTTTCGCGTTGGTGTGTTTCGTGCGTTTCCATCGCTACCGTTAATTTCGTCTTTATTTCTCGCACGGTTCCTAACATTTCTTCAGAGGTCTCGTTATTAAACTGTAGGTAATGTTTATACTCCTCGAATTTTTTGTTAATTTGTTCCATGTGTGCATTTAATAAGTCTTTCACCATGAATTTAAGTGAATCAAAGTTATCTATAATTTTAGGATCCGGAAGCGGCTTACCTCGAAGTGCGTCGTTACTTTTCTTTGGTGTCTGGTCTTTGTTCTTCGTTTTCTCACGGCACTGTTGACATCGCCATTCGGTCCGTTTCACAGCGCCTTTTGCTTTCCGCGTACTTTCTGAGATCCCTGAACAGTGGAAGTCTTGTTTTTTGTTACATCCGGAACACTGCGGCCCGTCCCCTTCATCGCTTAATGGCTTATTGCATTTGTTATAGCTCATTTTGCTTGAACTTTGCTGTCTCGGAGACCTTTAGCTTTTCTTCCCGTTAGCGACTGTAGTGCGACCTTTAAAATGGCGACGTCCTTTGTTCTTCGTATATATATATATATATATATATAATTTTGGTTGACAGAATAGCCCTTGCCCTTAACTAGCAATGTTGTTATCCCTAAAGTAGTGACATTAATATGCTGCCTTACACTTTTAGGTAGTTGGCATCGTTGATATACTTCAGATTCTGTCCTAGGTAATCTCCTCTCAATGTTATGGAATTTTGTCTAATGATCTGAAAGACCTACTTTCCGTCGTTGCTGTGAGCTAATGAATAGCTGAGTCCCAGGTGTGATAGCTTCTGACAAAAACAATCTTTGCTTTAGTGTAGCAAGCGTTGACGTAATCTTAGAATCTTGAATCATTTATCACCTGTCTTCTTACCACATACACTCCAAGAGTAAGTCACATCTTAATTGTGCTACCATTGAAAGTTAGTTGCTCTGGCAGGAAATCGAAAGTAGAGAGAGACAGATGGTGTCAGAAGCGCTAATGAACCAGAAATAGATGTGAATTCAATCTACAGTGCAATTGCCGAATGCAAACGTATTCCGCATTGGATAAATATAACTTCTGCGTCACCGACTTAGTTACTGACGCACTCGAGCATCTCTCTCTGTATAGATGAGTGGGTGGTCGAATTCCCTAAGAATAATTCCCTGAGGTAAAATACCTACAAAAAAACAGGATTTGTCATCTGTTTTTCTTGCTATTTATATGGCTATAGGTTTTACTATGGGAAGAAACATCTAATAAAACTGCATACAAGAGAATCGAGAAAAATATTAGACTAACGGACTTTATTTTTACCTGCAATTGCCAGCTGCATTATGAAGAAATTCATTCTAGATTTTCGATTCTTTGACAGCATAAGCGCAACAAGTACTGCGCTATTTCCCACTACTATCATGGTGAAGAGAATCCACAAGAAAGCTAACTGTTCTGTCTGCAAAAGAAAAAAATAAACGATCACTCAGAAACTAAAATCACATTTAAATTCCACATCTCATTTGATTTATCTTATAGCAGCGCTAATATTTTTCAATTTTTATGCCTTGCATAAATCACAAAATGTAACTTCTGATTTGTTTGTATTAAAGGTTTTAATATTAAAGATTTTATCCATCATGTCAGCCACATATACATGAAAGTCCTTATAATGACTGGCTAAAAGGGGCGAAGCAAGAATGCTTTTCATCTTCCCCGTTATCTGTAGAGGACATTGTAGGGATAAGGTGTTATTGAGCAATTAAAGCTCTGATCATGGCGGGAGGGTAACAGCAATAGCCAAGTCTCAGTTAGAACTTCATTGGCTAGAGCATTGCTATCCATTACCTTCATCCTTAAAAGAAAGTTTAATTTAAAATAACTATATTTATATGTATAGTAATAATAACGTTTTGGTGTCCTTAAACAATTTTGAATTGTTACTCAATGTTTTAATATATTCTAAAATTCAACCCTTTATCACCTAAATATTTTTAGTTTATTCATTATTTCATAAGTAAAATAATTTATAAAATAATTATTTTATTTAAATTTCTATTATTTCATCATAACAGTAATTGCAATCCTAATGCTATACGTTATTTTTATGGAAATGTTACAATTTCTAAACTTTATTAATGTCCTACCTCCATCGCTTTTTTTACGAAAATAAAAAATTGTATTCCCTCCAACTGTGTTTTATTCCAACACCATTAAATATACAGAGGAAATTTCGATTTTTCGGTTAAATGACTAAATGTACAGTAGCAGCAATTCTGTTGAACGTTAATCAGTCCCATGTAAATAAAGTGCACTTGCATTTATGAGTTTGTAGGAAATTTGACACGTCTGTTACCACGCTTGGGAACAGCCCTCTGAATTTAAGCATGTGTGTGTGTGTGTGTGTGTGTGTGTGTGTGTGTGTGTGTGTGTGTGTGTGTGTGTGTGTGTGTGTGTGTGTGTGTGTTCAGATTTAATCCCCGAGCTACCTCGGAACGAAGAGATTATTTGTCACTGCGGTAACTCCTTAATGGGATTGAAAATTCTCTAAGAAAGGGGTTTCTTTCAGTTCGTAGTTGTTTTCTTAAATACCTCAGAGTTTCTCATTCTCTGGACATCAACAATGACGTTTGGAACTAATTATTGCAAGGGACTAGAAACTTTTCCCCTTATAACAGGGAAAATAATCAGTTTTGTGCAACAATTTCTTGTCCCCAGCCTTGCTAATCCACACATAAATTAAGGAAATCTACTCACGGTCCTCTCTGATATAATTATGTCCTGCTAAACCTGACGGGGTGTATTTTGGAATAAAAGGACACAGAACCAATGTAAGTTTTATTACAATAACATGCAATAGTTTAAAAATCATGAACAATTTTATTCTTTCCTATTTTTAATCTTGTCAGATTTTTTTTTGAAATAAATATCATTCTCCCAGTTACAAAATTGTAAAAAAAAAAAAAAAACTTTTAACGCATTTTATTTATTTTATTTTTTCGAAGATTAGTCGGCAGTCACTATTGACTTAGCTGTCACTGATAACTGAGTTCAAAGCTGCCATCGATTGTAAAGACATCAGGGAAGAAGAGAAAGGCGCGCAACTGTTATTCGTGGTTTCTGATCCTAATACTACCGACTAAAATCGAACTTACAACGGTGTTTCTTCTGGCAATCTAGCGCTTGTATAAGAAAATTTCAAATGCTTACTTGTTATAAGATTATTATGAGGTGAATACATCTTTTATTTTCCTTCTCTTCTCTTCTCTACTCTACATATTGAGTTTCGAATCCTACTGCGTCATGGATGTGTCATGAATGCCTTTGGGTGATAGATGAATTTTCTCTCAAAGTATGACACACACATTAACAAAATATTAGATGCAGAATAATTGTCACTGTTGTCTGCAACTATTCTGGACCTGTTGGCATTCTGGAGTACACGCGTACGTTATCTTTACTCATGGCGAAATCATAGTCAAATAACTGTGTGATAGGATGTAGCAAAGATTTATATTCGATGGTGTTGTTTAATGTAAGTTCTGTGGATTTAACAAATATATTCATGAGTCGTGTCGGAGGTCTTACACCGGTGTTGTTGTAAGATTGAAAGAAAGATATTGAATTCTCATCCGTAGAAATGACACACCCTAACAATCTGAATATAAAACTGCAATTTTTCCCAAGTAAGCAAACAAGCAAGTAAGCCAAGTTTGTGTCTGAAGTATTTTCAGGTCTGAGGCAAATCGTGGTAAAGGTGGTATAAGCTGTGATCACTTGAGTAAGTATCCCATAATACAGGGGTCTTCAACCTTTCAGACAGTATGGGCCGCATTAAAAATTTCAATGAAGGTGCGGGCAACTATATGTGCTTTGCATTAGGGGAAAATTCTAAGGAAAGTGATCAGCGCTTACTCCACCTTTACAACGAGTTGCCTAGTGTTGCACTACGTGCAGCCGTAAACTTAACTTACTTGCCTGTTTGCTTACTTGGGAAAAAGGATTAAAAACCTAGCTTATAAAATTGCTTGGTATCTTTAACATAATATATACCCAAGGTAAAAAAAAAATTTTATACATATATATATATATATATATATATATATTTTTTTTTTTTTTTTTTTTTTTTTTTTTCATAATTCATTTTTACTCGGTTGGAAATATTATTAAAAAGCTTTAATGACTAATACCGAGAGATAAAAATATGACATGATACATTTGAAAAGAATGAATTCAACGAAACTAGTACACTAGTTTCGTTGAATTCATCAACATCTTCAGGTATCACAATCAAATAAGTATATAAAGAATTACAGAAACTTAAAATTGCATTAACAGAACAAGTACAAAAAGACAGTAGCGTATTTGAAAACAATTGTCATATTTGAAGTATTCTGACTTTATGCAATGGGAGAGTAAAGCAAAGAGATTTTTTGATAATTTGTTCTTGAGAAGATCGAGGACGTCTTGAGCAGGAACATTTGTAAAGAGAGAAACAATATCGAAACTGGCCATTAAATGTTTTTTTAAGTTTATCATAGATTTTTGAAACAAAATCTGCAGAGTTTTTAATATGTGAAGAGGAAATTCCAGAAAGATTTCTTAGAAAACTCGCGAGATATTTGGAGAGATTGTAGGTAGGAGAGTGCATGCCCTCAACTAAAGGTCTGAGTGGGCAGTTTGCTTTGTGAAGCTTGGAGACCATACAGTCGAGGGATCAGGGGATGAAGTGACCTAAGAGAAAGACGAATGTTTCTATGTAACTCCAAGGGGTTTTTTAATAAATTATTAGTTCTGTTGTGTAGTTAAATCGTGGGGTCACTATTAATTTCTGAGTAAGTATCACTGTTTAAAAGTTCCAAAATTTTATTACGGTAATCAGACTTGTCTAAGATAACAGTCGCATTCCCTTTGTCAGCCGGACGAATAACGATTATTATTTTTTAAGGACTTAATAGCTGCTCTTTCAGAGTAAGAGTAAGAAATGTTGTCTGCTTTATTTATGGTGAATAAAACACACAAACACACACAAAAAAAATTAATGACCAGTTTCGATATTGTTTCTCTCTTTTCAAATGTTCCTGCTCAAGAAGCCCTCGATTTTCTCAAGAACAAATTATCAAATTTGCTTTACTCTCCCATTGCATAAAGTAAGAATACTTCAAATATGACAATAAGATCTACTTACAAAACTCAGGTCTGGCTATGGGCAGCCCACTCTCTCCGATTCTCGCAGATATATTTCTACATTGATGATATTTTCCTCATCTGGGAAGATAGTGTCAACAACCTCAATTTATTTTTAGACCACCTAAACAAGTGACATGAAAAAATCACTTTTACCTTCGAATTGGAATCCGATGACTGCTTCCCCTTTCTAGAACTGAAACTTACCAGATGTGCTGAGAGTATTAAAATCTCAATTTGTAGAAAGCCTACTCATACTGATAGATACTTTCATGCTTCCTCCCATCACTATCCCTCACAAAAATGTGATATTATTTCCATCTTAGCTCACCGAGCCAAATATTTACTTACAGAAGAAGCAGAAATTGAAAATGAACTCCTATTTATTAAAAAACTTTTATTAATAATGGTTTCTTTCCTAAGAAAATTGACAATTTTCTTTCCCCCAGGCACTCAACTACTTCTGAAGACCCCCTCTTCCCCCAGAGCCTTCATCTCTTTGCCTTACATCAGCTCTCTTTCACCAAAACTGGCAAAAATTCTCAAGACGTTTAACTTCCGAACTTGCTTCACTACGCTCCCAAAACTTCGTTCAATACTTAGTAAACCTAAAGAGAAACATCTTCCGACTCAGTTTCCAGGACTCTACAAGATATGATGTGATTGTGGAAAGCCATACTATGGCCAGACTGCTAAATCCATCCTTCTACGTTTGGAAGAACACCGTAGAGATGTTTCCTACAACAGGACTAGAGCCAACGCTCTCTCTAGCCACGTTCTCTTTTCAGCTAACTCAGACGAAGGCCGCCAACACATTGTGAACTGGACTCAAACTTCTAACATCCATGTGTGCTATGATGAGCTCGAGAGAAAGATTGTCGAATCTAGGGAAATAACTTCTTGTTGTTGATATGAGAAGAATCTAGATTCTTCTCATATCAACAACAGCCTAAGTTTCAATCTCTCTGACGCACACGTTGCCTCTGTTCAGTATTCGCGCAATCCCGACAGCGCGTAGTCTACGTTTATTTGGAACTCAAGCTCGCATTTTGTTTTCAAACACGCTACTGTCTTTTTGTACTTGTTCTGTTATTGTAATTTTAAGTTTCTGTAATTCTTTATATACTGCTTTGATTGTAATAACTGAAGATCAATTCAACGAAACTAGTAAACTATTAGTATCTTTACAAATATACCATGCCATCTTTTTATCTCTCGGTATTAGTAATAAATAAAAGTTAGTTATTTTGTTATAACCATTCTTCTTGAATGTCGCCACAAGGAATTCAATTTTTTTGGCAGTTCTTCAAAGTCATCAATGAGATGGAACAGGAACATGTCAGTTGATGTGGGTTGCTTTTCTGTATATTGTAGTTTTTGGGAAAGTGAATCATTGGTCTTTAAGTCTGTGTCAACTTGATGGCTTGGATGTTAATTGATGATTTAAAAGATCATGTAAGATATCTTCCAGAGTTTTGTTTGCGACGGAGTAAAGCCCTTATGGCTCTTTCTTGGAAGGATTCTATATAGATATTGACAAGTAGAGAAAAAATAGGATTTCGTTTTGCCAGGCCTGAGTTTTTTGTAGGCTCTGCCACTGTATGCAAAGTAACAGGAATTTATACAATTCTTTAGGAATCACGGAACTTTTCTGGATTTTTGGTTTAGTGTTTTAGGCCATATTAAACAACTGATGGACTGGTATCGTCCCTCAGATCAGGCAACATTACTCCATAATACTTTATTTAAAATTTGAGGTAGGATATGAGGACAGTGCAAAATGCATCTGGACTGAGGGGATTACACAACAATCATAAAATTCTTGCATACGATTTAGAGGTCAACTCCGTCGAAGAAAGCGCTTGCTCCAGTCACAGGCTTCGTCCATCTTTCTTGATATTATGGGTTACATATTCATCAAAATCCTTTTATGGAGTATTTAATTGCCTTGATGTAATCAAATGTATGTACTTGAATTGTTGATGCCTTCTTCCGGTAACAAAGTCGAAAAGCCATCATATCTTATGAACAAGGAGTCTGCTATACTTGGCAGTGTTTCGTCACTTGCCGAAATGTTACTGGATGAGTTACAATGCATATGCAAATCATATATTTCACTGGCGTTTTGTTACTTTAAAAAAATACAAGAACATTACATCATGTCTTCAGAGATCGGAAAAATCATCATGAAACAAAAGAAAAGCAGCTTAACAGATCGATGCCACTCGGTAATCAGTAGATCATAACTCGACTTGTCTGACGCTGAACAGACATGATTTTGAGACCCTCACGATAATACAGCGTTTGAAGTTGTTTTCTAATCACTGATACATGTGATAACATCTCATAAATTTTAGGGTTTCCTGTTTCCATTCTATTCTTGTCATACATAATAAACGGAGTGAAACAATTTCAGACTTCCTCCAAGAAGAAAGAAAGTATATTGAACCTCGGCAAAGAAATTCTACTTTCAATGTATATATTCAACTACAAACTAATTAAAGTATAAATTGCTGTTGTAAGACTTCAATGTAGCGTATTTCTCAAAGGAGACTTTTCTTGTCTATCCGACTTTCAAGAATGTGAACGCAACAAATATCTCTGTGGGAATGCAATTTCACAAAATACCATTCCAGAAGGTAGCAGGTTTCCGTACTCGCAAGGGAAAATCGATATTTCAGGCAACCCTCTGGATAACATTTGACACATGTATTCGAATAGAATGAGTTTGAGTTTCTCACCATAATCTTGCGGTTTATACACTGTCAATGAAGGGTTTGACATTTCTTGAGCATTTAGTGCCATCCATGGGCTAAGGGGTAAACTTATTCAAAAACCCCTAAGAGAGAGAGAGAGAGAGAGAGAGAGAGAGAAGATATCATACAAGGTATTTGTTTCAAATTCTTCCAGTGGAAAAGGATCTTTCCCACCGGACAGAGAACTATTCCGTGTCAGCTAAGTGTGGTTGAAAAACATCTAATAAAATATCTTCACGTCCAGATGGATTCCAATCCATGTTTTTGTAGCGAAAGGGTATCGTTACTGAACGACCTAGGCCAGTAGAGCAGGATTTCGGAATTATTTGATGCATTGCCTAACAATCGTACTAATGTATTGCTAATATATTAAAAGCTAAATACAGCCTTTCTTGGGTTCCTCACCCAGTAATTACACGAAAGCTATTTTGCCACTGGTTTGAATTTTGAAACACACCCAAACATTAATTGTAGGTCTTTTAATTAACAACTGGCCAGTTTATCCATATATTATTATTTGACACCTCCAGGGAGTCCAAGGACTCATCGAGGGAGGGCACCAAATCCACAACTCCATCTCAGCCATTCAATCAATAAATGACCGCAACTACAGCAACGCCATCTACCGCTGACCACCGGTGGTATTTCCACAGACAATTATAAACATTCATGCCCATGGCGGGATTCGAACCCGCAGCCTTTTGGATGGAGAGGGGATACGCTATCCACTGGGCCAACCAGGACGACATATACTTCCAAAAGCTTTCTTGAAAGATTAAAACAAAGTCGAGGAGACCTTTGTAAGCGCGCTTCTCTTTTCATCATCTTCAGGGTGCCTTTCGACTCGCGGAAAAGTAGAAGTTGCACCGAATAAATGTGCCTCAAAGGTCGTGGAAAATACCACGGAGCTTCCGGTGTTTTTCTAATAATTCTTGGACACTAAGAACATGGCACCATTCCACCACTTGGTTTGACGAAATATTGTAATATACTGAACAATATCTGAAAATGAGATGTCTTCTTTGTTTCTTTTATATCTATTTTGTATGTGTGTGGCCTGCACTTGAGATCGCGAGTCCATCTTCAAATTAGAAACTGCGAGTGTGGTTTTGGTTTACGTGCGTGTGTATAGGAACGATATAAGGCAGTGGCTTGCAATGAAAAGGAAAATTAAGGAGTCGTGCTTGAATAATCACCGTGAAAGGGTTTATGTCGTGCTGTGAAAGCTAACGGGAAGAATCAGAATTGTGCCAACGATCGTAGTCGGAAACTAAAATCTCGCGTGCAGGCTAAGGAAGCCTTACAAATAACAATCTTGTTTGGTAAGTGGAGCTGACGGGTTAATAAATCTAAACCTGCTGTGTAGAACAGTTAAACACGCTAATATCCACAGGCTCATGCTTAAAAACAAGTTTAGGGGGGGAAGCTAAACACTGTTTCGTTATCCCATTGAAAAGAATCAAAATAATGGGCAGCAAGCAGTGATTCACAATCATGCATTGCAATGACTGGAAATTCTCCCTACTTGGAGAATTTCTAGTCATTAAAATTAAGAGTCGTTAAATTACTTCAATCATGTCGATTTCGTGTGGTTGCAATTAAGGTTGAAATAATTAAGGTAATGAGAAGAGTTTAGTGAGTCAGTAATTTGCGTGTTCTTCGATGAGTTTTATTTGTTTTTCCTGGATGATGAACCATTCCGGAAAGAAAGACGAAACAAATTTTGTTTCTCTATCTAAATATGGAATGAAGCTTTCTTCTGAAATTCTGTTCATCAGAGAAGAGATGTGTGTGTGTGTGTGAGTGTGTGTGCGTTCTTGTCACACACACACACACACATACACAGCATGTGCATGACAACACGCACGCTGTCATGCACATGGACACAAGGTCGGCAATTCTCAATGAGCTGTAATTGTCTTTATTAGAATATTAAGTGAAATAGGACGTTGTTGTGGAAGTCTTAAATATCCTTTGCTGTTAACCTGAAGTTTTATATCGTTCGGTAAATGTCACTTAGAATTTAAAAGAAAAAATTTGATTTGATTTGCTAACAAGTTGAATCATTTTTTTTTGTAATCAGAGGAGTTTGTGAATTAATACTAAAATGTGTTTCGGGGTTACGAAGGTTTTTAACAGCCGCGATTCCTACGCTGTACACAGTGTAATACAAAAATATCAGAGTTATTTTAATAAATCTAAATTTGGAGTTTGAGATTATTATTTTCTTTATTAATTTTTTTTAAAATTGTGAGCCTTCGGAGATCTGTGATAAATTTTTATATTAAAGAATAAATTTTCGGGAAAGTTGAATTATACCTTTTTTTTTCTTGAATAAAAGGAAATATTGTTTGATTTTAAGTATCGCTTATGTTTTATTTTAGAGATGTACCTATGGTCTCTTGCATTTTGATAAAATGAATTCTTTACAAAAAAAAAAAAAAATGAAGATTAAACAGCAGTTGAAGTAGCGTAAAAAAAACTGTTTGAGGTTATTTCGCGTATCTCCATTCTAGACAAAGATTTTCATTATTAGCATGATACATAGCGTTTTATTTGATAGCGGACACTAGCAATTAAAAATACAATTACACGAGTGAAAATGGTTATAAAAGAGACATGTTTCGCGTCTAAATAAGCCCAATTTTGTGAAAAGAATAGAAAAAAGTAACAAAATTGGGCTTATTTAGACGCGAAACATGTCTCTTTTATAACCATTTCCCCTCATGTAATTGTTTTTTTAATTGCTAGTGTTTGAGAGAAGTAACAGTTAATTGCTACTATTCTCAAACATTAGCAATTAAATGCCTTGGAGGAGGTGAACCACAATAGTCCGTTTGCGATTAAAAATCAACTCATCACTGCAGTTTACCTTCCGGTGGGACTTCCTTTTATCACCGCTACTTCTTTGAAAAGACAGCCAACCGTATTTCCAGATTTGAAAGGATAATGTAACGCTAATTACTACTTCGAAGCTGTCTTTTACACGAAAGATGCTACGAAGCCTTTATTTGACATTTTCCTCTTGCTCTAAATGTTCGTTATTTTCTTTCCAACTTCCAACCAGTTTTCAGAAGATATGTGATTACTGGATGGTGTTAGAATTACTGCGATGCACCTTAGTGTGTGTGTGTGTGTGTGTGTGTGTGTGTGTGTGTGTGTGTGTGTGTGTGTGTGTGTGTGTGTGTGTGTGTGTGTGTGTGTGTGTGTGTGTGTGTGTGTGTGTGTGTGTGTGTGTTGTATCAAGTCTGCTTGCTTTGTCGGGTTGAAAACACTCAAATTATCCCGATGGTAGTTAATACAATTCACTTGCAAAGTCCAAAACAGAAGAGGTGCCTTTCCGAAGAGATGGGCGCAGTGCATAGCATAGTATTTTGAAGACATTGTTGACAATTGGAATTTCTTAAGAACGCTTGACATTTTCTAAAAACAAACTTCTGTTTCAAACGGTGATGAAAGTGGTATTACATAAAGACTTTTTGTTGCTAAGAATGTCACGCTATTTTTGAAATCCGCGCATCATATTGTCTGGGATATTCAACCACAAAGCATGCAATTTAGCCTGAGAATTCACATAATAATTAATCAATGCAATGATCCCAAGATCTTCGTTTCTTCGTTGATCATTACACTAAAATCAGTAATTTATCCACGGTTTTAAATGCCTCCAAATTACCAGGTCAAAACTTCCTTAGCGTTCTAAGTAATTTTAAATATTACACTTTGATGAGATTGATTCTTCTTTTTCTTTCTTTCATTTTTTCAGCCATTCTTTATAAAACATCCTATTACTTGATCGAGTGGTTTCAATTAGTTATCATTGCTTAGGCGCGTTGTTTTAAAGTTTCGAATTATGTTTGCCTCCTAAGATGTCCTGAGTGTGAAGTGATTTTTGCAAGTGTCGAAAGATAACGCTCCTCTCAAACTTTTTAGAGCACACCATCCCATCCAGAACCGGAACTGATATTATATTCTAACTTAAGAATTAACTGCATTTTATGTATACACCCCGTGTCCACAAAAAAACCGAACATTTCGCAAATAGAAGAAACTAGTGGCGTCCCTGTTGCATCTTTTTGTTATCGAAAGCGGCAAACTTCATTAGTGTTGTGTCAGCTGTTTATGACATTTGTTTCATTAGAAGCCGAGTTATAGTGCCAAGAGTGACAGCCTGTTTTGACGAACGGTCGAAAGTGAGTTTTCAAACAGAGAATTGCGATTGACTTTTGTGTTAAATTTGGTAAACGTTTTACCGAAACGCATCAAATGCTTCAAAAAGCATACGGTGATGAATTCTTATCCCGTACTCAAGATTACGAGTGGCTTAAGCGATTTCAAAGTGGTTGTGAGACGCTTCAGGACGACGAAAAGCCGGGATGACCAAAAACTTTAGTCCAGTTTTTGGACAGTTTTTTGAAAAAATGTCGCTTGGAGAAGTCAAAAATAAAAACAATGCTGATTTGTTTCTACGATTCCAATGGCATTATCCATAAATTATTTCTTCCGCCTGGTCAAACGGTCAATGGCGAGTTTTATCTCAAAGTTTTGAAACGATTGGTAGCGCGAATTCGTCGCGTACGGCATGAATATCGTGCCGACCGACCGTTCGTCAAAATACACTGTCACTCATGGCACTAGAACACAGCTTCTAATGAAATAAATGTCATTAACAGTTGACACAACACTATTGAAGTTTTTCGCTTTCGACAACAAAAAAGATACAGTAGGTGGCGTCACTAGTTTCTTCTATTTTCGAAAAGTTCGGTTTCTTTTTGGACAGAGGTTGTATGCCACCAAGATATCGTAAATCTAAATATCGTAAATCTATCATAAGTCTAGATGAGCCTGTGTGAGTTGTTACAATAGGGAGTCGGTCGAACTCTGTGCCTTTCTCCTAAAATGACTACAAATAAACCCTTATTTGTCGCTTACGACAAACAAGGGCGCCACGTTTAGTAAAACCTACTTGCAATTAGGATTTCCTAAGGCGGTAATATTGGTGACGATCTTCTTTCCAGTAAAACATGTCCAATCGAGAAGTTATTAGTAGTATATTTTTAGTAGTATATTTACAGGTACCACTCCTGCGAGCTGCGTATGAATAAACGTAACAAGCCTACTCACTTGACTTTAATTGACTGTCGAAGTTGAGTGATGAAGCCCATGCGAAACGATACTTTATGCTAATTACAATTTTCCCAGAATAGCTTAAAAGTAACTTAAATGACAAAACGTAACGAATAACTACTCTTATATTCTTTATTTACTCGTCAATCAGAAAACGTTGCGCTAGTGAGCCTTAATTGATTTTATTATTTGATAGGTTTACAAAGTAGGCGAGAAATCTGGACTTGTCGATCAACCAAACAGTTCGTGAACAGCAGATTCCTGTGTATCAGGGCACAGAAAACTGCACAGAATTCTAATATAGTGTTCAATAGAGTAGGCGGTTTGCGTGTAGTTTCGGCAATATCGCATGCTTTTAAACAGATCATTCCGCTACTTCTTATGCAGAATGCCTTATAATGATATCAGTGAATAAGGTCACTGTGATGAAATTCTTTGAAAAGATTTCGCCCATCGTGGCCGCATTTCGTCCCAGTTTTACAAGGTCATGAGAGTCAGACCTTTAATTCAATCACCTGTCTGCAAGCCTAGTTCAAGGACATTGCCCTGTTTGAAACATATGAGCAATCTGCCAAAGAATTCCCTCATCGTATACACTCATAAGTCAAACTATTATGACCACCTGGCTTGTTTCCGGTTCTAGGCAGCAAGGTTGGATAGAAATAAGGTGGTAGAAGCGAAATATTGGTAGAGGAGTCGTTCTCATGAATATCATGACTTCTAATCCCAATTAAGCACAGCTTGATTGATAATTCTTATCTGGAAATTGTTTCAGATCAGGTATATTGCCCTATATAGTAAAATGTAGAACTCTGTATCTAGACTCTTCCTACCAAGACTTCTTGCCTGCCGATGTCATATGGCGAGCCTTATGACATCGGTCATTGTCTTGGCCAACATGGTTCGAAGATCATAGTCAAGAATTTCGTGTACTGCCCTGGCTGACTAAGTCTCCTGAATTGAATCTCATTGAATATTTGCAGATCATGTGGAATACAGAGTGTAATGGCTATGCAGTGCCTCGCTCAGTCGCTGAAAACCTTAGACCACCAACCACGGTTTGTATACGTCAATGCGAAGACAGGTGCAAACATTTATCTCGGCCAAAGGAGACCCAGGTGGGCATAAAAGTTTGGCTTATCAGCGTATATTGTTGCGTTATACAAAGTAATAGTGCTGGAACACTTGAGCAAAACAGTGCTGTTGAATGGTTCAATAGCGGAAGAACTTGCTGCAAAATGTTGCAATCGAAAGGATATTCCGCGGACTTCGTCCACGGAATATCCTTTCGATTTCAAATTTTGATTTCTGATGACTCAGCATGATTGTAATTGAAGATTATGCAATCTCCACTGTATATATGTATTCTTCTAGAGCACTTCTTACGTATAGTGTACGTTCTGTTTTCAGCTGAACAGAAAATTTCGGGTGGGTTAGTTTTAATTTATTTTATTTGACTAGTTAAAATAACCTCTGCAAAATATTACACGCAAAACAATTTTCCATATTAAGGTCAGGTAAGTAATTCAAATGAAGTTATGTGATCATTGTCTTTATACTTTAATACCAAAATTGTATCACAGATCACCAAAGACTCACTCTTTAACTAAACAAAAATATTTATTAGAGACAATAATAATCGCAAACTCCAAATTAACTCAAATAACTTTGATATTTTGTATTACTCCGTGCACAGCATAGCAATCGTTGGTGTTAAAATGAAGTTTTCAAATGAAAATTAAATAAAAATAACACATTTTAGCGTTAATTCACAAACGACTTTGATTACAAAAATTGATTCAAACTGTTATCAAATCAGACCACATTTTGCCTTTTAAATTCCAAGTCACATTTATCGAACGATTAAAACTTCAAATTAACAGCAAAGGATATTTAAGAGTGCCACGATAACATCCTATTTCACTTAATATTCTAATAAAGACAATTACAGCTCATTGAGAATTGAAGAGCATGTCTCCATGCATAACAGCGTGCGCGGACACACACACACACACACACAGCTCTTCTGTGATGAACAGAAGAAGAAGAAGAAGAAGAAGAAGAAGAAGAAAGCTTCATTCCATATTTAGATAGAGAAACAAAATTCGTTTCGTCTTTCTTTTCGGAATCGTTCATCATCCAGGAAAAACAAATAAAACTCATCGAAGAACACGCAAATTACTGATTCACCAATCTTCTCATTACCTTAATTATTTCAACCTTAATTGCAACCACACGAAATCGACATGCTTGAAGTAATTTAATGAGACTCTTAATATAGCCCAGTAGGGAGAATTTCCAGTCATTGCAATGCATGATTGTGAATCACTACTTGCTGTCCATTATTTTGATTCTTTTCAATGGGATAACGAAACAGTGTTTAGCTTCCCCCCCCCCCGTCAAACTTGTTTTTAAGCATGAGCCTGTGGATATTAGCGTATTTAACTGTTCTACACAGCAGGTTAAGATTTATTAACCCGTCACCTTCACTTACCAAACAAGATTTTAATTTGTAAGGCTTCCCTAGCCTGCACGCGAGATTTTAGTTTCCGACTACAATCGTTGGCACAATTCTGATTCTTCCCGTTAGCTTTCACAGCACGACATAAACCCTTTCACAGTGATTATTCAAGCACGACTCCTTAATTTTCCTTTTCACTGCAAGCCACTACCTTATATCGTTCCTATACACACGCACGTAAACCAAAACCACACTCGCAGTTTCTAATTTGAAGATGGACTTGCGATCTCAAGTGCAGGCCACACACATACAAAATAGATATAAAAGAAACAAAGAAGACATCTCATTTTCAGACATTGCAATATTTCGTCAAACCAAGTGGTGGTTTGACGAAATATTGTAATATACTGAAAATATCTAATAATTAGTGTCCAAGAATTATTAGAAAAACAACGGAAGCTCCGTAGTATTTTCAATGACCTTTGAGGCACATTTATTCGGTGCAACTTCTACTTTTCCGCGAGTCGAAAGGCACCCTGAAGATGATGAAAAGAGAAGCACGCTTACAAACGTCTTCTCGACTTTGTCTTAATCTTTCAAGAAAGCTTTTGAAAGCATATGTCGTCCTGGTTGGCCGAGTGGATGAGTATCCGCTCTCCATCCAGAAGGCTGTGGGTTCGAATCCCGCCCTGGGCATGGATGTTTATAATTGTCTGTGGAAATACCGTTGGTGGTCGGCGGTAGATGGGGGTTGCTGTAGTTGCGGTCATTTATTGATTGAATGGCGGAGATGGAGTTGTGGATTTGGTGCCCTCCTTCGATGAGTCCTTGGATTCCCGGAGGTGTCATATAATAATAATGAATAATGATATATCGATAAACTGGCCAGTTGTTAACTGAAAGACCTGCAATTAAATTTTGGGTGTGTTTCAAAATTCAAACCAGTGGCAAAATTGCTCTCGTGTAATTACTGGGTGAGGAACCCAAGAAAGGCTGTAGTTAGCTTATAATATATTAGCATTACATTAGTACGATAGTTAGGCAATGCATCGAATAATTCCTAAATCCTGCTCTACTGACCTAGGTCGTTCAGTAACGATACCCTTTCGCTACAAAAACATGGATTGAATCCATCTGCGACGTGAAGATATTTTATTAAATGTTTTTCAACCACACTTAGCTAACACGGAATGAGTTCTCTGTCCGGTGTGATAGATCCTTTTCCACTCCACTGGAAGAATTTGAAACAAGTACGTTGTGTGATCTCTCTCTATCTCTCTCTCTCTTTCTCCCTCTCTGTCTCTCTTTCTCCCTCCCTCTCTCTCTCTCTCTCTCTCTCTCTCTCTCTCTCTCTCTCTCTTTCTTAGGGGTTTTTGGATAAGTTTACCCCTTAGTCCATGGATGGCACTAAATGCTCAAGAAATGTCAAACCCTTCATTGGCAGTGTATAAACCGCAAGATTATGCTGAGAAACTCAAACTCATTCTAGTCGAATACATGTGTCAAATGTTATCCAGAGGGTTGCCTGAAATATCGATTTTCCCTTGCGAGTACGGAAATCTGCTACATTCTGGAATGGTATTTTGTGAAATTGCATTCCCATAGAGATATTTGGTGCGTTCACATTCTGAAAAGTCGGATAGACAAGAAAAGTCTCCTTAGAAAGACGCTACATTGAAGTCTTACAACAGCAATTTATACTTTAATTAGTTTGTAGTTGAATATGTAAATTAAAAGTAGAATTTCTTTGCCAAGGTCCAAATATACTTTCTTTCTTCTTGGAGGAAGTCTGAAATTGTTTCACTCCGTTTATTATGTATGACAAGAATAGAATGGAAACAGGAAACCCTAAAATTCACGAGATGTTATCACATGTATCAGTGATTAGAAAACAACTTCAAACGCTGTGTTATCGTGAGGGTCTGAAAATCATGTCTGTTCAGCGTCAGACAAGTCGAGTTATGATCTACTGATCACCGAGTGGCATCGATCTGTTAAGCTGCTTTTCTTTTGTTTCATGATGATTTTTCCGATCTCTGAAGACATGATGTAATGTTCTTGTATTTTTTTAAAGTAACAAAACGCCAGTGAAATATATGATTTGCATATGCATTGTAACTCATCCAGCAACATTTCGGCAAGTGACGAAACACTGCCAAGTATAGCAGACTCCTTGTTCATAAGATATGATGGCTTTTCGACTTTTTTATAGGAAGAAGGCATCAACAATTCAAGTACATACATTTGATTACGTCAAGGCAATTAAATACTCCATAAATGGATTTTGATGAATATGTAACCCAGAATATGAAGAAAGGTGGACGAAGTCTGGTACTGGAGCAAGCGCTTTCTTCGAAGGAGTTGACCTATAAATCGTATGCAAGAATTTGATGCTTGTTGTTGTATAATCCCCTCAGTCCACATGCATTTTGCACAGTCCTCATATCCTAAAGAATAAAGACTAAATAACTACATCAAATTTTAAATAAAGTATTACGGAGTAATGTTGCCTGATCTGAGAGACGATACCAGTCCATCAGCTGTTTAATATGGCCTAAAACACTAAACCACAAATCCAGAAAAGTTACGTGATTCCTAAAGAGTTGTATTAATTCCTGTTACTTTGCACACAGTGGCAGAGCCTACAAAAAACTCAGGCCTCGCAACATGAAATCCTATTTTTTCTCTACTTGTCAATATCTATATAGAATCCTTCCAAGAAAGAGCCATAAGGGCTTTACTCCGTCGCAAACAAAACTCTGGAAGATATCTTACAAGAGCTTTTAAATCATCAATTAACATCCAAGCCATCAAGTTGACACAGACTTAAAGACCAATGATTCACTTTCCCAAAAACTACAATATACAGAAGAAAAGCAACCCACATCAACTGACATGTTCCTGTTCCATCTCATTGATGACTTTGAATAACTGCCAAAAAAATTGAATTCCTTGTGGCGACATTCAAGAAGAATGGTTATAACAAAATAACTGACTTTTATTCCGTCCACAAACCATGAGACTGATAATAGTAAAATAAAAGAATATATATTTTTAATATATTATATATATATATATATATATGTAGAAATTTTTTTACCTTGGGTATATATTATGTTAAAGAAACCAAGCAATTTTATAAGCTTGGTTTCTTTAATCCTTTAATCCTTTTTTAATCCTTTTTTCCAAGTAAGCAAACAGACAAGTAAGTCAAGTTTGCGGCTGCATGTAGTGCAACACTAGGCAACTTGTTATAAAGGTGGATTAAGCTCTGATAACTTTCCTTAGAATTTAAGATAATGTATTAGATATAATGCAATTTTAAATAAGTGCTCTTACCAAATCAGTTCAGAGTCCTGCAGAAGTGCCGATAAGGTTACAATTGCACGGTAAGCTTTTTTTGTTTTTTTTTTTGGAAGTCCTCATTAACAGATATGGAACAGCAGCCAAAAGAGACAACGTTTGAAGATGTACATCGGGAATTTATCAGACTGGGCAAGCCACTCAACAAACATTGGCCAGGAAAGATGCAACTTTATGATACGTTTTCCCCAGTAAGTGTCACAGACGTTGACGCCGAGATTATTGAAGAGCAGTCAGAATCGGCAAACCCCACTACTTCTGATTTTCAAGAAGTCCGAGTACGTAAAAAGTGGAGAACAAATAATGAACCACTCAAAGACAACACATTGGAACAATATGATCATGTTTCGGACTCCACTGCCTCTCCCAAAAGAAAAGGTGCCTCCGATTATATTACGAGAGAAGCAGAGATGGGCAACTTTAAGATCAATAATGTCCAACCTACACATTGGCTATGTAAAGGCCAAAAATGCGGATGAAGGAATAAAGATATATCCTACAACGGTGATAGAGTACAGGCGTCTAACAAAAGAAATGGACAATACAGGTATACAATATCATAGCTTTCGTTCAGCTCGAAAAAAATTTAAAAGCGGTCCTCCGTAACGTCTGTGAAGACATTGATAAAGAAGATATAGTTGTTGATCTTAATTTACAGGATCTACCTTCAGTTAAGGTCAGCAGAAGGTACAGATCCAACAAGTCTCCCACGCTGTTAGTCCTCTTAGAGATCCATAACATATATAAAAATATCTACAACTAGAAAACAATATGCGGGCTCATTGTCACACCAGAGGCACTCTGAAAAAGGGCATCTTCTAGGCAGTGGCATAGGTGTCAAAAGTTTGGTCATGCCCAGAAATTATGCAAAGCTGAATTTAGATGTTTGAAATGCGGGGGCAGCCACCCACCAATATCTGCACAAAGCCAAAAACAACCCCGGCTAAATGTACCAACTGCGATGGTCCCCCATCCTGCAAACTACAAGAGATGCATTCAGCACCCAAAAAATAGATAGATGGAATCAGCCAAACATCCTCTTCCTCTAATAAAAGAACACCAGAGGTCCCTGTACTACAGCCAGAGGCTCAGCGTCCACAGGCAGAGACCTTCAAAGACAGAGTAAACAAAAAGCAAACAAGAAGTTATGCTGACGTGGCCCGTACAAACAAATCAGCACCTTCTAATCTAACAGCTGTTGTTGCAGGTCAACATGCTACACGACTTCAGCTTGTCAAACCCTTCAGCAACCGCCACCAAAAGATTTCTCTGTGAAACACAGGTCATCCTCACAGCGCTAATTGATGAGTAGAAACAAACTTATTCCATCCTCTTTGCAGATCATTGCATGGAATGCAAATGGCCTAAGAAACAAAATTCTGGAACATCAAGACTTCACTAACAGATATCAACCAGATGTTATAATAATCAGTGAATCACATATAAGACCCTCAGATAACCCTAAAATAAGGGGTTAACGCCTATACAGAAATGATAGATTGGTCTACAGAGGTGGTGGCACTGCCATCTTCATTAAATACTACATCAAGAACAATTTGTGAACAACCCTCCAATCACTAATCTTGAGATCACGGTCGTGGAGGTGTTCACCAGCTCGGCTGGCAGACTGAAAATCTACTCTGCTTACAACACGCCCCTAAAAACTCTATTACACTCTGACCTAAATGCCATCTTATGCGTCAGAGAACCCACTATTATAGCCTGGGATCTGAACTCCAAGCACCCTGCATGGCATAGCAGATCCACCAACAAGAACGGTTGCATCCTTTTCAACGTCATAGGATCACACAATGCTGTTGTGGCAGGCCCCACCGAACCAACTCATCTTAAGACGTTTGGAACTGCGGACATCCTGGATATACTATCCTGAGGGACATTAATCTTTAACACAGCCTAAGATCATTAAATCTTAGGCTGTGTTAAAGATCATTAATCTTTAACACAGCCTAAGATCATTAAATGAGTTGTCATCTGATCGCAACCGTATACTACTTCAGATGGGAAGACAAGAATATCTGTCTCCTCCCCCTCACTCCTATATATCGTGGGAAAGGTTGTCGGAAGTGCTCAAGGATAGTTTTGCCCCTGTTCCTCACAAACGTACAAAAAAGACAGAATCTGCAGTTACAAGCTTCTCCCAATTAACTCCGCCATAACGGTTACCAACTTCTACAACTCTGTCCACAAGCCTGGTCGTCTGCCTGAAGACATTATGAACTTGATCAGGGAAAAACCAGAGCCAGAAAAAGATTCCTTAACACTCGTGCGCCACAAGATAAAGCAAATCTAATCAGACTCACTGAGGCTGTCAGAGATGCACTCAAGGCTCACAGAGACCATCTATGAGAAGAAAAGTTAGCCGCTATCTCACCTACTGATCACTCTGTCTGGAAATTACTAAGAAATATCAAAATCACTTTCCCCAGTACTCTCTGACCAGGGCCTGATGCGGACAAGGCAGTGGTAAGAAATGATGCGGACAAGCCATGGTAAGAAACTTGGAAGAGCAGTGCAAACTTGCATATGGAAATCTAGACTTCAGTCACTTATACAAAATTCACAGACAGGTTAAACACTCACTCAAACCTCCTGACACCAGTACTGACCACATTGTACCCACATCACCTGGTGAAATATATCATATTATTAAAAACTTAAAGAACAAAAAAGCTCCTGAACCAGACGGCATTTCAAACAGGGTGATCAAGCTTATGCCTCGAAAAGCTGTAGTGCACCTGACCATTATAATAAATGCAATCCTATGACTTCACTATTTTCGTTCCACCTGGAAAACTGGCTATATAATCCCTATACATAAGCCAGGCAAGGACCCACACCTACCGCAAAATTATCGTCCAATTAGTCTTATCTCTAATCTGGGTAAGATTGAGGAGAAAGTCATCCTCTCACGACTCCAAACCTCAGTAAATGACCTAAACATCCTCCCTAAAGAACAGTTTGGTTTTCGGCAACACCATAGTACTACCCAGCAAATGCACAGAATTGGGGAATACATCACGACCGGTTATAACTGGCGCCAGTGCAAAGGAGCAGTTTTCCTAGACCTATCCAAAGCATTTCACAAAATCTGGCATTTTGAACTCCAACACAAACTTATCTCAGCCGGTATTTCATTAAAAATGGTTCATCTAATCCTTTATATTTTCAGAATAGATGAATGCAAGTCAAAATCAACGGTTTTACCTCATCCCAGCGCCATATCTTCGCTGAAGTGCCGCTGGGATCCCTAATAGCTCCATTGCTATTTTCTATATACATGTCTGACATCCCGCACAATCCGATGTCTTCCATCATGGCCCTGTATGCAAATGATACAGCAATACTAACCAGAACTCTCCGCCCCCATTTCGTTACCAGAAAGTTTCAAGAAAACCTTCTAAAGCCGGAGGGTTGGTTCTCCATATGGAGATTGGAAGTCAACCCCAAAACAAGTTCAGCCATTCTTTTCTCGAAAAGGCCAATATCTCCTGCAGGAGACGTGTTACTATTCAATACTAAAATTCCCTGGCAGACAGAAACAACACCTTGGTGTAATTCTCGACAAAAAGCTAACTTTCAACCAACACGTCAAGTCTGCGTGCGCAAAGGCATCTAAAGCCATCGCTCAGATCTATCCGCTAATTAATAGAAATAGCAAGCTAAGTAACACAATCAAATTGCAGCTATACCAGATGACGATTCGTCCTATCATCACTTACGCCTCTCCAGCCTGGAGCCACACCTATAATGATAACATTATCAAAATACAACGAGTACAGAACAAATACTTGAGAATGATTCTGAACGCCCCATGGTATGTTAGAAACAATCACAACTTCATAGAGAATACAAATATTCCCTACATTTTCTCTTTTCTACAATCTTTAGTCTAAGTTCTTCCTAAAGACGTCTATACACTCCAACGATTTGGTTCAGCAAGCTGCAGCATACGAGGCAACGAACATATTCAAACATAGAAGACCAAAAGCTATTTTAACCTCCTATAGCGATGCATAATCTCCATACCCAATCAGGGCGAGCAAACTGCTCATAAATTTTATCCTAACTGAACTGCAACAGATAGCGGGGAATATGAAAAGCATCTTGCTTCACCCCTAAAGACATACATGCCAATTGTCAATTGTGTTTTTAAGTTAGTGATGCTTAGTGAGTTAATTATGATGTATTCCATTGGTCACTGAATGGTTATAAGAGAGTCTCATTCCAAATAGTCGTTTTTTCAGAGAGCGGCTTTAAGGGCAGTAACCGTTTGCTCTGATGACAATTATTGTTCAAGTTCAATTGCAAAAAAGATGACAAGATTCATTAAACTCTTCATATACATAACAGCTGGCTGACTGTTTATGACAGCTGGATAACCGGATTCAAAGAATACGCAGAATTTTGTACAAGACAACTTTCTCATGTCGATTCTTGATTTATTCACGTCTTTGCTTTTTCGCGTACCTTTTTTTTTATTTGTGCAACCGAGGTATTAGGTTTTATTTTATTTTATTTCTACAGATCACTTTGATTTTATTAAATGTCTGTAAACGTTTTCTTTCATTATCACAAACCCCAAGATTAGAAAAATGATATTGTCATTCTTGTTATGGCTTTTGGAATGACAGCCAAAGAACGTCTAAGGCTATTCACCCATTACGTATGCCTGCTGATTGCGTGTACACTGGGCTGGTTTGCCGGTTTTACTAGATGAAAAAAAAGCATCCTCATTTCCAGAAGAAAAACCTTTTCCCACTCAGTATGAGTCTACCTAATTCACTTTCACTCAAAATTATATCAAGAGATCTCCTAAGCTCTGAAAAATGTTAAATGCAATTAATTTGAACTGAATACGCAATTCTAACAATTTTGTAGCGTCTAAAACGGCATATTGGTTTTCCACAAGAAAACAAATACTCATAATTGCGCCTCAGAATCGCTTTATTATTCATTATGAACAACAGAGCGAGAAACACCCAAATAAAAATTTTCACTGGTTACTGAACTCATGGAAATGATTTACAAACCCGCTCAATGATTTCTAGAGGAGTTCGCACACGTCCCATAGACACAGTTTTCAACAATCCTGTTTTTTACGGATTATACCATCGGTTAATGATTTTGTTATCAATGGATGGTAGATTCGTTTTGTCGGATATAATCGTTTAAATTCTGATTGCACATTGAGTCCTTTTTGGTTGAACTATCACCATCTGTCTTGACATCAACTGATTAAATCGGATGGGCTCGCATCAACAAAAAACTAAAATTATGCAAACACTTTACTATCCTATGTCATGAAACTATTGCAAAATTCATTCGAAAAATATCTGTGTTCACAATATTATCATCATTTTCTGGACATTCTGCATTCTGGTATGATTATAAGTAGAAAGTACACCGAAGAATTGTTCATTAACAACAAATACAAACTAATTTCATGCTCTATTCACTCTCACTTTATTAGCGTTACGATAAGATTTATTTTAAAGAAACGGAGGCTTTCCTACGCCTACGCCAGTTCACGCAACATGAAGTACTTCGGTCAGTAGTGATGATGTTGAAAAGACCTGAGTTCTAATCCCGTCTAAGATCAGAAAAACATCACAATGGCTTTTACAATTCGAGTTAGCTGGTTTCATAAGGATACCTTAGAGGCAGAGCCTCCGTAGCTCAGTCGGTATAGACGAAGCCCTTTGGTTGGAACGGCCTGGGTTCGATTCCCGTTCATTACGTGAGAAACCTTTATCTGGTCTCTTTCTACTAAAGGCTAGTTTGCCCTCAGAACAAAAAGACTAGCCCGTGAACACATAACGATCTACAGTCATAAAATACATACTTAATCCCTCATTAGAAGGGCTTAGCCCTTCTAATGAGAAGGGCTAAGGAAGAGGTCTTTTCAAAAGACAGAGGTCTTTTCATCCCTGAAAAAAAAAGCCATCGGTTTCGGTTAGTAGGTTGATTTATAATGATATGCTACAAAAACGTGAAGAATTCCTTTCAAAAATTTCATTACGTTTTCAAATGAAATTGAAGACAGTCCTGTCCTGACTCTACCACTCGTTTGTTTGATATACATAAAGGTGTATATCAACTAAAGCCGTGCAATGATGTGCACACCTCCCTATTACCCTGATTTTAATTATAATAGTACATAATTCGTCTATCCGCAAATGTAGGAATCTTCAATAGCATTTACCATATTCCCAGTTGACTATCACTCGGTGATAGCAGCTAAGTGAACTTGTACTTCATATTTCATCCTACTCTCTTCCTGATGGTATACGTTGCAGTTTGAACGATGATCACTTTTTGCAATTACGATGGTGGTTTGAAAAGTTCTCGGCCAAAAAATGAAAAGACGAATTTATAATTTCAAAATTATTTTTATTTTTCATCATAATCTCCCTTAAGACTAATACATTTATTCCAGCGAGGCTGCAGTGCCATTATCCCGTTCCTGTAGTGGTTCTCAGTAAGATCTGCAAAATACCCCGCTACAGTTGTAATCACCTCTTGACTGGAATAAAAACGTCGACAAGGGAGGAAGAGTTTTAGTTTTGGGAAGAGAGAGAAGTCAGAGGGAGCCAAATCTGGGGAACAGGCCGGATGTTCCAACAATTCTTAGTGCAGACCCCTTAATTTTCCCATTGCCAAAACACCTTTGTAGGCAGGTGCATTGTCCTGATGAAAGGTGATTTTTTTCTTCTGCAAACCGGGTCTTTTCTCATAAATGTTTTCGTCTCGTCTGGTTAAAAGATCGGAATAATACTTCCCGGTTATTGTTTTATCCGTTTCAAGATAATTAATAAACAAAATGCCTTTAGTATCTCAAAACACTGATGCCATGACCTTTCCTGCTGATGGAACCGACTTTGTCTTCTTTGGCGCTGAACAACCGGCTTCTGTCTACTGTTTTGATTGCTGTTTGCATTCTGTTGCGTAATGATGAATCCATAGTAAAAAATCTGTTTTATTTAAAACGCTCCATGCAATGTTCAGAGATTTTCATACGAGTGAGGTTTTGATCTGCTGTGAGCAAGCGCAGCACCCATCTTGCGCAAAGCTTTTTCATTTGTAATTCTTCATGCAAAATATATCCTACAAGTTCTTTTGAAATGCCTATAGTCTCAGCAATTTCACGCACTTTGACTCGCCGGTCATCCAATGCCATATCGTGCACTTGATCAATGATTTCTGGCGTTGTTACGCTTATTGGACGTTCTTCACATGGATCATCTTCAAGGCTGGTACGGCCACATGTATTAAACTCGGCTGCCCATTTCATCATTTTCGAAAACGGAACGAAGGAGAAGTGTGTCCATGAACTTTTATGAACTTCGAATTAACTTATTTTGGCGTTAAACCGTCTTTTACAAAGAATTTTATAACCGCCAGATACTCAATTCTATCTACAGGGTGTTCGGGATAAATTTGACAGTTTCGTAAGGAAAAAGAAAATCTTCTTTGTATCTATTAAATTTAATGAATTGACAAAAAACATTACAGGCAGAGTTAATTACAATACTATCAACAAGATTTACTCAAAATAACCACCATTAGCATCGATCACAGCTTCAATTCTGCTTCGGAACCTCGAACAAGCTGATGCTACAGTCTCCCTGGGAAGGGCCGCAAAAACTGTTTTAATTTTATCCATTAACTGGGCTTTTGTATTACTGGAAGTGCGATTGGTGTCTTTTTCAACTGCGCCCCATACAAAATAATCCATGGGGTTAAGGTCTGGGGAGTTTGGAGGCCAAACATTTGGACTGGTGAAGTCGTAGAAATTTTCAGACAACCATTTTTGACTTTTCCCAGAGGTGTGGCAAGGGGCCGAATCCTGCTGCCATACATACGGCCTACCATTGCCTACCCTTGTTATCCAGGGCTTGACTACAGTTAGCAACTCCACGAACAAAGCCCGAATTCCAATGCCAGGGTTCTTCAACACCTGTTCCTGCAGATTTGCGAGGAATTCTGCTGTACGAACGCAATCAGATCGTCTGCTAGGGATCTTTCTTCTTGCTACATCCTCGTAGTCACCATTGCAAGTCTCTAGTTCATGCCTGATTGTTTTTACTGTATTCAGGGAGCATTGGGCAGCAGTCGTAATATCCTTATTTTGATGGCGGGCACGAATCATCATGATACAAGTTATTCTCTTCCATGATTCAGGTGGGTTCCAGCTATCCATCCTTTCTGACATCTTGTATGTGAATGAAGAAGGGTCCAAACTTTTAAATGAAGAGAAGTGTGTGTTAATACATGTAACTTACGGAAAAATATAATTAATTATAAATATGTCAAATTTATCCCGAACACCCTGTATTTCAAGGGATACATACAACACGTTTGCTTCAGACAGCTGTATAAAACAAACTACGCAATAGAATGACTTGCAATTTCACATCGATGCTCATGACAGATGTACCAACTTCGAAAAAAAATTCTTGACGATAGTATTACCATCTCTGCTGGAGGCTGAGAACTTGTCATACCACCCTAAGTATCTCTAAGTAGATCTCTAAGTATCTCATCGTACATGAAGTACGATGAGATACTTAGAGATCTCTGTTCAACAGATGAACGGACCACTGGAGAAAAGTATGGCAACAGGAAGTCTTAAACTTTTGGTTTTATTTTTCTAATGATTCTGTTAAGAGTAAATAACTCATCCAGCAGTATAAAATTTAAGATTCGACTTTACTCGTGGCTTATTAAGAGATTTTTGTTTTTTGTTTTATACTCAAGTCTTTGGTTGTTAGGAAGAAGGAAAGGATTATGAAAGCTGAAATCAACCGAATCAGTAATTCCATGTTGGAAAACATCTTTGTGATAAAAAAAAAATATAAGTAATCTCTCTCAAGAGATAAAACGAGAGAGTTGTCCATTAAAATACTTTCTTAAAGAGGTTTAGGTATCTCCAGTTTTGTTCCTTTCCTCTTTCTGAACATACTTTCAATCGTATGTCCGTATTGGAATGCTAGTACTTTGCTGCATTTCAAGTGCACACTTTATTTGAGTTGATTATTTTTAAGCTTATGTGGCTAATGATAAAATCCGCTTGATGGAGAGAGAGAGAGAGAGAGAGAGAGATTTTATGCTCATATCTTGAAACGTATCGAGAATTAGTAATGACCTTCGCATTTAACAGTTACACATCACTGACTTGGTTGTGTTGTTCCGCGTACAGCATTCCTGGTTGTATTCTTGCATGTTAAGAAACAGTACCATGTTACAACTTAGTTATTTGGAGCCAAACTTCAGTTGAATTTTATTTTTGATATACGTAATATTTAACACACCTCACAAGTTTTATAATATTTATTATTATGGTCCCGAGAAGTAAGTAAAAGCTGTAACAGCGAACCGATATCCTGTAAGAAGAGTAATCATTACAATCAATTTACCACTGCTCTGCTTTTGAAATGTGCTTTTCTTAATAAAATGGAGGATATTATGGATCCATCCATATTTTATAGCCAAATCTAGAAAGTAACTTTACAGTTCTGAATTTTGTTTGCTCCCTAGAGGGGTCTGATTAGTCTTCGAGGAGAATGTACAGTTCCAAACAGCTTTCAGGCAAGTAAAACTAATGTAATCACTAATAAAAGACGAATATACGGACTCCTGGCCAGAGTTCATGCCTTTTAAGTAGTGCAATAGTAAGTCAACTTAAATGGCCAAGATATATTCTTATAAGCTCTTTGATAAATTTCGAAACTTTTAAGTTTCTTTCTACATTTAGCTATAGCATATGAATGGAAACGTGATATCCTCCATTTAAATATCTTTGTTATGTCAAAGTGAAGCGTTTTGCTATGCATTTTATTTTGTTTTCTTATTCGTCATTGTGAGACAGACGCATCTACTTAAATCTAATCTTATGGTTGGCGGTTGGCTTAGGATAAATATAATTTTCGAAATAATTCAAATGTCTTTATTTTTAAACTCTCTAAGATCAACTTGACTATTCTAATTGCTATTATATGAATGTTTTACTTATTACGCATTCTGTTGTAAATAACAAGTGAATAATGTGATTATCTGCTGGGTTAACAATTCGCAAATTTATATAAAAGTTCAGAAATGTCGCTTTTCATTTTAAATCTTTTCAGAATAATCGCCTTTATCTCCTTATATTCACACACTTGCGAAAATTAACAAATCAACCATTTGCATTTTTTTTTATTTTTTTCATATTCGTATTGATTTTCTCTTAGAATATGTCTGTCTGAGTTTTGTTGTAATGAGGACTGAAACATTACGAAAGAGATATAAGGCACTGATTAAAATTTTTGAAGGCTTTTTACATATAAATCTGTACTTATTTTCTAGTTCTTCGTATGGAGACAGTTTTATTCTTTATTACTTTTTCTATTTCCAAAGGACGCATCCAGTGCAGCTCTTTCTTTTAAGTAAATCTCTCAATTTTCTTTGACAGTTACTTCCATTCTTCACTTTATTTTATGTTTTAACATTATGTTTTCTTCCTATAGTTTGAAATACATATGACTCATCTCAGTCTTGTTATTTTTTATTAGAATAGATACGAAGATATTTCCACTTACTGTATTTCTGTGCTTAACATAGTTTCATTTATTCGCTATTTAGCTAAAGTGATCTACTTCATCAAGTACATGAAATCAGTTATTTTTACATCAAAAAGGGCGAACATTTCACAAATAAAATGAGAATAAAATACGCGTATATAATATCCCATTTATGTTTTATAACAGGATAACATCCATGCCTATCAAATTTCAATAGGAGCAGGAGCAGCTGCAGTTCTCATTTTTATCTCCCTAGCTCAGTTAGAAAAATAACAATTGGCATTTAACTGGAAGGACCTAGACTCAAATTTCTTCTGGAAGGTGAGGAAAAGATTTTCGTAAGATGACTTAAAGAGTGCTGTCGTCGATAGATAATGTTTCAAAAAAAAAAAAAGAAAGAAAATATCATTTCAACATATACCATCTGATATATATTGGCTAAGCGATTCGTGGATCTTTACTGGAAAACTCATCATAACTTATTTAAAGTTTGTATCGAAAAAATCGTATCGTAATGTAAGACATCACTCGATTGTAGTTGCCAAATTTCAATTCGATAATGTTTCATTTTTTTTTTTTAAGATTTCAGTGACGTTTTCAGTAGTAGAATTAGAATACATGACTTTGTACAACATCCGTGATTATTAATGTCGAATTAATCACAATTCTTAAAAGAATCTAGATCTAAGATTCAACATTAAAAGCTAAATCGGAGTCAAACCGATCAGTTATAGAAATATGTAACGCTGAAGAATGCACATAAAGCAGTGGGTATCCGTTAGTCAAACGGATTTTTCTTGAGTAATTTTTTTTTAGAATCCATCAGAACATAAATATTATTTTTTAAAAATGATCTCTCTCTCTCTCTCTCTCTCTCTCTCTCTCTCCTCTCTCTCTCTCTCTCCTCTCTCTCTCTCTCTCTCTCTCTCTCTCTCTCTCTCTCTCTCTCTCTCTCGCTCTCCTTCATCACTCATATATATATATATATATATAGGTATAAATTTTAAACAAAACAAACATAAATAGAAACACATAAGAAATAAATACAACACGTTCTATATTTTTTAAATTCTTGAACACATTGTTTCAAAATTGACCACCAGATGTCGCGCTCTATTATTAAAAATCTGATTTCCTTCCTTGTCATATGATGAAAACTAAACTAGTTCGAAATTAGTGTTATATTTCATAATATAACTGCAATTTTGGAAACAAAGAACCCATTATCAGAACTGCTAATAAAAATTCATTCCCCTTAACTTTCATCAAGCTATTTATTTAATGAAGACACGAATATGGTGAATAAGCTGGCAAAGCCATTTCTTGGTTCATTACTTTAATTTTGTGAATTATTAATTGTCAATATTTTAAATTAACTACATAAATAAATTGTGCTACCTTAAATTACACGTTTCAACTTTTCAAATAAAAAATTTAATTGAAACAGTTTTCGAATAATTAGCTTTAATTTCATACACCTATCCATATTTACTGATCGTATCTAATAAAAGAAATAAATTACCTTGCTTAGAAGGTGATATTGATGAATCAATCGACCGTGAGATGCGGTGATTGATTCATTCAATCCAATACCCGTGGAGGGTAATGGATGGCAATGCTGTAGCCAATGAAGTTCTAACTGTGGCTCGGCTATTGCTGTTGCCCTCCTGCCATGATCAGAGCTTTAATAGCTCAATATCACCTTATCCGTACACTGTTCTCTACAGATAACGGGGATGATGAAAAGCATTCTTACTTCGCTCCTTTAAGCCAGTCCTTATAAGGATAAGGCTTAGAAGGTGATTTGGATTTTTTTTTGTGACCCTTGGCGGGTAACGGATGGCAATGCTGTGGCCAATGAAGGTCTAACTGAGGCTCGGTTATTGCTGTTATCCTCCTGTCATGATCAGAGCTTTAACTACACTGTCCTCTACAGATAACGAGGAAGATGAAAAGCATTTTTGCTTCGCCCCGTTAAGCCAGTCCTTATAAGGACTATAAGGTTTAGAAGGTAGGAGAGAGATTAGAAGTGAGTGATGAATCTATTGACCGTGATATGCGGTGATTGATTCATTCAATCCAACACCCTTGTAGGGTGATGGATGGCAATGCTGTAGCTAATAAAGTTGTAACTGAGACTCGCCTATTGCTGTTACCCTACTGCCATGATCAGAGCTTTAATAGCTCAATAACACCTTATCCCTACATCCTCTACAGATAACGGGGAAGATGAAAAGCATCTTGCTTCGCACCTTTAAGTCAGTCCTTATAAGGACTTTAAGGAGGCTTAGAAGGTACGTTTTGAGTAGTGTGAAGAATACGATTTGAGGATGATTTTAAGTTATATGTTGTTTTTGATTCATTGGCTTAAACGGAGTTTAAATTCAAAGTATGTTATGCATGTCAGATCAACAATGATAAATGAAATCTAGCGTTGGTTATGTTCTGAATAAATTGAGAGAAAGCTTATGAGAATGTAATCGGCATCATGCGTTGGCACCATTTAAAAGACACAGGCTCTACCCAGGAGTTCGTATATTCGCCTTTTATTAGTGCTTAAATTAGATTTCACTCGTCTGACAACTGTTTCGAACTGTAGGTTTTCTATTAATGTAGGAACTGTCTGTTCAATACCTTAGCAATCCGAATTCAGAAAGGTAAACAATATTGTCTGTTTTAATATCTTACTTATGCCAGATCGAAGCCTTTGGCCCTACACTTTTGTAATATCACGGCTTACTTTTGAAGAAACTGATCATGGTGCCAGGAAGCCCAGTACATTAGTTTTGATGGCGATGACAGTTTAATGAGGTTTCATTTAGGCACAACTCACATCATTTCTTTCATATGCCCTAGACTTCAACTACAAAGATTTGAAAGTCAAACGAGTTTAGGATGTCTTGTAGTGTTATTATTAACAATTGAACAAAGAAAATAATCCTTTTTTTGGAACTGTTATCCAGACTTCCGTTTTAAAGGTTTCAATGGAAGATTGAACGTAGCCAGCCATTATTTGTGTTTAAATGTCCATCAATGGATGGTCTCGCCGAGTCAGACAGAAAAATGTCGCTTAAACTCATTACCCATTAGCTAACAGCAGAGCTGATCTAATCTTTGTTTTCTTTTGGAGCGTAAACAGAAATGTGGCGCTGACTGACTGAAGATAATATCAACGATGTCAATTAAAAAGCACACAAGGGAAGTTCTTTTTGTGGAACTTCCCTTCAAAGTGTCGTGGCTAAATAATATAAAGCGTGTACAATAGCCAACTTAACTGAGTTGCTGGCTTCCTGTTTTCTACAAAATTTTTCCATTGCCCATCAATTTTTCTTCGTTGCGTCAAACTCATATTAGTTGAAGATATCCAATAATTAGATTTGCATTTGCTGAACAACAACAACAAAAAAAAAATCAACAATAGCATGAGATGCACACTTAAGTATCGAAGATGAACCATTCGAGGGTGGATTAAACCTTTTTTTTTATCGACATCTGGCTGTGCATTTGCTTTCACCGCTTTCCAAGAAGCGATAGTCTCTTAATTAGGATATTTGAGGTCTTTATTCACAACACCTCATTAAACTGTCATCGCCATCGACAGGATCTGAAGCATCAGAAAAGCGAAACACAACAAAATTTTGAATGAAAAATATTCATCGTCGGAATTTTAATTTTTTTATGTCTTCGTAAAGGATTACCCGCTGTCAGCCGTCTTAAATTGCTGATGGCATGTCACAAATATCGGGCTTATTTTGATTCAGAAGAAACTTTAAACGCAATTACTGATGAAACAAAGATAATATGCTCAGAAGTGATGCATCTTAGAAAAAATGTAAATGCTGCAATTATATAGTTTTGGTTCTCATGGAAGCTGTAATTGACGCTTTGAAACAGGAAGAAATTTCGATGCTGTAATACAAAGAAAGAAGAAATTAAGGGTCGATAAGAACGGATTTAAGATGAGTACGTCGACAGTGAATATTAGGAGAAATTATGGGACAGAGGTGAGAATCTAGGAAACCTCTTTTCCGTATTCACCCCCTTCTTAGTTATTTAAAGAAATACGATCAAGCAGCAAGTGATGAAAACTAAGCAAGTAGTAAAAACTGAAAAATATAAAATAAATTAAATAGAAATATATAGTTAGTTTTAATATGTTTAATATATGATAGTTTTAAGATGCGAATATCAATAGAGAAATCAAAAACAATGGTAACTGCAAAAGAACCAATCAGGTGTAAATTAGAAATAAACAGAAAAAACTGAGAAGTAACGACATTTAAACTGCTAGGAATAACTGAGCCGTGAAAATATAACACAGGATGAAGTAAAAGAAGAATCTCTGAAAGCTAATAAAATATCAGAATGTCGAAATTCAACTATATGGAAAAATAAAGATCCAACAAAAGAAACAAAAGTAAGAATGTATAAATCAGTAGTCAGACCAATATTGACGTATGCATATCAAACAAGAATAGAAACGTCAGCAATAAAACAGATTGAGGAAATGGAAACATGAAAAATAGCTGTTGAAAAAAAAATGGATGCAGTAAAAATTAAGATTTATGAAGATTGTCAACTACAACCCATAAACCCATGGATGAAAAAGAAAATATTGGAATGGAATCAATTTGTTAATAGGACGAACCCAAAAAGAATAGTTAAACTACAAGAGACTAGAAACCAAATATGAAAAGATGAGTTTTTAGACCAAAAGCGATGGACAGCCTGCATCGAAGTATTGCAGACGCAACAAGGAGAAGCGTAAAGGAAGAAGAGAAAAAGGTTTGCAAACTGAGATAAAATCAGATTCTAAAGAAAGGGAAGAAAGAGTATGTCTCTTTTCAGTCGAGAAACTTGAAATCACTTCGGAATTTTGATAGGATCTTCTCACGAAGAGGTAAAACCATCCATCACATGCGTAGATGACAGAGTTCTTCTCCCGGAACCAGGTAGATTTCCGTCGTCTTCGCACAAAGGAGAAAACATGCTGGAAAGCAGTCACTAACATACAGTTATGAGGATAGAATTAATTTCTATCCATCAGTTAGGTTTATGAAAGCCGAGATATCTGTCTTGCTGTCTTTTCTAGGTTATTAGACCTAATCCTTTAACGAAAAATGAGATGAGGGGATTTAGTGTAAGAGAATATTTCACTAGGTTTGTGTGCATTTTCTTTGTTCAGTTTGATAATATTTTAGTAAGATAACGCGAAATTTCTTAAAAGCTGCTTTACAAGGAAGAGAATAAGTGAAGTGTCCACTGTTTATTATGGATATAAGTAAGGAGAGAGGTGAGTTCAGTATCTTATACTCTGAGGCAGCTAAGATTTGTGTCCTCTTTAATGTCTACCGACATTAAAGAGGACACAAGTTAAGAGTGACCATGGGATTTTTCCTTTCAAAAACGCGGCGTTTTTCTCCCTAGAAAACAATGAGACCAACCCTTCTTGGCCTTAAGTATTTTCTTCTCCGATGAAAGGTAGGAAGGATATCAATGTCCATGTTGTTGCTCAGAAAACATGTCGAAAGTTAAAAGCTACACCTAATATTTCTATCATCATCATCATCATCATCATCATACGTATCAAGGATTTAGGGCTAGCATGGCCTGTTCCGGCCTTAGAAGTCATCGTTGAATCGTTTAAGAGAACGTCCTGGTTTTCTTTTTCCTAATGGCTTGTACTTTAAGGCTTGTTTTGGTAATCTTTCTGTTTTTATTCTTTGAACGTGTTCCATCCGTCTATGTTTATATTTTTTAATTTTTTCAATTACTGGTTCTTGGTTTAATTCTTTCATAATATCTTCGTTTCTTTTGTGATCAAATAGGGTATACTTTGCAGTTTTTCTCATAAACTTCATTTCTGCTGTTGTTAATCTTTGGTTGTCTTTTTGTTTTATTGTCCAGATTTCGCTTCCATACAATAAGACCGGTAGGGCTAATGTATTGTATACTTTTAGCCTGGTTTGTTTTTGAACTAGGTTTGGTTTAAATATAGAGTTAATTACTCCTGTTATTTTTAAATATTTTGCAATTTTTATGTTTATATCTTTTTCATTTTCATAAGTGATCATACATCCTAGGTAGTTAAATGAATTCACCTGTATAAGATCTTGTTATCTAATACTATTTTAGTTCTTGCTGGATCTTGTCCTTTAAAGGCCATAGTTTTTGATTTTTCCGTTGATATTATCATACCATAATCTTTGGATATCTCATTTAGATTTAAAATAGCTTTCTGTAAGTTATCTTCAGAATTTGTAATTATTATTTGGTCGTCTGCAAAGAGGAGAGTGTTTAAGTTATCTCTAGGTGAACGTTTAATTCCTTGATGTAAATTTTTACTCCATTTTATTATTATTTCATTTAAGTAGATATTAAAAAGAGTTGCTGAGAGGGGACATCCCTGTCGGACCCCTTGGTTTATCTCTCTTGTATATGATAGCTCATGATTTAATCTTATTTGTATTTGATTATTTTCATATATACTTGTGACAGCTTTTAGGATATTATTTGGTATTTGCCTTCCTTTTAATATGTTAAATAATATGTTTCTTTTAACTTTGTCAAATACTTTTTCAAAGTCAATAAATGCAATATGTGTTTCTAAATTATATTCTCTTCTTTTCTCTATTATTAATTTTAGGCAGAAGGCTGGGTCTATACATGATCGTCCTTTTCTAAATCCATTTTGTACCTCTAGAATAAAGTTTTCGGAATATTTCATTAGTTTGTTATTTAAGATTCTGCTGTATATTTTGTAACATGAATTTAGTATACTGATACCTCTATAGTTTTTAGGGTCATCTCTATTACCTTTCTTAAAGATAGGAATCACAATTGCTTTTTTCCATTCTATTGGGGGATACCAGTTGAGTAAATTTTATTTAAAAATAATGAGTCTTCCTTTGAATCTTGTTCCTGCGTATTTATATAGTTCTGAATCTAGCTTATCTTCTCCAGGTGATTTTCCGTTTCTTGTTTCTTTCAGGCTGATTTCTAATTCTTCTTCAGTTATTTCCTTTTCATTTTCGTTAATTGTTTGCCAGTTGTCTTTTTTAAAATATTTGTCTGTCCAGAGTTCTGTGTAGTAATTTAGAAATTCTTCTAATTTCAATTCAGTGTTTAATTTTATGTTTTCTTTGGTATCTGCATTTAGGTGTTTCAAAATCTTATATACATTGGGTCTTATTTTATATAAATCATGTTCTAAATTAGAAACAAATTTATTCCATGATTCTCTATGTCTTTTTCTGACTTCTCTTTTAGCTACGGCTGTTATTCTTTTATATTCTATTTCATCTTCTAATCTTTTACTGCTTAACCATTTGTGATAGACTTCTTTTTTCTTTTTGATTATTTCTTTGATTGTATCATCCCAGATCTTCAGTTTTTTTTTTCTTTTATTGAATTTTTTGGTCTTTCCTAAGCTTTCATTTGCTGCTGCATTTAGTATCGTTTTTATATTAAGCCATTCTATTTCTATTTCTTCATTTTGTTTTATTTTATCTAGATACTGGTTAATTCTTTGTTCATATAGCCATTGTACATTTGTGTCATTCAATAGTCTAGTTTTATAAACAAATGTTTCAATTTTTCTTTCTGTTCTTGTTACTTGTAGCCATTTAGGTGGTAATCTTAATTTTATTTTAACAAGGAAGTGGTCACTGCTTATTTCATATCCTCTGTGAACTCTAACATCTAGTAAAAATTTTGATGTCTTTTCATTTAATATGAAGTAATCTAATATTGATTTCCATCCTCTTGCTGCCTAATATTTCTATAAAATGTTGAATATTCTGAAAGCGCATGTTTACAAAATTGAAAGGTAGCGATTAAAAATTTAGAAACGGAACACACAAAACACAAGTATTGTACAGAGGCATGCTCAGTCTATTATTGGCAATTGAAGTGTCTGTGGAATGTAAGAAGCTTTTATACGTTCGCATTGTGTTGCATGCATCTCTGTGTATTTTTTCTAAAGACAAAAGTATCTATCGTTTTGGTAATGAGTTTTACATTGTAACTCAGGGTCTTCCCAATCCAACGGCACTTGTTTTTTCGGAATGCATTGCGGAGGCATCGAAGTGTTAAGAATTCTCAACATGGTAACAGGATACAGGAAAATTGAATTTGTCCTATATTCTATTCTGTAAATTCTGTAAGTGAAATGAAAAACATGTCAACACAGACCTGAAGGCAGTGACAAACTGGTTCGTTTGAATAAACGTACTCTCAATGCAGAAAAAAAAACAAAATTTATAATTTTTAAACTCAGAAATGACACCTCTTAATAAAACCAATTTTTTATCCCTTTATTCATACTTTTTTTATCAGTATAGTTAGCCTAGGCTGTGTGCTTCGCAACCATATGCCTGGGAAGGAGTGTCCTAGGTTCGATTCCCATGGGAGACGTGAAGAGCTGAAGGATCTTTCTCAGCTATAGCCAAGTTAGTCGGTGTTGGGCATGGACAGTAGGGTTTTTCCCCCAGTTTATCCTGGGGTTTTTCCATCCCGCAAAGCAGGCAAACCGGCCTTGATAACTCAACAGTACGACATACGATACACCGGGACGTAGGGCTGACAACCTTATCCTGTGAACGGTTTGAGGTTCGATGATGAATAAACCCTCGACACCTCAAGATAAAAGAGGGTAAAAGGAAGATGAGATGAGATATTCCTACGTAATTGGAATTGCAAAAGTAATCTAAACTGTAAGGACATCGAGATAGAAAACGTTAATACTATATAATCCTAAATAACCTCTTTAGGATTAAAATTAACAGAAACGTAAGCTAGAAACTACATATTACAGAATTCTGCAACAGAATAAGATTTACACAATCTCATTTCTTCTTCTTTTAAAAAAAAAATTTCGCCTGGGGACAGAATTGTTATACAGCACGGTATACTAAGCTGAAGAGGAACATATCACACCACACTGACACCACTAATCTCTTTACAAAATAAATTAATACGCATTTTAAACAACAGTAAATATAGAAACACCAAATATACCCGATCAAATATCTTACCACTTGACAATATATATTTACAGGATACTACTTTCCCTAGTTTGATAATCAGTAGGCAGGCATCGCAAAAGATAATTACTTCTGCAGAAAAGCAGGCTTAAGACTTTAATCCCAAAAGTACAAAAAGAAAGAATGCACAAACGGTCTCTGTTGGTTCCAAAAATCTTTCACGGCTTACCTAACCCTAAGACGAAATAAGACCAACATGAACACACACAGAAAGTTGATCAAAGATTAGTTAAATTTCTATAAGAATGTTGAATATCTGTTTGGGATAAGTGTGAGAAATAAACCAATGCAAAATAACCATTTAATTTGTCTTCTGAACTGTTCTTAGCCAGCGATTTTCGAGTAGAAAGCGGGTACACGTTCTCGTTTTCGAATCGAGCACGAAGGAATCACGTGGTGGATAATTTTTAGGAAAGACCAATGACAAAGGAATGTTGTACATTGTGGAAGAGAGACAGAAGATTTTTAAGATCGAGGAAAGTGAAGTGAATGCTGGTTCAAATGAATAGCAGCGGTGACATTTGGTGATATCAACCGGTGACATTAACAGAATGGCTGTGGGAGGTATGAAGTTAAAGAGCAAGAGATGTGGATAAATCTAGTCGATTGCTTCGGCAAAGGATAGGACATTTTTAGATGAGATTTACAGCGGGGATGGAAATATACGGCTTACTGAATTCGTATTAATGCATGTTTATTAACAATACCCATCATAAACAAAATATGTAAAGTCGAATCTGTCGGCAATGAAATTCAGAACTCAGCATCGAAGCAACATTAACAATTTATTCAATCAATAGAATACGCAATGATATTTCTATTTCGTTGATAAACGCTCGTATAATATTGATGAGTGTGTTAATACTAATTAATAATCACTTCTGATTTGCCGTCTATTAAACGGTGTAAGGAATTTCTAAATTAAGAACAAGATCCATACGAGGAAAACGGGTGAAAAGGTATAATGATTAGTTGTCACTCAGGTCTGAGTTAGCTTGTGAATACGCACGTGCCAACACTTACCCACTAGGAGAAGAAGGGCATTTCTCGAGAATTGTTATCGGAGTTCAGCCGTAATCAATCATTATTTGCTTCACCTGCTGATCGTAATTTTCACACTGAAATAGTCAACCCCCTCCCCCCAGCTGTGTTTGAAAGTTAGAATTCTTTGCGTTTTGACCTTAACGAATACCAAACTGGCCTCACGTATTGATGAGAGTGTTCCCCATAAATTAGTTGGATAGAAAGAAGGATAGAAAATTATAATACACAAGTAAACCTTCTGCATATATACAGTGAAAAGAAAAATGTAATGTTGCGCATGATACATACTTTTTCATGCTTGTTATTATGTCAGAAAATGATGAGCATATTACGAATAAAATGAGTAACATTTACTTTAATTCATATATTTAAAAAATAAAATAAAAAAAACTTGTAACGTCTTTTTATCCTCCAAGCTTTGTTTGGTCCTAACCAACTAACTTGTTCAAATGATGTGGAGAAGCTAGTCTCCACGATTAGCTGTCACTGAGTCCATGGCTATTGATGATTTTAAGACATATATTTCACATTTTATAGCAGTTATAAAATTACGTAAAATTACTAAATTACAAATTTTGGAGATATGCGAATTTGCATCTCATGCCATTTCTCAGTCGTTTGAACATATTGTTTGCAATGATCAATGTTTATTTATTTATTTTTTTGTTCGCTCTTAGTTTTCCCTTTTATTAAATAGATGATGAGTATCTATTTGAAGTGTAAAATCAGCGCACTTTGTACATTTCGAGAAACATAAATGCGAATTATACTCTCACAATTTTATAAATACATTAATTAAACTGTGGGGAAAAGAAATCTGAACGTTTTGGAGAATATCTCACAAATTTCATGTTCTAATCTTTTTTGCATGATATGATGAATATCCAAGTTCTTTTCGTAACGAATAAAAATAAGCCATAAACCTGATTTAAAAATAAACTTAATTGAAAGCACTGATATAAAACGATTTCTTGGCTCTAAAGTAGGTCAGATTTTTTTTAAGTGTGATACAAATGTATCGTACCACTTGTATGAAATTAATATCGTGATAAAAATTAAGATTAACAACAAACAGATTTTGATTACAAAATCTTCATGCACATACCCTGTCCAGTCATCACATTTTGATCATCAAGACAATAGTTTGTAGGCCTCTCTCGCTAACAGAACTACCGCTACGCGTGTCATGAGACCCATGAACCTTGTCAGCGATACATTGTACCACGTCGTCAGGATTGCACGAATTTCAGTAGATCTGCGATTGTTCGGAGTGGAAGATTCAAACGCCGAATCTATTGATCCACATAATCCACAGAAATGCTCCATGGGATTCAAATTCAGTGAATTCGGTGGCTTGGTAACAGTAGCTGTCGTATTAGGTGAACCACTCTCTAGCAATCCCGGAAGTTGCGGCACGTCGCATTAATCTGTTGAAACACATTAGGTCCATATGCGAAGACAGTTTACATGAAGGCATGCATCTGACCAGTAACCATGGATAAATATTTTGTAGTATTCATAGTACGATGTACTGGTTCCAGGTGAATCCTTCCTACATATCATAATTCTAGTCTCCTATAATTCTAGGATATAATGCACATTGTATTTTCAAATAATTCTTGTTAAGTACATTTTCTGTTATACATTCACAGTTAAACCAATTTCGCTGCTGTTGATTCCATTCCAGTTTGCTTTGATAAGCAGAAGATTTCGTAACTTATTTAAAAAATAAAATAAAACTTAATTTAAAAAGACTTATTTTTATCCTAAATAATTATTCAAAAAAGTATACCAAGCAAGTTTAGAATTGTAAAACGAACAAAGTTTTTTATCTTATAAAAATCGTGTTATCCTTCTATCAGAACTATTGAGAAGGAAGTTTTGAGTGAAATGTTCATGTCTATTCTCATACATAGGTCGAAGGGTTTTGTATTCCAGAAAATAGGATTAACAGAATGCATACAATTTACAGTTATCATTTTTAATAGACATACGGCTAACCATTTTATAATTATTATTATTGTTGTTGTTGTTTTTACATGACACCTTCAGGGAGTCCAGAGACTCATCGAGGGAGGGCACCTACTATACAGCTCTATGCCTCCACCAACTACAACGATCCGCAACTATCATCATTTACACCAACGCGACGTACCGCTCACCCCCACTAATATTTTCATCACAAGCATCCATGCCCACAGCGGGATTCGAACCCGTAGCCTTTTGGCTGGAGAGTGGATAAGCTAACCACTCGGCCAACCAGGCCGGCATTAAATTTTATCGGGATTTTATCCTGATAAAATTTAAGATTAGGAAAAACCAAGAATATTTAGCCAGTCATGGTCCTATAAATAGCCGTGATGATGATAACGATGTTTAGGGACTGCTAGTAACTATTCTTGAATTGCATATGCATTGGGTCATGGTGGATTAGCCGGCTGGGAATGTCCATCACATTCAGGGTAAATGATTGACACGAAGAGGTCGGAATCTTCAGATATAATGTGGTATGCAGCTGTTACTCAACGTTTCAAATGGAAGAAGTTGTGCCACGAATGCATTCTCTAGACCTTCACTTCCCGTCTCCTTGCATCTTCATGACCAGAGATGGCGGATCTGTACTCTTGTCCTTCCTTTCCACATTTCCAACCTGACTGGCTGCTTTCCAACAGATGGCGCTCATGTGGTTAGATTGCAGACGAATTTCATCAGCTGGTCTAAACCACCGTCATCATTCACATTATTGGAGGTGTGGATTGAAAAAAGTTCTATGTTTGGTCTCAATCAAGATTTTCGTATTTAACCCTTCCTATTCTCATCATCGGACGTTCAATGGTGATCTTTCATCTTGGTTACTTGTTTTGTTGATCAGACATGGTAGATGGTCTGCTGTGATACCACAAGAACCAGCGGTACCAGTACATAATGCAATACTAGTACATCCCATGAAGTTTAGTTATGCAGTGCAATCACTGGACCAACTGGACTAAGCTCATGTCGATCCACGTTTTCCTTTCGTCGATCTACTGCTTCTGGCAACACATCTAAGGTTAACTTGATGCCTTGTGTACCATCATTCTCAGTATAGCTGCAATAAAAGGCCAAGACATGCGATATTTTCAATTGTCCATTTTGTCCCTACTATCATCGCCCATTTGAAGTCCTTAAGATCCTGATCTTTTTTCATTTTCACAGACATAATCGGCTATCTAATATAGTCAATGCCTGCCGCGTATTGTTAGTCATGCATTACTGCCAGATGCCATTTCGGGGAATATCTTCAATATTGGACATTAAGCCTATTAAAGATTTGTTGCTGTGCGATATTGCTGATCTTCGGACTCTGAAAGTGTTGGCCATGGGATAATATTTCTGAGAATAGGAAAGTTTTGGCATCGGGTGATCAGCATTGGTTAACTGGTCGTTATACCGCGACAAGCTTCAATACGCAAGTCATTACTTGGAGCATTTGATATGAATAAAAACTGTCACCGGCAATTCACAGACTTCTTTAGTTCAAAACATACTTCACATGTGCAAGCAGTGATTTATTGTTAAAGACATTTGAGGTTTTTGTAATGAAAGTGGAATTGGCTCAACATAAATATCTTGTAACGTTCGGACCATAAGAATATGAAATATTGTCCATTACCCTGTAAATTTTCACAAGAAAAATTACTTTCCAATTGCGAAACCGAGTAAATCATGCTGTAACTAGAAAGGCCTTAAACGTATTTCACGGTGCACACTGGAAAGATTTTATTTAGCTAGAAATAAGGCCCATTAAGAGAACAGTCACCATCTCTTCAGCCTCTGTCTATTCCTTTGCAGCATTTTGTAAACTTTTCAAGTACTTGTCAGCTGTTGTGTCTCCTTAAGAAAGCAATAGAATTTCTTTGCGTGAGAATTTACTACTCAAAAATTAGAAAATAAAAAAAAAATCAGCACGACTTTAATGAGACACTCCCGTTTTTTAGTTACAACTGTGTAAAAGTTATTCAGTCTTAAATTAGCAAATTGTTTTCCCAAGTTCGCTAATAAAAAAAAAGTCTTAAGTCAGAGAACAACGAAAGTATTTCCCTTTACTGTAGCCGTCCACTAGAGGTTTTTTTAATTAAAATAACACGATCTTGTGAAAAGATCAGCTAAAGAACTTTTCATTGTCCATGCAGTGAGCTCAATTTGAATAATTCTACCGCTATGTGGCGTTGTAAAGCTCGTTTTACGTTCCTGTCACACACGCACTACCAATTACAACTGCTTTCAGAGAATTATTAATTAGTTCATTTTTGCTCTTAGGAGTTGTCGTTGGGAATGAAAAAAATGCTTATTTGTATTATTTATGAAGTAAATGCACGAATGAGTATATTAAAAGCGAGTACTGAGACATTCATGAAGTTTTGGAGTTCTACAGCATAGCGTGAAACAATATTATAATTAGATTTCGTTTGAATTGCCTTTCAATTTACTCCTTAAAAGGACTGGCTTGCTTTTCATATTCCCCTTATCTGTAGAGGACCGTGTACGGATAAGGTGTTATTGAGCTATTAAAGCTCTGATCATGGCAGGAGGGTAACAACAATAGCCGTGCTTCAGTTAGATCTTCATTGGCTACAGCATTGCCATCCATTACCCTCCGAGGATGGGTTCCATTCAATGTGCCTCTTCTTCAATTTCTAACTTCTAACTTCTATGGCTGGATGGACATCAACCCCTTGGATTTTTATCCCCTAATCGTTTTTTTAAAATTGTTTAAAGAAAGAAAGTTTTGAGCACTTGGCTCGCCCTAATTAGGGCTGTGTAGAAATATTTCAATCTGTGATCAGGGCCGCCTTTTGGCGTTTGTTTCCATCTGTCTTTTTCATCGTAATCTGATGACTCACGAATGAGTAGGTTGGGATGGAATGATGCATGAGCAAAGTACTTGGTTGCTATCTGGAGGAGAAACGTAGGTATCTCGGGCAAGTTTCCGTCTTGATGGATGATAGTTTTCCTTACAAACCACGGGGCATCGAAGATCATTCGGAGGCATTTGGTTTAGATTATTTGTAATCTTTTAATGTTGCTAGGGGAGGTGTGGCTCCACGCTGGTGAACCGTCAGTATGGGCCTGATGATTGCTTTGTATATTCTCAGTTTGTTTTCTGGACTGACTCTGCTTCTACGGTTGAGTAGAGGGTAGAGTTGAGCTATTGCTGAGTTTGCTTTGTTGCAGGCATGAGAGATGTGGGTTTTGAAGCTGAGATGGTTATCTAGTTTAATTCCCAGGTATTTTACCTCTTTTTGCCATGGGATATCAGTATTGAACATCGTGACTGCTCCATGATGGTCTGCTTTCTTCCTTGTAAATACTATGGCCGTGCTTTTGTCTGCATTGACATTACTTCTCCATATCCGAAACCATTTTTCAAGATTCATTGCTGCGTTTTGTAGTCATTGTGTGGCTAGGTATGGTCTGAGCGTTCTGGTCAGTATCGCCATGTCACCTGCATAGAAAGCCATGGTGGTTGATACTGTGCTTGGGACGTCTGAGATAAAAATGTTGAATAGTAGCGGCGCTAATAGGGAGCCTTGGAACACCTGCTGTGATACTTCTTGTAGTGGATCTGATCCCACGGAGTTTCACTTGAAAGTTTCGGTCTTTCAGGTAAGAGTCTATGATTTGGATGACGTTTAGTGAGTATTTTGCAGTTATTAGTTTGTGGATGAGGCCTTTGTGCCACACTTTATCGAAGGCTTTCGCCACATCCAGGAAGATTGCACCTGTATGTTGTTTCGAATTAAATCCGATAGTTATGTATTCTATAAGTCTGTGGATTTGTTGAGTTGTGCAGTGACCAGTTCGAAAATCAAATTGTTCTTTTGGGATTAGGTCTAGATTGTCCGTTTCGTTTTAGGCGTTTTAGTATTACTTTTTCAGCTATTTTCCCTAGGCCTGACAAGAGACTGATAGGTCTGTAATTCTAGGGGAACTGAGGTGCTTTCCCCGGTTTGTGGATGAGGATTTTATCTGCCTGCTTCCAGCGAGTGGGGAAGTAGTTGAGTCTTAGCATCGCATTGATGATAGCCACTAGATGCATTATTGTTTTGTGAGGGAGTGCTTTTATAATTTTATTGGAAATCTGATCAGGACCTGGTGCTTTTCTGTTATTGAGGTTCTTGATGATTTGGTATATTTCATTTGGTGTAGTATAGCTTGTGTTGTCATAGCTGGTGGTATGATAAAGTGCATAGTGTACTTGCCTGTGGATTTTTTCAATGAAGCGCAAGTCCGCATGAGTGTAGTTTGGTCGAAATTGCAGCCCCAGGGTGTCTGCAAAAGCTTCTGCTTTTTCATCATCTCGGTAGACTATACCTCTTCCTCCATGGATTGGTTGTATGTTGGGATGATCGCTGCAAAGGGCTTCAGTCATTTTCCATAATGAGTTATCTGCAGTATTTAAGGAGCTTAGTTTCCTCTCCCATAGTTGATTCTTATGGTCTTTGATTGCATATCGGACTAGGTTTGTTGCCCTGTTCAGCTCTTGTTTACCCTGGGGTGATAGTGTTGTATGGTACCGACGTCTAATCCTATTTTTGTTGCGGATAAGCTTTAGAATCTCTTCTGGGAGCAAGTTAGTTTTTAAGCTGGAGTGGTAACGGTGGAGGTTGTTGCTAGGCTTCAATTTAGTTTTCTTGCAATACATGTAAAGAACTTTATACATTATCAGTATAGAAAGGTGTGCAACTTAAAGCCTTTGGAGAAAATAAAAAATCCATTTAATTTTCTCAGTGCTTATTATAAATGTATATATTTTTATTATTTATATAATCTTTATAATATTCATGTTTGAACGTATTAAGCCAATTAGGAAACTTATTTTTTCAACTACATTTCTTCCTAATAAAAGGAAATTAATCACTGTCTAAATTATAAGATTCATTTTTGATATTTATCTAATCAATTGTGCTGATTATAATGGCTAAAAGGTATCATATTTTCTCGGAATCTTGATTGTATAATGCGCGGAACTGCAGAAAGATGTCCGCAGTTCTGCGCATTTCTACAATTTGACGTTTGCTATTTGTACAACTACTAAAGTTTTAGGACATGTTGTGAAGAATATTTGTCTTCACAGAAAATGAATTTGTAATCATATGATTATTGGAAAAAAAAATCAGTTTAATTCAGATTGCCTTTTAGTTCTTTATCACTTCAAATTACTCAGAAGACCGGAGAGCTGCTAGAGATAATATTCTGTCCACTGGACATACGTTATTTGAAAACATCTACTTATTTCATCAGAATGTGTAAAAACATCCGCTTTTTATATAAATAATTCAATATTAGCTAAAATATATTACGTCACATATAATTATATTTAAGATTCTTTCTAAATTATAAAGGATTTTCCTTTACAAATTTTAAATGATAATTTTAATTTAAAGCACCTATTAATGTTTTCTATTATCTTTTTGAAAAGTTCGTCCATAAAATTTATTCATTGTGGATAGAATGGATGAATCAATCAATCGACCGTGAAATGCGGTAATTGATTCATTCAATCCAATACCTTTGGAGAGTAATGGATGGCAATGCTGTAGCCAATGAAATTTTAACTGAGGCTCGGCTATTACTGTTACCCTCCTGCCATGATCAGAGCTTTAATTTAATAGCTCAATAACACCTTATCCATACACTGTCCTCTACAGATAACGGGGAAGATGAAAAGCATTCTTGCTTCGCCCCTTTAAGCCAGTCCTTATTCATTGTGATTTATATATGTGATATATATATATATATATATATATATATATATATATATATATATATATTAAATAAATCTCAGATAAAAAAATCTATAAATAAATCCCAGAATTAGAATAAATAATGAAATTTATTAAAATATTCATGCTTTTTATATACTGACTGAGATCCGAGAATTAGAAAAATATATATATACAGTATAAATTATATATATACTGTATATATATATATGATGACCACTAATATTAACTCGGAGTTGGGATATGTTCATTTTTTATATAAACTGACTAAAAATCCGAGAATTATAACAAATTATATATATATATATATATATATATATATATATATATATATATATATATATATATGAAAAAACACTGAAGCTTAAATAAACTATGAACATCATAGAGAGTCTCTATGATGAGAGATATAATGTCACCTGATGAAGGCTGTTACAAGCCGAAAACTATTAAAACTATTAAAAATATTAAAACTATTTACTTAAATCTCGGTTCTAGTCATTCAATTCTGTTTAAAAAATATGTATGTTAACCGAATTAATGATCTTTCTTTCATGTATATATATATATATATATATATATATATATATGTTAAAGATACCAAGCTATTTTAAAACTGGTTTTAATCCATTTCCCAAGTAAGCAAACAGGACAAGTAAGTCAACTTTCCGCCTGCCAGTAGTGCAAGTCTGGGTGACCCGTACGTAGTGCAAATCTAGGCAGCGCGTGGTAAAGGTGGAATAAGCTCTAATCACTATTTTTAGTATTTACCCTTAATGCAAAGCACATCTCCTTGAGGAGATGTATGATGCTATGCATTAAAGGCAAGAGGCCACTACCCAAACCGGTTTGGACCTTTATTGAGGTCTCATTAGTGGGAAGCAGGCTTAGAAAATACCAAGGTTTAAGTAATACAGAGCTTATAAGTATTTTACCAAAACAAGTTACCATAAGGTGCTTTGACTTTATTAAAAAAAAATCTCAGGATGAGAGATAGATGTAGAAAGTTTTTTACCTTGGATATAGTATAGGTTAAGGATACGAAGCTATTTTAAACTTGGTTTTAATCCATTTCCCAAGTAAGCAAATAAACAAATAAGTCAAGTTTGCGCCTGCAAGTAGTGCAAGTCTGGGTGACCCGTACGTAGTGCAAGTCTTAGGCAACTCGTGGTAAAGGTGGAATATGGCTGAGCTTTTTATTTAATAAGGTCAAAGCACTTATGGTAACTTGTTTTGGTAAAATACTTATAAGCTCTGTATTACTTAAACCTTGGTATTTCTAAGCCTCGCTCCCACTGATGAGACCTCAGTAAAGGTCGAAACCGGTCTGGGTAGTGGTCCCTTGCCTTTAATGCATAGCATCATACATATCCTCAAGGGGATGTGCTTTGCATTAAGGGAAATACTAAGAAAAGTGATCAGATCTTATTCCACCTTTACCACGAGTTGCCTTGACTTGCACTACGTATGGGTCACCCAGACTTGCAATGCTTGCACGCGCAAACTTGACTTACTTGTCTGTTGCTTACTCTGGGAAATGGAGTAAAACTAGGTTTAGAATAGCTTGGTATCTTTAACATTTATTATACCCAAGATAAAGAACTTTCTACACATATATATATATCATAGAAAACTATACAGATAGGAATAACCGCCGTATCGAAGAAATTAACTGGGTTTCTGGGCAGCAGTTTCCACGAAACTAAATTAACTTGTTTGTCAATCTTAACACGTAATATATGAGGCAATATAATTACTTCGCGATCACTGACACTCTATCGTAAATTCCAACGCTATATCCGGGTTTCCAATCTGACTGTTACACGGAGGCTTTGCTTCTCAGTCGTGATCCAGAATTTTCCTGTCGCTTGGTTATTGAGAAGTAATACTGTGTAAGGTGTGAATTTGTGTTGCATCCTTTGCTATTTCTCTTTCTAATTATTTTATCAAAATTTGGTAATACGAAACTACAAAGATGTTTAAACTCTGTTGGGAGGTAAAAATAAGCAAATATCAAATCCTGGATTGGATCGATGTACTTTCTTTAATTAAACAGTTCATATTTTATTATTGCTTGTGTAGGATAATAAATGCGTGTATTGTTCTTCTAATTTAAGTGTTAGTTGAAGATATTTATATAACAGTGACACCTTAATTTTTTGTTTGATGTAGTATTCTCTCTCCCTAGCCTTCAAGTAAATATTTACATTAAATCAAATTTAATAAATAGATATAAAATTGAAATTAAAGGCTTTTTTTTTCCACAAAGGTGTTTTGAGATACAGTATAAATAAAGAGAGGCGAAAAATTCAATCTAAAATAATACTAAATCAATAACGTTTATAAGATAAATCATTTAAACCTAATATTTATACAATCTTTATATAATTTCATATCATTAACTTAAAGACAACCTAATAGAGCTTGATGTGTTTAGTTTATGGAAGACTTTATTTCTTATATAAAATAAAACTGTGCATAATATGATATAAATAAACGATATTAAAAAATCGTTTAATTTAAATGATTTAAACCAGTGTGATGATAATTAAAGTTCACATTTCGAAAGGCTGTAACTGGGTAACTACTCAGCCGAACCATTTATTAATTAACACGATGATCTGTGCGCAATGGAATTTTATTTTGCGAAAAAACCAATGTTACTTCTAGAAGTTGCCACTAAGGCGATATATGGCGCTGCAATGTATCGCCCTAGTGACAATGCAATGTAACTTCAGGAATATCATACATAATTTGCATGCATGTAAATTTCATACGTATGATACTCCTGGTATCATACGTATTATACTCCTGGTATCATACGTATGAAACCCTGTGACTGCAAATGACAAATGCCTGCAATGACGTATGCTTCGAAAGAAGCTTCTATAAAAAGAAGTAGCTGTGGAATGCGTCAGTTCATTGCGTGCGACTAGACAACGTGTTAAAGCCCTAGAAGGATCGGGCACTTCCCGTGAAGTTGTTTTATCGAAATAACAGATATAACCTTGACAGAATTGCGACAGTTCAGAACATTAAAGGGACCAAAAACAGGTCCCATTACTGAAAATGGTTTATGCAAAATGAAACGGAAATTTGAAGAGACTGGTTCCTTAGATATCAAACCTGGCAGAGGAAGGAACCCCATCGAACGCAGACAGCGAAGAAAGTAGGCACAACGTTAGAAAAAGAAAGGAATGGCAAATGTCGTAGGAAGCAGCAGCGCATGGCGTATTGCACGGTCTTCAGAAAAACCCGTAAGCAGAGCTCACAAAGTCCTAAGGCAAATTTTGCGCTGTTATCCTTTTACAAGATTTCCCAGTTCAGTAGTTGCTTAAACCTGATCGGGATGCACGAGAAACATTTGCCCTGGAGTTACTTGCTCGGACCGAACTGGACAACGACTGGCATGGAACATTTTCTGGACTGACGAAGCACATTTCCATTTGGATGGTGCTGTGAATACGCGCACCTGCAAAAATTGGACAGCTGCAAACCCACACGTCTTGCGACAGCGTTTCATTCCCTGAAGGTCACGTTTGGGGTGATTTTTAATTATCGGACCTTTCTTTTTCTAGGAGCTCGGTCCTGCTGGTCTTGTTACCTGCACTGTCAGTAGCCAGCGATATGAATCTCTCTTAGCCAATCAGGTGAGTTCAACATTTTGACAGCGTCAGTGCCTGGTTTCAACATTTTTTTATTTTTTTATGCAGGATGGCGTCCCTCCTCACATCTCCCCCACTGTCAAGCAGTTGCTTTAGACACATTTTACCGAGGACAGAATCATCAGCCGCCATTTTCGGTCAACGTAACCAGCCAGCGTGCTAGATCCAAACCGCGACTTTTGGCTGTTGGGACATCTGAACGACATTGTCCCATCGTGGACACATAGTCAGCTTAGTGGACCAGTATGCCATGTCCGCAACATTTCGAACGAAACTCTACGTTCTGTGGTTGAGCATCTAATTTCAGCACTTTGCCGACAACGGCATATCGAACATGTTGTGTAACTACACAACACGCCGTTTGAAAATACGTTTTGTGACGTTTTGAATTACTCACTACGGTATTGCAGCACCATGTATCGCCCTAGTGGCAACTTTTAGAACTAAAGTTGGGTGTTGGCAGAATAAAATTCCATTGCCGCACACATCATCATTTATTATTATTATCATCATTATTTTTATGTAACGCCTCCAGGGAGTCCAAGGACTCATCGTGGGAGGGCACATTACGCTACTCCACTAATTTTTCTGCGGGATGAAAAACCCGAGTTTCCGGGAGGAAAAAACCCTGCTAGCACTGTATGAGATCGGATAACTCACTTTCAACTGAAAAAAGTCCATATAAGGATTCCCCTCGTCACGATGAGAATCGAACCCAGGTCTTTTCTAATCGAAGGCCGCAATGTTCCACTGTTCTTCCAATTGCGCTGCTACTCATGCTAAATATTAAATTGTTCCACTGAGTAGTTATCCATTTGCAGTCTCTCGAAATGTGAACTTTAATTATAATCATCTTGTATAACCATTTTATTTAAACAAAACGTGATGTTTCAAACACGTAACTCGGAAAACCCCATAATGCATCGTCTAAGGTAGACTAGGCATTCTGCTCTTAAGTGTTAGGCAAGTTCGATATATGTAACAATAGTCATCGAACGACGGCTGACAAAGCTTTTACACACCCCTCGATTCATGGTAATGATTTATGCATCTTACAGAATGACAGCTAACTTAGAGAAAGGCATTTTGGATACCATTCTGTTTTAGAAATACGAAACATCGTTTTGTAGATAATCATATATAACTTAAATAGAATAATGTGCAGTAATAATACACTAATATTTCAAAATATAACTTTTTATAATACCATACGGTGACACAGAAAAATATAATATATTTTATAAATTTAATAAAAATTTAATTTAAAGAATCTTAATATATTGGACTTTTCATTTCATACACCTTTTTAATTTTATATTATTTGAAATTTAAAATTTGGTTAGAATATTTCCTGGTTGGTAACTTTCTGTTACTAGTCACAATTAGTTAGTAGCATTTATTTAGTTTAAGAAATTCTGCCTATTTTAGGAAAATAATATTTTCCTAATATAAAGATCTAAAAGGCTTCAATTCGGCGATGCAAAATTATATAAATTAAGTAGATATTGAATCCAACGTAATTTCAGAGCCGAATACAGAAACTATAAAAGTTTTGTATTTGAAAGTTGACCAGAGAGCTTGCTGTCAGATCAGTGAAACCTTATTAAAATGGATCAATAGTAGGCGAATATATATACGGGCGCTTCGGCGTGCGTGCTTGCTATTAGGTTCGGCTAGGCCAAAACACTCGCCACCATACTCGTAGTATGACGGCGAGTGTATTCGAGCAAGCTCTCTGGTCAATTTTCAAATACGAAACTTTTATAGTTTCTGTATTCGGCTCTGAAATTATGTTGGATTCAAAATATCCACTTAATTTATATAATAATATTTTACGTCTGTATTGAGTGAAAAGAGGAGTATGACAGAGTCATCTCAGTGAATGTGTTGATTCTATCCAACAGAAATGGAGACAGTGAACAGATAAGGTTATTTAATGTTTAGTTTGTGGAAAAGCATATTAATTCAAGTACTTTTGGACTAAATGGTAGTGCAGTTTCAATAAATGAAGTATGTAGAAAAGTACATCCAGTGGTTCTAACCCTAATTTGTAAAAATTTTAGTAAATCGGAACATTCAAACACACACACACACACACACACACACACACACACACACACACACACACACACACACACACACACACACACACACACACACACACACACACACACACACACACACACACACACACACACACACACACACACACACACACACACACACACACACACACACACACACACACACACACACACACACACACACACACACACACACACACACAGAGAGAGAGAGAGAGAGATAATGCTATATTAGAACCATGCACCTCCGTATGCTTGTGTCAATTAGAATCATTTTTTATTCTAAATGCTAAAAGAATAAATAGGACCTCCTTCTAGAAGGAGCAGCAGAAAAAAATTAGAATCGGAAAGATTAAGTTTGATCTGATATGATAAACATAAAGTTAACTGTCGTAATATAATACGCCAAGATTGTTCCGCTCTTGGCCTACGTTGCTACAGAATTCACTATTTTAAATACAAAAATACCAAATTAGGAACCTCCTTAAAACGTCTATAGACGTCTTGGCCGGTAGCGTGGTTAACGTCGTTGGTAACGACAATGCTCTCCGCTTGGGTTTCTCATCGAGCACTCACAAATTACAGACATAGCAGACAATGTAGATAGGATTAACAGCAATATTCCGAGCCTCCGTAGCTCAGTCGGTATAGCCCTTTGGTCGGAAAGACCTGGGTAAAATTCCCGTCCATGACATGAGGAACCTTTTTATCTGGTCTCTTTCGACTAAAGGTGAGTTAGCCGGTCTACAGCCGATTTATAGTCATAAATACATGATTAATCCCTCATTAGGAAGGCTCAACCAGTCCTAAGGGACGGATGAGGAACGGGGGTAACTCCATACTAATAATAAAAAACAACAACTCAATATTATAACAGCAATCTCTTTAAAAAAAAAAGTTACTTAATGGAGACAGGCCATTGAGCGTAAGGACGACAGTATGGGATGAGATGCCAAACTGAAAATAATCAGTGTTAGTTTTCAGCTGACACTTGACAAAAGCAATCATCATATAAAATAATTATTGCTCTCTGTGAAAACAGTTTGTTTTCATAGAGAGCAATAAGAGATATCACTTTAAGGAATAAAACCAGTCTTAATACTTTTCTGATGACACTTAATTTTATTAGTTACGCATCCATTCACATTCATCTTCGTTTTCCTTGGAAGATAGCTTAGATTTTAAGAATTTATATATTCGCTAAGCTCTTAAGGAGATTACAATTAATTCAATTTCTAAATTCAACAATAAAAATACGAGACAAATGGGAAAAGGCAAACACAACCCAAAAGTAAATAAAGTTTCTTCATTTGTTTTCTCACCATTTCGGTCTCTTTTAGGTGTCTATTTCTTTGCGTATAATAGTCCTCGTTTTTGTGTCCCTTCATCTATCTCTCCAGTCATATATTTATCTTTCATCTTCTCCTCTCTTGGGACGACATTTCTCCAAGAGCCTTATTATCTCGAGACCTTCTTTTCTAACTTTTTCTATTTCTCTATGACAATTTATCTTTCGCTCTGATCCGAAAAAACAAAACAACAGGAGTTTTTCTTTCGTTTTTGTTACAGAAGTATTTTCATTTTCTGGTGACTACATACATGACTGGCAATAAGAACACAGCAAAACTCCACACTGGATATTAATTGAAAATTTTGTTGGTGACGAAAACAGAAGACAGATGGTTGTCAGCTCAGACACAAGCAGCAAACAGTTATTGCTTTTTTTTTTCTTGAATACGACCTCACCAATAGAGAAACAATATCTTCTGTATGTGTGTTAGAATCTGTTTACTTTGCAATAAGCCTTCGGGGGCAGGAGGTTACACAAAGGGTAACCTTCTATACAAAAGCTAGTTTCTTGTCAGCTACAAGAAAACTAATATCAAAACGTAGGCAGTTACAAACGGAAGAATGTGTTGAAAGGAGTTCGCCCTCGTCAGATGCACCGTGCGTGAAAAAAAATTATTCAAGAAACGTATGCAGTAGAGCACAGTAGTATATTCTGACAGAAGCAAAGAGTCATTCAGAGAATACTTTTTTGTCTGGGACAAAGTAAAGTATTCTAAAGATTATGCTGTCATAAAACGAAAATCATGGAATTCTCATAAAGGAACTTCATCTCTCTTTCTTTCTCAAAAAAAAAAGAAAAAAAAAGAAAACAAAAATGCCCTCAAGTTCAAATTTGTGAACCTAATTAACAGACAGATCGCTAATAAATTACGTTGTATGCTGGATATTGCCGACAGTGAATACAAAAATATTCGTAACGATCTATCGGGGAGATTTCTGTGATACGACCACTTCAAAAATACTCTTGGGCGATTTTAGAAGCTCTAATTGCAGATTACATCTACAGACATACTTGGGCAGTGAAGCCGATGCGTTTTCCTTGCTAACCAATGTATTGACGCTTGTGAGAGACAGTCACTCTATTCAATTCAATGTGAATGAGGTTTTGTTGTAATATCAGGATGCCATGAATTTGAATACCATTGTATGCCTGCAGTCATCACTATGTTCGTTGATTGGTTGTTTCGTATCTACGACCGAAGCAACTCAGGCTATGAAGTCAGTATATTGTCTCTTTTTCTCTCGTGTGACTAATGACTGGCTTGTCCATTTTCCGGAAAGAAAAACCTCAGTTTCCTGGAGGAAAAACTTTTCTGTGTGTATTATGAGATCGGCTAACTCACTTTTAGTTGAACATCCATCATAAAGATAGACGGAATTCCAATCCAGGTCTTTCCAGCCAAAGGGCATCATCGATAGCGATTGAGTACTAAGTTAGTTGTTTCATGTGATGTATCAGAAAAATGATGGTAGGTTATTGTAGTTTGGTTTAAGGTTTCTTATAACTTTTTTCATGTTGTGCAATTAATATTTTACCAAACTTTTGGAAACTCGCAACACAAAGGTGGCTCGAGGTTTTCTAGAGTTTGGAATTTTTATTTATATTCACATAGTTCAGGAAACTGCAATTGAGAAAAAATTCAACAAAGTGTAAGTCGTTACATTCTGTGCCGATTCCTCCCTCAGTATCTTCTTCATTGGTAAACATGAGTCAGAGACGAAAACCCATCATCTATTGGCATTCCTTCAATTTCAATTAAAATTAAGTGGCACAAGATGTGGATTGTATGCTGGGTGAACGATCTTCATCCCATCGTCGGTTCCTGGATTTCGTTTTCTATCCGTCATTGTGCATCGAACAGGATAATGGTAAGTGTCTGGTGACGTACACATATGTCCTTGTTCTGGAACTGATCACATATTGGGAATGAAAATGGTTTTCGCCAGCGTTGACCAGATGTAACGTTCGTAATCTATTTTCCTCCATCTGCTATGGAGTGGTAAGACCTCTTATTTTCGCATCTTGATTCTTCAATCCTTTACAAAAAAAAGCCGTATGAAGACACTGAATATTGCTCCATCGGACACCAATCATATTCATTTAAGAAAATTACTAACTGCTCGTTTATAAGGATTTTGTCCATTAAAATTTTTATTTTTATTTATTTCTCAACCATTTAACGTATTAAGTACAATAACTGAGAGTTTATGATGTCGAAAACTGGCTGTTTCATAGTCTCTCTGAAGTCGCATCGGATGTAATTTGCCTAAAAGAGATTTGAATTCCGTATTGAATAAGATGAACTCTTCAGGTGCTTTTCAGTTAAGGCTGGCACCGCTCTGAGATAAAACACTTGTTTATAAGTCTTTTTTGCTTTAAAAGAAATATACAAAAGATCTAATATCCAAAGAACTGGCAAACACAATAAGAAGGGAAAAAATCGATAGTAAATGCTTCTTTAACCATTGGAGATTGAAAAATAGTATGAAATCAGTGTTAGAAATCATCCGATAATCCCCACCGAACATAAGCTTAATTTTTATTTACTTAAATAAACAAATGGGACTATATGATAAAATCTGATTTGAAATACTAATATGGAGAGATGTTATACAAGATATTATATTCTTGTTTTTATCATAACGCCTCTAGATGGTTCCTTAAACCGCTAAGATAAAGCCATAAAAATAGGACTTTTTTTTAGAGATGGTATACATGCAAAAGCATGTATTCGCCAGAGGGCCAAATATCCTTACATAAAACTCACAGAAAGTCAAAATTTTGATTAGATTTCAAAGTTGGACGTAAGTTCTGTTTCTAACTACTTTTCTGAGGCTTTTTTTTTCTTTCTTTCTTTACATAGCTGCAGTGGGAACATGAAATCCCGTACTCCCCAATCTCAGATTTTCTCAGTACCCCGAAGAGCTTGATGTAAGTTTGCAATGTCCAACATTTCTTGGATAAGCAGGCCACATTGATTAAAATCGATAACTTAAGGCAGGTGGCATGTCGATATCCTTATGCAGGCAATATTGAACAGAGGGGTTGGAAACCAATTCGGTGTTCGGAGCGATGTTCAATCTCTGTAGCTTTTTTACAGAGCTTTTTGCATTCAAAACCGGACTATATTAAGCCATCGATATTTTAAAATAAAAAAATATTAAATAAAACTGCCCAAATATTTTGGAATAATGTAAGTAATCCACCCAAACGTTTAGAATAAAATATAAAATACAGTGTTATTAAAGTAAATTCAAGCAAAAAAATTCGTTCTTGAAAACTAGAATTCCAGCGAATAGTAATTTTGTGAAGATGCATATTCTTTCTTATTTTACCTCCAATATACATGCAATTTATGCGAAAACGACTAACATTACTGTCTACAAGGGCGAAGCATAAGGCTTTTATAATCCCTGCTATCGGATAAGGATATTCTCAAAAGGAAAATTTATGAGCTAATTGCTCGGCTCCGAGTGGATGAAGGTTATAGGTCGTTGATTAGGACTAAGGTGGTTTTGGTCTTTTGTATTTGGCGAAATTCGATTTATCTTAATTTGCCGCTTGCTGAACTAATTCATTTGGGTGAGTGGACGATTTTGCAAAGAACTTTGCTGCTAAAGATTGCAGGAAAGAGTAGATATAAGGGATATTTGTGTCCCGGTGAAGTCGAACCACTCTTATATACCATGGGGCATTCAGGATCATACGTAAGCACCTGTTTTGTACTCTTTGTGTTTTGAGTACAAAACAGGTGCTTTTGGCACCTGTTTTGTACTCTTTGTAGTTTGAGGATATTGGTGTAGGAAATGTGGCTCCAGGCGGTAGAGGCATAAGTAATTATAGGACGAATCATCAACTGGGAGAGAGGCAATTTGATTTTGGTGTTATAGAAAAAATTACATGGCATAGGAAAAATAAAACTGATTATAAGCATATTTTAATAAGAAAAATATATATTTATAATTTACACACATTATATTAATAATATAATTCATATTATTTACAAACTATACAAAATTAAAAATTATGTCAAAATAACAACAACAACGCTGCTACTGCTCATCATGGTGCTTTTGGCACCACGATGGGTAGGTTCGGTGCGACCAGCTACTCTACTGCAATTCAAGTGAATCTCATATAATTGTTTAATATACAACCGTTCACATTAGTCGTTTTACTATTCCATGCTGGTTTCGTATTTAAATCTCCTGCAGTGATGCTGGAATCTTTGGCGCCCAGATGTGAAATCACTAAAGTTTTACTAGGCTGCAAAGATTTTAAGTTTTCTAGCATTATTGGTGTAAACTTCAATGCCTGTAATCTCCGCTAACACAAGCGGCTTTGGCTTTTTGTCAGCGCTGTACATCGGACTCACCTTGATTGGAGCCAAACCATGATTGATAAGATCTGTAGCGATCTCTTGTGAGATGATTCCCTCAGTGGCTCGTCTAAGTACAATCTTCAGGTTCCTTTCGCTACTTAAGGCAAAGGTATGATTTAGCAAATTTAAATTATCCATAAGTTTAGCTAATTTACGGTAATCTCTGACTGTAGTGCGCTCCATATTTATGCCCTTATCTGTGTTTTTTTGTTGAGGAGTAGGCGATATTTTGATCCTTGTTAATTGGTGTGACCGAAGTCCACTTGTCCTTGTCACTGGAGAAACCAATCTCACTGTTAGTGTTTGGAATATCCTTCATAGGAGTATCATCTCATGCATGTCTTTGTGAACTTCCTCCATCTTTTGCTTTTCACTAACATGTTCTATACGTGTTTCTAACTGATGGAACTGCTTAAGTGGACAGACCACTAAATTTATATTTTTACCTTCTGCCCCTGTATGGTTACTTGTTAAACGAATACATGTTTATATATCCGGCCCACTCGACCTCTTCAGCGGCTTTTTTTACAAAGATGGAGTGCCTGTTTTCGGTCAAAATATAGGTTTAATCATCCGTGACTAGATTTTCCATGAATGGACACAATTAGATAAAATTCTTACCTTAATCATCCAGTGATGACTGGCTGATTAACATTAACACAAGTTCATCGCGATAAACAACTTCATAACACTATATAACATTCACCAAAAACAACTTTAAGCAGAGAATGCCGAAATTCAAAACAGTGTTTATTTGTAGACATTATTATTAAGCGTAAACAACGGATACACTCGTATATATCAAAACGTATCAAAGTCCTTATAGGGACTTTGATACGTTTTGATATAGTCCTTATATGGATATGTACTTTGATATATGGATATTGACTTTGATACGTTTCGATATACGAGTGTATCCGTTGTTTACGTTTAATAATAATACGTTTTGATATAGTCCTTATATGGATTTTGATTTGATTTTGACATAGTCCTTATATGGACTTTGATTTGATTTTGATATAGTCCTTATGTGGACTTTGATTTGATTTTGATATAGTCCTTATATGGACTTTGATTTGATTTTGATATAGTCCTTATATTTTGATATAGTCGTTATACGGACTTTGGTTTGATTTTGATATAGTCCTTATATGGACTTTGATTTGATTTTGATATAGTCCTTATATGCACTTTGATTTGATTTTATATATGCACTTTGATTTGATTTTATATAGTCCTTATAGGGACTTTGATTTGATTTTGATATAGTCCTTATATGGACTTTAATATGTTTTGATATACGAGTGTATCCGCTGATATACTTAATAAGAATGTATAGAAATAAACACTATTTTGAATTTCTGCATCAAAGTAATGTATTGTGTTATTTTAATATAAAAATGATTGAAAAAAGATTGTGGTGTATAAAATGATATACGAAGCAACTTTTAATAAATGTAGCGCAAAAAAGCTTTTGCTACTGTAGTGTATATATTAGAATAGTACTCTTAATATAGTAGAAGCTTTTAACATGCGACCTGATAAACGAGTGGCATGAAAATATCCTGTTGTGAAACGCGCGTCAAAAGAGCTTTCTATCATTTGGTTGTTTAATTAGAAAGTTACCATCGTTCTTGAGTTACGCTTTTGCAGCGTTCCTCTAATTACGGAAACCGACGTACTGCGTGTACATTTTTTTAAAGAGACAGTTGAAAAATAGAGCACTCTGCTAATCCTTTGTGGTAATCTTTTTTGACGAAGACAACACACATTTACTGAGAGGTCTTCCGCTCAGAAATAGCACCGAGATAAAAGACTCGTTGTTTGTGCTGTAGCCTCGAACCAGATCAGCAGTAACTTCCAGAAAATGTGTTGCGGTGTTTTAAAAGCCACATTTTCCTGTCTACTACTAAGATCGGTGGCGAATTAGAGATGTCCAACTGTTTAATACTCCGACTCCGTATTTACGCATGTAATTGTAATGTATTAACAAAGGTGGAATGTATTAACAAAACTGTTTTCTTAACATTTCAAAATCATTATAAAGAATTCTGTAAACGAGTGATTCTTCTGCAGTATGAAACACGAAAAACAAGTTAAAGAAATTGTCAGCGCCCCTACTGGTCAAATAGTAAACTTGCAATATTTCCTACTTATATTATTTATGAATAGAAAAATGAAATAAAAAAGATACATTGTATATAGATAAGTAAAAATGAAATAAAAATTAAAATACTACTTAAAATTAAAATGAATTAAATACAAAATGAAATAAAAATTAAAATAACACTTGCAATTAAAATAAACTAAATAAACTTAAAATAATACATAAAATTAAAATAAATTCAATTCAAAATTAAATAAATTATATAGTGAAGCCTGTGGAGTATTCATAACTATAAATTCACACGTATGCCACGTAATTAATTTTTTAATAATATGTAAATATTTTGTCTTAAATATCATCAGTACAGTTATTAAATAACAATATGAATTACATTAAAAATGCATTAGTGCGCATGCTTACATTGCAATACCTCTATGTATACAGTAGCGTGTTTAAGGAATAAAAATTATTGGGATGTAATTAAATTAAATTAAAATATAAGTGATAAATTTATTTTATAAAATTGAGGATAACAATTTCCCGGACGTATGGAACAGTGAAACAGTCGTTACCGATAAGATTAGATCTGTGACGTAATGCTTTAGACCTTTTATACAAACGCTGATGTTTATATATGGATCGATGTAGTAGCTGGTGTTTTGCCATTAGATCTTGTGGTTAGCGTTTACAACTCTATGTTGTGCGAAGCCAGATTTGTGAGGTTTGATAAGACGGATGTGGTCTTGATGTTCAGAGATGCGTTTATTTACAAATCTTCCTGTTTGTCCATAGTAAGCACCGAGATGGATATAATCCAATAATAACTCAAAAAATTATTAGCCGCTCTCCTGCACATCAACCCAGACAAGAAGAAGGAATGTAAATAATATGTAAATATTTCGTCTTAAGAATACTTAAGACGAAATATTTACATATTATTAAAAAGTTATTTACTGTGGCACGCGTGTGAATTTATAGTTACAGTATAACACTTAAAATTAAAATAAATTTAAAGTTAATGAACAAATTAAAAATAAAATTTGAAATTTAAAATAAAACTTAAAATTAAAACAATTAAAAAAACTTAAAACTTAAAATAACACTGAAAATTAAAATTAATCTTAAAAACTTGAGAGTTTTCTTCGAAAGCAGTTTAAGAAAAAGTATTCGGTATATCACAAGTGGCCGGAATGGAAATACCAAATAGAGAAAATTAGACTCTTGCTCAGATGGCGTTGCCCGCTTGGTTGGCTGAGTGGTTGCAATATACGCTTTCCAGCCAAGAAACTACGGGTTCGATTCCCCCCCCCCCCCAGAGGCATGGATATTTGTGATTATCCTACTAACTGTGTGGAATGTGATTCTGCAATCCTACCCTTTTTCTAGCATCTCTTAAAATCCTATGAGTGACCACATGGCATCAAACTGACGTCAAATGTGGATAACTAACAGATAGCAGTTGAACCTTCCTGAGCAAACTTCCTCTTCGATTCTTTCGCTTCATCTTACATCTAGATGATGCAAACCAAACGAAATAACGCCCAAAGGGAAGGCCAACCGTTCGCATTATTCTTCTCATGTAACCTTTTGTAAAAATAACTACAATAAATAGTCTTCCGTTACAAATACTAGTTCCACTATATTCTTCCTGTGAGATTTCGTTGAAATGAAATCACAAAAATTCTGAATAAAATAGAAGCTACATATTCATGTAGTTTCTATTTTACAGTTAATAAATTAAAATAGAAGCTATATACTTATGTAGCTTCTATTTTATAGTATGAAAGCAAGTCGAGATTCATTCTATTACAAAAAAAGGGGTGATAAAAATCGCCCACCGAACAATCGTTCTAATATTGCTTTCACTTCAATTCTCTATCAAAAAAAAAAAAAAAAAATGGAAAAAAACGATTGACAAATAATATTTTTCTCGTTCAATATTTTTGCAAGTTCTCCAGCTAATTGGTGATTCACAATATGGATTCTGCCATCCTCGATCCACAGCAAATCTTTGTCCATACATCTTTAGATACAGTCACACGAAGGTGTGATAATACTTCTTCCCATACAAAAATATCTTCTTTATCTGACTACAGATTCTATCCATAACTTTGTGGTAAACTCGGTTTCTCTCTCTCTCTCTCTCTCTCTTTAATAAACTCTGTGCTTCACAGGCACTCCAAATATATATATATTTGCAATCTTTAGTGGATCAATGACAATTTTTCAAACTTCAGTATTAACAAAACACGTTGGCATCATTAGGGGTTCTATCAGGCATTTAAGTGGCCACGAACTTCGAAGTGTCCATGGTAAGAATAATTAGAATAATTAGTAGAGTAATTCTAGATGGTTAGTCCTGTGTCTATAAGCATTCTTTGTATGTAATTTGCTTATATTCTCTTGGACGTTTGTCTAATAGCGGGATGAAAAATCTCCGTTTCCGAGACGGAAACCCTTTCACCTCGGTATGAAACCAGCTACCTCACCTTCAAATGAAAAGTTCCAATAAAAGTGGGTGGGATTTACACGCAAGCGTTTTCGACCTAAGAGCTTTGTCTATACCAGTGGTCGCCACAGTGGTCGATATAGACCCTCAGGGGTCGATATAACATTGTTAGGGGTCGATTCGGGCTCATGGGTCGATAGAAAAATATAAGGCATCATTGTACGGGTTATATTTAATTCGGTTAACTTGGATTACCTCCATCCTGAATGACAACGCAATTAAGAGTGAATCGTGGGAACAGTGACATGAATGGGACCTGTAAGATGGACCAAGGTCATGAAGATAGTTACGGAGGCCAATCAAGTAGGCCAAAATGACGTATTTACCAATACACGGATGTCGGTGGTCCCGCCCTGGGGCAGCGAGATTGCAACACGTGCGCCGTTGCTTATTTACTTACAGGTATTCGATCCAGTCTCATTTTTGCGCATTGACTTACAAGTGAGCGTTAATGTTCTAAAATTCATCAACATACATATTATAATTCAATCGTTATTCATCCACGAATTAAACTTATCTATGTTGAAGAGTTAAGCAGGGCTGGTAGTTTTGTACATCGTATAGAAATACGTGAGTAGGTATATTATTTAGACTTATTACTTTTGCTTACTGACTTCAATTTTAATTCTTTTGTTACAACCCCAGTAACCACAATGGCAGCTTCAGATTCTAAAACGAAATGCAGACAATATTCGTTAGAATATTTGAAACTTGAGTTTATTGCTTTATTAAGAAACGAAACGAGGCCTATGTGTCTTCTTTGTGAAAAAACTTAGTAACGATGCAATGAAACCAGCAAAAATGAAAGATCATCTTCAAAGACTCCATCCCGATAAGAAAGATAAAGATCTGGACTTTTTTAAAGAACTTAAAGAGAAATGCACACATCGACCAACTATAAAATCATTTATGAAAGCACCTGCCGAAGCTGACAATAAACAAGGATTAAGAGCCTCCTACAATATTTCTTTTAATATAGCAAAAAAAGGAAAACCATATACAATTGCAGAGGACATTGTTATACCCGCAATCAAAGAAGTAATTGAAACCATAATGAAAAAAGATTCAGTCCCTGTTTTAAAATGCTTACCATTGAGTGTGAATACCGTGAAAAGACGTATTGCTGAAGATGTAGAAAAAACTGTAGTATCAGAACTCAAAAATAATAAGTTCTCCATCCAACTTGATGAATCTACATTCGATAGATCTTCTATTCCTATGGCTTACGTAAGATATTATAGTAAAACCAAACATCAAATTATGGACGAATTTTTATTTCCAAAATATCTTGAAAGTGATAGAACGGGGTTGTACAATTTTTCAGCGATTGGAGGAATATTTAAATAAGTATGATATTCCATTTACTAGTATAACAGAAGTAGTCACAGATGGCGCATCTGCAATGGTGGGCGGTTATCGAGGTTTCGCTGCCTTTCTGAAAGAAAAAGTTCAAAGTGTACGTACTGTTCACTGTGTGTTGCACCGAAACCATTTGGTGGCAGAAACTCTCAGTGACGAACTGCATGATACTCTAAGAGTGTGTATTAAATCTATTAATCAAATTAGAGCTCATCCTCTTAAATCGCGATTAATTACCAAACTTTGTGAAAAAAATGAAGCATCAAACCAATTATTCTTGCATACTGAAATAAGATGGTTGTCTAGAGATGCAAGTCTACAAAGATTTGTTGAGTTATTCGACTCAACCCTAGAGTTTCTTACAGATATTAATTTGTTTTTGAGTGATGAACTGAAGTGAAATAAGAATCACATTTTCTACTTGGTGGACTATTTTCAAAATTGAATGACGTACAGACCGTCTACAAGGTAAAGATGACACGATTATTCAAAGCTCGGACAATTCTTTTAGGCTTCCAAGCTAAATTAGCCTTATTTAAATCATCATCGTTACGAAAAGATTTTCAGTACTTTTCGAATCTAGGGCAATTGGAAGTTAAAGACGAAGACTTAGAAATATACACAAAACATCTTCAAAATTTGAGCGATGACTTTAAATTGCGCTTCGCAGATTTTGAAAACATGCACATTCCAGATTGGATTATCACGCCATTTTCTGCAGATATTGAAAATATCGAATGTAACTTACAATATGAACTTATTGAATTGTCCGTTGATCGTGAAGCTAAGACGCGTTTTAAAAATAGGATTATAAGTTTCTTTTGAACGAATATAGATGTTGTAGAAAAATATCCAAAACTTTCTGAAGTGGTAATATCCAAAACTCCCCTTTTTGCTTGCATTTCCTGATTTCAGCCATGTTAATTCCATTTTAACAAAACAAAGAAATAAGCTAGATATAGAATTCCGTGGCGATTTAAGGCTGAAATTGACTAATTTTGAACACAACATTGCTAATCTTGCCAAGAGTAACGAAGCACACCCTTCACATTGACAACGTTAGTAAATTGTAGACTAAGTTAATAAAAGTCTTATTTTCATATATATAACGAAGATTGTATTATTGTTATTTTTTTATCTAAATTAAATTTTATATTTTATATATTATTTATCCCTCCTATCAAATATGTAATGTTAAGAACGCCAAAAACAAAAACGTATCCTTTTGACGTTAAGCCAATATAATAATGTATACTATATTATACATACAATAAACATTGTGACTATAAAATAAACAATCTAAAAACTCACATAAGCGTTTTTTTTTTGTCTGTCCTATTATAATTACGTATTAGTAAAATAGAGGGGGGGGTCAATAAAAAGTCAAGAAACTCTTGAAGGGGTCGACGGTCAAAGAAGTTTGGCGACCCCTGGTCTATACTGACTAAGATTCAGTGGCTCTGCTAACAAAACACAGCACTCTCTTATTTCCCTCTCAATAATTTTTGCTTTCCTTTGGTTTTAGTCAAAATTAATTTCTCTTCTTTGGCTGACTTACGTCTCTAGCCTTTACTGGTACAAAAATGTCATTTTTAGATCTTTTTCACCCTCTGAAAACATCGAAGGCACTGCTTAATCCAAATCAACATAACCTTAAAATATGTTTCAAATGGTGAAAAAAACTTCCATGAGAATTGGTTGGAAAAAACTTCCTTCATAATATCATTCACCTCCAACCAGTTTCTCACAGACTATGTTCAGTGTCCATCTCCAAAATCTTTTTCTTCTTCCTTGATATCATCTTCTGTTTTCAATGGATCATTCTTACTCACTCTATCTTCCTTAATGATGGCAACCTGTAACTGTTTTAAAAACAGATCAAGATAATGCCTAATGTCTCCTTAATTTCTTTCTTGTGATGACACAATTGTTCTTAGAGATCCTTTAAAATGCATCCTATCTTAGATGCGATTCTAACTCGTCTTTCCCAATCAAGGGCAAATATCGCTTCGTCTTCTTGAGTGCTCTATGCACGTGCTCTCAGTAGTAAATGTGCGCATTTCATGAACAGCCCTGCAATTACTATTTCTATTAAAAGATTAGCAATTTAGTCAATACACAACTGAGTGCACTCACATTTACTGCACACCGTTTTCTAATAGTGAGTGTATTTAAATATTTGGTATCCAGTACAATCTTAAAGTAGCGCCCTTATACGAGAAATGAGTAAACTTTACAAAGAGAAACAGATTCAACTTTGAATAGAAAGTCGTGATTGCGAGCATCTTAATGGTAGTTTTAAGCCGGTTTATCTTCATGTTAGAACTGTCAGAGAAAATTATTAATAGATCATTCAATGCCAACATTGAATGATCTCTTAATAATTTTCTCCTTATACGATCTTTGAAGACCATAATTCCACAATGATGAACCTCATTTAAATATTTTAAAGAATTATGTTTGTAAATGATCTCATTTCACCGAAATTTCTTCTGGAATATTAATAGTTGCCCATTAATGTTTATTCCCTGTACTTTGTTTCATAATTTGGAGGTTGTTTCTTTTCTTCAAAATTACTTACTAATACTTTTCTCTCTCTTTACATCTTTTCGCACGTCTCGTACACTTCTATTGTCATCCTTTATTGCCTTATCTTTCTTTGTCTTTTGATCTGTTTTACGATTTTCCTTTTTCTTTTCGTTTTTCTCCATTATCTTTCTTTTCCTAATTAGTGAAGGAGCTTATTCTAGTGATGTCACTGTGTTAATTCATGAAAGAAAAACCAATTTGGTTTTACTCAAAGTCAGTACAATCAAGTACATTTAAAAGTTATTAAGGATGGTTTAAAGTGAATCTTATGAAGCCGCTTATAAATGAATAAATATAAGATCAGAACTTACCAAAGTAGGCATAAATATGCGTGATGAAAGAGTGAGAAATTATGAAAAAAAGGAGACTGTTGCGTGTGGCGTGTGGGCGGTAGCAGGGGAATAATATGAAACATTCGTATATGAATAATATGCGTGTGGGTGGTAGCAGTGGAATAACATGAAACCTACTGCAATATTTTGGAATCCTTACTGGTTTACGGTAGCGAGTAAAACACTTTCTACCGTCAGGTACACATCATAAAAATAGAACACCACTCATCGATCAAAAAAGAAGTCTCCCCACGAGCGACATGTCGAATGCACTTGTGTCGTGTAAGTAAGAGACGTATGAAATGGAATCATTACCATGTGGAACTGTAGAGGGATCGAGGAAAGCCGTTCGAAGTGTTCCTGAAAATGCGCTCATATACGCTTCCTTGTGTGTGTGTGTGTGTGTGTGTGTGTGTGTGTCGTGTTCCATTGGTGATCGCCTCACCGCCAAAGAATGCAAAGCACAACGTCTCGCCTCTCTACCGAAAACTAACGGATGTATTACTCATTCCTTCAGCACCATCTGTGATCTAAACTTGCGCTGCAGATGGAGTTGTGGTATCACAATAAACATGAGATGATCAATGCGAATTTATCTTACATCTCATGAAACGGTTCCTTGCAGTGTTCAAAAACATTGTCGTTATGCAGATGGCTTTCCCGATTACTTGTAAACTGTGTGTCCAGATAGTTAATGATATTGAAGTACTGTAAACTATAATAAAAAAAATAAAAAGGAATCTTTACAAAAGTTCTAAGAAATGCTTTCATGTAAGAAACGTACGAATATTTCAACACAAAATCAACGAAAAGCTTTCAAAGAAAACAGAATAGAAAAGTAGCTATTTTAGGAACAGCATTTTCAGTAATACTTTCTGTTGAAACAAATAGATGACAACACATGGATAAACTAGTAGAAAAATATAAAATAATATAATATCAAAACTTTTATTTCTTTAAAAAGTGAACATGATATTGCTAGTTAAATGAAATTAAAGAGAATGCGGATAACTAACATTTGACCTCGATAATTATAATTTTATCGAAAGCCAAGAATGCATTAATCATACCGGAACCCAATCTGTAGGTGTGCCACGGTTTAATGAATAAATAATTTATGTTTTTAACTTTCAAAAAATATAAACTATATAAAACTTTGTAAAATAAAATTTAAATTTAAAATCTTTTTAAATATATTTTATTTTTATTAGAATTATTTTTAATTATTAGAATTTACTAAATACACTTATTTATTTTTATTATCAAACTTTATCAATTTATCATTATAATATATTCATCAGTTTTCCTTCCCCAGCCTGGAGCCACACCTAAAGTACAAATATCCTCAAACTACAGAAAGTGCAAAACAAATGTCTCCGCATGATCTTGAACGCACCATGGTATGTCAGAAATGTCCAACTCCACCGGGATACAAATATCCCCTACATCTACTCTTTCCTGTAGTCTTCAGCAGTAAAGTTCTTCTCAGTATCCTCTTCACATCCAAATGAATTAGTGCATTGTTCAAGCAGCCAATTATAATGAAACAGACTTCTCAAAATACAGGAGACCGAATGCCATCCTACTTCCAAATGAAGATCTCTAAATCACACTCACTCAGGCAGAGCATTTAGTTCATAAACTTTTCCTCACACAGCAATCTTTATCAGATAGCAGGGATTAAAAAAGCATTTTGCTTCACCCTTATAGTCAGCAACGTCTTGCGTCTTGCCATCAGTTTTCCATTACTAAAGTCATTACGTAAATTGTACACATTGCATATAATCAGCCGATTGATGGTCTCACCTTGGACGATGAAATTCATTTTCACCTTATTCGACGTAAACCTCCTCAGATGGTTCTTTTCGGAATCATTCCTCACTTATGCTTTGGTCGTGGTCATTTTCAAAAGGAAGACCATTGAAATGAGACTTCAATTTAAGTAATAACTAGAATACTTCTGGGTATTTGACTTCCACGCTAATGGAAAAATCGGATTTGAAATTGGGCAACATTACTCTATTTCGATTCCCTTCCCCATTGGACTTTTGGTCATTTTCAGGTTTATGTGGTAACTGGTGGATGAGTTGATGGATCCAATTGATATGGATAAGGTATGTATATCCAAATAACACAAAGTCTTTATTTGAAATCAGTTTCCATTCTAAGAGTTTAATTACTCTTTCATTCTTGTAAATCTATTAATTTTTTCAATCGATTTAATTATTTTTTTCTATGATCGTTGTTAAGAACTTAGAGAGGTATTTGTCAAGGAAAATGTTTCCTACCAAAGAGCACTCTATTATTAGTCTAATACTTCATTTTGCGTTACCGATAATACTATACTGCATTCACCGATCACTCTGCGCAGAGGTGGTCTCCTGGATTCCGAGAGGGAAAAGAAGTTGTGGAATGACTGTAAAAAACAGTAACAAAGATGATATCAGGATTTTGGAATGCAGATTACGAAGATCGATTGAGAGTATATGGACTGCAGACGCTGCGAGATAGAAGAAGGAAGAGTGATATGATAAAAGTCTATAAACATTTGAGAAGATGTTAAACGAGTTGTCTGGAATGTTCTGATAAACACCTAAAACCAAAATTATTTGTGTAACTGATATAACCACAAGAAAGAACATACCAGTAGCAGAGTTATAAAGTTAACTTATGTTCATATATTCTTATATCCTTGTATGTTCTTTAATAATAATAATAATAATAATAATAATAATAATAATAATAATAATAATAATAATAATAATAATAATAATAATAATAATAATAATAATAATGAAATAATGAAAATATTTATAAAACAATAATGAATTTTTATTATCTTTTCTTTTTATAGTTTAGTTAATTGTGAATAAAGAATTTAAACATTCTTTTAAAATTTATGTCATTTTCGTAAACCTTTTTTTAATATGAATCTAAATTAATAAAAGGAAGAAACTTAGTATTCATTATTCTGAAAATTCTGAAAAAAAAAATTAATTGGAAAACGAAAATAAAGAGACGGGGGGTATATTTTCTGATTGCGACTTGAAAATGAAGACTCTCTTCAAATGGAGGAAAAACTCAATCTAGTTGTCTGTACATCTAATCCTTCTGATCAAGGAGAGATCCACGCTTGTGAGAAGCGAAAAACTCTCGCTGAGTCAACAATTGATGTTGGTATGGATGAAGACCCTCCCATTTGAGACCATTCTGCTTCCCCTAATGAAAAGGTGCCACCGATTATCCTAAGGGAAAAGCAGAGATGGACAACACTAAGAACCATCATGTCTAACTTACACATAAGTTATAGATCTGCTAAAAATGTAGACGAAGGCATAAAAAATTCAGTCCACCACGGTAGCTGATTATAGAAATCTTACAAAGGAACTGGACGCAAGAGCAACTCAATATCACACATTTTCACTTGCCTCCGAAAAAGTCTGAAAATGGTCCTACGAGGAGTTTCCGAGGATATTGACACGGATGAAATAGTTACTGACCTTACCTTACAGGATCTACCTCCTACAAAGGTCACTAGAATGTTTAGATCAAATAAGACACCTATGCCTTTAGTCTTAGTAGAAATTCATAACGTTTACAAAGACATCTATAATCTAAAATCAATATATGGACTCAAAACAACCCCAGAACCATTGAGAAAGAAAGCATCTTCTGGGTAGTGCCACAGATGCCAAAATATTGGACATGCCCAGAAGCTATGCGAAGTTCAGTTCAGCTGACTAAAATGTGGCGAGAATCACCCCACAAACACCTGCGCCAAGCCAAAATCCACCTCGGCTAAGTGCGCTAATTGTGGGGGTCCTCACCCTGCTTATTATAGAGGGCTTATACATCACCCCAAAAACAGATGGAATGATCAAATCATCAATCTACCTCGTCATCTAGTGCGAGAGTTCCTGAAGCTCAGGCTCTCTAGTCCTCCAACAGTGAGATCATGACAACAGGTGCTCGCCCATCATTAACTGAGCCCCTTAAGAAAATGAATCTTCAACATCAAGCGAGAACATATACTGATGTGACCCGCTACAAACAGATAGTACAAACCAAGAACCTGAATATTCCACATTCAAATCTATCAGTTATTATCACCTCTTCTCTTGCAAACATGCTGCAGGATTTCAGCAACTCAAATCCATCCCTAAGTGTTACAAAAAGATTCTTACAGCAAACCCAATAAATATTATCTGCACTCTCTGATGCATAGGAAACAAATCGCCCCATATTCTCTTAGGATTATTGCTTAGAATGCCAACGGTATCAAAAAAAAAATAAACAAATAAATATATAAACTGTTAGAAATCCAGTAATTCAATACTAGATACAACCCAGATATATTTCTAATCAGTGAAACTGACCTGAGGCCTGCTGGCACCCTAAAAATCAGAGTGTATCAGATTTACAGAAACGACAGATAGAGGTGTATAGAGTATAGAGGTGGAGGTACAGCCACCCCTTATCAAAAACTATATCAGTCATCATTCAATAACCAACCCTACAACCACCAACCTCGAAATCACAGGAAAAATCACCAACCTCACAAACTCAATTGGAAACCTTAAAATGTTTTCTGCTTACAACCCTCCATTAAAGACATTGTTGACCTCAGATTTGGATGCCACCCTTGGAGTAAAAGGACCGGTCGTCATCGCTGGAGACTTCAATGCAAAAACATCCTGCTTGGAACAGTAAATCTACCAATAAAAATGGTCGCATCCTTTCTAGCAACACAGGATCAAACCATGCTGTTGTGGCTGGACATACCGAACCAACTCATCTCAGTACATCTGGCACTGCTGACATCCTGGATATAGCCATCCTGCAAGACATTAAACTACACTACAGCCTTAAATCACTAAACGAGCTGTCGTCGTATCACAACTCAATTGTACTGCAATTGGGAGAACAAGAATGCCTGTCTCCTCCCTCTCATTCAGGCATATCGTGGGAGAGATTGTCTAAAGCGCTTAGGGATCAAATTGGACCCTTCCCTCACATATGCACACCAGAAGATGTGGAATCTACAGTGACTAGCCTCACCCAGCAGATTAAGTCCGCTATAACGGTTGCAACTTTCCACAAACCTGTTTCCAAGCCTGGTCGTTTGCCTGAGGATATGGACCTGATCAGAGAGAAGAACAGTGCTGGGAAGAGATTTCGTAACAGTGGCGCTCCTCAGGAGAAGACAGTGCTTAATATATTGAATGGAGCAGTAAGAGATGCACTTAAAACTCATAGAAACCAAGTTTGGGATAAAAAGTTAGCCTCTATCTCACCTATTGATCACTCTATCTGGGGGTTACTGAGAAACATCAAAAATAAAATCAGATCTCTCTCCCACATAATCTCAAACCAGGGCATAGTCCACACAGGTGCAGATAAGGCAGAAGCCATACTAAATAATCTTGAGGAGCAGTGCAAACCTTCTTATAACAACTTAAATTTCAATCACTTGTACAAAATCCACAGACAGGTCAGGCATGCATTAAATCTCCCAGATACCAGTGCTGACCATATTGCACCCGCATCACCTGTTGAATTATATGATATTATTAAAAACCTTAAGAACAATAAAACTCCTGGACCAGATGGCATCTCAATCAGGGTGATCAAGCTGCTGCCTCGAAAAGCTGTAGTGCATCTGACTAGTATAATAAATGCAATCCTAAGGTTTCACTATTTTCCTTCCAACTGTAAACTGGCTGATGTAATCTCAATTCATAAGCCAGGCAAGGACCCACACCTACCGCAAAATTATCGTCCAATCAGTCTCATCTACAATCTGGGTAAGGTTGCGGAGAAGGTCATCCTCTCGCGACTCCAAACCTCAGTAAATGACCTAAGCATCCTCCCTTTGGTTTCGGCAACACCGAAAACAGTTTCGTTTTCGGTGTTGCCGAAACCAATAGTACTATCCAGTAAATCCACAGAATTGGCGAATACATCACCACCAGTTACAACTGGCGCCAGTGCACAGGATCTGTTTTCCTAGACCTATCCAAAGCATTTGACAAAATCTGGCATTTTGGACTCCTGCACAAACTTATCTCAGCCGGTACCTCACTAAAAATGGTTCATCTAATCCATTCATATCTTTAGAATAGATCAATGCAAGTTAAAATCAACGGTTCTACATCGTTTCAGCGCCATATCTTTGCAGGAGTACCGCAGGGATCTCTACTGGCTCCATTGCTGTTTTCTGTATACATGTCAGACATCCCACAGAATCCGATGACTTCCATTTTGTCCCTGTATGCAGACGATACGGCAATACTAATCAGATCTCTCAGACCCCATTTCATTACCAGAAAGCTTCAAGAAAACCTTGTAAAGCTGGAGGGTTGGTCCTCCAAGTGGAGATTAGAAGTCAACCCCCTGAAAAGCTCAGCCGTTCGTTTCTCAAAAAGGCGAATGTCTCCTACAGGAGATATGTTACTATTCAATACTAAAATTCCCTGGCAGACAGAAAAAAATTACCTGGGTGTAATTCTCGACAGAAAGCTATCTTTCAACCAACACATCAAGTCTGCGTGCGCAAAGGCATCTAAAGCTCAGATCTATCCGGTAATTAATAGAAATAGCAAGCTCAGAAACAGAATCAATTTGCAACTATACCAGATGACAATTCGTCCTATAATCACCTACGTCTCTCCAGCCTGGAGCCACACCTCTAATACTAACATTATCAAAATACAGCGAGTGCACAACAAGTGCTTGAGAATGATTCTGAACGCTCCGTGGTATGTTAGAAACAATCAAATCCATAGAGACAAAAATATTCCCTATATTTACTCTTTTCTACAATCCTTAGCATCCAAGTTTTTCCCAAAGACGTCCACACATGCTGGACCAACAAATGCTGGAACAACACATGCTGGACCTCGTATGCTCCAGCAAGCTGCAGCATACGAGGCAACGGACATATTCAAATATAGAAGACCAAAAGCTATATTAAAAGCTATATTAGCCTCCTATAACGATGCATAATCTCCATGCCCATTCAGGGCGAGCAAATCGCTAGTAAATTTCACCCTCACTGTTAACCACAACAGATAGCGGGGAATATGAAAAGCATTTTGCTTCACCCCTAAAGACATAAATGTCAATTGTCAATATTCATTATTCCGGTGTGTTGGCCGGGATAAGAATAGCCCCAAATGGATACCCCAAGACTAAAATGGGTATCCAGGGAGGGTAATGGATGGCAATGTTGTAGTCAATGAAGTTCAAACTGATGCTCGGCTATTGCTGTTACTCTCCTGTCATGATCAGAGCTTTATTTATATTTATATGGCTCAATAACACCTTATCCTTATATTTATATTCATTAGCTGACATCGATACCACGTTTTCGGAAAAAAATTCTCCTAGGTAAACACAAGAAATATCTTTCAAGTTTCATAATTTGATTCACATGATGTGGCTATTTACTGAGTTATACGGATAGATGTTTATCTGATGTAGAAAACAAATATTGTTGTCTCTCTCTTTATTTACAATTGGTTGGATGAAAACAGCTGAGTTAGAATCTCATGGGAAATACAAAAAACATTGGTGACATTTTGATTTAAAGTAAGTTATCTGGACTCATATAAAATGAAAGCGCACAGTTTCCTGCTCCTCCACAAATACGAGACAATAGGAGAACATGCAACTCACTTTAATATACTCGTCAAATAAAGAAAAAAGTTGATGACCTTATTCTAACAGTATAATCTAAAAGTAGAATAATTTATCATTTCATCTGAAATATAAAAATACTTAATCTATTGACAGAAATGATAATAGAATATTCATTATTGTACCAAAACAATATATGCTAACGAAACTTGAAAGGTTTGGAAGTGATTGGCAGCTTAAAAGAATGAGACCTTCGTATTGCACTATTTGAAATAGGAAAAACTCCATGCAGGTGTCCAATATTTGCTTTCTTAATTCATTTTTGAATTTAATCATATTCATAGGTTGTTTTTTAAGTACGCAACTATTAAATGTTTTAAATGAGGCAAAGCAGTACTAATGCAACCACATGCTAAAGATTGCTTTTGAGTAAAATATTAGTTAGTTTAAATTTTTAAATATTTAAAAGGAAAAAGTCTATAAAACAATATTGCATTTTTATTATTCTTTCTTCTAATAGTTTAGATAATTGTGAATAAGGATATAAACTCTTAAAAAGTATGTCATTTTCGTAAACCTTTTTTTAATATGAACCTAAATTAATAATAAAAGGAAGAAACGCAGCATTCATTAATTATCTGATATCGATATGACGTTTTGATACAAACTTCGCCACACTGGATGATTTATTGCTACTTATTTCATGTGTTTCATGTGAAAAAAAACGTAATTGAATGTTAACAAAATCAGGTGATTTCCAACATCAAAATAACTGAAATTTAATTAAATAAATGTAAAAAAAATTAAATAAATAAATATAAAAAATACGGAGAAATATTATTCGCTTCCGAAAGACCCAAATATAATAATCATATGTCAATTGAATCACTGTGTTTTTTACTTCCTTCATCATACAAGTTTTCCGGTATGATTTGCCGATTTTCTTCCATGTTAATACCGACTTTTTGGCCATTTTTCTCTGTTTTACTTCGCGGCACAGAAAACATTTCGTCCAACTGTCTCCTATTTCGACAACAAGTTTCTTTTTATAGCACACTTTGCTATGTCTTGCGGAATCCTATTTATCACCATTCACATGTTTATGGACGAAATCATATATATATTATATTTTTATGTAACCTTATTCTATCGCATTTCAAATCATTAAGCCATGGATGATGGAGTGATCCTATTTCCTAAAGGCTTTTACTACGAAATAAGTAATCGATAGGCTGGTGCATTTTTCTTTTTATATTTCCTTTTGATATTTTTAGGTAAACATCGCAGCTGATTACACATGTTTTCTGTATGAATAACTTTTGGGCTTAAAGAGTGCATTTGGTGGAAGAAAATCCGCATATAAAGGATTAGAGCACTGCAAATGTCATCTATAGCTTTTTGGTTATTCTATCAGCATCTTTTCAACATTCCAAAAATTATTTTATACGACACCGATTGTAAAGGAAGCAAAGTTGATTTGATTGTAGATATATTTGCGTTGGTTTATTAGTATTTTCTTTAATTATTACTGTATTTGTATTGTCGTGCATGTTGACCAGTATTTCTTTACATATTACCAACATTTACACGTAAGAAAAATTCAATATCAGAAAACTTCTGTTTTCTGTGTTTTGAATTCCTTTATATAATTTACTTTCCTTCTGTGAGTAAATTAAAATAAGCTTATTTATTGATCTGCTTAAGATTTGCGAAATTTTCTATAAAGATGAAAACAAAATACTTTATATATATATAAAGTATTTTGAATTACTGTATTCATTGCTACAATGCTGTTTTTCTGTTATAAAGGGCTTGAATTATTATTTTAAGTATTACTGTTTTATGCATTATACAGTTATTTTAAAGACATAAGGATAATTGGTGAAATGTGTAATCTTATTCATCATCTCCTGCAATGTGCATTACGGTCATATAGATATGCTATGCTGGGAAAACACTTTGTCAGGGTACATTTCATACAATTAATTTAGTTATTGTTAGAAACTATATTTTAATATTGTCAACTGGAGTTTTGATTGCAAAATCGAAACTTGTTATTGTAACACAAATCTCTTACCTGATAGAAATAATAATACTCTATATCGTCCTTTGTGCTGTTAGTCAAATTACCTAGGCTTTCGTTCGTCACGGTGTTTGGAGTCGTGGTGAGATAAGTAGGAGGTAAGTCCAATGTGCTTAAAGTCCCATTGTCGCATCGAGTCAGATAACAATCTATGCCGGGATCCGGCACGTTTGCAGTCTTGTGAAAGTTCCGTGTTAGTTCTACACGAGCATAACTCCGTATCATGGCTATAAATAATTCGGCATTCAGTTTTTAAAATTACAGAAATGCATAGGGCGATTGTTTTTTCTTTTATTTTCTACTCGACATTCATCTCTCCCTTGAGGGGTGCTTCTGACATATCATAAGAGCGTTGATGCATTTCTACATCCTTAGACCGGATTTAACTTTCCACATGTGCTCCACGGACAACTGGAGAGTTCGTCCAATGCTCAGTCGCTTTAATTTTCCGAGAATGCGTCGTCACTAGCTTTAACAGCCACGGCGCACAACAAAGATCTCGCGCGCGCACACACCGGACACAGTGTTCGGCAATGCTATTGCTCCGCTGGTTGCTTCGCGTCGCTCTTGTTGATTATCGTGATGTCAGACGCGAGACTTCTGCGCCAAGTTGAAGAACGTGTGAAAGTTGCGAGGGGGAACAACACAAGGACGGTTGATTTCGGAGTTTTTGTGCTCCCCCCTACAGAGACGGAAATCACGCACAGATGAGATTTCTTCGGTTTCCTTATTGAGGTTATTCGTTCGTTGTTTTGTTTTTTTTGTCAGGAATTGCGTGCGTCTATTTGTGTGTAAAGAAGAAACATTTCAAACTTCAATTAAATATTAAGAATTAAACTTAGTAAAAGAAGACGAGTTCGTTGGAAAGAAGTATGAAAAGAGGAATAATGAGCAGTGCTGAAATTGTGTCACTAAGTACATGACAGCACACTTCTTATCTTTCATTTATTTTATCTAATTTTTTACTTTGATTCTCTAACATTTGAAATGGGAAGTTGAAGTAAAGGAAATAATTAATTTAAATACTAAATTGAAATTGTCTGGGAAAGGATGATTAGTATTCATCACAATTATTCTGATGTTTTTAAGAAAAAAATAGAGTCATTATAGTTCTGAATATCTTTGTGCTCTTAATAAGATTACAAACTGTATAAAGTGTAGAATAAAAATCTAACAGACGACCATTAAAATCTGATGATCTCTCGAAGGAATCCACTAAATCAACGTTTTTAAAGTATTGACATTTTTGCTATATTTTCATTTTTAAGTGTTTTACATTTTCAAATCTTTTTTATTTTATACAGTAAGAATAGAGCACATTCAAAACTGTCTTTCTAGGTAATCATACTATGTTTATTAATGTAAATCCTCACATTGGGTGAAGTAAAGAATAGATAAACCGAAGGCCTGCTCAGGAGAAATGGATCTTCCACAAGCCGCTTCAAATCACAAGTAAACAGGGTAGCGGTCTCACAGAATACAATGAAATTCATCTACCACCTAAAAAAAAGTCAAATAGCCGTGCCATTTGTTGGATTCGAACCAACGGTTTGAGGAATTCAATCCAATACCCTTGGAGGGTAATGGATGGCAATGCTGTAGCCAGTGAAGTTCTAACTGAGGCTCGGCTATTGCTTGTTACCCTCCTGTCATGATCAGAGCTTTAATTGCTCAATAACATCTTGTCCATACACTGTCCTCTACAGATAACGGGGAATATGAAAAGCATTCTTGCTTCGCCCCTTTAAGCCAGTCCTTATAAGGATAAGGACTAAGGTTTGAGGAGCAGTACACTATCCACTTGTCCGACCAGTCCGGATATAAACAAGTATAATTTTTTTCGTTTGTGATGTTCATATTCTATTTCGTGCATTCGAAATGTGGTCGTACTATTACCGAGTTGATCGAAATGCTAGCTTCTTCATGATGTACATTTATAATAGAACGGCACATCATTTTTTGTTTGTTTGGTCAGAGGGAGAAACCGGACGCTATTTGATTTACGAATATATCAGAGTACGGGCAAGTATGAGCGGAAAAAATAGATAAGAAATAACGAGAAACTGGATAGACGAAGTAGACTTAAAGGATAAAAGGGTATTATTTTACATCGATATTCGTTTTACAATTCAGCAGATGTAATGGTTTCAGGGCATTTCTTCCAATACAAATCTCGTCCAATCCGTCTATTACTTTTCTCATCCAGTAGGACATTTCATCTAATCTTATTCATCCAATTCTTCATATTAGTCCAAGGAGTTATAAGTAACTTGTGATCATTAATAATAGTCAGTTGACATAAAAGAGAAGGGCACAAGACAATATGCATGGTCCCCCCCTCACACGTTAGGTTAGTTAGTTGACACAATAATAGTCAGTTGACATCGATGGGACAAATTGAGATTGGACGAAATGTCCAACCGGACGAGTGTTCCGTTGGACAAGCGTATAAAAGGACAAAACATCTTGGACCATCTGCCTTCAAATGGATGTAATCGGTGCCACAAGTCAAAAATGTAATTTGAAATATTTCCTGCCGACCTATAATGTTTGCTTTTATCCAACTCATCATTACCTTCTTCACTCTTCTATCAAGATAGCATTTTTTTAAGAAGACAATGATTTCAAAGATATTCTGCATACTTGGAATCAGGAAAAATTCAGAAATGCATACTAATTCGGATGCTACTTTTGCTGATAATTTTTCAAAGGATGAGTTTTATTTTTTATGATGCAAAAGTTGCAGGCATTGACGTAAGGAGGAGTAACACAGCTACTCCTCCTTACGTCAAAAAGGTTACTCCTTTTTGTCCGTTGAAATTCGACTATGGAGAAGCCCACATTACACATTCCGGCCACTGAATGTGTTAGAGGTCTAATAACTGTGGTCCCAGGAATGAATCGCCGTCATCTGAGCAGACTAGTATGGACAAACAGAACTGAACTCATGTGTGAATCATTAAATGAAGACTATTGCCCCCCCCCATATCTCACTCACCTATGCGCAGGGAATTGAAAATGATCGTTAGTTGTAGTTGCACGCCTGTGCGGAAAATACTGTATTAAATAAACGTTTCTAATTCAATCGCCAGTATGTGTACAATGCAACACATTTATTGAAGTGTCTCAATAATGTGCTAAACAGAATACTGAAAAAAATATACTCGTTGTAAAAGCACAGAGTCACACACAAGAACCAAGCAAGGTAAGATAACTCTGTGCCTTCGAATAAGTCTAATACCATTCCCTTCATTCCTATATCACAGATCATGACTATACTTGATCAAGAATGTCTGAGCAGTCTTTATTTAAGCACCGGTCTGTATTGAACATTTTCTATGTTGCTGAATATCTACGTTCTTCTTCATCTGTCACAGACATAAATTCTATCATTCAAAAGGAACTAAACGCCACTTTATCCAGAGGGGTCTCATGGGGTCTGAGGTGAGTCTAAACTTAATGTTTGGCTGATCTAAAAACGTGCTATGATTTAATCAAAAGTGGATTAAACGAACGAAAATTAAACACGAAAAAGAGAACGAAAGTATGCAGAAAGTTACACAATAGTAGGAAGTAGGATGGACAAAAATAATAAACAAAAAACGAAAAGTTTATAAATTAACTAAGAGTCGAAAAACTTGAGGCAATGAAACGAAACATATAGTGAAATTGGACACAAGGCGAAAAAGGATAAAAAAGAAGTTACACTTCAAAACTGGTGCGAATGTTGGAGAGAAATAGAGAAAGTAGCAAAGAAGTGAGAAATAAAAGTAAAACAGAACGACATAAAGAGAAAGACAGGTAAAGGAACGGGTAGAATATCACAGACTAAGAATAACATGGTTTGGCATGTTAATGTCGCAGTTTAGGCAAAAATGAAATGCCATTGACACTAACTTTTAAGTGTTTAATGTTCGAAGGTATTGAACATGTCGATAATTTAGTTTATCAGATAGGCAGCTATTTAAATTTTAATAAAAATGAACAGTTAAATTTATCCACTGTTCGAGATGTGGCTGAAGAATGAATGTATGATTAAATCCTAAAATTAGACTAAATGACTGGTAAATGATCTTATAAATATGCTTCGGAAATACCAAATATTACTATTTGTGCTTTGTGAATCTATTTCGCTACGTAAAATGTTTATTTCTAACTTTTGTTTTGTCTAAGTTACACAAGATGTTTTGTTAAGTGAGCTCAGCAATGGAGCAAGAAAGAAACTGACTGCGGAGATTTTTTAGTTTCTTTGACTTAGAAAGGAAAAAAAAAACTAATACAAAATAGACACAGCAAGTGTGCAAAACAAATACAAAATAAAGAAGTTGGAGGAAATAGATGAAGATTGTTTAGAAGTGGAAAAAACAGAAGAAAAAAAACAGTTGGGGGATTCTCACCAGCTAGTGCACAAAGAGAAAGTGTATAGAGATTCCTCCCATCCAGTAGTTAAAGGATTCAATGATGCATTGACGAGAATACAAAGTAACGCATTCCTTTCTACGAAGTGCTTTTCATGTCGACAGCGAGAAGCTAATCAGCCTTGCGTAGAACACGCTAATTGGAGATGATGTTATTTCTCCCTATGCTGCAACGTGTGGCAATATCAGGATATTGGTAGCGCGCTGGTGCACAGCAGTGTGGGATAATAAAGCGGTTGTTCTGAACTTACTGCAGCCTCCGAGGTTAATTTTAATTCTCGCCGTTTCCCCACTCATCAATCAAGCCGAAGATTCAGTGAGGGTAGGTCATGGGGTGAAAAAAAATAAGATCAATGATAATTAATCCTTTCAAAATTAAGTGCGTGTTCTCCCCAATTTCCCTCTTTCTACGATCCCTTTCAGTGGCACGGAATGAGGGATGGCGCAGTGAATATAAATGGAGAGAAGAATGTGATAATAGTTTTTATGTTAGGGCATTAAAACTCTGCAAATAACAGACGGCGGTGGGTTAGAGGATGTCAGGCATACCTCGTAATGTAGACAGATCATCTTAATTTCTGTACTTACATTATACAACCACACGTAAAAAGAGGAAATGACTATTACTCCATTATTCATGAGCTCTGTAGAACCACGCTCGCTGCTCCAAGTATATTGGGTATCGTGAGATCCAACATCAAAGACAAAAAGGGAAACAGGAAACAGACAAAAAAAGAAACGGATAATTTCACGCATTATTGCAGTTTCAGTTATAAGCTTACGTTAGCTGCATAGAAAAGAGAGACCCATATTTAATTTACTTTTTTTATTGATGATATACTTGGCGGATCCCATCAGAGCCCAGCCAACACAACTGGGGGTACAAATTATTCTATAGATATACCCGACCTTCAACGCGTGCAGCTCACTGAAATATTGTCTGTTTCTTAACAATTGTTATTGATACCATATAGTTATATTATACATCACCTGGTGTATGTCAGAGGAATCTATTATTGTCTGATTCCATGTTTTTATGGAAACAAAAACTTCTGCCTTGTAAAAATAGCTTAAACACACTTATGGATGCGAACCAAGAAATTATTTTCCTCAGTTAAAAACACTCATCAGAACTTTCACTCACTCCTTTCATAAAAAGCTCCTAAATGATGCCACATCCTCCGTTATTAACTCTGGAAAATCAAATGGACCATAGATGGCACGACGTTGTTTATAACTGTAATAAAAATAAACATGCGATACCTATAGTATATTGTTGATGATGATATTCCCAGTTTTCATAAATGAGAAAATTTAAAATAAATCAATGAATGGGCAAAAACAAATATGCGATTTTCCTCATGAAATTATGGGAAGCTTTTAATACAGAAGATTATTACAGTCTAAGTAGAAAACTAAAAAAGGGATGTCAATAGATCACATTAATTAAGTTCTACCGTCTACATCTCCCTGAAAAAAACAGTGTAACATGAGTGGAAGGAAATATTACAAACCAATTGAAATTTGATAGGATTCGCAATTTTCCTGGGTATGTTTTCCTATATACACTAATGACATCCCTCACTCATAAATCTGCGATGATACGGTATTGAAGAGACTGAAGAGAAACAGCAGAAGTGATTGTGAGTTTTCTAATCCTCAGGGAGACAGAAACATCAACAGATGAGCAGAGGATATTTAGTATATTCTGTTGAAGATACTTAATATCTTCAACAGAATTTAAGAATTATCACTGCTAAATAACTCACAGAGACATTAGCCAACATCAAAACCATAATATATAAAGCGCATTAAAAATACATAGTATAAAACAAAAAAGCTGCATCACACATAAGATCATGAGCCTAGTTATGAATACAAACCCACTTGACAATCAATCGACAGAAGTCCATCATCATAATCATGTTTAACGACTCTCCTTTACAATGTCATTTGGTATATAATGTCGCGAGTTAAAAATAGTAATAAAAAAAAGCTAATCAGCTTACTCCGTTTTTCCAGTGATAGTGACACATCCCCAGCAGCTCCATTCAGCAACTAAGAAATAATACCTATGCTAAATCTTCTTTATTGAGCTTAATCATAAATATTCTCTGCAGACCCATACATTGAAACTTACAGCTCATCCTGAGAATTTGCATAACAAAAACATGAAATAAACTCTGAATTTTATTGAAGCCTACAGATTTTATATATAAGAAGATTATAATAAAACCAAAAATAAAAAATAAAATACATTTTAAGATAAACAAATATCAGATATTTTGTCTACTCATAAGCGTTTCCTCTCTTTTAGACACCTACCGTCTCGTCGTGGTGGTAGCAACAAACTTTCATAAGTTGATATGAGGCTTCCAGAGTTATCCATAAATACTTGGAGAGAGAGAGAGAGATAAAACGGCGATGTTAAATGTTATGTCTGCAAGAAAATCTTCTAGCCAATAAAGGCACAATCTTCTTTTCACAAGATCTTTTGTTGTGCAAATAAAACCCAAGGGAGGTTTTCAGCAAGATTAATTCTCTGCCAATTGTCCAGTCTAAGATGGATGACGTCACCTCTTTCTTGGATGGTTTAGGTAAACAGTGAATTTCAGTCCTCCACATGACGCATCTTGGATATCTTTGAGAATGACTAGAGATAATCATTCAGGGGCGAATTCAAAATAAAGCCATGCAACGTGGGATGGAATTTCTTTCTTTCTCGTAATCTGTTGCTTCTTCTAAAATTAACTTCATGGCTGTTAAATGCGTAATAAAGCGTCTACGTGAAAGAGATTTCATACTTTCTCGACATTTATTTATATTGTAAGTTTCTGAACTATCTCTTGACTCTCTTGAAGCTTATTACTTGATGCATGCTATCTTGTTTAACATTTAAAATTCATTTCAAAGTCCTCATTGCACAAGGTTCCACTTTACTGAAATTTTAATGCTCATTCTATGCTACTAGAAAAGCGATAACATTTAATTTTCGAACTATTTCTTTAAACATAAAACATAAGAAAACATATCTACATATACAAGACGGTCAATAATATTTTCTTTTAGTCTATGATTCTCTGAATACGATGCTTTGATCAAAGAGATGCATTCAGTCAAACTGGATCCGAGATAAGAGACTTACTGGTTTCTCTTTTCCAATTTATGTGATTTGTGTAACTAATTTTAGTTCTCTGATTTGCATTTAGATAAGCAGGAAGAAGAAGATATTTGCATAAATAAATTACATCTGTTAGACCTTCCAGTAAGTAGTTTACGCCCAAGAAATTGTAATAAAATCATCGCATAATAAAATCATCAGATGATTAGTTATTAGTGCTTCCAGGATGGGAGTAGAACAACATATTTAATTGATATTTTCTATTAAATTTAGAAAAAAATCTATTCGTCCACTTGTTGATTCTGCGCTGTTCTGAAATACTGAGAAGTCTAACTCCTGGCCGCTACAGTCTTCTGAGACAAGAACAGTACCCAGTTAGTCCTCTCGCAATGAAAACGAAACGTTTCTGTGTGGAAGTCAATTTTGCTTTTACGTGTATGATAAAGTAGTGCTGCTGAACACCCATTTCGTAATTGGATTCACCAGATCATTTTCTACTGGAATATTTCGGTAAAAGAATGCCTGATAAAGAATTACACTTCATTTAGGAGCGAAAATGAATTCTACAATCAGATGGTCGACCTTTCTCATACGGATGATTTCCTCTTCGGTAGATTAAATTAACTGGACGGGCTTGCAACTAATCGACTTCTGTATTCTAAATGGAACTACTAACTTAATAAATGTTCTCTGTCAAAGATAAGACCATCTTCTAAAATACTGTTTCGTAAATTTTGGCTTCTACTTCTCAGAACATATTTCACATTTGACAGAATTCTGTTCAAATGTGAAATTTACGAAATAATTCCATTATTTATTCAGGTTTTTTGTTTTTTACTATTTAAAGGAATTAATTATAACACATCAATAAAAATATTATTTAGGAAAAATATATTTCAAACAGAACTCAAAGACAAAACAAAATGCTCATTTGAGCGTTTTAATTAATTGGTGGAAGTAATGTACTAAGATCTGTGAAGGGCTAAAAGTTTGTGCGAAGTTTTATTTTGTTTTTCAGAATTGATTAATTGGGTAGACTTGAGAGCTTACGAATAAATTGCACCATCAAGTGAAAATGTTATTTTTAAGCATAAAGGACTTGGGCAGAATATTGCCATATATATTATACTTGACTTATAATCTCTTTTTGAGTTTTTCACAGTTTGGGAGTTAAAATGTTCCGTTTTAAGCTAGACACTTGATATTTCTCAACAGTAAACGTATTCAATCCAAATGAAATTTTAAATATCTGAAGATTATCAGAGTTAATTACACTTGGATGGAAAAAATGCGATTTTAACAAATACATAGGCTATGTTGCAAAGCGAAACAAAAAATTTGAGAAAGGCAGCGATTAGAGATCCTAACGGAAGATCATCTTTCCTTTTCTAAAGCATGCTGTGTGTGTGTGTGTGTGTGTGTGTGTGTGTGTGTGTGTGTGTGTGTGTGTGTGTGTGTGTGTGTGTGTGTGTGTGTGTGTGTGTGTGTGTGTGTGCCTTCGTGTAGAAGGTATTCCTATTACCTCAATGATTGATTTATTGACTACCTTTAAGCAAATAATAATAATAATAATAATAATAATAATAATAATATATATATATATATGGGTTCAGCTTTTAAATAATTTGAAGATGTGTAATTTGTAAAATAAATAATAAGGAAAATAATAAAAACGTAATAAATAAAGGTAAATAAAATATAGGACATCTGTTTAAATTACACGTTTTAGAACGGTTGTAATTTTTAATTAGATTTAAATGATGAATATGAAGATTTAAAATTATATATATATATATATATATATATATATTCATTTTCGAGCAGGATATCCAAGATGGAGGATAAATGTAGATTACATTTAGACACTGTTTGGCGAACACAAAAAGCTTTGTTCCTTCTTGTGTTCGACTTATTTTCAATATGGCACTCATTAGACATCCGCAGAAGTTCACAGTAGTTTGGATATTTGCAGCTGTATTACTGTTCCAATACTCCCAGAGCAAATGTAATTTATTTTTCTGAACAGTGTGCGTGTGTGTGTGTGAATTATTTAGTATAGATGCTCTCTTGATCAAATGAATAATATGATGAGCTTCAAACATCCTTTTCATATCAGAAAAGTTGAGATATCGATTTAAAATTATGCTTCTACGGAAATATTCATGAAACTAATCGAAAATTGAATTTGCAGAATGTGGCTTCCTAGATGTCGTTAAAATATTTCCTGTACATTTCAAAAGAGGAAGGAAAGCCGGTGTGTTGGAGGAAATTCCGATAGAAGTACTGTATGCGCTATATCTTGGAAAGAAATTGAACAGAATAGTTGTAGGTATTTAAATTGTCCCCGCTAAATGAGGATGATAACATACGATGATAATGTACGATGATAACATGCCAAATTCCTAAGGTCTCTGTTTCATGTTTTCCTTCACTGTAACTATTTAATAAAAGATCAAAATCAAACAAATTATGTGGTAGATAGACATATGCTTACTTGAAACATGTAGGAAATTGATGAAAAAACAAATCACACACGCAGTCTCTCTCTCTCTCTCTCTCCATCCAAGTATCACTAATTCTAAGATTTCAAGTAAAACATTCCAGAGATTATTTTGGCTATTCTAGTGGGTGAGGAAACAGAAAAGTAGGTCAGTGAAATCTTTCAGTTAATTTGAGATATACCACGCGGTATTCGTATTCCATATTCGGTTGATTTTAATTCTTGCTATTCAGGAAGATCAAACAGAAGTAGTAACAACTTTTCTCAAATATCGAGAGAGAAATGAAGTTCCTTACATGAGAAATTCATGAATTGTTTTTCATTTCAAATGCCTTTTAGAATACCTTGTCTAGTTACCGGATAAAACTTCTCTCTCAGTAATTTTGGTCATTGTATTTCAACAGAGAGAGAGAGAGAGAGAGAGTTGATAGCAAATACATACAGGGACACTGAATCGCCGATATTGGAAACTACACGAGTCGAACAAGATCAGTAGCCAGACTACGTTCTAACTGTTCCATGCTGATGGTAAGAATAGCGTATGAAGACAGCAATAAGCGGCGGATCCATTGGGCCAAATGTCAACACTAGAGCTTGGTATTGACATTGAAATAGGGAGCGTTTTCTTAACACAGTTTAAACATCTTTCTTATTAAACCAAGCAGAGTCTCCGTAGCTCAGTCGGTATAGACGAAGCCCTTTGGTTGGAAAAACCTGAGTTCGATTCCCGTTCATAACGTGAGGAACCTTTATCTGGTCTCTTTCGACTAAAGGTGGGTTAGCCAATCTTATACACAGGTAGAGGTTTTTTTCACCCTGAAACCTGGGTTTTTCGTCCCTCATTCCAGCCAAATCGGCCCGTTAACACAAACAGATCTACAGTCATGAAAAAATACACAATCTCTCACTAATATGGCTCAACCAGTCCTAAGGGATGGCGGAGGAAGGCAGGACCCATACTAATAAATAAAAAGTAGACCAAGTGGTTCGTACAATTTTTCCATGTGGTAACGGTAACTTCTCTCACGACAGTTGCTCATGTGTTACAGGGGACAAATGGTTCCGGAGGGATTCTAGGAGCCCATATATGATTTTATCACGAGGCTATTCTCTATAGGATTTCGTCGCAGTTCACACAAAGTTAGTTGTGGGATGCGATCTCGTCAGCAGGAAGCATGGGATCATCGTCTTTATGGATCAGGTTTGGCACCCTGTTGAGTCATATGTCAGTTCCAAAGAGTTCGGGAATGGTGAAGTTGAAAGGACGTCTTGCTAGTTATCGGCAGGTACATTCTGTCCAATCCAATGATCGGATCGTAATAGATAATCCACATACCCATCACTGTATATTCGTCGTCTAATAAACCTCTCTCTCTAGTTGTAGATGTTGAATATATTTTGATAAGAATAAAAATGATTTTAAAAGGCCTGATTTTATAAACTTATTGTTCCTGTGTACTCATACTATTTCCACTTTTTGATAGACGTTTAGTGAAATCAAAATCTACTCACTTTCAGTTACATTACCAATTGTAAGCGAGAGATGATTTTCACCTCCCCGTTTCAGATCATCATATAGCTTATTGAAGGTCTGAAGCTACCTGAAAAACAAAATCGATGCTTGGTCACTAAAGATGAGTTCCATTTCGTTTTGTGGCTACTTTAAACATCTTATTAAGCAGTAGTTTCCTTAGGAAATTTAGGCAACCCTACTTATTCTAAGAAACAAACATATCATTTATAATTCAGCCATTGCCACCATTCTCATACTTTTGTCACAAAACTCTTCCCGGAACAGAATATCTCAACGCCCTCGTAATCAGAATACGCGTTGACCCACGAATCGTTCTAAGAAGCAATCACCCTACAGGAAATGGCAGTCGAAACGACTTCATTGCTTTGTTTTTTGTAAAGTGAGAATCACTTGTCATCCGAGAGCGGTCTGTGCATATATGTTTTATTGATACCTTCAACGCTATAAGTCACTGCAGCTGCAAGAGACACAACGTGCATAAGGCCTAGAAGAAAACCATTGCGCAAAAAAAGAGCCGCAGGTCTACTGCTTTTCCCCTGCAATATTTAACGTACATAATTTGCATAACGTACATAATTTCCTCCCCACACTTGTAAAATAAAACAAGATCCCAGCGTGATATCGTATTTATTTGTTTCGCACTGTTTCTTTTGTAATATTTACAAAGAAGATAAAATCATCGGACGTCATTGAAAGTAATTTTCACTATCATCTGTTTTTCACTATGGTCAGATGGTCTTTTCCCTCTTCTCTTACTCTTTGCGTAAGTGATACGCATGATGCCATTGCAACATTTTTAAAGAATAAACCCGGTATCTGTAAACATCTTGCCTACGTGCATACATCTTCAAATGGCCCATCATACCTCACTGAAAGTTTATACGCTGCAGTGTGCAATTCACCTGCGTATCTTTAGAAGTATTCAGTACTTTTTACATCCTTTTTTTATTGTTTTTCGCAGAAGTCAGTATCGATTGCCTTTTTGGAGTTCGGTTATTTAAACAGCGCATGCCATAAATAGTATGTTTCATGTAGATAACGAAGTGAATAAAATACGAAAAATTATCATCTTTAATTTTCCATTTAGTTCAATAACAAAATCACTTGTATCATTAGTTTTATAATTAATTAATTTTAGGTTCTAGTTAAAGGCATTAACGTAGCCTTATAATAACTTTCATGATGCTAGATTTGGAGAAGAAGAAAATTTGGGTGCTCGTTTGTAATAATTATTTAGAGAAACGGTAAAATGGTGCTAACATAATTTCTGTGGGATAATTAGGTGTGTAGGATGTGCTGTGTTAATACACACTGATATTACTGATATTTACACGATATAGAAATCAGCTAACGCCTTACTGAAGTGAGCTCAAACTCGAACTATCAATAAGGCTTTTTTCAGTAGAGAGAGAGAGAGAGAGAGACAGAGAGAGAGAGAGCCGGAGACAACTGCCGCCATCTCGTGGTATTGAATCTTAATACTGGTATTATTGTCTGTAATAGTGTGAGTGATTTCTACCATGCTCGGATAAAACTTGAGTTTCTGAGCATAAGTCCTACTTGCCCAGGCCAGAGATCGGCTAACTTGGGAAATGTCGAAGAAAGGCTTAGATCTAATACAGGAACTACAGCAACTTTACCGAAGTCAGAACAATCTTTCTTGAAGTAGCTTAGAGCGAACGCAATTTCTAGAGGACTAAGCAGGCACCTTATCTTATACATTGGAAGTGAACCTATCTAACCTATTCTTAAAAAGAAATGAAATATGGAATAACCGTTTGCATTCGAATTAAAATACTACACACATCAACTAACAGTTAACTTTAACTTTCACTTAATTTAATGATCCAAAGTACAACAAGTTTTTCTAACATTGTTCTCATTAAAGGGCGCTGAAATCAGCTTCACATAGAGCTGTCAGGTTCGTTTTCTTCCTCGATTATGAAAGCTCATCTTTTTTCACTTAGAAATAACTCCGCTGTGATCTGGTGCTCACGAATGCTTGGTCATAAACGTCATAGTTTGCTTCTGCAAAATATTCGTTACGTTATAGGGAAGAAACAGAACAACTTTATTCAAGCAAATAATTAAACAGCTAATTTTCAAGTTTTGGGAAAGAAGGGAGTAGAAACTTGGTTTAGATGATGATCTGTGAGATAGATCCCATTTAATGGTCCATTTTCTGCGTTTCATTTGATAGAATTCCCAGTTAGTTCTATCTGATGATAAAGTAACCTAAAAACATTCGCCCTATTATTAGATGAAGCGATGGAATAATGTCTGGAAGCTTTCTCCGTTATCCTATCCGTGTGTTATCACATGCTTGCGAATGTTACCCTCAGTACTTTGGAGAAACGGACAGCTTTATTAAATGCGTGTACCTGACTGAGAGCTGACTCTTACAGCTGTCTCCGAAGTTGAGTCGGTGTTGATGGTAAACTTTGGTCGGGAAAAATCTCAGTTATTTCTGACCCAAATCTAGAACACAAAATATCTTTATAATTTCCATTTGACGGTGTGTTTGCCAGTTTCATCGATTGGTGGTAGGGTTTGTCCTCCGAGAAATTAGGGATTTTTATTCTACATTTCTTTATACGTAGCTAAACAATTGGCAGTCTAGAATGATTAGCTGCTAAAACGTGTTTTATAAATTACTTTACCGTAAAAAACTCCTTAAGAATTTAATTAATGCAATGCTATGAACCTTGGCGGGTCACTGTAATCAACATTTCCGATAAAGAACTCGCAGTTGCGTTCGGCGTGAATCGATGATCAGTAATCTGAAGTTGCTTCAAAATGAGCTACAGAACATTTCGACGTGAAAATACGAATACAAGACTTGTAGTAATATATGTAAGAAAGTTGCCGTATTCCTGAAGAAACTTTAACATGGTAACCAAACTACAAATTCACACTCGAGAAATATTTAATATTTTCAGTATGTTGATGTAAATGATGCATTTAGAAAAGCACATAAGAAGAGATCGAAAGGAATAAAAAAAAGGACCTTGATGGGCAGACGAAAGAAATCTGGCTGTTCAGCACACGCGATAAAAACTCAAGATCGCCATAAAATTTAATTGAAACTGGTGTTGTATCAGAGTGATCTTTTAATTTAAATACACGCCAGCAATATTTGTAGAACTTTACTAACAATTGATATGCTCCACATCCGATGTAGTATTCCATTATTTTTAGCGAAATTAGGCCGGTTTTAAAACCCTCCCCAGTGCAGTGTGTTTATTATTTTTAGATATGTTTCGAGTGGTGTCTCTTTCTTGTAGAGGAGCTGGCCGAACTGTTTTCTCTCTAAATTATTTCAAGTTTGGAGAACGAACGAACTTTCGATCTATCAGTTCTATTATTTGTAAGCGCTGTGACTATGACTATGCAAATACATTAGCAGACAATTCCTACCTCACCAAACTTGATTACCTTTAGTAAATTCGTCTTTTGTTAAAACTTTACAAGTAAACGCAATTATTCATTAAGCTTTTGTGTTTGTGTATTTTATTTTTCAAAAAAAGAAAGTTAAATTTCAAAGAAATTATGTTTATGAAGTATTGGGTTTGCTACAACAAAACGTGTTGTTGCAAAACTAATTGTATAAAGACGTTAATGTCTTTGTTTTGGAGTATTAGAAAAATTCAATAAAGTTGGAAAAATAAACGAAATCGATTGTAATCAAAGTGCATTCAGCGATACAAAATAGAATTTGCTTCCGACACGTGTTTGTGTGAGCAGATATTTAATAATAATATCTGAGTTCTACAGATATACTCTTTGTAAATGTACGCAGGTCCACAACTGAATGTTTAATTGGTAAATCTGTTCATAGGTTTCCATGGAAACATCTCTATGCTACGAATAATTGAATGTACCAGATAGAATCTACGAGAAAGTTTCGGGTTACTTTTATCTTTCTCAAATGAAAACGATGCAACTGGAACACTAACTCATTTAAATTAACTGAGATCTGATCTACCTTAACCTATTTTCAGAAATTCTTACTTGGTTAGGATTATTGTTATTCTCATTACTTCGCTCTCCTCAAAACGGTAACAAGTTCATTTATCGTGGAGACTTCACGAACTTCATTACTGAATCCATAACGTTAAGTTCAAGTACAAAGAGCCTTATAAAAGTGTGTGAGGCCTGTACTTGATGGGAGAAATACAAAACACCAGAATGATTGATCAATTAACAGAAATCGCAGCTAGAAAGAAATACGATGTACTACAATAGCAGGTAAATGAACTCGCATAATTGCATGCGTGTTAATATCCAATTAACGAAGATGTGAGATGCTCTTAAACATTTGTTAATCCCCCCCCCACCACCTATTTATTAAGTATGTAAAACTAGATCTACGTCTTTAGAGGGCCGACATTTAGGTGACTTAAATGTTGTAGAATAACCACAGAACTTTTAATTAAAAGAATTGCAGAAATGGCTGATCAGTGTTTTATTTTTTGAAGAGCTAATGGCAAAGCCAAAAAAGTTAAAGGAAAAGAAATTGAAATCGAAAAAAATAAATTAATAAACGATTACATAGAAAAGTATCGCCAGATGTCACACGTCTTTATTCCTCCTTTCTCCCTCTTTCTTTTATCATAACTTTCTTTTATTTTAACACTTTTCTTACTTCCAATTTTAGTGAATTAAACTTTCAAGGGATTATCACGTGCACCGTGAATTTTTAGGTTTTGCTATTACGCTGTCATATATGTAAAATTTTATGCAATTTAAGGCTGTTGCATATTAATGGATGATAAAACTGACCATTTATAAAAGATGGAAGCTGCTGATCTCCTGCATTCAGAAGAGAAAGAAAGAAAAGTGAAAAAAATTGTATATTCTGTTCTTCCTAATAATAAATAAATTTCGTGCGATGATACTGCGTTCCCCCTTTTTACGCTACCATCTAGTCCCCCAAATTTTATCCGGGATCCGGAACCAGAATAGGCTGACAAATCAGACCTGTGGCTGGGTCAGTATCCCTACTGTAATCCGTGTGTCCTCAGACCGGTTTGCGGGATGAAAAACACCAGACAAACTGGCGGAAAAACCTTGCTGTCCACGCCCAAGACCGGCTAACTTGGCTATGGCTGAGGAACATCCTTAAGCTCCTCACGTCGTTGACGGGAATCGAACCTAGGACACTCCTTCCCCAGGCATATGGTTGCGAAGCGCAAAGCCAATAGGCTATCCGCGCGGACTTCTTCCTAATTAGGCGACTGAACATGGTGCTCATATCAGCTGTTGCAAGTTTATTAATTAAAAGCTCTGTTGTTAATTCTATTGAATAATGAAAAAGTGAAGGAAGTGACGTCACGAATTCTTTCCTTGCCAAACAACTTAACAATGCGAATGGTCTGTGAGGAAGTAACTGTACTGTGTGTGTGTGAGAGAGAGAGAGAGTTATATATTGAGCGGTATGTCCCTTCTGGTATACTAACAATTCAGTGCATAATAACAAACATATGGTTATATAAAAAAGCATAATTATAATATTATAACTTCATCGTAATTATAAGCATGCACTGACTACCAGCTCTCCATTGCTATAATCCATTATAATCATACCGATACAGTACTTCCATATGTCTTGGTTGAGTGGAGTACCCACTCTCATCTGTGAATGACTTTATGCGATAGAGAATTCCAATGTCTGTTGTGACACTCATTTTATTGAAGGCCTGAACTGGCTGGGAAAAAGGTCCATGTTTGTCTCTATAGCAGAATTCCGGATAACATAGCTCACTAAAGATTCTAAAATCTTAACAGAATTTCGCGGGCATGATTCACACACAGAAAATATCAAACTCTCAAACAAACTTTCATGGATATCGAGAGATTTATATAATAATGAAATTCAGTACTTTCCACTGAGAAAAATAAATCGAATTATCCGCTTAACGTTTGCTGGAAGACTTTATTAATATCCATTTTAACTTATTCGTCGTCCATTTCTTTGGATCACCCTGCAGACCTTTTGGCAAAGTTTAGTTTATTTGCTAATGAAAATACCGTAAAATAAAATATCTTCACACTTCTTGAACAGGTTAACTAAATCACGAATGTCCTGTTCAGATTTTTTTTATTTCATATAAGAAAAAAGATTTCGCTGTCTTCAAACAGCATCCCGTGGTGCATAATTCACGCACGTGTGCATGCATTTGCATCTTCTCCAGCAGCCGAAGACAGTCTGGTGCGCAATGAATAAAACATTACCGTTAGCAACTTTTCATGTGACGTAAGCGATTGCGTCATCTGCTTTGTGTACGTAATGCATTTGCGAGTTTTCATTACCGAGTAATAAACTCTGATCTGATGAATATAGAGCAGTTACTGTTGGGCGCACACGACTCTGTGTGTGTGTGTGTGTGTGTGTGTGTGTGTGTGTGTGTGTGTGTGTGTGTGTGTGTGTGTGTGTGTGTGTGTGTGTGTGTGTGTGTGTGTGTGTGTGTGTGTGTCAGAGTAAACGGAGTCCGAATTATTGATGTCATCTCCGTCTCCAATCCCCTTCAACAAGCCACTTACTCTTTCAGTTTACTCCCGAGCTGTTTATCTTTGGAATGTCTTACAGCTTCTTAACGTAGTTGGAGTCGTTGTCCCACTTTAGGTCGCGAAGACAAACGATTGAGTTCAGTTTCATTCTTGAAGTTTCTCTGATTCGCTATCAGAGGCAAAACGTGGTCGAAATTCGCTTTCTCATAAAAGAAATAACTGTGTCCCTGAACTCTAGAATCGTTTCCGTGTACGAGTTGTGTTGTGTGTCTGACGTCACAAGTATTCGACGATCGATTTCCGAGACAGAATTCATCAGACTCTTCTAATAGCTATTCTTCTGAAAGGTAAACAGGAGGAACGGTAGCATTTATTTCTTTTTTTTTCTCTTTGTTTCGTTTCTTTATCAGTTGGGAGTAACTCTCTGTTTGCATTTATGTTTGTCACGCATCGAAAAACTAGTTCTCCCAACAGCGATGCACACATAGCATCTTGATTTGCGATGAAGAGAAATGGGACTGTCAAAATTCAGGCGTTGTTTTCTCTGGAGCGTGTGCTTCTACAAGTTCCCTTGTCGTTCATTCTGTGAGAAAAAAGAGATATGTATTATACAGTAGAAGAAGCGCCACACAAAGAAATCCCGTATTGTTCTACAAGGAAGTGACACATGAAAATTGAGTAGGTAAGAAGATAATCAAAGGAAATGGAGATATGGAAGAATAACAACCTTGGATCAGAGCAAAATTAATTTTACTTAAAATGCAAATACTCGAGAAAGTTATCTTTATGGTCAGTTAGAAAAATTTCCATTAATATCTCCTTGTGGGAGACAAGGAGATATTAATAAATACTCCTTGTCGAAGTATTTAGAAACAGACTATTCGGAGAAAAAAAAAATATATATATATATATACTTTGGTTTAATAGAGTACAGTTTACCAAATTATCTGTTCCTTAGTTTCCAGTGGATTTTAAATGTGATCTTGGTTTACAACTAATCGTGAGTGAGATTATCATAAAAATATATATTCTTATATTTTTATACGGCAAGAATGAACTCATATTTTTAATAATAACAAGCACTTATCTGTATTACATAAATTAAAGTTAATTTTTTTAAAAAAACAGGTAACTACTCTGTTACATAAAGCATGCAGTTCAAGTTTGAGAAGAAATAAAAGAAGTGAAGTTACATCATTTTATGTAATCCAAAAAAATAAATACGTTCATGATGGTATTTTTGAATTAAAAATTAGCAGATATTTTTGTCACAAATTCCCACAATTAACATTTTTTACAGAAATCATCTTTATTCATATTTTTCAGAAATCATCTTTCATAGAAGTTCAAGTTCTTAAAAGAACTGGGAGATGGACTGAGTCCTTGACTCTTTATCCCGTCATCTGAATGAAGAAATCTGTGTGGATGGGCTGTTATTAAGCTAAAAGCTCCAGTCATGGCTGGGTAATGGCAATAGCTGAGCCTCAGTTAAAACTTCATTGGATAAAGCATTGCCTTTCGTTACCCTGGAAGTCCTAAAAAGGACTTTTCTTTTTCCTCACACCTTATAGTCCTTATAAGGACTGGCTTAAAGGGGCGAAGCAAGAATGCTTTTCGTCTTCTCCGTTATCTGCAGAGGACAGTGTAGGGATAAGGTGTTATTGAGCTATTAAAGCTCTGATCATGGCAGGAGGGTAACAGCAATAGCCGAATCGATCGATCGTGAAATGCGGTGATTGATTCATTCAATCCAATACTCTTGGAGGGTAATGGATGGCAATGCTGTAGCCAATGAAGTTCCATTACCCTTATAAGGACTGGCTTAAAGGGGCGAAGCAAGAATGCTTTTCATCTTCCCCGTTATCTGTAGAGGACAGTGTATGGATAAGGTGTTATTGAGCAATTAAAGCTCTGATCATGGCAGGAGGGTAACAGCAATAGTCGAGCCTCAGTTAGAACTTCATTGGCTACAGCATTGCCACCCATTACCCTCCAAGGGTATTGGATTGAATGAATCAATCCTCTATTTCACTCTTCCCTACCTTCCATTACCCTTATATAAGGACTGGCTTAAAGGGGCGAAGCAAGAATGCTTTTCATCTTCCCCGTTATCTGTAGAGGACAGTGTAGGGATAAGGTGTTATTGAGCTATTAAAGCTCTGATCATGGCAGGAGGGTAACAGCAATATTAAAGCTCTGATCATGGCAGGAGGGTAACAGCAATAGCCGAGCCTCAGTTAGAACTTCATTGGCTACATTATTGCCATCCATTACCCTCCAAGGGTATTGGATTGAATGAATCAATCACCGCATCTCACGGTCGATTGATCTTCCATTACCCTCCAACGCCACCGATAATTTTATTTTGTTTTTATAGAAAAAATAAAGAGGTGTGTTAATTTTTTCGAAATAAAGTCTGGAATTTTGGAAAAAAATATAGAAAAATTAAAATATATTAAAAAACATAAAAATTTCATTTAATATTTTTAATTAAATTTTAAACTATGATTTAAATGAAGATCAAAAGAATGTCAATTACTTAAAATAAAACTAATGTTAAATACAACAAGATGGTATTGTGTTTTCTTCTATTTGGCGATCTGCATGCCTTTATTCGTTAAGGTGGTTTATAGCAAAAAATATTATTACAGTTTTTAACATATATTCTCATAAATTGCTGAACTGCTGGATATTATCCGATATAATACTTAAGGCTCCTCTGAAATTTACTTACTTTCTACTCCAATTCATCATTTACCGGCTGCAATTGCGTCATAATGACGTCACTGTTTATGGTAAGAAAACAGTTACTTTTGCGATTATAATATTCGCTGTTTATAAAAATTGAATCAATCTAAGTGCATTAAATTTAACTTTGCAAAATGATCCTATTTTCGTTGCTGAAGTTATAATTAAGAACCTAAAACATAAAACATAAAAAGCCCAAAGATAAAATTAAATAATAACAAAAAACCTCTTTTAACCACGAATTGTTCGTTAACAAAGACTTTAAAAGAAACACTGCTTGATTAAATGGAATTTCTATAAGATAATATCCTGCGCAGGAGATGAGATTCTCAACACAGCTCAGAGGATGTTGAAGGAAGAAGAATGGACCATACTTAAGCTGGAAATCCTTCTGAAAGAGTGCAGGTTGCTTACCTTCCCTATAAAAAAGTCACAGTGCATCCACGTTCTATTATTTACTTGACACTGAGAACAATAAAAATTTGCTTTGATGTAACGAGGTTATTGTTAATTAAGGTGTAGGAATGCCATCTTATTCACCAAAGAATAAAGAAGAGGATGGGAGTTGGAGTTATTTAGTCTCAGAATGCTTTTCGTCAAGTAATGAACTCATAAAAATGTAATGGACCATTTCGGCGTTAACCCAGCGACTCTGCAAGATGTCTCGAAGGCCTACTGTAGGTAATGGAATTGTATTGATCGTGGACTGGATTCTTCCTTGCCGATCTCCCCTCCCTCCCCCTAAAGATAAAGATAATCGATGTTCTAATGATGAACAAAACAAAGTATTGGATAAGTGATTACATTTTTTCTTTTACTTTACGTTACGTTAATGTATCTGGTTGATGCAAAGAGCAAGGTCAAAGGTCATCAAGAAACTGGTATCAACTCTTGTTATGCAGCCAGCCAAAAGCGCCTTCTATATTCGATCATCGAAATAATAATCCTAAGAAAAATGTCCATGCGTTTATCTGTGGCGAAATCGACTTCTTACAGTCTGAACATTTATCCCACTTCATCGCTTTTCTTTCTCTGTACTCTCTCTCTCTCTCTCTCTCTCTCTCTTTAAGTTAGATCGGATACTTAGCGAAGAACAACTCTTCGGTCAGCTGTTGTAACAACGAATGATGTAACAATAAAATTACCAGCATCAAAATCACCTTATTTTAAATATTGCCTGAACTCACTCTTGGAATTAAACCTAAGATTTTCGCCTTATAGCAAAGAGATCTATTTTTGATAGAATGAAAATAACTTTTTTACTGCCTTTCTGCAGAAGTTGCTTTAATTTCATGTCTTCCTTCTTTTAATAACGCCTACAGTAAAGTGTAATTAAGACTGTACTCAATAAGAGAAATGTAATATTTTCTTTAATTCCACAAATGTTTACAATGATATTTATTACAACTAAATGAATTAATCATTTCGTAATAAAAATATATAAGGTTAACGACCTGGTTGGACGAGTGGGTTGCGTATCCGCTCTCCGACCAACAGACTGCGGGTTCGAATTGTACTGCGAGCACGGATGTGTGTGACTGTAGGTGGGGTGAATTTCATTTATGAGACCACATCTCTGCTTACTAGAGGCCTGAAGTGGCTTGAAAAAGTTTCAACCTTTGGTCTATAGAGCGGGGTTTTCGGACAAGATAAACACGAATAAAAGTATCAAAGTAAAATATAAAAATAATTAATAAAAATAGGAAACAATCCATAGTCAACCCACGGTATTTATGTACTATTGGCTTACAACCTTTCGTGGGTGGGAGACACACGCAAACAAAATAATAAACAAAATAAACAGGAAAGTAGACCAGTAAACATTAACTGAAAATAACTGGTTCACATTTTATTGATTTACTTTGCTGTTATAGACCGAAGCCCTTATAGGAATTATGACAAACGCAACTAACGCTAGGATATCTCTTTCCTGGTTATTTGATACTGTAGGAAGAAACTGTATCTCAAGTGTAAGATATCAGCTAACTTACCTTCATATCTGAGAAGCCATTATAGAGGTTTTTTCGTATCCTAGAGGGGATTCCAAGTCGCGTCATTCCAACCGAATAAGTATTCTCAAGTATGACAGGCAGTCCCTTTAGGCTGTCGTTATATGATAATGTCGACAGATGGTGCTGCTTTCATAGCTTATATAGAACACAAGAAATCAAACTCAAGTGGAGGGCTTAATATGTTTTATAAATTTAGAATTTTAATTCTAGAATTTCAAATGTTGTTCACAAAGTTAATGGAGATAGTGTGTTTGCTCAGAGTATCCCATTAACTTCGTATGATCCCATTTTTAATGACGCATAATTTATGTGTGTGTGTGTGTGCGCGCGCGCGCGTTTTTTTTCTCATTGGAAGAAGAATATAAATTTGAAAGTGCGATATGAAGTGGAAGCTTTTTTATACAGTATTCTTAACATTTACTATTTATGTCTATAAAAACAGATGGATTACTTGCGATACTTTATAAAAACAAAAGAAAAAAAAACTTACGAAAAAAGGTTAATGACCGCTGTTGACCTCCACTATTTACCAATCAGGAAATTACTACAATTGCACACAAACACACACATGCACCCCCAAAAGCGAATAAATTAACAATAACCCTTTGCAACTGTGAATTGTATGCGTTGTACATCTATTTTAAGAGTTCAGTAAACATGGCCAAACATCTCTCGACAGTTCGCTTGTCGCTCATGTTTAAAGTAGATAACTGGCATGATGTCATCTCAAGTATGCGCTGTGTCTGTGAAGAGGCGTTACATTGTAGAGTGGAATGAAGAAATAATCTTGACAGATATTAGGACAGCAATCATTGCTGATTAAAACTAAATCTGAACACACACAAATGATTTAAGAGGAGATACGTGTACAAACAACTCAATCATCCACCACAAAACGGAAAAAGGAATTTACCCGTCACATTTTAGCAAGAACGATAGCTGTTGTGATTTTCTATTAAGGTTATCTTTTTGTTGCTCATCTCAGATTTAGTTTCTGTGACGTTTCAAACCAGCACATGATCATCATGTGATCCCGGTGATCTGTATGTTATAAAATGAATAATGTTCCTAATCGACAAATTAAGATTTAAGTAACAATATGCTACGCTAGCATAAAGATAAAAATAATAAAATAACAGCAAATACAGGTGCATATTTAGCTAGAACCCATGATTCAGTAAAATATCATTTAACTGTAAAACTATCAATGGCTCCTAAATATATACCATCTCATCAGATGTCATTACGCTTATTGGCTAATCAGAGAGAGCCACTCCTTTAACCTAAAGGCCAAACTTATAAAGCATTCAAATTCCCCTCGATTACCTGTTATATTTAGAATTAATTTATCTTGTTCATTTCTGAGACTTTATTCTTATTCTTATTGTTGCTTTTGCGACCATTACACAGATTAAAATAATACCATTCCTTGGATGCAGATATGAATTACTAGAGATAAGCCGCAATTATTATTAACAATAACAATAATAACAATTATTGTTATTATCCAGCTACAAAACACACCCTGGATAATAACAAGAAAGATATATAGACTAAAAGCCTTTGTTCCTGCATGCATAAAAGCACATACATACAGCGTATTATATGGAAACATAGATATGGTATACCATATAGCGACGTGTGCATCCTGTGATGACTAACTAAATAGATTAATACAGTATAAAATGATAAAGATGATCTTCTGGGAGCAAACAGATGATGCTAACTTCATATGCATTGTAGTTTCAGCACATAAACTATTAAGAGCCAGACAAACACGTATGCTATTATGTAGTTATGTTAAAGCATTGCTTTCGGGATAACTACAAAATACACTGAACCATGTATCACATCATAAGACCACAGATAAATAACCAGTTATATCACATATAATTCAGCAATCATTAATGAAAAGGTACACGAAGGTTTAATATTCTAGATGCCTTGAACAGACTTCTTGCAAAACGAGTACACCGAAAAAACAGAAAGTTATACTATGAACGAATACATATTCCACATACCGTATAGTAATTGGCAGCACTATAGAAGCTTAGGCTTTCCATTTCAGTGATGCAACCTCATTATAATCCTAGATACCATGTATGTGTGTGTGTGTGTGTGTGTGTGTGTGTGTGTGTGTGTGTGTGTGTGTGTGTGTGTGTGTGTGTGTGTGTGTGTGTGTGTGTGTGTGTGTGTGTGTGTGTGTGTGTGTGTGTGTGTGTGTGCTCTATGCGAATGCAGTGGTACACATATCCGAACAACTGCGAATAGATGAAGAGACCTAATAGGCAATAACAGAACAGTGTTATCTTCAGGTAAGATTAACATAAGTTTCGAGGGCGCATGCAATTGTGTTATACCTCAGCCAGAACCCATATTATTAAACTGCCTCAAGTACAAAACATAAATGAAAAATATTTCATTATTGTAGCTACAGTATTGTAGTAAATTTATATTATATACATAACATCCTCCACACACACTTTCCTCAGTCTAGGATTATAAATTCAAAGAAGTCCGAGTTCTCATGTTCACAAACCACCCTATTTGCCCAATGAATGAGTAAATAACAACAATGACTTATTTGACTTTATATCAAGAGAAGATCAAATTTATTGCTAAGTCTCATGGAAAGCTATGGCATGATAAAAGTTGACGCCAATTTCTTCTACACGGCCTTGGTTGTATAACAACTATTCGAAACATAATCCGTTGTTTCCATTACACCACACGCTTCTCCACGATCAGCATCGATCTTCTTTGATATAGACGTACCAGGAATGGTGGATTATAACAGAGAAGTGAAAATCCAAAACATCTTCATCGTGACTTGGTTGAAACAACACGACACTTAATAAATAAATAATAACTAAATATTTATTAGATAATGTTAATCTAATATTTCAAGTATTTAGAATAATAACGAATAACATTTCTGGCTAGATGGGTGAAGCAAAATTGCTTTTCATATTCCCCATTGTCTGTAATGAACGAACTTTGATTGGAGTGTTTGTGAGCTATATGCTCGCCCATTGAAGGCAGTGAAATTAGCTCTGTTCAGCTGAACTTAATATAGAATTTGGCCTTTCATATTTGCAGGTGGTTAGGTTTGAACTTAACTTTGAACTAAATTGGTTGATGGACTGAGTCCTTGAATTTAAGAGAAAGCTGTATCAGCTTTCTCTTGCGATGGAGGATTTCGGTTTTTTATGTTTGAAACGATCTGAGGGTTTGTAGTCCACTGCCTGTCGAATTAGCTGATTTGGGTGATTATCTGTGATTGTGAAGAATTTCTCTGCAATGCATATGCCTATCATGTAGGTCTTGATATCTGGAAGACTGGCTTCTTGGTATAAAGGGGTGTTTCTGGTGAACCAGGGGGCATTAAATGCCATTCTTAGGATTTATTCTGGATTGTCTGTAGATGTTGCTTTTAGCTGAGTAACCCCAGGTTGGAAAGGCGAAAGTTAGTTGTGGTCTGACATTCTGTGTTTAATTGGTGAATTTTGTTATTCCAGAGTTGGTTACCGTGATCCCTTAGGGCATACCGAATCTGGTTTGTTGCTCTATTAATTGCTTGTTTATCCGCTGGGTCCATTGTTCTCTGATATTGTCGTCTTAACCTGTTTTTCTCTTGGATAAGACGTTTTATATCCTCTGGGAATTTATTTGATGGTGCACATTTGGTTATATTTGTTACCTGTGTTATCGCTGTCAGTAGTTGCTTTTCAAGAGTTTTCACTGCTTTTTCTATATCTTCGGTGGATGTTATATGCAGTATTGGACTAAGATTTTCCTGGAAGGCTGAGGAAAGTTGTTTCCAATTTATAAATGTGGTGGTGTTTTCCGTTAAATCTTGTATGGCGCCTAGTTGTAATATGATGGGGTTATGATCAGAACTTAAGTCGTTGATTGCTTGTATTTGATAGCTGTGCGCTATGTTTTTTAATATAGCTATATCTAGTGCATCAGGACGTCCGGTTGCTCCGTAATATGTGGGTTCAGTGGTTCTATCACTATTATATTTCGTGAAGTAGTATAAGAAGTGAGTATTCTTCCGTTAATATTAGAGTTTCTGCTATTCCAGACTGAATGTTTGGCATTAAAATCTCCGGATGTAATCACTGCACTGCCTGTATTTAGTATCACATTTAAGTCAGATTCAAGGAAGTTTTTATTTGGGGGGTTGCAGGCTCATATATCTTGATGCTGTTTGCGTTTTCCATATGTATTTCTATTCCTGTAGTTTCCATGTGATCTGTTTGGGGTTCGGCTATTGAATTATGTTTTATGTTTCTTTTCACAAAGATGTCAGTGCCTCCACCTCTGGCATATCATCTGTCTGACGGTAAGTGTTATAACTGTTAATTCTGATCTTGTCACTTGGACGAAGATGCGTCTCATTTATGAGGATGATGTCTGCTTGGGTTTCTGCTGCAAACTCCTGCAGCTCCTGTAATTTGTTAGATAAACCGTTAGCATTCCATGAAACAATTTGTAGCGATTTCGGTTTTCTTTTAGCCCTATCCATTAAGGATTTCCACAAGGAGTGACTGTGTGTGCGTTAAGATGATATCCTTCTTGAGTTGGGTTGGTTTGTCGGAGTTCAGCAAGCATTTCACCTATGTGGCTTCTTATGTTCTGTAGGATAGGTTTGTAGGTTTGCTGTGACTGATTTGGTTTTGGGTATTTTTAGAAGGTTTATCTTGTAACTTCAGCATGCGATCTTCCATCCGTTGTGGAGACTATGGTTTGATGGGAGGACGTGCGTTCTTATAGAGGTTTACTGGTTTTGAGATGTGTCTTTTGACATAAAATTGGGTTCTAGTTGATTTATGTTTCAATGACTCAACTTTTATGACTAGATCACAGATGGTTTGGAGATTGCATATATGTTTTTGTTCTTTACTTATTTCCACTAGAATTAGGGGATAGGGTGTTTTATCAGCACTCCGTATTCGGCTGACTTTGATTGGGCTAAATCCCTGAAATTGGAGGTCTGATGTGATTTCTTCTATCTATATTGTTTCAGTTACTCCTCTTAATACCAATTTTAGATTCTTCTCACTGTTGAGCGCAAATGTGTGATATGGCAGTTGTTGTTGTCTAGGAATGTGGTTATTTTTCTGTAGTCTGAGGACGTTTTTGGTTGTATACGTATCCCTTCTTCTGTGTTTGTAGCTTTCGTGAAGGAGATATCTGAAGATCTCAGTGCGGATGCAACGGACGTCCAGTGCTCCTTGGCCCTTAGAATGACTGGGGGTACTCTTTTTTTAAGTGCATTATCTGTTTCTATTTCCGCTATTTTGGGTGTATCTGAAGTAGAGGAGATTTTCCTTTTCTCTTTGACTATTTGGAATTCTGTGTTGGTTTCCAAAAACTGCTGAGTACTATAGATTTGTTGGCTCACCAGCGAGAGTTTTTATCTTCTTACCAGCGTGGATTTCTCCTTGATCAGAAGGATTACAGGTAGAGACAACTAGATTGAGTTTTTCCTCCATTTGAGGAGAGTCTTCATTTTCCTCAACGTCGACTTCAGGTGAAGAATATAAGTTTAAGTAGCCGGGCCAATACCGTTCAAAGTTTTTGAGAAGCTTTTTAATAAAAGTGAGTGCTAGCCTTTTATCGAGTGACTCGATAATGATGTCGGGATTTATCATGCTAGTAGGCCATGTCAGCTTGGACTTCTTTTGGAGTTTATCAATAAGTACAAGAGCCGGTTTTATCGAGCAAATCAGTGAATACGTCTAGATCAAGTACATATATCGCTCATATCGTTTTAACTGCCTATGAGTGTTAATAAAAATCCTGCAGGTCTAAAGACCTGCCAGCAGAAATATTTGTAGAATGTCCCGGCTGCTGGACATTCTACAAAATAGCAATAGCAATTAAATTGTATCTAATCAAAGTCTTACCTTGATATTTCATAAAATGAAGAACGCGTCAATTCTTTTAAAATCCTGTATCACTCAAAACAACCAATGACAAGTTTACTTTTTTCAGTTGGCCAAATATTTATATTTATTTAGTCCTTATAAGGACTGGCTTAAAGGGGCGAAGCAAGAATGCTTTTCATCTTCCCCGTTATCTGTAGAGGACAGTGTAGGGATAAGGTGTTATTGAGCTATTAAAGCTCTGATCATGGCAGGAGGGTAACAGCAATAGCCGAGCCTCAGTTAGAACTTCATTGACCATTGCCATCCATTACCCTCCAATAATGTGTTATATAATTATAATTATAATTAATATACAATTATAATTAATAATGTAATCCGCGGATTACATTATTAATATAATAATATTACTGCGGATTACATTATTAATGTAAAATATTTATTCTATATTTTGGTGTTGGAAAGAAAGTGATCAATATTTTTCAGCATATATTGATCTGTTTACATTTCTAAAAAAAAGTTCTATTTTTTATTGATGGCATCATTATGCTATTCGCAATGTTTCAACAATAATATTTAATTTTTGCCTCTGATAAGTGAAGAAATTTATGACATATTTGTGAATTGGAATGCAGTGCATTATAAATTGCAATCAAAAATTATTTAAGAACACTTTAATATCTATTGCATTAATTACTAAGTAAATTATTTAGTTAACATTATCTTAATTATTTTATTAATTTTTAATTCTTTTAATATAACAGGTCCATATTTTTACTCTAAAATAAATTTAATTAAACAACTGCAGTAGTGTGATGTAATCAGTTCTTCACCCTTGTGACGAATTTAGATTTTGAACACACACATGGCTATTAAATTAGTATTTATTATATTTGCTCATAAGAAATTTTGGATATTATAAAATGTTTAAAAATTCAAATAATAAATTTAATCTTTTGAATCCATTTAGAAATAACATTAAAATTTATTATAACACCTTTCAGTTTTTGAACTAAAACGTTATGAATAAAAAGCATCGTTTCAGCAAAATTATGTTGTTGTTAGACTTCCATCTTGCGTGTTTCCGCTGATATGATAATGCTTGTGGTCAAATTAATAGGTACAATTAGATAAATTCCTAAGTTATGTAAAAGGTACAGCACAACAACCAGTTAAAATGGATTGAAATGTATTTAGAATAAAAATAACTAACCTTATAAAAAAATTACCGAACTCAAACGTACTTGATTTGCACACAAATCGGGTACTACGTCCTTTTTTCGCATCCACACTGAATTATTAGTTCCAACCATATAAGCAGCCCCCACCATGTGCAAACTTAATTCGATTTTCAAAGTTCATATCGTGTTTACTCAGATCAATCTTTAATGCGTGATACAGAGATTGTGCTGCTGTCAAGAATATGAGAAATGCAATTTTAGAGTCTATGTTTTCAGAAGTATACCGTAGTACTATAGACACGTGCTTTTGATTAGCAATATCAGTTGATTCATCAATGCTGCACTAAACAACTTTCTATTATCTGGTACTTTTTGTAACCATCAAAACTTATCCCAGTTTTCTCTGTTTCCACTCACTATGCAACAAGGATTTTGATCAAAGATTGAATTCTTTTTAATTGGTACTCCTACCTACACACATAAAAACAACACACTGCGCAGTGCAGTCTAATACATGAGTAGTAAACCAGTTCGTTCGATACATATTCCAAACTTGTACTGGATTTGTCTGGTTGGCATTCGTTTCATTGCTTAAATATTATATTATATTTAAATCACATATACATAGCTGTACATATCTATATTTGTGGGAAATATCAAGTACAACATGGCTAGACTTGCAGGCGCCAACATGATTTGTTTGTCTGTTTGCTTACTTGGGAAATGGAGTAAAACCAGGTTTAAAATTCCTTGGTATTTTTAACATTTATTATACCCAAGGTAAAATACTTTCTACATTTATATCTCCTCCAGAGATTTTTATTTAATAAGTTTAAAACACCTTATGATAACTTGTTCTGGTAAAATACTTATAAGCTCTGTATTACTATGGTAGGTGGGAAATGCTGTAGCCAATGAAGGTTTAACTGAGGCTCGGCTATTGCCGTTACCCAGCCATGACTAGAGCTTCTTAGCTCAATAACACGATCCACACACAGATTTTCTTCATTCAGATGACGGGATAAAGAGTCAAGGACACAGTCCATCGCCCAGTTCTTTTAAGAACTTTAAGAATCTTGGTATTTCTAGCCTGGCTCCCACTGATGAGACCTCAATAAAGGTCGAAACCGGTCTGGGTAGTGGCCCCTTGCCTTTAATACAAAACATCATACATCCCCTTCTTGGAGATGTGTTTTGGCATTAAGGGTAAATATTAAGATTAGTAATCAGAGCTTATGCCACCTTTACCACGAGTTGCCTTGGTCTTGCACTACCTGTAGGATCAGCTAGACTTGCATCACTTGCAGGCGCAAACTCGACTTGTTTGTCTGTTTGCTTACTTGGAAAATGGAGAAAAACCAGGTTTAAAATTGCTTGGTATTTTTAACATCTATCTATCTATCTATCTATCTATCTATCTATATACACATAATTAATGGTCTACAAACACAGTACCAGGACCAATATTAGATTAAACTTACAATCAAACTTTCATAAATCATAATGTCTATAAGCCTTTTCTCTCTCAATGCAAGAGGATGTGCCTCTGCTCTACGCAACAGAATAGTCTTTGACCAGGTACAAAAATATCACATAGACCTAATACTAATGCAAGAAACAAACATCAACTCATCATCCAATTTATCCAGAAGATGGGCAGAGTGGCCTTATGACTTACAGCACTCTGCAACCCAACAACATCATGGAGCAGGAGTTAGCTTAGGTGTACATCATAGATCTCCCTACAAACTAAAAGTGATTGCTGATATACCAGGATATGCCTTGTATGCTCACATAATAGCACCCAACCATAATACCCTGCATGTGTTCAACATCTACATACCACAGCAGGATGCTCTGGCATCACAAATCCTGGATTTCGTTCAAAACCATCTGACTAGTATAGACCAAGAACATGTCATAATAGCGGGAGACTTTAATTGCACTCTTGACCAAGAAAAAGACAGACTTCAGTGTGCTGAACATCGTAGCCAATTAATAAACAAACTTCAAACACTGGTAAACGATAATGAACTCATCGACGTCTTCCGGCATCAACATCCTGATAAGAAATCCTACACATGGAGGTCAGCAATCACAGCGACAAATAGGCCACTCTACCAAGCATGACTGGACAGATACTACATTTCCAAACATACCTTGCCTCTAGTCAGAAACATCTCACACATCCCTTCCTACATTTCAGATCATTGTTTCGTCAAGCTGCAACTTTCATTATCCTTGGAAGCATCCAAATCAGGAAGTGCCTACTGGATCTTCAACAATACTCTCCTGAAAGATCCAGATTATATAATAAACACTCAGGCTTTAATAACCAACCTCATTCACTCGAAAGTGGATACAGAACCAATGAAAACATGGTGGCCCCACCTAAAATCACGAATAAAATCCTTTATGCAGATCTACAGTCACCAGAAAAATCAACAGAAGAACATTAGAATCAGACAACTTGAAGAACAGCTCAAGTATCTCCCAGAAGAAAGCCCTGAACATCATTCTTCCTTCCAAGCCATGCAAAGACAGGCAGAATTATCGGCAAAAGGTGTCCTACTTAGATTGCGGCATACACAAATAAATCTTTCAGACGCCCCCACAAAATATTTTTTCTCTTTGGAAAAAAAAATGCCAGGCAGCAAATTCCATCTCTGCTATCAGACTTCAAGATGACAGCATCACAGAAGATCCAAGAAAAATCACCTCTGAAATCCTACAATACTACAAGAATGCATACAGCACTGCAGGAACATCCCATCATGCCATTCATGAAATACTGAAAGAAACAAAAAAAAAATCTCTGCAACAGATCGGAACCACTTAGAAAAGAAAATCACGCTACATGAACTGAAAACCGCATGCACATCCTTGCCAAAGAACAAATCTCCTGGCCTTGATGGTCTCACGTCAGAGTTTTTCCAAGTCTTCTGGAATCAACTCGGACCACTTCTCCTCGAAACACTGCAAGAAGCCTACATCAATGGCCTTCCACAATCCGTCACGACCTCAGTAGCACGATTGATACCAAAGAAGGGAGATCACACGGATATCCGAAACTGGCGTCCAATCTCCCTAATTAATACCGTTTGCAAAATAATTTCCAAAGTTATAGCAAACCGAATAAAGCCAACACTGCCTGAAGTTATTGGCCAACATCAAACGTTCTCTGTCCTAGGAAGATCAATACATGATAACCTCCATTTAATAAGAGACCTCATCCACATCGCAAACAGCCAACATGAAGACCTAGCACTCGTCAGCCTTGATCAGGAGAAGGCTTTCGACAGGGTACGGCACGAATACCTTTATGAAGTTCTAAAGGCATTTGGCTATGGTCCTCTCATCATTGAAACAGTGCAATTGCTTTACAGAAATGCACACTTCTGTTTAAAAATCAATAACAGGCTCACTCGCACTTTGTCATACTCTCGAGGGATCAAGCAAGGATGTCCCCTCTCTGGTCAATTATACACACTGGCCATAGAACCCATCTTAAAAAGAATACACGACACCATCATCTCCAAACGAACCAGAATAATAGAACCACATCAAAAAATTACCTTATCAGCATATGCCGATGACGTCACTTGTAATAGTACGAAATGAAGATGAAATGACAGTAACCGAGGAAGCACACAGACTATATGCACAAGCCTCAGGAGCCAAATTAAATTCTGCCAAAACCACGGGCTTGTGGTAAGGCAGATGGAAGTCTAGAAATGATTCCCCGATCGAATGTACCTGGTCAAGCGAAGGACAAAGATACTTAGGTGTGCACCTTGGCAACACCAAAATATATAACACACTGAACTGGACACAGCTGCACAATCGTTTTAAACAGGTGCTAGGTAAATGGAACAGCGTTCGTTCCATGTCTTCACTTAGAGGAAGAGTTCTAATAGTTAACCAGATGGCTGCTAGTGTCTTATGGCATACCCTCAAAGTACTCACACCTCCTGAAGAATTTCTCTACCACATTCAAAAGGAAATCAAACGTTTCCTCTGGAACAAAACTCACTGGACAACATACCCTCAACTCTGCAAGCCACTCAGCAAGGGAGGTCAAGGCCTGATTTCCCTTGAAAACAAGATTCGATCCTTCAGGATAATCCTCCTCCTAAAGACACTTCAATGCAATCACACTTATGTAACCACCTTCGATTACATCATTCATATCAAAAATTAGACACGGTGTGTGTTCATTAGTACATCCAACAGTTGCTGAAACCACTTATCCAAAAGGACCACTCATCCTGTGTCGCATATGCAAGCTGGTCCACTTATCATTTACCCGACAGGACGGAAATATGCCTTTATCCAGCCTGTCCCTAATAAATCATCCATCAGACTATCATTCGACTTTTCTCACCTCAGTATTGTCGAAAGCAATCGAGAAAATTATTATTAGTCAACTCTTTTGCTATCTGAAGAATATCCAATAAATTAGTGATCCCACCATCGCTACTCTCTTTCCACAACAAATGCTCCTTCATAGTCTTTTTAAGTTTAGCAAACAAGGCATGAAAAAGTCATGAAAACACTCACGTGATCGCTCTTAATATTTCCAAATAAGTTCATTTAGGCTGATTTAATTAAGATGTAAGAAGGCTTCACACACAGAAGCCCCGACCTCACAAATTCCATACAACAGTTTCTCTCAAAAATAAATGCACTTCAAACAAGGATCCAGTTCACCCTAGAAGTAGAAGTAAATAAGCAATTAGCCTTTCTAGATCTCTTAATTCTTCGCCAACCAGATGGTAACCTACAATTCACAGTCTATAGGAAGGAGACTCATACAGGCCATTACATCCATGCTGAATCACATCACCATCCCAGTCAAAAGACAAGTACTATAAAAATTGGTTCATCGGGCCCACTCCTTTTGTTCTTCAGAACTATTACAGAAAGAATTGCAATATATTAATTCCTGCTTCTTATCTAATGAATATAAGAATTCCTTCATAAAACGAGCGTTGAATAGTCGTGTTTCAGCATCTTCCACAAATAAAAAAAAATAACGCGTATACCTATCCCCTATGTGCAAGGCGTTAGAGAACGCATAGCCAAAGTTAAAACCACTAAATATTTGTGTTGCCTCAGAAAAAATCTCCACATTCTTCACGTCTCCAAAGGACAGGTTTCCACATCTCAGCTATCCGGGCGTCTACCAGATTCCCTGGTCTTGTGGATTATCATATTTCGGACAAACAGGAAGATCTGTTTTTATCCGGTTAGAAGAGCACAAGTCGCATATTCAGTACCTTGAACCTGAACAGTCTGGACTTGCAGAGTATGCCATCAACACTAGACATAGAGTTCATTGGAATAAGACAAAAGTCATTCACAAAAGTCAGCTCCACATGGAACGGCTTTACAAAGAAACATGAGAAACGTTACTTCACTCCCCTAACTTAAACAGATCCGATGGTCTACGTCTATCCCCTTTGTGGGAGACAGTACTCTATAAATCAGCTAATCTTTCCTAACGTTTGTAATTGTACACACACACACACACACACACACACACACACACACACACACACACACACACACACACACACACACACACACACACACACACACAGGGTGGTTCAAAATTCCAAGTACAAACTTTGAGGGGAGGTAGAGAACATCAAAATCAACAATATTCACATAGGAATGCATGACCGGAAACGCCACCGGAAGTACTAACAGGGACAAGAAGATACAGAAATAAAACAAGGCAGTAAGTAGTGTAAAAAACTTTATTAGGTGTAATTGAACAGTTCAATAGTAGTTGGATCCATAACATGGTAAACGAGGTGCATGTCTGCCATCTCAGAGTTCGTAAAATGGCGTATGTTCTTCGTACGACGTCGAAATCCTGAATGAGGAAGCATCAATTGCTCACCTGGAGCGCTGGCGAACAGCGTCACCTATCACTTTCGGGTGGCGTTTCCGGTCATACTTTCCTAACCTCCCCTCAAAGTTTGTACGTGGAATTTTTAACCACCCTGTATATATATATATATATATATATATATATAAATCCGAAAATTATAACGAATTGAGATTTATTTGAAAACGCAACATGTTTCGTCGGGATCGACTTCATCAGCGTTAATAACATAGAAAGCTATTAAAAGACACTGAAAAAAACATTGAGACATTCTAAACCTATACAATTATAAAGCTATAATATTCGACTGTAAATTATAGCTATCATGATCTTGAGCTATAGTCGGTGTTAAAGTTATATATATATATATATATATATATATATATATATATATATATATATATAACTATATGTAAATAGGTTTTTTTACCTTGGGAATATATATATATATTCCCAAGATAAAAAGAAGGTACGAATTGAAGTGAATAAAAATTTTTTTAAAAAGTGTGTTGTTTTCTTAGTCATAGAATACTTGGGAAATAAAATTAAAAATAAAAACTATATATATATATATATGTAGTTTTTTTAAATAAGTTTAGGAAATTTAATGGCCTTTTTTAGTTATCTTACATAAGCTACTTAGGTGGCGCCTTGTGAATATATCAGTTGTTTAATTAGCCTTTGTACTTCTGCAAAAGCTAATTTCGCCTGTGACACTCAGGCAAAAATTCTACTAAAGAATATTTTACGTGAGTTAATTCCGTTATTATAATTATAAGTAGTCCATCCAATCTCTTCCTCACAGACGCTGTGTTTCTGAACTTGCATATTCCATACGTATTTTCATTGGGATGCTTCAATGAACTGGCCACCAGCATTCCTGTAATTGTTTAAAATACCAGTAGGTTTTGTTGGAATTAAGTAATACTTCATGACAATAAAGATGAAAGATCATCCTTTGGAAGAACTGGTGTAAGACAGTTCAGGATCAGTAAATATGAAACGTAATACTGATTTGATATCTTACAAGGTTTAAGCTTCTTCTTCTAATAATATCTCACCCATGATAGTGAATAAACGTGGAACATTTTAAAGCTATTTCAAGCCTCCACTAAGAAGGATGTTAGTGTCATACCGAGCGATGAAAATAATCTACCACTTAAAGTTATTCACAAACAGCCTTGCTGCAAAGTAGTGAAACCATGGCCTGCTGATTAGAGAGTGGGTTAACTGTCGACTCTGCTAAGAAGGTACGAATTGAAGTGAATAAAAGTTTTTTAAAAAAAGTGTGTTGTTTTCTTAGTCGTAGAATATTTGGGAAATAAAAAACGAACAGATTTTAACATCTTCACTGCTAAACAAGCAACTTTCGCCTCAAGAGCACAGAGAACGTCTTAGAATAGAGAGATTCAAGTAGATAAGAAGACCAATTTCAGGAAATTAATTTCCCGTGTAAAAATTATCTTCCTTCCTTCATTGAAAATTATTTGGAAAGTTTCAACAAAATCGATCCATCTCAGATGGGTACGCCCTCTATATTATGAACTAAAACTAACACTACATAATACCGACATACAGCTCAACCCATAAGTCTACAGCAAATATCACCTTATAGTCCTGATAAGTAAGGACTGGCTTAAAGGGGCGAAGCAAGAATGCTTTTCACCTTCCCCGTTATCTGTAGAGGACAGTGTAGGGATAAGGTGTTATTGGGCTATTAAAGCTCTGATCATGGCAGGAGGGTAACAGCAAAAGCCGAGCCTCAGTTAGAACTTCATTGGCTACAACATTTCCATCGGTTACCCTCCAAGAGTATTGGATTGAATGAATCAATCCTCCCCTTGTCAGCAAATATCACGCAAATAATTTCCTTTCATAAATGGCTAATATTATATTTTTATTATGGTGCAGTTAAAAATATCATTTTAAAATGTTACAATCCTAAAATTAAAACTATTAAAGTTTGTTTTAATGTATTTTATAAAATAAAGAAACCTTTTGTTAAATATTTTAATATTTATCTGAAATAAATATTTAAATAAATATTTATTTATTTAAATATTTAGAACTCAAAAAATCCTTCGCTTAGCTGAAATCATAATAACGTAGCGCCTCATAGTGGTTGTATCGAAAAGTTTAATGATAACTTTATTTTTTTTCGCAAATATATTTCTCTGGCCTTCATTAATGCAACTCTGACGTATAGTTGAGTATCTCAAAAGTAATACTAATTATTAATTTACTAAATTCAGTTATTTAATAGACAATTTATTTTTGTCAATTGATCGACGTAAAGGGACTAATATATGATGCAGCATGTGAATTATGTTCATCCCAGTTTTTCCAATCCAAACAAAAACACACTGGACTCTTGCTCTGTTCGGCGAACGAACATTGTAAGCACTTTTTTCCTTCGCTCTATCGTGTATTACTGTGTCATTATTCTAATAGTGCAACAAGAAAAACTCTAAGAGATTTTGTGAGTTAAATTAGCATAAAAGCAGGGATGTAGAATGTAATAGCTATAACTAGAAGATACGTCTCTTACCATAGACTGCAAAACGTGAAAGATATCTCTTTTAGACAGTGAGAGACATCATTATAAAGCCGAGTTTTCCATTTTCCACTAGAATAAAGAGTTGTTTGTAAATAGAGTGTAATGACATGCACTCGTGCAAAAGCGCAGATGATGAAAAACCAACATCAAAAGAAAGAGTTCAGGTCTAAGATTAAAATTAGCTTCATTTCGTTAAAAAAGCTCGTAATGACTTGAGCAAAAGTGGAAGTTTATAAGAGTATTTTAAGAACGAATATGACAGTGAAAAATCGCTGCATCGCAATGATATATGTTTAAAGAAGTTGGACAAAAATATCTAGACCAGAGTTTGTAACATAGGAGAACATGAAAAGAAACATTACCTATTTTTTTTAAATAGCTAGTATCTCAAGACTAGATATTAAAAAAAACAGAATTGTAAAATAAATTACATTTACTATCCATTTATGGCAAATTTTTAACAATATTTTGCACTTTGAATACATCTGTGGTTTGATACTGAAATGCGTTTTCTGGGTTTTAAAGTGAGATACAATGATTTCTCAATTGACTCTAGGAGATCTCTGTCGGCAGTAGGTTAATTAATAAAGAAAGAAAGCTATCAAGGATATAGCAGTGGAATGAAAAAAATTACCTTCGTTTAGAGTACGCCATAAGCAGTTTCATGTCTTCAAACTTTTGTTCAAGTGGGAGAATTTCGGTTCTATTTTAGTTGAAGATAAAGCAATTAACTCTGCTGTTCTTCGTAGTATTTGACATCTAGCCATCTCTAAATATTCTACTGTTTGAGAAATTGTAACTTCTCTTAATTCCGAATTAATTCTACATTCGTTAAGCGTAAGCCAAGGCTTCCCCAAGGGTTAGTTTCATTGATAAAAGCTAATTAGTTCCACGTAAATCGTTCTTGGAGGGTGTTTATTGCTTAAGCAAGTGGAAATGACAGGTTTGACGACACTATCTTGAACATTTCCCTGCTTTGTACTGCTGCACTAAATCCTGATATGAGTTCCTAATTTGTGTTGGTACGGTAAACCAGGTGAGTACTTGAAAGAACAACTCTACTTAAGGAGAATTTCAGTTCTTTCTGAACTGCTTTTTAAAAATCAGATTCGTCTCATCAATGCTTGTTACGGAGTTTCAATACAGGCTCTTAAAGAGATTCAAAGTCGAAACACTTCACATTCCTTTCATGATGGTCCCTTTAGGGCAGTCGTAAACGCCTCGACAAATTTGGGATACAAAGCGGATGTGAAGGAGGTAGCTAAACACCTCCAAATACTTTAAGTTATTCCTGAATTTAGTAGCACAAAGTCAACCGTTTATCAACGACTCCGTAATAGCGTTCCGAAGCTCTTTGTTAACCAAATATCACTGAAGACGATGTTGTTCAGAGAACCTTGTTAATGCTATAGAACCGGACCCGAGAGGAAGATAATATGCATAATAAAACCACAATGAATAGACTTGCGTTGTATTAATTCTAGTTACCGATCACAATGTTATAAATGACAATGTGTATTTGTGACTGGAAAGAGAAATGTTCCAGAGGAGACCTCATCTTTCGATTTCTTTTCATCTACTCCAATCCTAAATTAATAATCCAACACTCTACAATCGGCCAATTTATAACCTGTTGTGAATGTGTATAAAATAAGATTATGCTCGTATTAAGTTTGTAAGCTGCAGCTGTGAATTTCTAAGTGCTGTAGTTGTTTTGGTAGTGCTAGTGTATAATCATGGCTCGAGAAATTCAAATGAAGGTCCCAAAACACCATAATTGATGAAACGTTATCCACCAATGTCTGTTATATTGAACTGATGGCAAAGAGTTCTTTTTTTCAGCCATGTTTAAGCAACAGAAAAATAGAAAAAAACGACGTTAACCCATTGTCTCCATTGCGCAGGTACAAGGGTTTGTCCTTTAGTTTGGAAGACCTGAATTCGAATCTCGTTTGAGGTGAGAAACTACTTTATAAAGGCTTTTCAAGTGAACGTGAGTTAGCGGGCTTATAAAGAGGCAAAAAGTTTTTCTTCCCTAAAAATCTGATCTTTTTCAAGGTGAAAATAAATAACCTGAAACTACTACAAGAAAAAGCCGTGTTCTAGTTTCTTTGTTTAGTAGTCGAAGCATTGCCAGGCGTAACCTCTCATGAACATGTTTGGACAAGTTAACTTTTTCAGAACTCTGAATTTTGATGTCATTTAATTTGGCAGAATGATAGTGAAAAAAACATAATTATATTAATTGCGTGTTCTCATCATAATTTTTGCGACGATTCAAAATCTCTTTTTAAACATAAAGATGATCTCCGAATCAAAAGGCTGCGGATTCGATTCCTCTGAACACGAATGTTTGTGATTGTTTTAGATGGAAGATGAATTTCGTCTCACAGCGCGAGCACCACTCCTCTTATTCGAGACCTGAAGTGGATTGAAAAAGCTCTAGAGCAGGGTTTCCAGACTATGTAAATAAAAAGTACAAAAAATGTATAAAATTATTTTTTAAAAAATAGAAATCCTTAATCACCGCACACAGTTATTTATTTTGTATGGGGGTTCCCTCCTTTCCTCCCCCGTCCTAAAGGACGGGCTGAGCCCTCCTAATAAGGGATTAAGTATGTATTTTATGACTGTAGATCCGTGTATTCACGGGGTCGATTTGTTTGTTCTGAGGGACGTAAAACCTAGAAACTCGGGCTTAGTCGAAAGAGACTAGGTAACGGTTCCTCACATCATGGAAGAGGAACGAACTCAGATCTTTCCGGCCAAAGGGCTTCGACTGTAGCTTCGTCTATACCGAATGAGCTACAGAGGCTCTTACCCCACACACAGTACGAATATACGATACATTTACAAGGAAACGTTTCTTAAGAGGGTACCACATAAAAAAAGAATCAAGAAATTGCACATTCAATTTCAAAACAAGTGCATACTTATTTCTATATGGCATAATATCTTGATAAATTGTTTATAATATTAAAAATAATATATTTAATTTTCTATACTACAATATGGGAACTCATATTATATTTTTAAATTCCTTTTGAAACTTTTCTATTTTAAAGTAATTTTTATAAATTTCAAAAAATAAATTATAAACCTTTATTTATTTCAAATAAAAATATTCCAATTGTATAGTTCCTTCCAGGAATATTACCAGGGTCAAGAATAAATCAATCGACCGTGAGATGCGGTGACTGATTCATTCAATCCAATACCCTTGGAGGGTAATGGATGGCAATGCTGTAGCCAGTGAAGCTCTAACTGAGGTTCGGCTATTGCTGTTACCCTCTTGCCATGATCAGAGCTTTAATTGCTCAATAACACCTTATCCACACACTGTCCTCTACAGATAACGGGAAAGATGAAAAGCATTCTTGCTTCGCCCCTTTAAGCCAGTCCTTATAAGGACTATAAGGAATATTACGATTATTATGAGATTTGGCATATTGAGATTTAAAGGTATCAATATATTGAGATTTCGAAGTATAATTATATTTCATAATTATATAGTTACGAAACAGTTATTTCTATATAATTATATAGAAATGTAATTATATTTCTTTATCTCGCATTAATAACGAGATAAAGAAACAAACGCAGGTAAAATGTTTCAAGGGTTGTGGACTGTATTTATTTAAACCAAATAAAATCTATGCCATTCGAAAACTGCAGTAGAAACTGCAGGTTTCGAATGGCATAGATTTGCTTATTCATTAATAAGCATGCTTCTTTCATGTATTGCTGTATGATTATTTTGAAGAGTTAAAACTTGCTAGTGAATACTTGCTTTAATTTCACGCCGTTTAAAAACGTCCATACTGAAAGGACCACCCTCATTCATACATATGATTGGTACTTCAAATCGCCATTTGTTAGGGTGACCTACAAGTCATGAAACATGACGTAGAAAGGGCCGTCTTTGTGAACGGGCTCCTCTTTGTGAAGCCCAAAATGGAAGGCATTTATGATGTGGTTCATAACTAATAAAAAAATCTGGTGATTTTAATAAACTTATGCAGTTGCCTCGCAAAGACGGGTCCTTTCTGCGGCATGCTCCATGACTTATGGGCTCTCATGAATCTTGAATTTCTTTGTTATTTGTATCTCTATCTGTCACTTGTGGATTTAGAGATCGGTATTTTCTCTTGTTAGGATGTATATTAGAATTCAAATCATATGACTCTCATTTTTGCATGGGATTTTAAAAATCACTTATTTAAAAACACTTTGTTAGCTTAGAAGCTGACACAAATCACTTATGATATTATTTCTTATAGCTATGATATTGAGAAAAAACAAACTTAATCATGAATAAATACATAAACCATAGACCTATCAAAGTTGAAAACCATGAAATAGAACAAGTTACTTCATGTGCATATTTAGGCCAATTGTTATCCTTTGAGGAGTGCCAAAGAAAAGAGATTGAACGAAGAATTCACCTTCGATGGATGGCTTATCGGAAACTGAGAGACATATTCAGAAGTGACATCCCTATGAGTCTAAAAAGGAACGCTTTCGACCAGTGCATACCTCCTGTCCTAACATATGGAGGAGAAACATGGACTTTAACAGAAGCCCTAAACAAAAAGCTGAGAACAACACAACATCGCATGGAAAGAAGTATGCTAAAAATAACATTAAGAGATAGGAAGACAAATATCTGGATAAGATCTCAAACAGGTGTCATGGATATTTCAAAATACATTAAACAGACTAAGTGGAGATGGGTGGCCATATTGCCAGATGCGGTGACGGGACATGGACTAGAAAAACAACAGAGTGGAGACTAATGGATGGAGCAAGACAAAGAGGAAGACCGAGAAGAAGGCGAAGAGATGAACTGGAACAAATTTCAGGAGTGAGATGGATGGGAGAGTCAGAAAACCGAGTGATCTGGAAAATCATGGGGGAGACCTTCGTCCAGCAGTGGACAGAACTAGAAGGTTGAAGAAGAAGAGAATAAGAAGAAGATGATATTGATAATAACATATACAATTGCCAATACCTTTTTCTAATAGAATCTATTCTCGCGTTATAACTTGGAATAACATTTGTTACAAAAGATTCAATTAAAGTATTTGTTTAGTTCACACGTGACTAAATAACTCGATTAGAATGCCGTCCTCTTAACAACCGAAATGCTAACAGAAGTAGACCGAATTAATGACAAAAATTACGAGACTTGTAAAACGATTGTCGGGAAGAGTACGAAAACCACCAAAGGACACCATCGTAACTTCCAACTTAATAAAGATCAACTTATGAAAACAAGGGATTTTTCCTCGTCTACTTAATACAATTATACTGTAATCGAATTGGAAGCACTTCATTCAGAGTTTCTGTTTTGAAACCAAACACGTGCCAAGGACTGCCACGCGACACAGTACACCAACCAAATATCGCGTAGATGGTTTCTATGTTCAAACTGCAGCCGACGATCTAATCAGCGTTTCGTAGCCACCTCGATTAGTAGTCCAGAACTGTTTTCGCCTGCACTGTAAACAGCAAGACACGAGGCTCCTTATGTGCTTGGGGAGTATGGAACAGCACGTGCAGCGCAGCTATTTGTGCTCTTGGCAAGTTCTCCGTGCAGACCGCTGTTGCTTTGATATTCCTGGAGGGTTGGTACAGTTGAACGTAATTAATCTCCGTAATGAATCTCCTGTTGTATCGCCTTGGTCATGTCACCCTGTCCATTCCCGTTATGTCTTTTCTCATATTCTCTGTTTTCCTATCTTTCATTTTGCTCACTTCTGTATTCTACCTCTCTGGTTTAGTTCCTCATGATTTTGGTATCTTCGTTTCGAGTTCCTTCAAGCTCGTATTTGGACATGTGAGTTCTTTGATTTTTTTATTTTATTATTAATACTTTTATCTCTTTTTATTCACTTGTTAAAGGCCTTTTCTTTCCCCTCAGTTTTAAGTTTTATTCGAGAAACACACACACGCACACATACACGCACAGTAGAGGAAGAGGAAGTTGAGATGCATACGTATAATATATGATATATATATATTTAATCTTATATTATTCTATATATTCCATCATTCTAATTAGTTTATATTTTTATTTATTTATTTATAATTATTAAACTTTTTATGAAATATCAAGTTCCTAGCGAACTTGACCATCGCTGTATTATTATTATTATTATTATTATTATTATTATTATTATTATTATTATTATTATTATTATTATTATTATTATTATTATTCCAACATCCACTTTCCAACACAAAAAACACACAGAACAGCAAAACCACTACAATCACTCAGGTTGAAACAATACGATACCTTGGAATTTACCTCGATGCAGATATGAACTGGAATAGCCATATAAAACATCTACACAACAAACTCCGAACAATAAGTGGCAAACTCCACAGATTAAAAGACATAGTTCCCATACGCCTAAAAACACTAATATACAAAGCACTATGCCAAAATATACTAAGATACGCTATAACAACGTATGCTTTCTGTGCACCCTACAAATTAAATAGATTAATGTCGCTACAGTACAAAATGACAAAACTGATCTTTTGGGAACAAAGAGAAAATCACGACCTTATAAACATTGCAATGGCAGAACACAAAATACTGACAGCAAAACATTTATGTCACTATGCAGCCTTGCTAAAACATTATTTCGATGCCAACTACAGGACAGTCAGAAATACATACCGTATAACAAGACCTCAGACTACTAATTATATCACATATAAATACAATAATCACTACGGAAAGGCCACGCGAAACTTCTACATCCCAGACATGATAAACAAATTACCTTTTGAATACAGAAACCTTACAAACTACAATAGCCTGAAAAGAGCTCTAAGGACATACTACGAACAAGAAACACGCACCCAAAATACCATACAAACTTAATGAAACACAATATATTCGCTCAGGCTTCCAGTTCAGCGCCGTATCAGTACATTCCAATTTATTGTGTGTGGGGGAGGGGGGGCGCGTGTGTGTGAGCGTGCGTGCGTGTGCGTGTGAGTGCGCGCGCGCGAATTTCTCAATCATAGATTCCGTAGCATCCTAACACAGCAAAAAAAAACAAACAATACATAATAACCAACTGGTGTCATCCTCAGATAAGCTTACATTTAAGCTTCGAGGATGAAAGGAAAAAAAAATTAGTTCTCATCCAAGATGTATCATATGTAACCAAATGCATGTAATGTACGTATCACAACAAAACCAATGTATGTATTATATGTAAACCAATGTACGTATTGTAAATATCACATGTAAACAAATGTAATTAATGTATCATATGTAAACAAATGTAATTAATGTATCATATGTAAACAAATGAATGTAATGTATATAATAACTGTAACAAATGTATGCAATGTAAAAAAAAATATTTTAAAAGTAAATCATGAGTTTACACCGTATGTTTGTGAAAATAAGGACACATAATATTCAGATTGCATATGTGTAAATACTGTTGTATAATCACACCTTTTCAAACTTGATAAAAAAAATAGTAAACCACAACATGTAATATTATACAACTTATGTAACTCTGAACAATATAATTGTAAATTATTATTATGATTGTTATATATATATAAAAAAAAACTGTTATCATCATTACTATTTAAATCTCATTATATGTAGCACAAAGTGCTGAACTTTGTAAAATAATATACTGAATAGATGATCATTGTACATATGTAAATATTTGAAAGAACAATTAAAAAAAATATTATTACTATATTATTGAAAGGGACCTCCAGGGAGTCAGGGAGTCACCGAGGGAGGCCACATACTTATTCTTGAATTCATTCACACTGCTTGCACTCACAACATCCAGTAGCAATCTGTTCCAATCCTGCACCACCCTATGAGAGAAAAATCTAGTTCTCAAACCCTTCTTGGCTGCCTTCATTCACAGCTTCCAAGGATGCACTCTTGTCCTTTCCCCACCCTCCATAAATTGAAAACTTTCATCAATTGAAATCCTGTATGACCCTTTCAGAAGTTTGTAGTTTTAGAAGTTTATAGACGTTTTCTCCTGTTTGGTACTGTCTGCAGTCTACAAATTATCAATTTGTCTTCATAATCAGTATTCCACAATCCCGATATCAGTTTTAATACTCTCCTTTGCAATCTCTCTACACTGTATCAGAATCACAACGGAAACCAGGACACCAGACCTGCGCACAATAGTCCAAGTGTGGTCTTATCAATGTCTTGTAAAGAGACAAAATGACATCCTTATCTTTACATGTGAACGTTTGTTTCAGCATTGCAATTATCTTTTGAGTTCTATTTGCAATCTTTGTCACATGGCCCCTAAACGTCCTATCTACACACTTTAAGATCCCTAGCCTCATCAGTTTCTTCTAGTCTAATGCCACCAATATAATACGACATTGGATAGGTAATCATGCAATATTATATTATATTATACTATATTATAATTATAATTATAATTATAATCACTATTTCCTGGTATTAAAATACACATAAGTAAGTAAACATATGTCTTAATTCGACTAGTCTCGTGATAAAAACTTTGTTTCACTAAATCAGGAAATACAAGGAATAAATTAAAAAAATAGAAGGAAAGTAATAACATTTAACATATCACGGACGTTGAGAATGATTGAAAGAAAGTGCAAATCAGGGCTGGCAGCACATACAACACATCGAGTAGGATAGCAATAAAGCTGAAATACTCCACGTTCATCACCGCTTTTAATTAAGAGGATTCTCAAGAATCAGCTGAAACGATGAAGTAACAAAAAACAAAAACTCAATGTAACAAAAAAAACAATAGATGATTTTACATCAAGTCTAGTTTTCCTTAACCAACCTGGATGCACTTGCATCTACCAGCAGTATGTTACAGCAACCCACAAACCAACAGCCAGCTAACAGCGAATGCACGCTTCCCTTTGTTCGAAGTTTTCAAATATTTTTCACTGGAAATGCTAACTGTTATTTCTTTGCTTGTAGTTTTTAAATTATTCGTGCTGTTTCCTGAATAAGTGAAACAAAGTTATTTTTCATGAAACTAGTCGAATTAAAACGTAATTTCTTTTTGACTTCTTTATGTATTATTTAATGCTTGAAAATATGTATTTTCTCCACTGAAATTCAGATATTGGGGATTAAAGTATCTTCTTCTTTGAGGGCCATCTCTGATCGGAGGTCGACGACCACATTTGCAAATTGAGCGATCTTCAGCCACTCTAAACAGTCCCTCAGAGTTCATGCCAGTCCACTCTTTGATGTCTGCCAGCAAAGATTTTCTTCGTCGTCTTCCTTGTCCTCTTCTTCCATTTATCTTCCCTTTTATAATCAATTGAAGTATCTTATATTTTTCATTAAGAAATAGGTGACCAAGATATGCAGTTTTCATTTCTTTTTATGGTATCTAAAAGTTCATGTGATTTCCCCATTTGTTCCAGTACTTCCTGACTGGACGTTTTTGCTGTCCATGGAAGTTTTAACATTCATCTGTATAAACACATCTCAAAGCTTTCAAGTCTTTTTATTGATGTTGTCTTCATGGTCCAAGTTTCTGCACCGTACAGCAGTACAGACCATACATAGCATTTAACCATGCGTACTCTAAGCTCTAAATTTAAACTGCGGTTACACAGTGTTGATTTCATCAAGAGAAACTTTTTCTTGTCATTTCAATTCTAACTTTTATTTCCATTTCTGGATTGCAATATCCATTTAACCAGCATCTGAGATATTTAAAGTTTGCCATTCTTTCTTTTTGTTTTCCATTTAAAGAAAGAGATGAATTAAGAATTGGTTTCTTGCTCATGACCATGAATTTAGTTTGGGTGATGTTTATTTTTAATCTCATTTTTTCACTCACTTCATTCACTAGTTCCAGAAGATTTTGAAGATCCTGAATATTGTCATCCAGGAGAGCTGTGTCATCAGCATATCGATGTTTCTGATGATTTCACGATTTACAGTAATCTCTTCCTTTCAAGACTTTTTGAAATATTGCTTCTGAGTATACATTAAAAAGAAGAGATGACAGCACACATCCTTGCCTTACTCCTTGTTTGATGTTAATGGAGTCCGCAATAATGTCATCAACTTGAACAGATGGCTTATGGTTCCAATATAAGTTTTCAATGATCCTGATGTCTTTACCACCTGATCCAATTCTTGTTAATAGTGCAATCATTTTAGCATGTTGGACTTTGTCAAATGCTTTCTCGAAGTAGATGAAGCAAATGAATATTTGCTTGTTTTGGTCAATACATTTTTGGAATAACATCTCAGAACAGAAATGAGCCTCTCTTGTTCCCAAACCGTTTCTAAAGCCGAATTGGGTATCATTGATGGTGTCGTCACATGTTCTGTATATTATGTTTTGAATTATTTTCAGAAAGATTTTGAGAAATGACTCATCAGACTGATCATTATATAGTCAATACAAGTGAAAAGTACAACAATAAAAATTTCTGCATATATGTTTTAGTCCTTATCCTTAAAAGGACTGACTTAAAGGTGCGAAGCAAGAATGCTTATCATCTTCCCCATTATCTGTAGAGGACTGTGTAGGGATAAGGTGTTATTGAGCTATTAAAGCTCTGATCATGGCAAGAGGGTAACAGCAATAGCCGAGCCTCAGTTAGAACTTCATTGGCTACAGCATTGCCATCCAATACCCTTCATTAATCATCGCATCTCACGGTCCTTAAAAGGACTGGCTTAAAGGGGCGAAGCAAGAATGCTTTTCATATTCCCCGTTACCTGTAGAGAGGACAGTGTAAGGATAAGATGTTATTGTTTATTAAAGCTCTGATCATGGCAGGAGGGTAACAGCAATAGCCGAGCCTCAGTTAGAACTTCATTGGCTACAGCATTGCCATCCATTACCCTCCAAGGGTATTGGATTGAATGAATCAATCACCGCATCTCACGGTCGATTGTTCATTCATTACCCGCATCGCATCTCACGGTCATGCTCGAGAAAAAGTTTTTAAATACTTTTATAATAATAATATAGTGGTGTATTCTAAAATTCTGAGTAAACTAGTATAAATAATGTTAATATTATAGTTATATAAAAACTACAAATAGGTTAATTTACGTATGGTATTTAAAATAAATATATTTAAATACCTGTGTATATACACTGCTTAGAAAAAATAGTCAACGGACATCAGCATGGGCAAAGTGCATTGCGCCACGTAACGAATCACTTGTTTGTAGCCGGTATATGTGTTGGAAGCATATGATGTTGCCAAATCAGTGCATCTGTATCCGGATGAAGAGAACTGAGAGAGTTTGAAAGAGGCGTTGTGAGAGGATGCCATGTTGCAGGCCTATCTGTTCGGCAATTTGGGCAAATCCGAGGTCAACAATCAGTGATACCGTACTGAGATGGAAGCGCAAGGGGTTAACTGCAAGTACTATCCCCAGTGGATGATCATCAACCACACTCAAAGAACGTAACCGCAGGGTGCTACGAAGGATGATATGAAAAACTGCCATTTGTCGGCCTACACGTTGAATGAGGAGTTCCGGGCATCGACCTGAACACGAATCTGTACAAAAAAACATTCATAACCCATGCTCACAACGTGGGTTTTCATAACAGGACTGCAACTTGCAAGCCTCCAAATTACCCGAACTAACATCGTTTTCATTGGTCCAAAGAGTGTGTACAGTGGGACGTGGAAGATTGAAAACCGGTGTTGTGGAATCACGTTACACTCTTTACTGTGCAGATGCTTGGTGAACGTTTACTACCAGAGTGTATCTCCCCGACTATGAAATTCGGAGGTAGGGGTGTGATGATATGGTCTTGTGTTTCCTGTTTTGGCCTCGGATCTCTGTTTGTGTCACGAACATTGAACTCTGAGAGTTATCTGAACATCCTAGAAAATATGGTGCTTTCTACTTTCTGGCGTTTCTACAGAAGTGACCATCTTCTCTTTCAGGAAGACAATTCACCATGTCATAAGGCTGCTTCTGCTGCTGTAACTGTGAGGTTTGTGGACATGAACATCACCACACTTGACTGGCCTCCACAGAGTCCTGATCTCAACCCTATTTAACACTATTGTGGGATGAAGAGGAGCGTCAGGTAAGGTCAAGGGACGTCGGACTCACGACAATACAGGATCTGATTACATGCCTAAAGGAAGTATGATCCGAAATGTCCATTGATTGCTATGGTACCGTAGAATTCCTGCAGTCGCTGCGGAAGGAGGTCCTACATCTTACTAAGGTCGGCGCCATGGATATTTATTCCTCACACTTAGATGTCTGTTGATTTAGTTCGAAGTAGTGTCTATTTTACGAATAGATTCAAATACGACTAAAGCAAAAGTGATGATTTCTTCATATGTCGGAAATAATCTTCAGATTCTAATTATAATTCTAATTCTAATTATTATAATTGTAATAACAATAAATATTACAATAGAAAGAAACGTCATTAAAATATGCACGATTCTTATAATTTTAACAAAATTAAAACGGTGACGTATTTTCGAATATTAAGAGAACGGATATTCGAGTGCATGCAATAAAACTGCATGGAAAGTTATTGAAAATGTGCAAAACATAATATTAACAAGGTAAAGGTCTGAATTTGGCCGTGTTCGGTCTATAGTGCCTGGGATGCAAATTAGCTAACTTTAAATTGTAATAGCAAAAATCCTCCTCATATACTAGTTTATTCTTAGTAAATGTTGCAATACAATGTTGCCTTGATGTCTCCATTCGTAGACTATTTGGCCCATCTCATATCAAACACAGAAGACGTAGAGAGAAATATAATGTAATATAATAATTCTTTGTTCTCCAAACGGAGAACGAAGCAGAATCCTTTTGCCTAAATTATATTTTGAAAATCACACACACACACACACACACACACACACACACACACACACACACACACACACACACACACACACACACACACACACACACACACACACACACAACGCTGAACCGTTTCGTTTTTTTGTTGGAGCTCTTTTACGGAGAGAGAGAGAGAAAAAACGGTTGAAATAGTGGCACTAAAGCCACCACATAATGACTAATTATATTCCTAGCAAACTCTTCCTTCCTTCCTTATACGATAAATACTTTTCTTCGGGATGCACCTCACATCTTATCAACAGAGTCGTTTGCGGAAAGATCAGGAAGAGCGAAATCGTCTTCAACTGATTCACACCACACTGGGTTCTGATGAGGCCATTATGGTAAATGAACTGCACAATTATCGAGTCTCCTCATGCGTGCCCTTTATACGGAGAGGTTGACCGCATCAGCCGGCTCCTCTCGTTAATTAAGGAAATACTACAAAAAATGGAGGATCCAGACAGAGGAGGTAAGTTCGAGGCGTTAGGCAGTGCATAAAAACATGATCAAACAAGAGTGAAAAAAATCAGAACGAAGGTAACAATAGACACAGTTTATATTAATCCTTCCCCTAATCTGACACCACTTTAATCAATCGAATGCTCTTACAGTCGAAGGCCTTGAAAGTATCTCGCAAAAGAGGATACTTGTTCATCACTCGCTGTGACAGTCAAAGCGCTCATCTCGAGACTTTCTGGCTTCCCTGGAGATTTGCAGCTGTGCGACGGTGCCGAGAGATCTCCCGTTACAGTGGGTAATTAGAACGATGGTTCCATGTACCCAGAAAAGTGCTTTTAGCAAGGGAAATCGTAATCCCTTACATTCACAAAGTATTTCAAGTCTCTCGATAAGAAGCCTTCGCTTCAATTGTCGGGGGGGGGGGTTCGATGTAATCCCTCATCAATGAACAACACTGAAATATTTCTCTGAGAAGTTGTCTTTCTCATGTGATGATAGCTTAACAGTTGAAGTGATGTGTTTAAGGGATTTCCTCCAAACTGCACTCTTAAAATAAAATCAAATAAAAAATATAAAATATTTTGCGATAGATTTTGTCAGAGATAAAATCAAACAAAGCAAATTAGCAAAGAATTTTAAAGAAATAAATATTCCGTTTGTCTTCCTTATCCATCAAGTATTTTTTTTTTATATACTTTTTGCTTTTTCAAAGAAATAAACACAGAGTTATAGGAAATAAAGATCATGCGTATAGAAGATCAGAAGTAAACACAACTTGCTGTCGAACTCCATTAAAGTACTTCAGAACATCTGGAGGAACTGCATCATCTTCCTTATATACGCTTTTCGGTTGGCATGGCTACGCATCGTTGCTTGAAGATCAAAAGATCTCTACTTTCTTTGAAGTTACAACAACGGAGGCATTAGGAATTGAAAGACAAACGATAAACTCTGTGTGTGTGTGTGTGTGTGTGTGTGTGTGTGTGTGTGTGTGTGTGTGTGTGTGTGTGTGTGTGTGTGTGTGTGTGTGTGTGTGTGTGTGTGTGTGTGTGTGTGTGTGTTGTGTGCGTGCGTGCGTGCTTGCAGTGGACCAAATCGCAAGTTCTCTAAGTAATTCTGTAGCTTTAACTAAAGCTAAATACAACGTAACTTACAGTGTCTAAGGTAAACTGCATGCTAAACTCTCAACTCTTTCTTGTAAGATAGAATGACCAATAAATTATTTCTTACCCAAGCTATTATTAATCATTGCAACTGAATGGTTTCCTCCAAACGAAATAAAATGGCCAAAATAATATCTATAATGTCCTTTCTCTATTTTCGCAATGAATTTTCAAGCTTCATTTTCAGATAAAGCCTCTTTTTAAGTGCTAAATAACGACAACAGATGGCGCAGTTGCATCTTAGCCAGCAAAGTAATTCTGCAGCATTTTGTTTTTCTTCGGTATAAAGGATTCTGAAGAAAAATGATGAAAAATATATTACTTATGGGTTAGTATTACAAAATTACTATGAAAATTCAATCTCTTACTGCAGAAAGAAAGAAAGAAAGAGAGAGAGCGAGAGAGAGAGAGAATTTCCTCTTTACATAAAGTGATGAAAATATAATTTATTATGGGTCTAATGAAACTTTATCACAAATCATTACTCTCAATATCTTAAATAAATTTAAAAATCTATAAAATAAATCGAAAAGATTAATAATATTTAGATTTAGTTGAAAAATTTGAATACATTTAAAAATATAATGAGCAGCTGGAAAAGTACACCATTTTATTTTATTTCAGATTGGTTTATAATTAATATTTCAGAGAGTGATATTATTATTAAGGGGAGATGCGGTGATTAATACCCTTGGAGAGTAATGGATGGCAATGCTGTAGCAAAAGAAGTTCTAACTGAGGCTCGGCTATTGCTGTTACCCTCCAGCCATGATCAGAGCTTTAATTGCTCAATAACACCTTATCCCTATACTGTCCTCTACAGATAACGGGGAAGATGAAAAGCATTCTTGCTTCGCCCAATTAAGTCAGTCCGTATAAGGACTATAAGATATTAAGGGAAAAACCCGTGTGGTTGCCGGGATAAGAACAGCACCAATGTGGCTAATGCATGTCGAACGAGGCGACTTTTGTACCCAGGAAGGGTAATGGATGGCAATGTGCTGTAGCCAATGAAGTTCTAACTGAGGCTGTGCTATTGCAGTTGGCCTCCTGCCATGATCAGAGCTTTAATAGCTCAATAACACCTTATCCATACACTGTCCTCTACAGATAACGGGGAATATGAAAAGTAATCTTGCTTCGCCCCTTTAAGCCAATCCTTATAGGGACTATAAGGATGAGATAAATTAAGGATGTGGAAGACTGATCGACCGTGAGTTGCGGTGATTAATACCCTTAGAGGGTAATGGATGGCAATGCTGTAGCCAATGAAGTTCTAACTGAGGCTCGGCTATTGCTGTTACCCTCCTGCCATGATCAGAGCTTTAATAGCTCAATAACATCTTATCCCTACACTGCCCTCTACAGATAACGGGGAAGTTGAAAAGTATTCTTGTTCGCCCCTTTAAGCCAGTCCTTATAAGGATAAATTAAGTTTAATAAAAATTAACATTGAAGCCCGCGGGGTGACTGTGATAAGAAGATAAGTATAGCCTCACTGTAATCTATGCCTGTCGTACGAGGCGACTAAAATTGGTACCCAGGGAGGGTAATGGATGGCAATGCTGTAGCCAATGAAGTTTTTACTGAGGCCCGGATATTGCCGTTACCCAGCCATGACTAGAGCTTTTAGCTAAATAATACCCCATCCACACAGATTTTCTTCATTCAGATGATGGGATAAAGAGTCGAGGTCTCAGTCCATCTCCCAAATCCTCCCCCCCCCCCCCAAAATGAAATAAATAACTTAACATTTATTTTTATTTTGGCTCATAGGCTGTCATAAATTACCGTTCGAGAGATGTCTGGCCTCAGGTTTGATTCGTGTTGTAGGAGTTTAAAATCGCTTACAACTTGGCGAGATCTCGACGTCACAGGTTACCTCTCACAACTAAGTAGGAACTTTTCGCGTTGATAATAGCGAGTGGATGCTTTATTCAACTGAGTGCGATTACTGAATATACCTCTACGGGAATTTGTACACGAAGGAGGCTTCACTGAGTAATGGTCAGTGAAGGTATTTATCGATCAATCGTATAATAAGGCACCTGTAGGCTCAGGTAGAATTTTATCACGAAGATTGGCTGAACAAATAATTCGGATGCCATCATTCTTTCTTTAGAAGCAATGAAGAAATGAGCTGTCTCCTAAATGATACATTTTTTTTTAAACTGGAAGGGACGGAGAAGAGTGCTAAAGGTGATGTACTTGTATTCGCTTCTCGCCATTAATTTAGCATTACTCGCAATGAATGTTTATCAAGTTCAACTTGTTATTACTTGCAGTGTGCATTAAGGAGTTTAAAAGTAATTAATTAAGCAAGAGATACATAAGAAGAATATGATAGAAGCAAGTCATGAGAATATGTAAGAGTTATAAAATATATAAAGCACAGACCAACAAGTTACGAGTATTGTGCAGAAAGCTACGTTGGAGAACGAATCGAATTTGGCTTTGCAAGGTAAAGGCAATCCAAAAGAATTTTATCCGTATGTCGCTAGTTAAAGAAAGAATGAATGTGGACGAATAACTGTATTGAATGCAGATGGTACACGAGTGTCGGAAGCTAAGGAGATTGTTCAGTTAATGAGTGCTCACTTTGCTAAGATATATCAACCAGGTGTATGTAGTATGGTGCATGGTGCTACTGCTACATTGGATGGAGTTAACGGTTCATGAAAATAAGGTTGAGGAGCTGTTGCATAACCTGGATAAGAATTTGTCTTTAGGAACAGATGGAATATCAGCCCGTTTGCTAAAGGAATGTTTTCAACCGAATTGGCTTGGCCTTTCACATATTTGTATAACTTGAGTCTCAACTCAGGAATGATACCACAGGAATGGAAAGAATGTATGATAAGGGTGGTGCAAAAACTGATGTGTCTAACTACCGACCTATTTAAGGATAAGGAGGTCCGTATCTCTGGTGCGGTAGTGAATATTTTAGAGAAGTTGGTAAGAACTCTCATACAGAAAGGAAACGAATAAGATATACTCTGCAAGGAAGAGCATGGGTTAACTAAATGGAGGTCATGTTGGATAAAGGGAATGGATACCGTAGGATATTGCTAAGGTATTTGATATGGTTTTGGACAATAGTCTTCACTTAGATAAGTAAACGTTTGAGAGACAGGTGTCAAAAAGTGGTTTACGGTGGATGTGATACCAGACATCAGTCCATTGCACCAATTTTGTGCAATTTATATATTAATGGTATTAGGAAGGATCTAAGAGGGGATGCTCGATTGTTTGCTCATGATGCAAAGATGGGTAGGTGAATCAGGTATATTATGGATATCCAGCACTTACAAAATTATTTGAATAGGTCTGGAATTGAGGGAATGGGAAAAGGGCTACCAGTTTAATGTTAGTGACGTGATGAGATTTCCAGCGGTATATTGTATGAGTGAGGTTATACTACAAGAAACTGATGGGACTAGGGATCTTGAGATTATGGCGAATAGAAATTTGATGTTCGAAGGCCACATGGTTGACACTGCAAATATAACTCAGAGTTTAATTATGATATTCAAACGAACCTTGACATGTAAGGATAAGGAGGTCGTTTTGACTGTTTAGACGAATGGACTACTGTGCTTCGATTTGGCCTTCAGGAATATCCAAAGGAATAAAGACGCTGTGGAAAGAATGTAAATAAAAGTTACAAAGATTATATCGAGATAATGGAATGTAGATTACGAGAATACACTGGGAGTATGTGGAATACAGACTCTGATTAGCAGGAGAGAAGAGGGGTGATATGATAGAGGTGTGCCCATTTCTGAATGGGTGCTTAGGATATCGTCGGATGAAAATTTTCGTTATATGGAAGGTTGGGAGAGAACGCGTTGGCATCCATATAAGTTAAGTTTGTTGAATAATAATAATAATAATAATAATAATAATAATAATAATAATAATAATAATAATAATTTTTATTGTTTATTGAGCTCTCAGATATTTACACATATACTATGATCAGCTTGAGTAACATTCAGTATGTTATTTTACAAAGTTCAGCACTAAGTGCTACATATAATGAGATTTAAGTATAATGATGATAGCAGTTTTTGTTTGCTATTTTTTTTAAATAACAATCATAGTAATAATTTACAATTATATAGTTCAGAGTTACACAAGTTATATAATATTACATGTCGTAGTTTACTATTTTTCCCCAAAGTTGGAGAAAGTGAGATTATACAACAGTATTTACACATATGCTTAAAATATTATATTTCCTATTTCTCACTAATATAATGTAAACTCATTATTTACATAATATTTTAATAATAAGAATAATTTATTACATTACTTTTTCATGTAACATAGTAATATTATATTAATGATATTATCGCATAATAATCAGCATCTTCTTTATTGTTATATACTTTACTATTTTGTTACATAATCTGCAATTTTTGATTATAAGGTTACGTATAGATGAGAGAGGCGTATTAATCCCACCTACTTCGAAGCTTGGGTTAGCGTTCATGAAGAGAGTGGGATTTAGCCTTCACATGGGATGTAAGGCATTGAATGCTGGTAATTTGTGATGTGTATATTAGTGTTAATGGTGTGTTAACTTTGTTGGTATATTTTCCAGAGTTCGTGTTTTAATGTTTGTAGTTATCTACGTTTTAAATTTCTTGGTAGGTTGTTGTGTAGCGTGGGTATCTGATGTGATCTCACAAAAGAACCGTATGAGTTGGTGAAGGGTATGGGGATGTAGAGAGTTGTTGTAGGTGGTGTTATACGATATGTGTCTCTGTTGCTTCGATAGGTGATGTTGAAGTAATTCCTTATTAATGTTATGCAGCGTTTCAGGTTTTAATGCTCAGGATTCTGTGTGTCGCCATCTGCTGGTCAGATATTGGTTGTTGCGTGTAACGTGTCCAAAAAATTTTGTTAGGTGGCTGTTTGATGTGTTTGCATAGACACTGTTATTCCGTATCAGAGTAGGGATTCGTAATAATAATAATAATAATAATAATAATAATAATAATAATAATAATAATAATAATAATAATAATGTAGTTTTACTCCTCAGCAGAAATTTCACTGGGGTGCTTAAGAAATGAACAACCTAATCTGCATACATAATTACAAATTAAAATAACTATAGGTGTCTCTTTCAAGTAATTCATTGTTATATATTGTAATATATAACAATGAATTATAATAATGTCTTTTATTAACCAATCAGGGTAGACGGATCATTCAGCACTAATTAATTGCAGATTAGTGGGTAGCAGGCCTCCACCCTGTGGATATGGCGAATAAATCCATAGCGCTAGGCTGCCCGAAGGAAGACTGTTTTAGGTTCGATTTTAGTCAAATCAGATGAACTTTTCCTAAGCCTTTCTTCAGTTGATTTCCGGGTGAGTTGATCTGTGGCTCGGACAATTGGGACATTTTCCCCAGAAAGACGTTTTTCATCCCGTATACATTAATATATATATTTTCTTAAGGACCACGTGATAACGATAGTTCTCTGCCGTACTCTCCTCTGCGTGCCATTTCAGTCTCTAATATTTTTGGATCAGCTATTTTCTGATCGAATCTTTCGGTGATTGGTGATTTTCATTTATTCGGTGTGATCCTTATGTTACTTACTGCTGGTCTGAAGTGGCTTGAAAAACTTTCATGTTTATTCTGTAGAGAAGCGTTCCAGGGTTATCTGACCTTCAGCCAAACCATAGTAATAAATGTGATTTTTTTAGTCAATAAGTTTACACTTTGCATTTATTCCGTGATTTTACATCAACAAGCCTATCTTTACTAACGGCATTATTAAAAGAACAAGAAGATGTTCAGAAACAAAACCTCGAAAGGAAATGCTATCCTATAGAACGTTTCAGCTTAATCTAAAACACAAAATAATTGACTTTTATACTAAAATCACTTTGCACTAAAACTGAACTTTATCACTAAAAACAACATAATAGTATCGTTTTCATGGGAAAAAAATTAAAACTTTGCGACAGTAAACTATAACAATCAAATGTGATTATTGATTTAATGATGTCTTTACCATAGTTTGCTAATCAGATAGCATTAAAGTTTGTTGAGTTAACCATCCACTGTAACTAGGACAAGTCATTTAGCTGTCACTCAACATGATCAGTCCAAACGCTAATAACTTGCATAGCTATTCATCGAAAGCACGAATTATTGGTTTGTATTCGGTGGTCCTAATCATTATCATTCCCTTCTCGTCTGACTCGCCTTAATTTTAGGAAAGGCAGTGTATTTCAACTTGAAGTCTTCCTTTAAAAATTATCGATTTTTCCATAATCCTACGAGGAACTCATAGATTATTTTCGTAGCAAACGTGGAAGTCTTTTCTACCCCTAATTAATTGAATACTTTTATAGAACACACACACACACACACACACACACACACACACACACACACACACACACACACACACACACACACACACACACACACACACACACACACACACACACACACACACACACACACACACACACACACACACACACACTCCACGACTTTTAAGTTGATACGTTTAAAATCTGCATTGTCCTTTAAAACGCATTAAAGGCATCTGTTTTAACGTTTAGCAGATGACTTTAACAACAGATTTTGGTGATAAGAGTTATTTGCACCGCGATAACTTGTGAGCATCGAAAAATGTGTACATTTATTTATCGATTTTGCAGAGGTCTGTCAATACGATACATTCCACTAACGCAATTTAATCACGATAGCAGGATATTTGGAATAGTGCACCCGCTCGTGAACACAATGCACCGAATTCTTCAGCAGATATTTTACCACAGTTAATGGAAGGATGTGCTGTTTCCAATGACAGGTCACCTGTTATAATTACATGTCTGTGTTCTCATCTATTGTTTCGCTCCATAGATTCCGTGCTCCTAATTGATTTAGTTCCATTCCATCGGTAAAGTACTCATAATTCCATCGAGTGTTATTACATTCTACCAATAACGTCAGTAATTCATAGTACTTGATGCATTTCTCGAAGCATATTAAACTCATACTGGATAAAAATCAATCGTAGAATGTAATAACACTCGATGGAATTTTATTATGGCTTCTGTTCAACAAGAATCTCCATTTTTTTCTTCGAAAATCGTCATAACGTTTACAAACTTTCATACGAATAAAAACAGTTAAATCCTTATTATAATATCAAAGCAGAATATGTATTTGCAATACTAATGATTATTATATGCGAAGTAGAGTGTTGAAACATGGGACAGAAAATGAGTTTTCACAATGTTCCGATACATTTTGGGATGCCCTTTATTCAGGGAATGTCCTAATACTTATCAAAATCTGTCACATGTCCGAAACATATGGATATGCCTATCCAACATATCGGATATAAGGCGAGCAGATATATCCCTAATGTCAAGTGTGCTTCCGTATATATTCTCACTGCACATTCGTATAACGGCACCCGGAAAACTGACAAACTCCAAGAGGTATTAACGTAGAATGCCTTTGCACAGCCCTATCCACTCGTGACAATGGCGGACGATGTTATCACCTATGAGTCAGTGAAAATGTGTGCCCATCTCAATTAACAGATGCAAAGAAAGACGAAGAAGTTAAAACCAAATGACTAAAGCGATACCAAGTCGTACCTTATTTTCACTGACTAATAGAGGATGGGTAGAAAGGTACATTTATTCCAGCGATGCTCTAGCGCCATTATCTCGTCCATGTAGTGGTTCTCAGTAAGATCTGCGAAATACCCCTCTACAACTGCAATCACCTCTTGATTCAAAGAAAATTGCTGACCAGCGAGGAAAAGGTTTAGTTTTGGGAAGAGATGGAAGTCAGAGGGAACCAAACTGGGGAATAGGGTTGATGTTACAACAATTTACAGTTCAGATCCCTTAATTTTCCCATTGCCAAAACACCTTTGTGGGCAGGTGCATTGTCCTGATGAAAGATGATTTTTTTCTTCTGCAAACCGGGTCTTTTCTTACGACTTTTTTCGTCTAGTCTGGTTAATTAATTATCTTGAAAAGGGTAAAACAATAAACAAAATGCCTTCAGCATTCCAAAACACGGATGCCATGGCCTTTCCTGCTGAAGGCACGGACTTTGTCTTCTTTGGCGCTGAGCAACCGGCTTCTCTCCACTGTTTTGACTGTTATTTGGATTCTGTTGTTTACAGGTGAATCCAAGTCTAATCCATAGTAATAAATCGACGCATAAAATTAGTTTTACTCTTCTTAAAACTCTCCAAGCACCGTTCAGAGATTTTCATGCGAATGCGTTTTTGACCTACTGTGAGCAAGCGTCGCACCCATCTTGCGCAAAGCTTCAATGCAAAATCTATCCCACACGTTCTTTTCAAATGCGTATAGTCTCTGCAATTTCACGCACTTTGACTCGCCAGTTATCCAATACCATATCGTGCACTCGATCAATGATTTCTGGTGTTGTTACACTTTTTGGACGTCCCTCACGTGGATCATTTTCAAGGCCACTTTTAAACTCTGCAGCCTATTTCATTATTGTCAAAAACGAAGGAGAAGAGTGCCCATAAACTTTTATGAACTTTGAATGAATTTCTTTAGGCGTTAAATCTTCTTTCACAAAGAATTTTATAACCGCACGATACTGAATTTTATCCATTTCAAGGGATACGCACAACACTTTGGCTTATGACAGCTGTATATAACAAACTACTTGATATAATGAGTTGCAATTTCAGATGGATGCTTATTACAGATGTGCCAACTTAGGAAAAAAATTTGCAGTTAGTGTTGCCATCTATGGTCGAGGCCGAGAACTTTTTAGACCACCCTCGCACTATTGATGTGTGTAAGAGGTTACTCTGAAATATAATGCTGGTCCAATACATATACAATACAAATTATATAAAATAAATGGCCATTTTATTATATACAACCATATTAAAAGGAAAAGCATCCCATCTGACATCAAAAAACAGCTGCATCGTATCAGAGAATGGACTAACTAGACGCTGGAAGTATTTCACAGACCTGTGAAATACTTCCAGCGTCCAGACCAATTATCTAACAAATACAAAATAATATTAATGAAATAAAGAGCCAAAAGGCTTCACTTCGGCCAGGTAAAATTATTTAAATTAAGGGGGATATTAAACCCGCATTATTTCAAAGCCGAATAAGAAACTCTAAGATAGAAATCAAAGAGTTTCATGTAGAATACAGCAAGCTATAAAAGTTCGGCGAGTCCAAGCTTAAGCAAATACCTGGGTAGTACAATACCGGGCAACTCGTAGTAAAGGTGGATTAAGCTAGGATCGCTAATCTTAGTATTAACCCTAATGTAAAACTCATCCCCTAGGAGATGTATGTTGTTTCACATTAAAGGAGATAGGTCACTACCCAGACCGGTTTCAACCTTTATTGAGGTCTCATGAGTGAGTAGGTAGACCAAATAATACCAAGATTGTACTGATGATAGCTTTGATACTTTACAGTGCGAGTTGTCAAAGAGGTGCACAAATGAATTTTTGATTTCTGTTTGATTTTTGATTTCACACTTTGATTTCTATCTTAGAGTTTCTTATTCGGCTTTGAAATAATGTGGGATTAAATATATCCATAATTGGAACAAAATAATATATTCATAACATAATAATGCTTATTAGTTGCAATGTATGCTATAATAATATGCCTTTTTCGTAACTTATATCACGTGAAATTAATCTTTCGGTATTTTCTGTGCACTTATTATTAGAGTAGATTCAATATTGAGATCGCAGTTCTGTATTTGTTATCAATAACATTCTAATAATACCTCGATGACCACGCCCACACGTATTCACGCACGTGAATTAGGGGCGGAGCTATTGAATTACTTCGGTGATGATATTGTTTCTTATTGGCTCTTCATTTCTATCACAGAACCTTAGGTATTAAGAGAGGAAATATGTTTTTGTGCATATTCCAGCCTGCATTGTTAGTAACATTGCTGGATTTTAAACATTATAATGTTTGTTTTTTCAATGTAATAAAAATTGTCATAGTTGATATCTACTTGATAAATAAAATGTCCATGATTACAGTTTATATTGATGCAATGAATTAAATAGAAAAATTTCCAATTTATGTTAAACAGAAATAATTGTAGCTTTGATTTTTGTACACAGCGACTTAAAGATGGGGGAAAATAAATAAATAAACCAGTATGCCGTATTTAATTAATTTTGGTCTGTAGTCGATTGGAAGTATTTGAAGACGGATAAGTACGCACTGTATAAATGTAAAGAGGGTTTTTGTTATTAAATAATAAATAGACTAACAATAAAGATAATAGTTTGAAATTACGTTAGAAGTTTTTCTTGTTCTTTCATGTGTGTAACTTATTCTCTCTGTGTGTAACCATTACTCAAAAAAGTTCCAAAACTTGAACAATCGCTGCTTTAATACATCATCTAACCCACAAAAGCACCCTCCCCCTCCCCTGTTATCATCTTTGTCGTTTCATATCAAAAACGAATCGTGCAACGTACGTGAAAAATGATAGATCTTTAACCCAGTGCGATCCCTTTGACAACACTTCGCCAAAACTGTAATAAAATTCCTGTTGGAGACGCAAATAATGATTTATTGAAGAAAGTACTTTCGTTAGCTATCAAGAATGTAGAATTTCAACAAAACCAATTGTCAGTTAATCCTTTCTTGCAAAATAATAGACAATAAATTATCATCCATTAATTTATGGCTCTTATATACGTGCAACAAACTGGATTAATATACTTAGAAGAATATAAGATACAATCGACGTATATCTGTTTGGGACACTACGTACTTTAAAAATACATGTACACTAACCTACCAAAAGTCTCATATTCGCCCGATTTTAACGAAATTATACCACTATGCAACACAAACTCTGTGGTCGGTAAAGGATACCAGCAATTAACTATGAAGTCCTTTCAATGTATTGAACAAGAATTAATGGGCTGAATCTAAGATGGTTATCTTCACTATGGTTCTCAAAATGAATGGGAATCATAATGTGCACGAGGTTACTATAATATTTCTACCAGAAATTAGCCGAAAGTCTTCCATGAAGCAAAATACGAGACAATTCATTACTAATTTCTTTTAATAAAGAAAATGTTTGCTTACATCTATAAATGTCCCGTCAGTAGGATAGTGTATTGAGTTACAGATCTTATTAATTCCAGGCTACATTTTTAACGTAATGCGATCTTTATCTTTACGAACTGCGACTCACAATGCCTGGTATTGCTTAAATAACTTCAACTCCAAATCACATCGCCATATTCCCAAACTGTATATTTTCAAAGATGAAAACTTGACACGAAGTATACGTTCTGAAAATTACTCAGAAATATTTGACTGTACGCATCGATTCTTTACTGAGCAGAGAATAGCCCATGAAATAGCAAATTGCCCCTTCGAGATTCAGTTTACCTTATTTGCATTTTGATATTCTCAGGATAATTGATGTTAAAATGTGATTTTAAATTTGTAATATGAATCATTTATAAGCATTACCTTTTCGACCATGTCAGGGTTAAACAGAAATATTGCCCATTTTCAAATGTAATATGAAATACTCTTAAATAAGTTTTGTTGAGAGCTGAAGTAGATATTTCTATTTCTTCCTATTACTTGCCTTGGCTTATTTTACATTTTGGACATTAATGGAAAGATTCTTTTTAAAGTAAGGTGTTCTAACTGAAAGAAATGAAATTTGAAACTGATGAAATGTGAGTTGCGAAGTACCTCCCGTTGATATAAAGAAAGATTCTTAGAATTTCGAATAATACAATATATCATCTATAATATACATTTTATTTCCAAATTTAGTTTTTAAGATATTTGAAAATTTTTATTTAAAATAAAGTCTTTTGTAAAACACCTAATAATATTGTCAATAATCTATTATTATCTGTTGGCATTGGTATGTTGTTTTCAATTGGAAGGTTTCAGCAGATCAGGTCCTTTTTAGGGCTTTCAGGGTAACAAATGGCAATGCTGTAGCTAATGAAGTTTTAACTGATGCTCGGCTATTGCCGTTACCCAGCCATGACTACAGCTTTTAGCTTAATAACACCCCATTCACACAGATTGTCTTCATTCAGATGACGGGATAAAGAGTCAAGGACTCAGTCCATCGCCCAGTTCTTTTAAGAACTTTAAGAACTTGTTTTAAATTGACTTCTTAAAGTAAGGTGTTCTAACTGAAAGAAATAAAATTTTAAACTCTTCAAATGTGAGTTGCGAAGTACCTCCCGTTGATATAAAGCAAGATTCTTAGAATTTCGAATAATACAATATATCATCTATAATATACATTTTATTTCCAAATTTAGTTTTTAAGATATTTGAAAATTTTTATTTAAAATAAAGTCTTTTGTAAGACACCTAATATATTGTCAATAATCTATTATTATCTATTGGCATTGGTATGCTGTTTGGATGGCAGGAAATTGGAATCGACCGTGAGATGCGGTGATTGATTTTCAATCCAATACCCTTGGAGGGTAATATAATAGATAGCAATGCTGTAGCCAATGAAGTTCTAACTGAGGCTCGGCTATTGCTGTTACCCTCCTGCCATGATCAGAGCTTTAATTAATAGCTCAATAACACCTTATCCCTACACTGTCCTCTACAGATAACGGGGAATATGAAAAGCATTCTTGCTTCGCCCCTTTAAGCCAGTCCTTATAAGGACTGTTTGGATGGCAATGCTGTAGCTAATGAAGTTCTAACTGAGGCTCGGCTATTGCTGTTACCCTCCTGCCATGATCAGAGCTTTAATAGCTCAATAACACCTTATCCCTACACCGTCCTCTACAGATAACGGGGAAGATGAAAAGCATTCTTGCTTCGCCCCTTTAAGCCAGTCCTTATAAGGACTGTTTTAGATTGACCGAAAGTGATATTGGTAAATGTGTCCCAAAAAATTCAGAGTCCTCCATAAGTGCCGGTAAGGCTTCAACTGCAGGGTAAGCGTTTTTTTTTTTTTTTCCAACTTTAGAATTTATAAGACTAGTTGAACTACTTAACAACAATTGGCCGGGAAAAGTGAAACTTTACGACACGCTACCCCCGGAAAGTGTCAACGACGTTGTCGCAGAAGATCAGTTAGAATCGGTGCCTTCTACACCTTCAGACGTTGTAGAAGTGCGCGCTCGCAAAAAGCAAAGAATAACATAAGAACTGCACAAAGACAACGAAATGGAACAGGATGCTCAAAGTTCGGACGCCGCTATTTCTCACAAAGAAAAGATGTCTCCAATCATCCTTAGAGAAAAGCAGAGATGGATAGCTTTAAGATCCACAATGTCCAATCTGCACACTGGCTTCATTAAGGCCAAAAACATGGATGAAGGCATAAAGATCCAGCCAGCAACAGTGACAGACTATAGAAGGTTGACCAAGGAACTGGACGATAGAAGCATCCAGTATCACACCTTTGCGCTCAGCTCGGAAAAAATGTAAAAGTGGTCCTTCGTGGTGGTGTCTGTGAAGACATTGACACAGCAGAAATAGTTGCTGATCTTAATCCTTAGGATCTGCCTCCTGTCAAGGTCAGCAGAATGTACAAAGCAGACAAGACTTCCATGACATTAGTCCTAGTAGAGATATCTATGTAGAGCGGAATATATATGTTTAAAATGTGGGGACAGCCACCCAACCAATACCTGCACAAAGCCGAGGACGACCTCGGCCAAATATGCCAATTGCGGTGGCCCTCATCCTGCGAACTACAAAGGATGTAATGTACTCAGCACCCAAACAGACGGATGGAGGCAGTCAATCAGCCCTCCTTCTACAGTATAAGAACACCAGAGGCCCAGTCATCAAAACTGGAGACTCAGCGGGCACAGTCGGAGACCTCCAAAAATAGAGACACCCAAAAGCAAACAAGAAGTTATGCCGATGTGATCCGTACAAATAGACCAATACCAGAACCAAATCAACCAATAGCACCTAAAAATCTAACAGCTGTTATTACGGCCTCACTAGCAAACATGCTAAAAGAATTCAGCCTGTCAAACCCTACTGCAACCTCCACTAAAAGAGTTCTTTGTGAAACACAGGTCAACCTCACAGCTCTTTTGAAATGAGTTTGTTACTATTCATAAATGAATAGTAACAAACTCATTCCAGCATCTCTTCAGATTGTTGCATGGAATACAAATGGCCTCAAAAACAAAATTCTGGAACTCCGAGATTTCACATATAGGTATCAACCAGATGTTATATTAATCAATGAAACTCATTTAAGACCCTCAGACAATTCTAACATAAGGGGTTATCGCCTATATAGAAATGATAGATTACTCTACAGACGCAGAGGCACTGCTATCGTCATTAAAAATTACATTAAGCACTACTCTGTGAGCAACCCTTCAACCACTAACCTTGAGATCACTGGCGTGGAAGTAGTCACCAGTTCCGCTGTCAAACTGAAAATCTACTCAGCTTAAAACTTTCCTCAAAAATCTCTACTACACTCTGACCTAAATGCCATCTTATGCGTCAGAGAGCCCATCATTATAGCCGGAGATCTGAACTCCAAGCACGCTGTGTGGAATTGCACAACCACCAACAAGAATGGTTGCATCCTTTCCAATTACTTAGGACCAAGCAACGCTGTTGTGGCAGGCCCCACCGAACCAACTCATCTCAGTACGTTTGGCCCTGCTGATATCCTGGATATAGCTATCCTGCAGGATATCAAACTTCAATACAGCATCATATCTATGGATGAACTATCATCCGATCACAACCCAATTCTACTGCTGCTGGGAAAACAAGAATACCTGTGTCCTCCTTCTCACTGCTACATAGTATGGGAAAGACTGTCAGCAGCACTGAAGGATTATATTGGACCTGTTCCTCACATACGCACAAAAGAAGTAGAAACTGCAGTTAAAAATCTCACAAAACAAATTAATTCTGCTATAACGGTACCTACCTTCTACAAATTTGTCCGCATGCCAGATCGTTTACCCAAAGACATCATGAACTTGATCAGAGACAAAAACAGAGCTAGGTTTTCCTAGCTCTGTTTGTGTCTCTGATCCGTAACACGTGTGCACCACAAGATAAAACATCTCTAAACAGGCTAAATGGGACAGTAAGAGATGCACTCAAAACCTCATAGAGACAAGTATGGGAAGAAAAGTCAGCCTCCATTTTGCCTACTGATCACTCCATCTGGGGACTACTGAAAAATATCGGAAACAAAGACAGATCCCTTTCCCCAATATTCTCTGACCAGGCCCTTGCTCACACAGATGTAGACAAAGCAGAAGTTATAACAAACAATTTGGTGGAGCAGTGCAGGCCTTCTTATGAAAACCTTGACTTTGATCACATATATAAGATTCACAGCAAGGTCAGACACTCACTCAAACTTCCTATCACCAGCACTGACCATACTGCTCCAACATCGCCTGCCGAGATATATGACATTATTAAAAAATTAAAGAACAAAAAATCTCCTGTGCCAGACGGCATTACTAATCATGTGATCAAACTTCTGTCCCGAAAAGCAGTAGTGCACCTGACCATAATTATAAATGCAATCCTAAGTCTTCACTATTTTCCTTCAACCTGGAAACTGGCCGATGTAATTCCTATACATAAGCCAGGCAAGGATCCTCACCTGCCTCAAAATTATCGTCCAATCAGTCTCATCTTCTACCTAGGCAAGATTGCGGAGAAGATCATCCTCGCACGTCTTCAAGCCTCAATAATGAACTAGACATCCTTCCTAAAGAGCAGTTCGATTTTTGGCAATACCACAGTACTACTCACCAAATCCACAGAATAGTGGAATACATTACAACCAGCTACAACTGGCGTCAATACACGGGAGCTGTTTTCCTTGACCTATCCAAATTATTTGACAAAATATGGCATTTTGGATTGTTACATAAATTTATCTCAGCTGGTATCTCAATGAAATTGAACACATTTACTTAGTTCATATCTGCAAAACAGGACCATGCAAGTCAAAATTAACAGCACAACCTCATGTCTGATATCCCGCACAACCCAATGTCATCCACCATGGCCCTGTAGGCAGATGACACAGCATTATTAGTCTGATCTCTCCGACCACATTTCGTTACTAGAAAACTTCAAGAAAACCTTCTAAAATTAGAAAGATGGTTCTCCAAATGGAGACTGCAAGTAAATCCCCTAAAAAGTTCAGCTATTCTCTTCACAAAAAGGTCGATATCTCCTGTAGGCGACATCTTATTATTCAACACCAAAATTCCCTGGCAGACGGAAACAAATTAATTAGGTGTCGTCCTCGACAAAAAATTAACTTTTAATCAACACATCAAGGTTACATGTACAAAGGCATCTAAAGCCATCGCTCATATCTACCCCCTAATAAACAGAAGCAGCAAGCTAAACATCAGAATCAAACTGCTTTTATACCAGCTGACGATTCGTCCTATAGTTACTTATGCTTCTCCAGCCTGGAGCCACACCTCCACTACAAACATTATCAAATTGCAACGGGTTCAGAACAAATGCTTGAGAATGATCTTAAACGCCCCATGGTTCGTCAGAAATCATCAACTTCACCGAGATACAAATATTCCTTATATCTTCTCCTTCCTACAAACTTTAGCTGCAAAGTTCTTCCTAAAGACGTCCACTCATCCCAGTAATCTAGTTCAGCAAGCTGTAGCCTATGAGCCTACGGATACATTCAAACACAAAAGCCATTTTAACTTCCTTCAGTGATGTATAATCCCCATGCCCATTCTGGGCGAGCAAACTGCTCATAATATTTTCCCTCACTGTGACCGAAACAGACAAAGGGGAATATGAAAAGCTTTTCGCTTCATCCCTTAAGTCATAAATGTCAATTGTCATTTGTTTCAGATGCTAGTTTCATCCCGAACTACGTTTCATGAATTTCGGACGTTGTTATAATTTATTTCATGTCACCCAGAAAACAAGGATTTTTATGTTTGTATTTCATGTAGAATTGGAATACAGATATTCTCTCCTTCTTCGCTAGTTGTTGTTGTCTTGTCCTTTGAAGACTCCTAGATGCCTCTGTGCTCCCCGCACTGCCCTGACCATGTCTATGAGTCTGCTTGTATAGAGCTGTTGTTCAGGATTAGGATCCATTTCTTGCAAGGCAACTGCAATTGCTGGACAGGCAAAGATGTGAGTGGGTGTCAGTTCAGTACTGGGGCAGTTGACTCTTCATTAGAAAATTGGATGCCGTTGCCACGTTAGTCACCTTGAAATCGGACCATAAGAAATTTGGTCAAGAGCTTCAAGGGTCCAGGGGGGGCCACGAGGAGGTGTGGTCGGACTTTCCCCCCTTAGCTACTTGTTAAATACAAAGATAATTAAGTAGGTCATTCATTGAGATGCTTCAACATATACGAGATAGGGAGATTTAGTGACGAGGCTTAGCATTTCCTCCTTCTTCTATTCTTAAAAAAAAAGGTAACAGAAAGAACTTAACAATATTTCCACCACAAAAAGTTTTTTATTAAGAAAGAAAGTTTGGAACAGCCTTTCCAACACTACAAGGTGCTGGCGAGGCTTTTTCCCTATTCAACTTATGGAGCAGTTGGGGCAATCAAAAGAACATCCTAAGAAGAAGAGACGACAAAGTGCTGCCATCTTGTGGTCGCTAATCATAATGTAATTATTATTGTCTGAAATAATGTGAGTTCTACAGTGCATGTGTTTGAGTTGACAGGACGAGAAACCTGAGATTTTATGAGAAACCCTCTCTTGCGTGTACCACAGGTCGAATACCTTGGACACCTGTCGAAGAAAGAATTAGAAGGCATTTCTCTAATTCGGTGATAGAATCGAACTTAAGTCTTTATTTGGGTTGCCTAGCGCTATTGATACAAACACCACTTTCATTTTCTTGGTAGCAGAAAAAAAATGGTAACACACAATTGCTAAAGGACATTTTTTGCTGATTATTACACATCGCATTGTAGTGTGAAATATCATGAAACACGAATCGAAATGAAATAAGGTAATCTTGAAAAAGTAATTTTTCAACTATTCAGTAGTCAAATAGCATACTAAACTGCACACGCGAAATATGATTACATGCAGTTTAAAATCCCTATCTCCAGAGAAACGATTTTATTTTATAAGTGGGTATAAGCTGCATTCACAAGAGACATCATTTAGGGATGAGTTCTTCCCCTTCTGGCAACAGATTCATCATGCGTACGATAAAACAAAGTAACCAAATATGAAAAATAATGCATTATTTGACAGTTTTTGTAAAACAAAACTCTTAAAAGCTATCATTCTAAAATACAGATAAGATGATGCAAGCGAGTCGTTCAAGAGCTGTCTTCCGTTGCTATAACAACCGAACAGCTCTCTAGTGGCACGGAGAGATTGACGAGGACAACACCGGCAAGTATAACCATTATGAAAGTTTAGGAAAGATTTCATAAAGAAAGAATAACTTGGTAGAACGCTTTGTAGTAACGCTACATGCAATTGCGTGCCATCGGTGTGCAGGTGTCGAACATAATCTGACCGAAGGTATTACTAAATAACAAACGATACTTTCCTGGAAGAGAAAATGTGTCATCCCCCTTTTGTAAGACCATATTTCGTTAGTAGTTGTCTTTGTTTATTGTTGGATATTACACACGTTATTTTTCATGCATCTTTTTTTTATAGGAACAGAAAAAACATTACAAACTAATCAATAATTGAATAAAGCGAATGTTTCTGTATGTGACACACACACACACACACACACACACACACACACACACACACACACACACACACACACACACACACACACACACACACACACACACACACACACACACACACACACACACACACACCACATTAGAATTATAATAAAATTTTGCTGATATTTATATTTATCATTTATAAATAAAATATTCGTTACTATATAGGACTTACACCTTAAAATGGCATATACATATTGAGAAAATATCCAAATTTATAAATAGGTTTTAAACACATACTAGATTGCATAAACAATTAGGAATTAGGAAAACTATTTCTTTATTCCAAGTACATGGACTATGTCTCTGACAGTTTTAAAATATGGTAAAATATGTATGTTTTACTATATTTTTTCCCACATAGCTAATGTAATGCGGCATCATTAATGCACAAGATTAGATTCTCTCGACATACGTATTACACATCATCCAGAACAACTGTAATAAAAATTATCAGTAATAAATCAATGATCCATATTAAAATATTCGACACAAAATATGATATGTTCTTTTTACCGCTAAGTTCAGATAATGTTAAATTACGTACCATACTTCACAATACCGATCTCACAAATTAAATACACAACTAGAAAATAGTTGTACTCATAGTTATGAATTTTATAGTACTTTCGTATGAAGAAACTGAGTCTAAATGAAACACAGTTTTTTAAAAATCTCATACGTTTATTTGGACCTCGCAAAGAATTCAGTGCATAGCATATGGGCATCTAACTAGTACAAACATATAGCCAACCTTAACTTCGAAATTTATTTTGAAGCTGATAATGCGCTATATATTGACACTTGTAACTTAATCATTAATGTCATAAGTCGCTGTAATGATATTCGGCAGCTGCTTAGGAAAATATTTGTACATCTATTTTATAATAAATATAAGGAAAATATTTTATTTTATAATAAAGAAGAAAATGTATGGAGAAATACGATGCCATGGAGAATTTGGCACGAAACATGTTCCCTGTTTTGGCTTAAAACAAATAATATAATAATAATAACGAAGTTCTTAAAAGAACTGGGAGATGGACTGAGTCCTTGACTCTTTATCCCGTCATCTGAATGAAGAAAATATGTGTGGATGGGATGTTATTGAGCAAAAAACTCTAGTCATGGCTGGGTAACGGCAATAGCCGAGCCTCAGTTAAAACTTCACTGCCTGCAGCATTACTATCTGTTACCCTGGAAGTCCTAAAAAGAACTCTCCTACCTTACCACCAAATAATAACGAAATTAACAACCCACATTATTTATTTTTAATTGTTTATAATATATAAAGGTGTACTTACTAATTTTAAATTTATTTTTAAAATTTACCAAAATTGAATTAAAAATAATAAAAATTTTACTTATCTTAAAACGATAAATAAACTTTATAATTAAAATTTGTTTTTTAATTAAAATTTATTGATGTGAGTGTACTATATCCCGAAAACGTAATTTATCGGGAGAGATCGATAGATGTCGCTACTCATAGTCAACAACTAATGTTTTAGTGATTTACGATCTGTGGGGAAATGTTACCGTGTGCTTAGGCATTTTGCAATATTAACGACATTTAGATTAAATTTATAAATGATAAAAGAGAGGAAGAAGCATCGTTTTGTGTCTAGGGAGATTACAAGGTTTAGCAAACAGAAAACCACATTGATGACCTTATGGATTGACAAAACAAAGAGTTTGAAGAGTAATAACTTTACTTATATTGTAATCATTCAAAGCTCACTCATCCACCCGCTATCACAGTCACTTCCTTAACATCGAAGTGGGTCCCAAATAACTGTTTATCTAAATACCGATATTGAATATAGCAATTTACTCAAGTTTCAGGAACTCATCCATCTTCCTGCCATATGCATGTCCTGTAAATTCCCTGATCATAGCATGTCTGCAGTAAACCATTGCCACTGCGAGGCTAATGATTTAAGTGTGTCAAGCAGATATTACTCTTCAAACACCATCATTATTCACAACTTATTTTAGATGCTCAGAATCGAGTGGATGTTCGGCAAATACAAATGTTCAAAAACTGTCAACCATTAATAAAATTATTTAAAGCTGCTAGAAAACAACGGACAAATGGGAGACAAATAAAATATCTGTCAATTCAGCATAAAGGAATTTAATAAATTTAAATGTAAATTTGTTCTTACGTTTTCTGTCATCTTTTGACTAAAGACAGCACTTGAAATATTTATGATCGCTGTATATTACGTCTATGTAGTCAAAGATAACTTTCTTGTTTATTCTTGAAACACAGAATTCAATTTAACAGTTAACTATCGTGGGGAATAAATTGAACCAATAGGGTTCTAGCGAAAGGTACGTAAACATTTTTCAGATGGAATGCGAAGATTTTCTGTGAAATGAAATTGGAATAGAGAATACCTTAGTGAAGAAATATATAACTAGTTTTGGAAGAGACAAAAGATTCGCTACTAGCTATTGATAATAAGTTTTCGTCGGAAACAAACGAAAGGAGAGATTACAAACCAAATCGATAGAAATGTACGAATCATTCTGTGTCTCAGAGAAAATCAATGCGAAAGAAAATGAAAAGATCACGCTGTAGGACACCGAAATCTGTCTAATTTCTTTTCTTGTTAGAAAAGGTCATTCTAAGTTTCGAAAGGCAAACAGAAAGAGATAGAATAGAATAGAATACATCTGAAGTGGTTTAGATAGGCTCTTACGTATTCTAATACAAGCTTCACACATTTCTTAGGATTTAAACTTATCCACAAAGTTTTTGAACTCAATAACGTATCATACATTACGTGAACCTCTGACATGTCACCTATAATAAACCAATGCATTTCGGTTTTCATGTAGGTGACAAGATCGATTTCAGAAGAAGAACTGAAGCTATCTCAACAGGAACCTTTCTGTTAGATTGTTGGTATCGACATATTGATATCAACTTCGTCTTTTCCTCTCATGTTTAGAAATAAGACTGCAGTTCTTTGTATTTTCATCATTTCAGAAGCATTTAAGATAAAGTAATGATAATTCCATTCCATACCAAATTACCGTATTTCGTAGCTGTGATCGAAGTATTATCTTAGCATTTGAGGAAATCGATGGAGGAAGCATTCTTATAGTTTCAGCCGCATAGCGATAAATGAGCTTTATACTAAACAAATTAAATAATATTCCATAGGATATGTACCATTCCAGTTGCACATTTTGAGAACCAACGCCAATATTATGTATTCATTTTAGCAATTGCTATTTTGATGCATCGCTAACAAATATTGCAATGTTGACTGAAGAACACTGTTACATTTTAAAGGATTTGATATTCATAATGGAATAGTACATCGGTGTATAATTTTAAAATAAACACAAATACTGTGGTTATTAAAGATATTTTATCCTTTTCTAGCTAAACGTGAATTAAACAGTTTAACCATATACAAACACTTCGGCCACTGAATTAGAAACTTGGTAAACAAATGTGTCTGCAGTAATTTTCGTATACACTCATGAACCAAAACATTGACCACCCAGACAGACCCCGATTGTCGGTAGAGGCGAGTGATGACACTATCTTGGAATGGGGACTGTTCTCTCATGGACATCACTGGGAGTGCTCATCCCCAATGAACTAACCGTTAATTCATACCTAGGGATTAGTTTGGACAACGTATTTTTCTCCATCCTCAAGCCACATAATTCTCCTGATTTTAATCTAATCGAACGTTTGTGGGATTATGTAGAACGCAGCCGCTACGACGCAACTGTCTCTTCGTTCGATTGCGGACCTATGGAACGCTATTCTGTCTGCTTGGTTGAGAATATCTTAGGATATTTTCATGGTTTAATTGGACTCAACATCAAAAGCAGTGCCAGTGGTTATCTCGGCCAAAGGAGGCCCAACACGTTAGTAGAAAGATGGTCGTAATGTTTTGGCTAACGAGTGTACTCGGTTATTTTTACAGTTGCGAAACAAAGGTCATTATTGATGCTTAATATTTAGACATTAGATATGCTGAAGCAGTAGGAGGGGATACAGATTTTGTTGTCGATTTGATTACCCAAAACGACTATGGGGACATATTATGCAATATGTCCTCTTTTTATAAAATCAACACTCCTTAAACGCACTGCTAGATGAATGTAGGACACATTATTAGGAAATTTTCATTTACTTAGTGTAGTTGTTTGCAATGAAAACTATACTGAACGTGTAGTTTTATAATTGGAAGATAATTTTTATTTATTTGTTTTGCCTAATATAGTTCCCGTTTTGAAATATACAGCCTTCTTTTGCCGTTAACATTATATTAAAACTTAGTAGTTTGAATGCAATATTATTTTTCAATCGTTTATCAATACTAATTATTTATCAATAGCGGGAAAAGAGTAATCATAATGGGAGATTTTAATTATCCAAACATTAATTGGGTAGCAGTAGAATCTTATGAGAAGAATAAAACTGAATTTATTGAGCCTTTGCAAGACAACTTCCTCAAGCAGCATGTGACAGAAGGAACTCGAGAGCAAAGAGTGATAGATTTGATTATAATGTCAGAGGGCGTTTCAGTTAAAGACGTAACTCTTCTGCCCTCCGGTTGGTGATAGTGATCATGCGGTGCTCACTTGGGAAGTGACTAAGTTTATGAATATTCCATTCAGAAAAAGTTACATGCTGAACTGCAAAGCAGAAAACTATGGCCAACTGAGGAGTATACCGAGTTCAGTGGAATGGGATCCATTGTTGGATGGGAAGAATATCGACATTGCATGGGAAGCATTTAAGCAATACTTAAATATTCAATATAATATTAAACATCAAGAATGTGTCCCGAGAATTCGAAGAATAAACAGGGTACGAGTCAAATGGATGTGTAATCTTATTAAGCAAGAGATTTTTAAGAAACGAAGATGTGGAAAGAATATCTGCATTAGGATGATGTCCGTTATGAAAATTGTAAGCTGCAGGCTAGGATAGTCACAACTGTTGTACGGAAAGCAAAGTCTGAGTATGAAAAGAAACTGGGCCTGAGTGCTAAAGACAACCTACAAGAATTCTGTCGATATGGTGCAAGTAAAGGAAAGAATGAAAATAAAAGAATAACTCTTCTAACTGCAGATGGTGTGAAGATCACATACGAAGAAGAGCTTGTTCAACTGATGAGTGCCCATCCTAGCCTGCTGCTTACAATTTTCATAACGAACATCATCCTTATGCAAACGATATTCTTTCCACATCATCCGTTTCTTATGAATTTCTTGACTAAAAGCTGTCACCCTGGTGTACGCGACATTGAGCTCACTGGATGAAGAAACTCAGGTGTATGAGGACGAGGTATTAGAGCTGTTGCACAAACTGAATAAGAATTCAGCTATAGGGACTAATGGGATATCAGCACGTGTGCTAAAAGCGTGTTTAGCTGAAATGGCTATTCGTTTGACCAGGCAGTTTAATACGAGTCTCAGAACAGGCAAGATTCTGCAGGAATGGAAAGAATGTATTTTAATTCCATTGCACAAGGGTGGTTCAAAGGCTGATGTATCCAACTATCGACCAATTAGTATCTCAGGAGTGGTGGTGAAGATTTTGGAAAAATTGGTCAGGGCACGTATTCAGAAATGGGTTGACAGTAAATCTCTACTCTGCAATGAAAAACGTGGGTCATGTTTTAGCAACTTGCTCACATTCTATAACAATGTTACCATTCAACTAGACAAGGGGAATAGATACACCATGTTGTGTTTGGGTTTTGCTAAGACTGTTGACAGAATACAGCATGGTAGATTGCTGCATAATTTGGAGAAAATGGGTTTGAGTTATACAATACAATATTAGCATGGATAAGAGGATGGCTGACTGACAGATATCAAAAAGTGGTATATGGGGGACGTGAGTCTGCAGGATTCGATTTTAACCAGTGGTTTTCCACAGAGATCAGTGCTTGGTCCGCTGTTATTCAATCTGTACACTAATGATATTGGGAAGGATTTGACAAGCAACACACACTATTTGCTGATGATGCGAAGATAGGTAGGGTAATCAGGAATATCAGGATGGGTAGAATTGGTGTTATTTCAAAATGGGTGTTAGTTCAATGTCAGTAAATGTAAAGTCATTCACTTCGGCATGATTAGATATCCAATGTATTATATTGGTGGGATTAGGCTAGAAGAAACTGATGAGACTAGGGATCTTGGAGTGTTAATAGATAAGAAGTTGAAGTTTAGAGGCCATATGGCAAATTTTGCAACTACAACTCCGAATATAATTCCAATGCTGAAACGAACTTTGACATATAAAGATATGGATGTCATTTTCCCTCTTTAAACGGCCAATGAGACCTTACTTGGACTATTTTGCGGTGGTCTGTTCTCCTGGTTCCCATCGGGATTTTGATACAGTGGAGAGAGAGTGCAAAGAGTGGGTTAAAATGATTTCAGGATTGTGAAATATAGATTATGAAGATGAGAATTTGAGACTTTTTTGGCTCCAGACATGATATGATTAAGATTTACAAACTTGTGAAAGGATCATATGCAGGATTTCAGTTGATTTAATTTTTCAATTTATGGAGGGTGGAGAAAGGACAAGAGGACATCCTTGGAAGCTGAAAATGAATGACGCTAAGAACAGGGTGAGGGCTATTTTTCTCTCATAGGGTGGTGCGTGATTGGAATGGATTGCCTTTGGATGTTGTGAGTGCAAACAGTGTGAATGAATTCAAGAACACGTAGGATAGCTGGTGCGTGTATTACGGGGCGTCTGTCGATGAGTCCCTGACTACCTGGAGATCTCCCTTAATAACAATAATATTTTTGAAAATGACAAGGTTTATTATCATACACAGTATTTACGTATATTCATCAGATATATTTTCTGTACAGTACAAGGATTCAGTACAAAATGCAGAGTAATTAATTATTTATAAATATAATTATACATTTTTAGAACTAATTAAATATTTATCCAATCCATATGTATCCGTGTATACATATGGATTGGCATGAATGTGCATATATTTCACTATAAAATACAGTAATATAACACAATGTTCAACAGTAAAATAATAATAATAAATGATTTTATTTTAATGTAATGACCTTTTTGCATTTTATCTTTTGGTGTTTTTCTTTCAATATTTTTATAGATTTTGTATTTAATACAGATAGTTTACTTCTCTATAAAAATTCAGTCCACAATTTACTGAGTACATTCTTTTTGATGTAGTTGCTTATTTTTTTGGATGGCATTTCTGCTCTCTTCCTCGAGATGCTTATCTGATGAAGATAATAATAGATAGCGGTAGTTTCGTAGTTTGATTTATTATCAGTCGCGACCCAGGTGCAGATTTAATTGCTTATATGTATGAGCTTGAAAACATATATATATATATATATATATTTTTTTTTAAATATAGATTGAATGACTTAAAAACTGAGGTAACATAAAGTGTTTTATGAGAATAATACAACTATTTTCGGCTTATAACAGCCTTCATTGGGTAATCATTAAAGGAATATAATATTAATAAACACTGAAGCTTCTAAAAAATCTCTATATACAGGACAACTACTCATACCAATAGATATCTACATACTCATTCTCATCATTTCCCACCACAGAAGCTTGGAACTATATCTACCTTAGGACACAGAGCACACTCTCTTTTGAATGAACTGGATGAACTCCAAAAAGAAATAAATCACCTATCTCTCATCTTTAAACAAAATGGATACTCCGAAAAAACGTTTAAGAAATTTCTATTGCATCCTCCTAGACAGAGCACCACAGAAACTAATAATAATTTTAAAGGTAGCATCTCCATCCCATACATTAGCACAGTCTCTAACATATTGACTAAGGTCCTTAAAAATACATCAGGACCTTCTTCACCACACTTCCAAAAATCCGTTCTCTAATCAGCCATTCAAAGCCTCCTCATCACAATCTAAAATATCCAGGTGTATATAAATTATGATGCAATTGCAATATCCGTTATTTTGGACAAAACAACAAATCTATTGAACAACGTATCGAGGAGCATAAGAGAGACATCTCGTATAAAAGGTCACGTGCAACTGCGTTGTCAAGTCATATTCGTTTCTCAAGCAATCCTAATGATAATCTCCAAAGTCACTCCGTTTGCTGGGATAGATCAGAAAATATTTTTTACTGTGATGATGAGTTCGAAAGAAAAATTATGGAATCCAGGGAAATAATCCTGAATCCTGAACACCTAAACAGCAATTTGAGTTATAACATCCCAGATAGCCATACTGCAGTTATTCAATATTGGCGTTCAGGACAGCCTGCACGCACACACGCAATAAACAATAGCGCGCCAGTTGCTATTCTCTTATTTTAATGAATGCCCGATGAAGGCTGTTATAAGCCGAAACTAGTTGTATTATTCTCATAACAAACTTCATAAGTTACCTCGGTTTTTAAGTCATTAAATCTATATTTTTTAAAAATGTATCACAACAACCGAGTAGAAGTCCATAATTATATATGTGTGTGTGTGTGTGTGTGTGTGTGTGTGTGTGTGTGTGTGTGTGTGTGTGTGTGTGTGTGTGTGTGTGTGTAGAAAGTATTGTATTTTACTTTGGGTATAATAAACGTTAAAAATACCAAGCTATTTATTTTAAAACTGGTTTTACTCCATTTCCCAAGTAAGCAAACAGACAAGTCAAGTTTGCGCGTGCACGTATTGGAAGAGTGCAACACCAAGGCAACTCTTGGTAAGAGTAGAATTAAGCTCTGATCACTAATCTTAATATTCACCCTTAATGCAAAGCACATCTCCTGGAGGAGATGTGATGATTTGTATTAAAGGCAAGGGGCCACTACCCAGACCGGTTTGGACCTTTATTGAGGTCTCATCAGTGGGAGCCAGGCTAGAAATACCAAGATTTAGTAATACAGAGCTTATAAGTATTTTACCAGAACAAGTTACCATAAGGTGTTTTAACCTTATTAAATAAAATTCTCAGGAGGAGATATAAATGTAGAAAGTATTTTACCTTGGGTATAATAAATGTTAAAAATACCAAGCTATTTTAAAACTGGTTTTACTCCATTTCATAAGTAAGCAAACAGACAGACAAACAAGTCAAGTTTGCGCCTGCACGTATTGGAAGTCTAGCTGTAGAAAGTATTTTACCTTGGGTATAATAAATGCTAAAGATACCAAGCAATTTTAAACCTGGTTTTACTCCATTTCCCAAGTAAGCAAACTGACAAACAAGTCAAGTTTTCGCCTGCAAGTGTTGCAAGGTAAAATACTTTCTACATTTATATCTCCTCCTGAGATTTTTATTTAATGAGGTTAAAACACCTTATGGTAACTTGTTCTGGTAAAATACTTATAAGCTCTGTATTACTAAAATCTTGGTATTTCTAGCCTGGCTCCCACTGATGAGACCTCAATACAGGTCGAAACCGGTCTGAGTAGTGGCCCCTTGCCTTTAATACAAAACATCATACATCTCCTCCAGGAGATGCGCTTTTGGGTAAATATTAAGATTAGTGAACAGAGCTTATTCTACTTTTACCAAGAGTTACCTTGGCCTTGCACTATCTGTAGGATCAGCTAGACTTGAAACACATGCAGGCGCAAACTTGACTTGTTTGTCTTTTTGCGTACTTGGGAAATGGAGTAAAACCAGGTTATATACAGATACAAAGTAAAATTGCTTGGTATTCTTTAACATTTATTATACCCAAGGTAAAATACTTTCTACATACATATATATATATATACTTCATAACACTTGCCTTAGTATGTATCCCATAATGCAAAGCCCACATTCGCTTTCAGGCGTGTATAATGCAATCCTTATAGTCCTTATAACGACTGGCTTGAAGGGGCGGTGCAAGAATGCTTTTCATCTTCCCCATTATCTGTAGAGGACAGTGTAGGGATAAGGTGCTATTGAGCTATATAAAGCTCTGATCATGGCAGGAGGGTAACAGTAAAAGCCGAGCCGCAGTTAGAACTTCACTGGCTACAGCATTGCCATCCATTACCCTTCCAAGGGTATTAATCGCCGCATCTCACGGCCGATTCTCCATCCTTCCTTCCGTATATAATATAATGCAATGCATAAGTGCAGAAATCATATGTATCTCATGTACAAGTAGATAAAAGGTGCTTGATCTTCTTAATAAAAATCTATGGATGAGAGAAAGATGTAGAAAGTTTTTTTTTTACCTTAGATGTAATATACATTAAGGATACCAAGACATTTTATACTTGGTTTTAATCCTTTTCCCAAGTAAGCAAAACAAAGTTTTGCGCGAGAATTATATTCACGTCTGGCAAGTGATATGAAGTCATAATCCTCTATATACAAGTAACTCAGACGTGAATATATTTCATGCTCAAAACTTTGTTTTGCTTACTTGGGATATATATATATATATATATATATATATATATATATATATATATATATATATTTTTTTTTTTTTTTTTTTTTTTTTTTTTTTTTTTTTTTTCTAAGCCTTGTTTCGACCGGTTCCCGAGTTAGTCGATCTGTGGCACGGGCAAGCAGGTTTTCCTCCCCGAAACTCGGGTTTTTCGTCCTGTAAACTCAAGAAAATCGACCATAGAACCCACATTATTTCAGACATTAAATATATTGTGTTAGGGTTAGGGACCACGAGATGGCGGCACATTTGAGCCGTCTCTCTTCACTGAGTACCGCTTAATTAGTGATAGCCTTGGCCCATCTATCTCTGATTGGTACCAGTGGAGATTGAACTGCCCACTCAGTCTCCAAAAGTTAGATAGGGCTAAATGGCCTCGCCTACTCCCCGTATACGGGAATAAAAAGGCGTTAGCTGATTTTATATATATATATATATATTATTACTCGGTAGAACTGTATATAAAAAAGGAAATTAAATGACTTTATACTGAGAATGACAAATCTATTGTTAAGATACAACTAGTTTCGGTGAAATACAACTTCTTCAGGTATCATAGGCAAAGAATAAAATAAAAAATAACAGACACATGAAAAAATACATTAACAGATCTAGTATAAAAAGTACATTTAAAAGGAATTCGTGCTAGAGTTCCAACTGAAGCCGACTACGTTCGTGAGCTGGTATTAGTGCGCCAGTATTGGACAGTGGCAATGTGTGCATCAGAAATATTATAGCTAAGGCTGTTATTAATATGAGACGAATCAAGTGATATTTCTTTAGATTCAATTATTCTTCTTTCCAGTTCATCATAGCACACATGGATATTAGAGGTTTTTTGCCAATGAACGACGTATTGGCGGCCATCATCTGCGTTGATGGAGAAGAGAACGTGGCTAGAGAGAGCGCTGGCTCTGGTTCTGTTGTAAGAAATGTCTCTTTGATGTTCCTCCATGCGTAAAAGGATGGATTTAGCAGTTTGGCCGTAATATGGCTTGCCACAATCACACACAAAATTTTATAGACTCCTGGATACTGAGTAGGAAGATGTTTCATTTTAGGTCTACTTAGTATGGCGCGAAGTTTAGGGAACGTAGTGAAGCAAGTTCTAATGTTGAATTTCTAAAGCATTTTTGCCAGTTTCACAATACTCTTTCCACATCATCTTCTTGTGGATTCCTAGCTTAATATGGCTGCACATCCATTTCACACCCAACCTATTTACTTCGAATACTAGGGATACATTGAGATATCGTCTTATTCAAGCACTTTATCCAAGATTCCCATGCATTGCTGACATTTTTTCCATTCAGTAACTAATAACATGGGACCAAAGTTTTTTTAATGTTGGATTTTTTAAGGCATTTGATAGGATGCCACACGACAAGCTGTTGAGTAAACTGAAGAATATGAGATTGGAATATAATCTATTGACTTGGATCATGGGATGATTGACAGACAGATATAAAAATGTGGTATAAAGTGGGTGTGAATCTGCCAGATTTAAGGTAACCAGTGGTGTACCTCAGGGTTCAGTCCTTGGGCCATTATTGTTCAATCTATACATTAATGAATTCAAGCAGGGTCTATCATCAGATTTGCAATTGTTTGCCGATGATGCGAAGATAGGCAGGGTAAATCAGGGATGCTACTGATATTCAGCAATTTTCAAATGATTTGAATGGACTGGAAATCTTGGCATGCGAAAATGTCTACCAGTTTAATGTTGGTAAGTATAAAGTTATGCACTTTAGCGTGATCAGACATCCAGCGGCATATTATAATAGCGGGGCTATGTTACACGAAACTGAAGAGGTAAGGAATCTTGGTGTATTTGTGCATAAGAATTTAAAGTTCAAAGGTCACATATCAAAAGTTGCAAATACAACTCAGAGGATAATTGCCATATTGAAGCGAACCTTGAAAGAATAAGAAAGTAATTTTGCCTCTTATAAGGCTTTGATAAGACCACACCTGGATTACTGTTCGCAGATTTGGTCTCCGGGGTTCCAAGGGGATACAGAAGCTGTGGAAAGGGTGCAAAGATGAGTTACAAAGATAATATCCGGATTGTGGGATTCAGATTATGAGGACAGATTGCATGTGGATTACAGACTCTGGTTAACAGGAGAAAGAGGGGTGATATGATAGAGTCCTATAAACCTTTGAATGGGCATTTCAAATGATGAAATTTTTCGTTGTATGGAAGGCGGGGAGAGAACACGGGGGGGCATCCATGGAAGTTAAGGTTGTTCTCAATAAAGAAAGGGATAAGAGCTAGGTTTTTCTCCCAGAGAGCAGTGAGTGAGTAGAATAATTTGCCCTTACGGGTAAGCATCTAGTGTAAATGAATTTAAGGGAAGGTATGATAGCTGGTATGGTAATTTACAGCCTCACACGATGAGTTCTTGACTCCCTGGAGGTCTGAGATAATAATAATAAAATACGTTTTCATTTTTTTCTATTACTGATTCTTGGTTTAATTCTTTCATAATTTCTTCGTTTTTTTGCGATCAAATAGGGTATACTTTGCAGTTTTTCTCATAAACTTCATTTCTGCTGTTGTTAATCTTTGTTTTTCTTTTTGTTTTATTGTCCAGATTTCACTTCTATACAATAAGACTAGTAGGGATAATGTAGTATATGCTTTTAGTCTGGTTTGTTTTTGAACTAGGTTCGGTTTAAATATACAGTTAATTACTCCTGTTATTTTTAAATATTTTGCAATTTTTACGTTTATATTGTTTTCATTTTCATATGTGACCATACATCCTAGGTAGTTAAATGAATTCATCTGTTCTAAGATCTTGTTAACTATTACTATCTTAGTTCTTGCTGGATCTTGTCCTTTAAAGGCTATAGTTTTTGATTTTCCTGTCTATATTATCATACTATAGTCTACTACACAGTCATGTTAAAACACTACTCCAGTCCAACCTAAAGAGTAACCAGAATAACATATCAGATAACAAGATCACAGTCATAAACTACATAACATAGAAGTACAATAATCACCACGTAAAAGCCACCAGAAACTTCTACGTACTTGCCATGAGAAACAGAAACATGACGACAGAAACCTAAGGACATACAAGGAGCGGAACCAGATGCTATGTAAATATTATAGCGAGAATGAAAGTTAGAGAAATTCCTCACACTCTCTCTTTCTCTCTCTCTCTCTCTCTCTCTCTCTCTCTCTCTCTCTCTCTCAGTCACACACACACGTACAACACACACAAAAAACCTATAGAAACCCCTCAAAAAACACCATTAGAAGGACGCAAACATATCATACCCAAATCCACCCCATTTGCAAAAAGGTTAAACCGTCCACAAGCAGTAGTAGTCTCCTAAACACGTACCTACAAACAGTAAAATCAACACCTGGCTTGCGACGGGTATAGAAACAAAACCACGAAACCACGGCCATCTATTAACTTCCTCAGATAAGCTCTGAAAAGCTTCGAGGAAGAAATCAGAAATGCCACCCAAAGAAACAAGTAAATATTATAATTGATTTAATAAAAAGTGAATCACTGTAAATTTAAATAGGTCATTTTAAATATGTATGTGAAAAAAGATGTAAAACACATTGTTAATATCATTACTTATGCAATTTAAATAAGATATCTTCCAAGCATTCTGTACTGAAAGAAAATTATGTAGATAATCGTATGATCTGTCCTATGTAACTGAACTATAACTGATTATAAACTATTACTAAAATCGTGTGTGCGGTGTGACCAGAAAGGATCATCTGAGAAATGACTATGTCAGGGGAACAGTGAAAGTTACGAACTTAGGAGCGAAAATACAGGAGGCAAGGTTGAGATGGTTTGGTCATGTGATGAGGAGGGAGGACGAATATGTGGGAAGAAGGGTCATGCAGATGGATGTGCAAGGAAGGCGGAAGCGTGGGCGGCCAAAGAAGAGATGGAGGGAGCTGGTAGAAGAGGACTTGAAGATGAAGAACTTGGATGTGGTGACAGCCCAAGACAGGAAGGTGTGGAGGAGACTCATAAGAAACAGTGACCCCACTTAAGTGGGAGAAGCTGCAGAAGAAGAAGAAGAAGAAGAAGTCATTACTACTAATAACACACAAATTGTTGTGCTATATGAGTTGCGCACTGTACAAAGTATGCGATAAATTGGAATCTGAATTGAACCACATGTGAAAAATTGTACTCTTAAATTTTATGTAATAATATTAAATTGTATGTCTTATATAAATATGAGTATTTTATGTATTACATAATTTGTATGTATAATTAAATTGTATGTATATGTATGTGATTTATTAGACAAATAATAAAGTATTATTTGACATTGAAAAAAAAATATGAGGTTACTACATAACTAGGAGGCCGCGACTAATGAACGGTTAAGAACCACTGGCCTAGTTCATCTGTTTTAGTTTGACCAAAACAACGGGCAGAATGATTGTGCAACATGGTTTTTTAAGTATATTTATCTAGTTTATCTAGTTTTTCATTCATTTATTTGTTTTACAATATGTGTAGTAGAACGTAGCGATATTTCTTGAAAAGAAATATCGATACGTTCGATTAATATCGAACGTATCGATAAATTATAAATGACCTTGACAAGGTCATTTATTATTAAAAATATTTAAGTTTTATTCTAACAATCAGTTTTTGTTTTAATGGCGACCCTTTTTATCAGATTTTTTTGTAGTTATGTTCAGCTTATTTCTTAGGGTTTTCGAATTTTTAAGATATCGGCGATAGATACAACTTAGAAGTTATCTTAGGTATTAATAACGTCATTAAATTTTAAAGAAAATTTCTTTGTTTGTTTGGGGTTGTTGTTCTATAATTTTATTTGAGCTTCGATAATAAATTATTAATTTATTGATTGAGCAAGGATTATTTATTTTTGCATGGTTTTCTGCAAGGAATCAAAATGCATTTAACTAAATGAACAATTTATGAATACTTCTTTTAAAAGAAGAAACATCTTACACGTTATAATGCTAATTAGCAAAAAAGTCATTCATTAAACAACGGCAAATATAAACTAAACAACAACAAAAAAAATCTTTCAAAAATTCTCTCAGAACATCCATTTAATTTTTGTACAATAAGGTATATTACAGTAGTCCTCCCTTATCAGCGCAGGATAAGTTTCAAGACACCTCGAGGATAGTATTGAACCCTATATATACTTTTGTTCCCTAAACATGCATACCTATGATAAAGTTTAATTTATAAATTAGGCTCAGTTAGATATTAACAACCATAACTAATAATACAATAGAATAGTTACAACAACATACTGTAATAAAAGTTATCTGAATGTGAATGGAATCTTAGCAACCTCAGCATACGTTTTTTTATTATTTATTATTCTATGGAGTCCAGAATTTTCATCTTTCTCACTTAAAAGGAAGCACTTGACTACTCTCTTTGGCATATGCGAATTGCCAGCATCACTCCTCTTGCACTTTCGGGCTATTATTAAGTAACATAAGGGGTACTGCCACTTATTTGAATTAGGTCCTCCAAAACTACTGTTTTCTAATGCAAATACGTACATAGAAATTTGGGGGCCTTGCACATTCCTAATTGTATCAGAAACGAATGTCTTCAGTTATCACCAATCTGGGACCGTCTCCCCAACCTGCAGGATGATTGTCATAACCAAATTTCGGATAGACACTTTCAGTGTGCGTATTAGGAATCTGATATCGCATGTCATAGCGGAACAACTGATAAATGTACATTATCATTAACATCCTGTCTACAATTTTCCTCCAAATACCTCAAGAATGTGTCCGCTTACCTTCTGTCCTGATTAAAGTTTCCTCCACCAGCCTATATATACTTTCCTAGTTATAATTTATAATCGCTTGATTATAAATTTATTTCTCTCAGATCATGACACAATACTGCATGAAGGGTAGTGGAGGAGCAGATATGGAATGTGGTCTGAAAAACAGGCACAATTTAAAGGAGTGCGTATCGTATAGAATATTTTTCAGTAACTGTAAATTAAATAGTGAGTCTATAATACAGTATCATAAGATTGCAACTCCGCTTCATCATTCATGTGTTTGCATTATATTTAGAAAATATTTAAATATTTATTTACATAGTATAAATAAATTATATAATTTATTTATATATTTTCTTTATATATAAAGAAAAACATAAAAAACATATAAAATATAAAATAAAATAAAATATATAAAATATAAAAAATAATAATAAATTTTTGTCATTAAGTACAAAAATATATAAATGCTATGTTTATAATTGTGCACATGTTTATCCAATGATTGGTGTGTTCGTAGTTCAACTAATAGGCTGCTGGTTCGAATTCAACAGTGGAATTGGTCAATGCTTCCAGTGACGAATTTCGCTCGATGGAAGACCAGCAGCCTTACTTTGACTTACACACACACACACACACACACACACACACACACACACACACACACACACACACACACACACACACACACACACACACACATACAAATACATAGATAAAAATAGAAAAATCTTTTTGTTCATTTTTAGGATCGTAAGAAACCTTTCTAAGTTGGAACAATCTAAATAACTCATAATTGAAATGAAGCCAAAGAAAACTTAGATTTAACGCCATTAAAGACCTTTATTAATTCATAATCTTAGATTAATACGTAAATGTTCTGTATAAAAACACAGTATATTTCTCTTTTTTTTAAAGTTGGTCACCCGGTGACAGCTTGGTCACCGGGTGACCAACTGTCCCTGGAACCATAACCGTCTTGCAATAACGAGAGCGTAATCACGGGGGGCCCCGAAAAAACAATCCCATCTTTCATTAAAACATCAAACATTTCGTTTGCAAACTTCTAATGGGCTTGATTTGGGTAGAAATAAAAATGGTTGATGTTTCAAAGAAAGCAAGTCAGAAATGACACCTACTTCAGTTCCGGCAAAACTGTATTGAGTCCCTCATAAACAGTAGTCTACATGAAGTTGTCAGAAATAACATCGACTTCAGTATCACCAAAACTGTATGAAAAACGCTTAGAGAGTCGTCTGCAAGTAGTTGTCAGAAATAACCCCTACTTCAGTATCAACAAAAACTCTATGAGTGACCCTTCTAAAGAGTCGTCTGCTTTCGCATTCTTTCCACTCCAAACAAGAATACCAAGAGAGATTAGCCATATCAAAACGGGATCTCTTTACGGTATTCTTCGCCGAGGGAAGCACAGAACGAGCCAATATTTATACGAATTTCACTGAGTCGTATTAATTGTGACGTAATAATGTGGTTAACGTAATAATTATGTATTTAGTTTGGAAGGAATTTTACCATACGAATTGCCTTCGAGGATACCAATAACGTCACACTTTAATTCTTTCATTTACAAAAGAGTAAACTTAGGCAGACAGTTATCCATAGGGTGCATTCCAATTTCGTGGGTTTGGAAACAATGGCATAATGAGTGGCCTGACACTGCTTTCGAATATTGCTCGTAGAAAGACGACTCACAGACTGCCAGCCCCACGTCTCCATGAGAAATCGTCTACCAGTCTGTGCTGGTTAATCCCAAATGCACTTCCATGGCCTTCGGCATCCTGCAGCAGGACAATGCGTCTCCCCCACAAGGCCGCATCCACCCAGACATGGCTCGAGAACACTCATGTTAGTTTGGTACCGTCCAGTGGATCAATATTAGCAAACCCTTCATGCTTTTCTCATCGAAACTTCATCTCGCATTTAGATCCTTGCCAAATTTATTCAACACACTAAGACTCATATCTTCGCTCATCAACGACGCGCTCTGCTTAATAATGCAGTGTTTTATTCGGCTCAGTCACTAAAAGTTATTAATTTACTAATAAAATTAAAATAAATTTATTAAAAGTTAATATGAAAGCTGAATTCGTCAGGCTTCTTTTTCTCATTAAACTAATTCAGATACTAATTAAAAGAAATAGTTTGACTGCTGGATCACAAAGTGTTATGAGAGCAACAAACACCCTTTCGGAATAATGTCCGTTAAGATCTCTGCCAGTGCTGAAGGATGGAGTTTGGCTGTCCGATTGTTTTCAAGATGTTAGTTATACTTAACGAAGCTTTCTTTCATGGAATAAACGGCGTTGGTTTAATTATAATACCATATTATAAATATGGTATTATAAATAAATCATGATGATCAGCATTCATTGTAGAAATTATGGACTTCACAACCGTGTTATAAATAACTGTTTTAATTACCCGACGTTTGGTCCAGCATATGAAGTTCATCGTCTGGAGTATATACAAATATACAAGGACAAGCTGAGTTACATTTCACCCGGCAAGCTAAAGAAACAATGATTTGATCACCAGTTATTTTACTGGCATGACCTCTAGTGAACAAAAATGTAACTCAGCTTGTCCTTGTATATTTGTATACACTTCAGATGATGACCTTCATATGAAGGTCAAAACGTCGGAAATTAAAACAGTTATTTGTAACATGGTTGTAAAGTCGATAATTTCTAAAATGAATGAACTGATAATTATTTACTATTGAAATGTTCGGAAATTAGGCCTATTGTTCTGCAATTATTTCAAAAAATTATATTCAAACTAACTCTGTTACTTAGTAGAATTTAATTCGATAACATCGGTTAAATAATATAACAATAATTCACAAAAGACGACCTTAATTGAACATCAAATAGATTACCTACTAATAAAAGCTCCTATAATTTACCAAGAATGATTAACCGAGTTATAAAAAATAATAGAAGTTGAAATCAATTTCAACTAGAGAGAAAATGAATTTTGTTCAAATTAAATCACAAGATGACATCCAAGTGCTTTGCAACAGGTGTTTGGGAATTACAAGACATTAAAATAGTTAATCGCATGCAGTGCATAATTAACGAAACAGAAAATGTGTGAAGGATCTCATTTGGAGGATATCTAAATGGTGGCACTAATAAAGATTAAAAAAAAAGGAATAGATGGAATGGAATTAACGAGATAATTAAGAGAAGATTCTTTCGTGGTTCAATGAATTTCTCAGAACCATCTGAGAAATTGAGAAATTAGATCAAAGAAAGGATTAAATATCGAAAGAAAAGTTCCCGTTTTCTTCTTTTTCAGGGGGGGGATAATTATCTCATTAAACAATTACTTTTATCCCTTAGTGATTATTATGGCTGACTAGGCTCGGTAGATAATTTATTATTAATAATAGGGTCAACTATGATAAATGTGGGTCATTTCTTCGAAATCCGTCATTTAAGGGATTTGCTTACTAATCACAAAGCGCAATTTTAAGAAGCTCGTCGTTACTGCAACAGTTTGGCACCAGTTTTACGCGACTGCTCGAGGGCGAGAATACGGTTTTAATCTCACCTAAATGAATGACATTTAGTGGATGCAACTTGGCTCTGAAATGATACAAGAGCGTTACATTCAGTATTCGCCTCATATGCAAGCTGTTATAGATTAATATCAGTCCAATGGACACATTTTGGCACCCGGAATTTTTTAAAGTTGTCAATTGTGTTTGCGTACGTGTATGTGTGTGTTAATTTTTACAATCTTTTCTTTCTTCTTTTTTTGTTTTCCATAAAAAATATTAGCTTATAGTAAAGTACGAGTATCATAGATGTGCTAAGAGTCGGATAATCAGTAGATTTTGCTATAAAGACAAAATGTGGAACTGTTTTTAACTAGCACATTGATTTTACCGGACAATGCATTTACAAAATAATCTATGCCCACGATCGGATTCTAACCCCCATCTGCTAGCTGACAGCGTATAGACCAACTCAGTCAAAACTGCTGGGGGGGTGAGAGAGTCCTCCCGTGCCACGCCCCCGCCAGTAGTGTTGCCTTGTGGTACATTGTTTGTGCTTCAGACAAAAAAGCCCCGGAGATGAATTACAGGCGACAGGAAGCTGATGTATTTCCAATATTGACTTCGGGGTCTGCCTCTTTTTCTTTTTCCATTTGAGGGAGTAGAGGACCAGGGCATCAGAGGGCACAGAGGGTGGATGTCTAAGTTGGTGGCCGAGCCATTTTATTTGATCTCTTTGAACAGTGCTGACTAGAGGATCGTGTTGGGTTTAATCTAATATAGTAGAGTTGGGAATGTGGTCTTCCCAGGAGTAATTCAGCATATTTCTTAGACAAGTAGTTCCAATATATTTATAATATTGGTCGCTGCTTTTGTTGAGATGTTCCAGGTTTGCGAGCCGTACAGAAAGATAGACTTGGTGGTGCACTTGTAAAGACGAATCTTCGTTTCCTTTGGATTGAGGCTCGACTTCCATACTTTATTAAGACTTCTGTGGAAATGCATAGTTTTCTGTTTTCTTGTTTTATTCTCTGTTAAAGATATTGAGATGTGTGATCCTAGGTATACAGAGTCCTTTACTTCTTCAAGGTGATCATTTCGATTTATACAGATGTGCCCATCCAAGTAATGTTTTAATATCTTTGTTATTTTGGGAGTTTATTTTTAGTCCATATATTTCTGCGCTTCTCATAAGGCAGTTGAAGTGGTTTTGGGCATCGGTGAAGTCAATGAGGACCATATCATCTGCAAAGCTCAGGTCGTCAAGGTGTATCTGTATATATGGATCTTTGATAAGGATTCCAGATTTAATTTGCATTAATTTAAAAATATAGTCAATTACTATGATGAAAAGATATGGGGTCAGAGTATCTCCCTGTAGAATTCCTGTGGTGATGGGAAAACTGTCTGTTCTGTCTCCGTTAACTAGTACTGTGCCTTGATTGCCCTGATAGGTTTAGGTGGAATGCCATAAAGTTTGAGCGTTTCCCATAGTCGTACCCCGTCAACAGAATCAAATTCTTTAGTAAAGTCAATAAAGTACAAACGCAGTGGTAGATTCTTGTCCATTGAACCTTATATTTGTCTTTTGATGCAGTGGATGTATTCTAAAGTACCACGTTTTGAGGAATCCAGTTTGGTTTGTACGAAATAATGGAGTTATATGTGGTTCAATTCTATTTATTCTCATTCTATTGTAGAATTTTAGTGGAGTAGTGAGGAGTGTAATTGGTCTGTAGTCTTCTGGCTTGTTCACGTTGCCCTTTTTTGGAATTGGTATTATTAGACCCTCTTTCCACTGTTCAGGAAATTTCCCAGAGGAAACTGCAAAGTTACATGTGTGTAGGAGTTGTTTTTTGATGTCTGTAGAGCAGTGCTTTAAAGCCTCATCTGTGATGCCATCTGCTCCTGATGAAATATAATTATACATTTTAACACTAATTAAATATTTATCCACCGTATTTACATATGGATTGGCATGAAAGTGCATGTAATCACGTAATCACTATAAAATGCAATAATATAACAATCTTCATGAGTAATAATAATAATAAATGATTTCATTTTAATATAATAACCTTTTTTTTGCATTTTGTCTTTTGGTGTTTTTTCTTTCAATATTTTTATAGATTTTGTATTTAATGCAGATGTTTTACTTCTCTATAAAAATTCAGTATACACAAATTGCGGAGAACATTCTTTTTGATGTAATTATTTATTTATTTTTTTTGGTTGGCATTTCTGTTGTCTTCCTCGAAGTTTATCTGAGCAAGATAAAGATGGTGGTTTTGATTTCTTGTCAGGCGTGACCCAGATGTAGATTTATCTCTTTTTTTGTATGAACTTGAAAACACACACACACACACACACACACACACACACACACACACACACACACACACACACACACACACACATATATATATATATATATGAAATCAGCTAACGCCTTTTTAGTTCGGTATATAGGGAGTAGGCGAGGCCGTTTTAGCCCTATCTAACTTTTGGAAACTAAGTAGGCAGTTTAATCTCCAGTGGTATCCAATCAGAGATAGCTGACCCAAGGCTATCACTAACTAAGCGACGCCCAGTGAAGAGAATGACTGAACAAGTTCCGCCATCTCTTGGTCCCAAACCCTAACACTATATATTTCATGTCTGAAAGAGTGTGGGTTCTACGGACGATTTTCTTGAGTTTGCTCCCGTAAACCCAAGAAAATCGACCGTATCAGAGATCGCCCGTGTCAGAGATCGACTAAATCGGCAACCGATCGAAAAAAGGCTTAGAAAAATTTCCTTCGTGCAGTCAAACGCCACATCCACTGAGTTAAATAGGCTTTTTCATATATATAAATATAAATATATACTTCATATCACTTGCCTTAGTATGTATCCCATAATGCAAAGCACACACATTCCCCTTTTAGGCATATATAATAGAATGCATAATGGGAAGGACCACTACCCAGACCGGTTTCAAGCGGTCTCTTCAGTTTGAGCCAGACCCAGATGAGACACCAAGGTCCTTAAAAGGACTGGCTAGGTGGACGAATCAAGAATGCTTTTCATATTCCCCATTATCAGAAGAGGACAGTGTAAGGATAGGGTGTTATTGAGCTATATAAAGCTCTGATCATGGCAAAAGGTTAACAACAATAACCGAGCATCAGTTAGAACTTCATTGGCTACAGTATTGCCATCCATTACCCTCCCTGGATACCCATTTTAGTCGCCTCATACGACATGCCTGAGTTACAAGGGGATTTTACTAAAGTAAAGCCGACTCTAAAAATTAGGACGATCCCTACACCACTCCATAGTGGCCGAAAGACCGTCCAATTCAGCGTTGGTTCCACTCAGTGTCACCCTCTCACCACCGAGCAGAACCACTGATATTCCAGGTAAAATCGTCCACCGACAAAGCCCCTCATGGGCCACTCTGGAGAACACCTTCCACAGAGATTCAAAATGCTCTCCCAGGGCATACCCCCCGGAATCAAGTATCAAGTAACCTTCACCGGGAGCAAAATTCCCGAAGAAACCTGAGAAAGCGAAATTCTCGAAACTCAGCGTCCATCTTAGCCGCCTCTTACGGCATGCATAGGTTTTGTTGGGAATAACTAAGTAAAGCCAAGTCTAAAAATTAAGACGATCACCCGGACCACTCCCTACGAGTGGCTGAAAGTCCGTTCAACTCAGCATTGGCTCCCCCACCACCGAGCAGAACCGATCATATTCCAGGTAAAGGCATCCACCGACAAAGCCCCTCACCGTGCCGTGCCGGAGAACACCCTCTCTGGAGACTCAGCTTGCTCCCTCAAGGCAAAAACCTTAAGAGAGCAAAACTCAAACTCTCGAAACTCAGCGTCAATTTAGTCGCCTCTTACGACATGATTGGATTTCCATTGGTGCGATTCTTTCCCAGCTTCCACACGGGAAAAGACACAAAGATTCCTTAAAAGGACTGACTTAAAGCGGCGAAGCAAGAATGCTTTTGATATTTCCCGTTATCTGTAGAGGACAGTGTAAGGATAAGGTGTTTCTGGGGTATATAAAGCTCTGATCATGGCAGGAGCAATAGCCGAGCCTCAGTTAGAACTTCATTGGCTACAGCATTGCTATCCATTTCCATCCAAGCGTATTATTCACTACATCTCACCGACACAAAGGCCCTTATAAGGACTGGCTTAAATGGGCGAAGTAAGAATGCTTTTCATCTTCCCCGTTATCTGTAGAGGACAATGTAGGGATAACGTGTTACTGAGCTATTAAAGCTCTGGTCATGGCAGGAGGGTAACAGCAATAGCCGAGCCTCAGTTAAGACTTCATTGGCTACAGCATTGCCATTCATTACCCTCCAAGGGTATTATTAATCATTAATCACCGCATTTCACTGTCGATTAACTCTCTCCCAATTCCCAACACAAAGATGCAGGACGCAGGATATATATGGCGCAGAGGGTGAAGCTTGACGCTTTTTATATTCCCTGTTGTCTGTTTCGGGAGCAGTGATGGGAGAGATTTGTGAGCTATTTTAGCTCGCCCTGAGTGGGCAGAAGTGGTTATTCGTCGTTGGGTGTTAGGATGGCTTTCGGTCTTTTATGTTTCCAGTAGTCATTACCGTCATAGTTTCCCGCATGTTGCATCAGTTGGTTTGGATGGATAGATGTCTTCATAAAGAATTTTTCTGCTAGGGAGCGTAGTAGTGGAGAGATGTAGGGGATATTTATGTCCCGGTGGATCTGGGCGTTCCTGATGAAACACGGGGCGTCCAGAATCATTCGCAGGCATTTGTTCTCTAGTCTTTGTAGCTTGAGGATGTTTGTCTTGGAGGTATGGCTCCAGGCTGGGGAGGAATATATGACTGTGGGACGGATCACTGTCTTGTACAGTAGTATTTTATTTGTTGAGCTTAGTTTGCTGTGTCTGTTGATCAAGGGGTAGAGCTGGGCGATAACTTTTGAAGCTTTGGTGCATATGCTCTTGATGTGGCTGTTCAAGCATAATCGCTTATCGAGAAGTATTCCTAGGTATTTTGCTTCAGTTTTCCAGAGAATTTTAGAGTTGAACAGGGTGATGTCTCCTTTGGGGGATGCTCGTCTTCTTGTGAAGAGTATCGTTGTACTTTTCTGGGGGTTTAATTGTAGTCGCCAGTCTTTAAACTATTTTTCTAGATTCAGGATGGTGTCTTGTAGTTTTTTGGTGACGAGAAGTGGTTGACGAGATCTGGCTAGAATAGCCGTGTCATCAGCATAAAGGGCGATGGTGGATGTGAGAGGATTTTGAGGGGTGTCTGCCATATAGATGTTGAACAGGATCGGGGCTAGCAGTGATCCTTGTGGAACTCCAGCGAGGATTTTCCGTTGGGTTGAGACTGTTTCATTGATTTTGACTTGCATCCTCTTGTTGGAGAGGTATGATTTGATCAGGTGTATCATGTTTAGTGGAAGGTTAGCGATGATAAGTTTGTAGAGGAGGCCTTGGTGCCAGATCCTATCGAAGGCCTTTGAGATGTCTAGGAAGACAGCTCCAGTGTGTTGATTCCAATTGAATCCTGTGGTAATGTATTCTACCAGTCTATGGATTTGATGGGTGGTGCTGTGATTTTGACGGAAGCCGAATTGTTCTTCTGGAATGATATTTAATTGGTTGACATGATCTTGGAGTCTGATGAGGATGATTTTCTCAGCTATTTTCCCTAAATTGGATAGCAGGCTGATGGGACGGTAATTTTCAGGTGGGTGTGGGTCTTTGCCTGGTTTGTGAATTGGGATAATGTCAGCTATTTTCCATGACTGGGAGAAGTGCTGCCATTTGAGGATGGAGTTTACGATGATTGCCAGATGTGCTATGGCTTTGCGTGGTAGTGCCTTGATGACTTGGTTAGTGCGTGGTAGTGCCTTGATGACCTGGGGCTTTTTTGATCTTGAGGTGGTTGATGATGCCGATTATTTCGGTAGGTGAGGTAGGCATTATTGGACTTGGATTGACATCGGGACGATTTACTGTGAACCTGACTTTACGATGGATCTTGTATACATGGCTGATTTTTAGGTTATCATATGCAGGACTGCATTGTTTCTCTAGGCCAACACAAAGATCCTTATCAGGACTGGATTAAAGGGGCGAAGCAAGAATGCTTTTCATCTTCCCCGTTATCTGTAGAGGACAGTGTAGGGATAAGGTGTTATTGAGCTATTAAAGCTCTGGTCATGGCAGGAGGGTAACAGCAATAGCCGGGCCTCAGTTAGAACTTCATTGGCATTGCCATCCATTGGAATGAAAACAATAAAAAATTCGTATCTATCTCATATAAAAGTAGACAAAAGGTGCTTGAATTTCTTAATAAAATCTCTGGAAAAGAGAAAGATATTTAAAGTTTTTTTAGCTCAGATGTAATATACATTAAGGATACCAAGATATTTTATAATTGGTTTTAATCCTTTTCCTAAGTAAGCAAAACAAAGTTTTGCGGGTGAAATATATTCACGTCTGGCAAGTGATATGAAGTCATAATCCTCTCTCTCTCTCTCTCTCTCTCTCTCTGTATATATATATATATATATATATATATATATATATATATATATATATATATATATATATATATATATATATATATATATATATATATATATATATATATATATATATATATATATATATATATATATATATATATATATATATATATATATATATATATATATATATATATATATATAACGTTTTTTACCTTGGATATATAGTATATTAAAGATACCAAGCAATTTTATAAGCTAGGCTTTAATCCTTTTTCCCAAGTAAGCAAACAGACAAGTATGTGAAGTTTGTGCCTGCACGTAGTGCAAGACGGAGGCAACTCTTTCAAGTAGCGCCACACCGAGGCACCTCTTCCAAGTAGTGCCAAACTGAGAAAACTCGTAGTAAAGGTGGTGTAAGCCACGATCACTTTATTTAGTATTTTCCCTTATTGCAAAGCACATCCCCTTGTGGAATTATATGATGCTATGCATTAAAGGCAGAGGCCACTAACCAGACCGGTTTCGACTTTTATTGAGGTCTCATCACTGTGAGCCAGACCTAAAAATGCTAAGGTTAAAGTAATGCAGAACTTATATACATTTTAATTAAACAAGTTACCACAAGGTGCTTTGACCTCATTAAATAAATATCTCAGGATGAGAGTTAGATGTAGAACGTTTTTTACCTTGGGTCTGCTTGGGGTAGGTTTTGCCTGCCTCTGAGTCGGGCACCGCTGAGATTATGGCTGTGTTTGGTGGTGGGGATGAGCCTTCCACCGGGTAGAGCCAATACTGAGAAGTTCTTCTCGGTGAAGGGGTGAGTCTGTCACTGAGTAGAGCAACGCTGAGTTGGGCGATCTTTCGGGATCGTCTTATTTTTAGAGCCCACTTCACCTATACAAAGGTCGAAACAGGTGTGGCTTTGGCTCTGATTGAGATGCTCTGCTTGGGGGTATGTTTTTGGCTGTCTCTGAGTGGGGCCATAGTTGAGATTATGGCTCTGTTTGGTGGTGGGGGTGAGCATGCCACTAAGTGGAACAACGCTGAGATGGGCGATCTTTCGGGATCGCCTAATTTTTAGAGCCTGCTTCACCTATAAATTGGTCGAAACCAGTATGGGTAGTGACCATTGCCTTTAATGCATAGCACCATACATCTCCGCAAGGGATGTTCTTTACATTAAGGGATATATACGAAGGAAAGTGATAAGAGCTTAATTCACCTTTACCACGAGTTGCCTAGTGTTGCACTACGTGCAGGCGTAAACTTGACTTACTTGCCTGTTTGCTCACTTGGGAAATAGGATTGAAAACCAAGTTTATATAAAATTACTTGGTATCTTGAATGTGTATATATATATATATATATATATATATATTAACATTTTTGCAAGGGGAGGGGGGGTTGGATATGGTGAGTTTGTATTCTTCTAATGGTGTTTGTTAGGAATTTATTATAGATTTTTTTTGTGTGTGTATGTGTGTCTGTATAAATCCCTCTAATTTTCAGTCTCACTATAACATTTACATAGAACATGTTTCAACTCTCTGTAGGTCCCTAGATTTCTGTGGTCGAATTGCAGTTGGTTGTTCATGTCAAGTATGTGGAAGCTTCGGCTTGTCCATAGTGAATATTGTACTGATATGTTATGTAGTTTGTTGAGTATGGCCATGGTATCTGATATGTTCTTCTGGTTAGATATGTTTTAGCATGATTGTGTAGTAATAATAATAATAATTTTTTCGAGTATTTTATGTAACAATGTTTTTTATATATATAAAAATATGTCTTTTGGTTTTATTCCGTCTATTCCTGGTCCTCTGTTAGGGTGAATTTGATAAATTGCAAGTGACAGTCTGTTTATAATAATAATAATAAATTTCTTAAACGATTTGTATATAAAATTTATTCATCCTTTTTATACTAATCAATTATTATATTTAATTTATAATGTAGGAATATTTCCTTTAAAATGTTTGTTTTCCTTCGTAAACCTAAAAATGTTTACTATAACTGGACATTATTCTTAAAGCGTAGAAAACTATATATATTGAAGTTCTAATTGAGGCTCGTCTATTGTTGTTACCCTCCTGCTATAATAGCTCAATAACACCTTATCCCTACACTGTCCTCTACAGATAACGGGGAAGATGAAAAGCATTCTTGCTTCGCCCCTTTAAGCCAGTCCTTATAAAGACTATATATATTTGTGACTAGGAGGAGAGACTGAAAAGGCCTTTTTAGGACTTTCAGGGTAACAAATGGCAATGCTGTAGCTAATGAAGTTTTAACTGAGGCTCGGCTATTGCCGTTACTCATGACCAGAGCATTGTAGCTCAATAACATCTCATCCACACAGATTTTCTTCATTCAGATGACGGGATAAAGAGTCAAGGACTCAGTCCATTGCCCAGTTCTTTTAAGAACTATATATATATATATTTGTATTTGAGTTTTGATTCAATGAATCACTTGAACTGACATTCAGTGACAGTGGAGTTATGATCATTTGATACGGTTGTGGATTTTCTTCTCGGTGGAACGTGTTAATCAAATATGAGAAACTTTGGTTTTGTAGTGAAGCTGCTAGATTAACTAGCAGAGACGTGTTTACAGTCATTAAATTGCGGATTATACTGTATTCAAGAACATCAGCAAAGGAAAGTGGACTGTAATTGCAACGAGGGCGATTTGTTAGGCCTAACAGCCGCTAGAATCGCCATTGTTAGCATATCTATTTCAGATCCATTTACTTGCGTTTATATACGCAAACCGTCAATGATGAATGTGTTAGATTTGGACGCCCTCACAGATTCGCTGGATGAAGAGCCAGCGCTTATATTTGTAAATAAACTTCAAAGGAAATTTAAGCTCAAATGGCCATCAAACATGATAGATCCTGATATTATTATTGACTCTCTAGATAAAGGACTGGCTTTCAGCTTCGTAAAGAAACTCCTTAAGAAGTTCGAGCTTGAATGGCCCGGTTTCGTGAATCTTTGCTTTTTACCCGAGATTGATGAAGATCAAAATGAAAACGCTCCTCAAATGGAGGAAAAATTAAGTCCAGTAATCTCTGACTCTACTCATTCAGAGCAAGGAGAGAGGCTCGCACCTAAAAAACGCAAAACTCTGGCCTCGGAGTCAGAAAACGAAAATGGCATGAATAAAGATGCCCCCAAAACAGATTCCTCTGCCTCCACCAAAGAAAAGGTGCCTCCAGTCATTCTTAGGGAAAAGCAGAGGTGGACAGCCTTAAGAACCAACATGGCCAACCTGCAGATAAATTACTCCACTGCCAAGAACACAGAGGAGGGCATCAAAATTCAGCCTACTACAGTGACTGACTATAGAAATTTAACCAAGGAGTTGGATGTAAGAGGTATACAATACCATACCTTCACACTTACCTCGGAGAAAATTTTTAAAGTGGTACTCAGAGGAGTATCTGAAGCCATTGAAACAGCTGAAATATCTGCTGACCTCAACATGCAAGATTTGCCTCCCATAAAGGTCAGTAGAATGTACAGATCTAACAAGACCCCTATGCCTCTGGTATTGGTGGAAATACACAATATCTATAAAGATATTTATAATTTGAAGACAATCTGTGGGCTTAAGGTCTCACCGGAGCCACTTAGGAAGAGGGCCTCTTCTGGGTAGTGCCATAGATGCCAAAAATTTGATCATGCCCAGAAGTTGTGCAAAACTCAATGCAGATGTTTAAAATGTGGTGACTCCCACTCTACACATACCTGCTCCAAGCCAAAAACCACCCTGGCTAAGTGTGCTAATTGTGGTGCCCCCCACCCTGCAAATTACCTTTCATCACCTCTTCTCTTTTTTTATCCTCGAAAAAATTTATCCCGGATTCTCTAATGATTATTTCATGGAATGCCAGCGGCCTTAAAAATAAAATACTAGAAGTGCAGGAATTCAATGACAGATATAATCCGGATATATTATTAATTAATGAGACTCACCTAAGACCTGCTGACAATCCTAAATTCAAAGGATATCAACTCTACAGGAATGACCGGCTGGATTACAGAGGTGGTGGCACAGCCATCCTCATCAAAAATCACATCAACCATCATGCTGTAGCCATTCCTACAACCCACTAATCTCGAAGTTGCAGGTATCAATGTCAGCACAAACTCTATCAGAAATATAAAAATCTATACTGCTTATAACCCACCATCAAAAACATTGCTGACCAGAGATCTGTATGCTATCCTCGGCGTTAAACTTCCGGTTATTATTGCTGGAGATTTTAACGCAAAACATCATGCCTGGAGCAGTAGGTCTATAAATAGGAATGGCCGCATCCTCTTTAACTGCACAAGCTCAAATTGCGCAACTGTGGCTGGGCCCTCAGTGCCAACTCACCACAGTCCGACTGGCTCATCCGACGTCTTGCATTCTGTCCTTCAGAATGTCAACCTACAGTACTCCCTGGAATCATTGAATGAATTATCATCAGACCACAATCCTATTCTGCTCCAACTGGGTTATCAGAGGGGACTTCCCCCTTCGCCTCACACCTTCATTCCCTGGGAAATACTGTCCAAAATGCTTCCAAACTACATTGATCCCATCCCTCATATTAATTCCAAGGAAGAAATTGATTCTGCAGTCAATAAACTTACTGATCAAATCAACACAGCCATAGCATCTATCACCTCAAATTCAATTGCCTTCAAGCCTAAAAGACTACCAGATGACATAATGAACTTAATATGAGGGATGAAATATGAGGCAAGAAAAAGATACCACAACACCAGAGCACCCCAAGACAAAACATATCTCAACAAAATGAACAGTGCAGTGACAGAAGCACTTAAAGTTCATAGAAACAAACTGTAGGAAGACAAATTAGCCTCCATATTACCTGGTGATCAAACCGTTTGGAAGTTCCTGAGAAACATCAAAAACAAAAACAAATCTCTTCCTCCTCTCAAATCTGACCTGAACATTGTTTACACAGATGCAGAAAAAGCCGAAACTATAGCTAAAAATTTAGAAAAACAGTGTGGCCCTTCATACAATAATCTAAATTTCAATCATATTTACAAAGTCCACCGCCACGTCAGACACGTGTTAAAACAGCCTGATACCTGTACCAGCTAACTCACGCCTACTTCCCCAGCTGAAATGTATGACATTATAAAGAATTTAAAGAATAAAAAAGCTCCACGTCCTCACGCCATATCCAACAAAGTTATTAAACTGCTACCCCGAAAGGCTATCGTATAATCTTACAACAATAATAAATACTATGTTCAGGTTTAAGTACTTCCCCTCTGCATGGAAGTTGGCAGACGTAGTTCCTATATACAAGCCTGGAAAGGATCTCCAGCAGCCTCAAAGTTATCGTCCCATAAGTTTGATTTCTAATTTGGGCAAAATAGCATAAAAAGCTATCCTTTCCAAAATTCAACTTTCTGTAAAAAAATTAAACATCCTTCCTTCAGAACAGTTTGGTTTTTGCCAATTTCACAGTACCACCCAACAAATTCATAGACTAATCGAATTCATTATCACAATTGGCACTAATACACCGGAGCAGTTTTTCTTGACTTAGAAAAGGCGTTCGACAAATTATGGCACTTTGGACTACTTACAAGTTGTTTTAGCTGGCATTCCATTACATCTAGTCCAAATTATAAAGTCACTTCTTAGTGACAAACGAATGCAAGTCAAACTAAATGATATATTATCTACCCAGCGACGCATCTTGACAGGAGTTCCTCAAGGGTCCCTTCTGGCACCGATACTTTTCAAGATTTACATGGCGGACATTCCGCACAATCCAATGTCATCTATAATTGCCCTGTACGCAGAAGACACAGCTATACTAACCAGATCTATTAAACCGCACCTTGTCACCAATAAACTACAAGAAAATCTGCAGAGATTAGAACACTGGTTCTCGGAATGGAGATTGCAAGTAAACCCTCAGAAGAGTATCGCCATGATCTTCACTAAAAATTCAATATCTCCCAAAGATGACATCTTCCTATTTAATACCAAGATTCCCTGGAAAGCAGAAGCCAAATATCTGGGTGTACTGCAGGACATAAAATTAACCTTCAGTCGACATATAAAAGCCTCATACACAAAAGCATCAAGAGTCATTGCACAGCTTTACGCTCTTATCAATAGGAATAGCAAGCTGGATACCAAAATAAAACTGCTCCTTTATCAGTTGATGATTCGACCCATTATTACTTATGCATCCCCGGCCTGGAGCCACATCTCAAGCACAAATATCCTCAAACTACAGAGAGTGCAAAACAAATGTCTCCGCATGATCTTAAAAGCACCATGGTATGCCAGAAATGCCCAACTCCACCGAGATAAAAATATCCCCTACCTCTACTATTTCCTGCAGCCTTCAGCAGTAAAGTTCTCCTCAGCATCCTCTTCACATCCAAAAGAATTAATGCAACAAGCATCAAATTATGATGAAACAGACTTCTCAAAACACAGGAGACCCAAGGCCATCCTACTTCCAAATGAAGATCTATAAATCGCACCCACTCAGGTAGAGCACTTAGCTCATAAACTTTTCCTCACACAGCAACCTTATCAGATAGCAGGGATTATAAAAGCATTTTGCTTCACCATTATAGTCAGCAACATCTTGCGTGCGTATATTTGTATTTGTATGTGTTATTGAAATGATATATATATATATATATATATTATTGAAGTATATTCTATTGAAGTAAGGTATATGAGTTTTAATCCACTTCACATTTTGAATCACATTCAGTGACTCATTTACGAATTCTCTTTTCCTCCCTCCCTGTTCGCTAACCTTCTCCCCATCCAGGATTTCATACTGACGCAATCCGACTGGCATTAGCTAATAAAAATATATTCTTCGCTACTCAAACATTTCTCGCGCGTTATAAGATCGTTACAACAATGAAAACAAGTGGGAAAATTAAATATTTTAATATGAGTAACCACCTTTTATTGATGCAGAGCGTAATTTGGATCCCATTATGTAAAAAGTTTCCTCCACGTTTAAAACCTAGAACACAACACTGTCAACTGTTATGACGATAGATGACATTCCCGTGGATTTTTATTCTTTTATCGCTGAGAAGTTCATTATGTAGAGGAAAGTATACTGAAGGGTGAGTGAGATCGCACGTACCGACTAGCAGAGTTGTGTTTGGAAGATTGTGTTGCCATCTGTCGTTTTCAATGTAATTGGATGACTCTTGAATGAGTTGGTTTGGATGAAGAGCTGCCAGTACAAAATACTTCGAGGCTTTATCTACGAAGTCATGCAGATATATTTGGTATGGCTGCATCTCGATGGAGGAGTACATTTCTGTTCCATCGAGGAGGAGTTATGGTCTAAAGAGCTTTTTCCTGGCACACAATAGGTCTGCTCGTTATCATTCCACAAACAATGAATGGTGCACGGAAGAGGGACCTGCTAGCCGACCATCTTTCAACAGGACAACACATCTTATTATCGGACTCGTACAACTACTGACTGGTTGGAGAAACAAGACAACGAATTCGCCACATTGTCTTGGCCAACAAAATTCAGTTAATTTATTTTAATTACTAAATTAGTAACTTTTAGTGAAAGAGCCGAATAAATCACTGCATTATTAAGCAGAGCGCGTCGTTGAGGAGCTAAAATATGAGTCTTAGTGTGTTGAATAAATTTGGCAAGGATCTAAATGCGAGATTAAATTTCCATGGGAAAAGCATGAGGTGTGTTTGCTAATACAGGGCCACTGGAAGGTCCCAAATTCCAATGAGGGTTCCTCGAGCCATGTCTTCTGGATGGTGTGGCCCGGTGTGTATGTGTATATGGGGGTGGGGTCATTTTCCTGCGGAAACAGACCATCGGCTGCAGAATATCAAAGACAATGAAATGGTTGATGATTGGCGAGAACAGAATGATAGATGATTTCTCAAACTTAGAATTTTTCTAAGAAGGTTCATAAAATGCGAGCCCCACGGACGTGGGCAGCACAATCTGTGAACCGTCTTTCTAAGAGCAATATTCGAAACCACTCTTTTACTACTCATTGTTCCATTATTTATTCCGAACACAACATTGGAATGCATCCTATGGATATGTGTCTGCCTAAGTTTACTGTTTTCTACACGACAGAATTAAAGTGTGACGTCATTGATACCCTCGATAGCAATTGCGATGCAACACGAAGGTAACATTCACTCAAAAGTAAACACTTCATTATAATGTCAACCACATTATTACGTCACAATTAACGCGACTCCGTGAAATTCGTATAAATAGTGGCTCGTTCTGTGCTTCCCTCGGCGAAGAATGCCGTAAAGAGATCCCGTTTTGATATGGCTAATCTCTCTTGGTATTCTTGTTTGGAGTGGAAAGAATGCGAAAGCAGATGACTCTTTAGAAGGGTCACTCATAGAGTTTTTGTTGATACTGAAGTAGGGGTTATTTCTGACAACTACTTGCAGACGACTCTCTATAAGCGTTTTTCATACAGTTTTGGTGATACTGAAGTCGATGTTATTTCTGACAACTTCATGTAGACTACTGTTTATGAGGGACTCAATACAGTTTTGCCGGAACTGAAGTAGGTGTCATTTCTGACTTGCTTTCTTTGAAACATCAACCATTTTTAATTTCTACCCAAATCAAGCCCATTAGAAGTTTGCAAACGAAATGTTTGATGTTTTAATGAAAGATGGGATTGTTTTTTCGGGGCCCCCCGTGATTACGCTCTCGTTATTGCAAGACGGTTATGGTTCCAGGGACAGTTGGTCACCCGGTGACCAACCTGTCCTCGTTGTTGCAGTAGAAGTTAGAATGACAGGATGGTTGGCAGTTCGTTTGCCACAGCGTGGAGAAGGGAGAATTAGGTTTCTCGAGGTTTAATAAAAAGGTCAAGTTGAAGTGTGTGTAGTGCCGGGCTATCTTTGCACTTCACCCGGGCCTTTTTCCAGTCTGTTTGAAAGAAGTCGACCCTTTGATGCAGGATGGTAATCTCATAAGCCCGTAGAAATAATAGGATTTATTATTAATTGCCGAGGCAAACGGCCAACGGTTCGTTCGGAGGTGTGGTGCGGCAGTGGCCCCTACCCAATTTCTGTGTTCTGTATTTCTGCAAGCATTCTAAAAATAGTCGGAGGAAATGACTTCTATTTCCTTTGGGGTGGGTGGTGGGCTAAAAAAAAGAGAAATATACTGTGTTTTATACAGCACATTTAGGGATTAATCTAAGATTATGAATTAATAAAAGTCTTTAATGGCGTTAAATCTAAGTTTTCTTTGGCTTCATTTCAATTATGAGTAATTTAGATTGTTCCAACTTAGAAAGGTTTCTTACGATCCTAAAAATGAACAAAAAGATTTTTCTATTTTTATCTATGTGTGTGTGTGTGTGTGTGTGTAAGTCAAACCTACTCGCAGCCTGCATTTTATATATTTATTTAGTATGTATTTTTTTCTTTATATATATACATATATATATATACATATAAAGAAAATATGTAAATAAATTATAACATTTATGTATATATTTTATAAATATAATATAACAACATGAATGATGAAGCGGAGTTGCAATCTTATGGTACTGTTTTATAGACTCACTATTTAATTTACAGTTAATGAAATACATTCTATAGGATACGCACTCCTTTAAATTGTGTTCAGATCACATTCCATATCTGCTCCCCCACCCCAATACCCTTCATGCAGTATGGTGTCATGATGTGAGAGAAATAAATATAGAATCACGCGATTATAAATTATAACTAGGAAAGTATATCTAGAATGGTAGAGGAAACTTTAATCAGGACAGAAGGTAGGCGGACACATTCTTGAGGTATTTGGCGGAAAATTGTAGACAGAATATTAATGATAATGTATATTTATCAAGTGGTGCCGTGATAACATACGATATTAAATTCCTGATACGCACACTCAAAGTACCTGTCCGAAATTTGGTAATGGCAATCATCATGCAGGCTGGGGAGGTGTCCCAGATTGATGATAACTGAAGAATTTCGTTTCTGATACAAAAGTGCAAGGTCCCCAAATTTTTATATACGAATTTGCATTGGAAAACCTTATTCGACTAAGCAGCAGTAACGCTACTGAGCTTTCTTTTTTGTGGCACACATACCGAAGTAGCTTTGCATTAGGAACACCTTCCTAATAGCGGTTGGTCTGCCTCTCTGTGCAGTCACGGCTCGCCCAGGAACAGATTCCGAAAGGTTTCGAACATCCTGCAGCGTTACTCGAATCATGTCCTCTGCAGTCAATCTGTCAGTGCAGACTCATTCCTTGCAGGTGGATCAGCAGGTCTCACAGCTCGTTCTAGCATGTGCCACACATGTTCAATTGGGTTAGAATCAACGGAATTTGTGGCCAAGACAATGTGGCGAATTCTTTGTTTTGTTCCTCCAACCAGTCAATAGTTGTAATAGTCCGATAATAAGATGTGTTGTCCCGTTGAAATATGGCGATCTGCTCCCAGTAGACCTTATCTATATCGACCCAGTAGATATTGATGAAGATGGTCGGCTGGCAGGTCCCTGTAAGGTACACCATTCATTGTTTGTGGAATGATAACGAGCAGACCTATTGTGTGCCAGGAAAAAGCTCTTTAGACCATAACCCCTCCTCGATGGAACAGAAATGTACTCCTCCATCGAGATGCAGCCATACCAAATATATCTAGATTACTTCGTTGATATTGCCTCCAAGTATTATGTACAGGCAGCTCTTCATCCAAACCAACTCATTCAAGTCATCCAATTACATTGAAAACGACAGATGGAAACACAATCTCCCAAACACAACTCTGCTAGTCGGTACGTGCGATCTCACACACCACTCGATAAACTTTCCTCTACATAATGAACTTCTCAGCGATGAAAGGATAAAAATCATCGGCAATGTCATCCATCTTTTCATAACAGTTGACAGTGTTGTGTGCTAGGTTTTAAACGTGGAGGAAACTTCTTACATAATGGGATCCAGATTACGCTCTGCATCAATAAAAGGTGGTTACTCATATTAATATATTTAATTTTCCCACTTGTTTTCATTGTTGTAACGATCTTATAACGCGCGAGAAATGTTTGAATAGCGAAGAATATATTTTTATTAGCTAATGCCAGTCATAATGCGTCGGTATGGGATCGTGGGGAGAAGGGGGGCTGAAAGGATTGAGAAGGTTAGCGAGCAGCGAGGGAAGAAAAGAGAAATCGTGAATGTTTCACTGAATGTTACACATGAGGAGGTGGGAGAAGAGAAAAATATTCAACTCATATGTCTAACTCTCATGTTGTTGTTATTATAATTTGGAGGGGAAAAACGTACTAGAATACTAAAAATTTATTAAAAGTACTAGATCTAGTACGAAAGTACTAGATGTGGACACCCTGATCAGAATTTCTGATCCCATTATCTAATATGAAATGCCCCGTGCAACCTTCAAAAATATTAAAAATATCAAATTCTACATATTAATGCCTGTTTCTATATTTCAAACTAAACTGAAAAAATTCATTTGAAGATGTACTTGCCAATTAAATTGTTGACATTCAAAATATGAAGTGGATTAAAATTCATATACCTTACTTCAATACAATATATATCTATCTATCTATCTCTCTCTCTATATATATATATATATGTATATCATTTCTCATTTCAAGAGCATATATATATATATATATATATATATATATATATATATATGTTTATATGTATATATATTTTATGAAGTCCTAACATTATTCAAGGAAGAGTTATACAAAAAAATGTTAGCCTTGCTTACACATTGCATCCGGTCCGGTTACTTCAAATTTCAAGATAATATATACAAACAAAATCATTGGCTGGCTATGGGTAATCCTTAGACTCAATATCCTCTAAGTAAATATTAGCGAATATTTACTTAGAGGATTTTGAAACCAAGGCTATCTCTTCATTTATTTTAACACCTAAAATTTGGAAACATTATGCGGATGATGTCTTCATTGTTTGGAAGAACCATGGACATGAATCACTGATGGTTTTCCTCGAACATCTCAATAGCCGACATCAAAGTATTAAGTTTACTGCCGAGCTTGAAACGGATAATTCCTTCCCTTTTCTTGATGTCAAAATGACTCGCTCTTCTGCTGTATTAAAAATATCGATATATAGAAAGCCCGCACATACCAACAGATATCTGCACAGTCAGTATCATCATTTCCCTCCTCATAATCCTGAAATAATTTCTGCCTTGGGACATACAGCATGTTCTCTTCTTGATGACCCAAATGAACCTCTTACAGAAATAAACCATCTGAAAAGTTCTTTCGAAGTTAATGGATATTCCAAGAAAATCATTCACAAATTCCTTTTTATACTTCTTCCTAGATATTACTCAGAAGAAACAAATAGATTTAAAGGCAATATATCTATTCCTTACATAAGTACTTTTCGCATAAATTAGCAAAAGTTCTAAGAAAATGCAATATCACAACCTTGTTCACTCCACTTGAAAATATCAGTTTCTTAGTAAGCCACACAATCCCTTGTCCTCATCAACTCAAATACCCTGGTATATATAAAATATTGTGTGATTGTGATAGTCCTTATTTTGGGCAGACAGACAAATCTGTCGAATTGCGTATGGAAGAACACATGAGAGACATTACTTAAAAGAGACAGCGAGCGAGTGCATTATCTAGTCATATCCTTTTCTCAGCTAATCCTAATGATGTAAACCAAAGTCACAAAGTCTGCTGGTAAAAATCTACTAACATATTCCGTTGCAGTGATGAACTAGAGAGAAAAATTGTGGAATCTAGAGAAATCATCTTCAGTTCTGTACACCTAAATAAAAACTTGAGCTACAACCTCCCAGATAGTCATTCAGCTGTAATCATGTAATGGCGTTCACGTGATGCAGCAAGCACGCACTCTCCCAACAATGCAACAAACGTAAGAACAGCTTCAAATACAACTACAACGTTTCATGCTAATTATGTATAGAGACTCCTGTTGTTCACAGTCTTTTAACCCTCAATGTTTAGTGTTTTTTCTTCTTTGATAATGTCACCTGAAGAAAGCTGTTACAGGCCGACACTAGTAGTGTTTTTATATTAAAACCTTTTTACTTAAATCTTGGTTCTAGTCATTTAATTCTTCATAAAACTATATATATATATATATCCATATATAATGTTGTTGAAATGAGAAATATATATATATATATATATATCACGATATATTAGGATATATATATATATATATATATATATATATCAGGATATATTAGGATATATATATATATATATATATATATAGTTTTATGAAGAATTGAATGACTAGAACCGAGATTTAAGTAAAAAGGTTTTAATCTAAAAATTTAATATATATATATATATATATATTAGGATAACCAAGTAATTTTATAAACTTGGTTATTTTTACATCTCATCCCAAGTATGCAAACAATTAAAATTACGCTTTGTGATTAGTAAGCAAATCCCTCGAAATGGATTTCTAAGAAATAACCCTCATCACCGTCGAACGTATTATTAATAATAAATTATCTTCCGAGCCTAGTCAGCCATAATAATCACTAAGGGATAAAAGTAATTGTTTAATGAGATAATTATCCCCCCCCCCGAAAAAGAAGAAAATGGGAACTTTTCTTTCGATATTCAATATTTTCTTTCATCTAATTTCTCAATTTCTCAGATGATTCTGAGAAATTCATTGAACCACGAAAGAATCTTCTCTTAATTATCTCATTAATTCCATTCCATCAATTCCTTTTTTTTATCTTTATTAGTGTAACCATTTAGTTTACTTCAATAATTTTCGCTCTAATTGAGATCCATCACACATTTTCTGTTTCATTAATTATGCATTGCATGCGATTAACTACTATTTTAAGTATTCAAATTCGGAAACACCTGTTGCAAAGCACTTTGATGTCATCATGCGATTTAATTTGGACCAAAATTTATTTTCTCTCCAGTTGAAATTGATTTCAACTTTTCTTTATAAATCGGTTAAGCATTCTTTGTAAATTATTGGAGTGTTTATTAATAGGTAATTTATTTGATGTTCATATAAGTAAGTTTTTTTTGCAAATTACTATTATCCGATTTAACAATATTACTGAATAAAATTCTACTAAGCAGCCAATAAAGTACAATAGAGTTAGTTCGAATATAATCTTTTTTTGCTTCTTTTAAATAACACAGACAGTAGGTATAATTTCCGTAGTAAATAATTATCATTTAAATAAACATGTCTTTACAAATAAACTAACACCTTTTATTCAATAAAGAGTGATTTTCGTAAATATAATTAACATTTTGAAGACAGTTGGGCAGCCAATCTCTATCCTTCCGCATTCACAGACAGAGTTCTTAACAGCCACTATTCCGTTTTCTTTTCTTTTAATTTCTTTTAATTAGGTTAATTAAAGAATTCAGCTTGCATATGAACTTTCATTTAATTTATTTTAATTAATAAATTAGTAACTTTTAGTGAAAGAGCCGAATAAAACACAACATTATTAAGCATAGCGCGTCGTTGTGGAGCAAAGATACGAGTCTTAGTGTGTTGAATAAATTTGGCAAGAATCTAAATTCGAGATTAAATTTCGATGGGAAAAGCATGAGGTGTGTTTGCTAATATAGGGCCAGTGGAAGGTCCCAAATTCAGATGAGTGTTCCTCGAGCCATGTCTTCTGGATGGTTGTGGCACGGTGTATATGGGTGTGGGGTCATTTTCCTGCGGAAACAGACCATCGGCTGCAGAATACGAAACGGTTGATGATTAGCGAGCCCAGGATGGTAGATGATTTCTGAAACTTAGAACACGAGCTCCACGGACGTGGGCAACGCATTCTCTGAACCGTCCTTCTATGAGCAATATTCGAAACCACTGTCCTACCACTCATGGTTCCATTATTTATTCAGAACACAACATTGGAATGCAGCCCATGGATAAGTGTCTGCCTAAGTTTACTCTTTTCTAAACGAAAGAATTAAAGTGTGACGTCATTGGTACCCTCGAGGGCAATTGCAGTGCAACTCGAAGGTAACATTCACTCAAAAGTAAACACTTCATTATCATGTCAACCACATTATTACGTCACAATTAACGCGACTCCGTGAAATTCGTATAAATAGTGGCTCGTTCTGTGCTTCCCTCGGCGAAGAATGCCGTAAAGAGATCCCGTTTTGATATGGCTAATCTCTCTTGGTATTCTTGTTTGGAGTGGAAAGAATGCGAAAGCAGACGACTCTTTAGAAGGGTCACTCATAGAGTTTTTGTTGATACTGAAGTAGGGGTTATTTCTGACAACTACTTGCAGACGACTCTCTATAAGCGTTTTTCATACAGTTTTGGTGATACTGAAGTCGATGTTATTTCTGACAACTTCATGTAGGCTACTGTTTATGAGGGACTCAATACAGTTTTGCCGGAACTGAAGTAGGTGTTATTTCTGACTTGCTTTCTTTGAAACATCAACCATTTTTATTTCTACCCAAATCAAGCCCATTAGAAGTTTGCAAACGAAATGTTTGATGTTTTAATGAAAGATGGGATTGTTTTTTCGGGGCCCCCCGTGATTACGCTCTCGTTATTGCAAGACGGTTATGGTTCCAGGGACAGTTGGTCACCCGGTGACCAAGCTGTCCTCGTTGTTGCAGTAGAAGTTAGAATGACAGGATGGTTGGCAGTTCGTTTGCCACAGCGTGGAGAAGGGAGAATTAGGTTTCTCGAGGTTTAATAAAAAGGTCAAGTTGAAGTGTGTGTAGTGCCGGGCTATCTTTGCACTTCACCCAGGCCTTTTTCCAGTCTGTTTCAAAGAAGTCGACCCTTTGATGCAGGATGGTAATCTCATAAGCCAGTAGAAATAATAGGATTTATTATTAATTGCCGAGGCAAACGGCCAACGGTTCGTTCGGAGGTGTGGTGCGGCAGTGGCCCCTACCCAATTTCTGTGTTCTGTATTTCTGCAAGCATTCTAAAAATAGTCGGAGGAAATGACTTCTATTTCCTTTGGGGTGGGTGGTGGGTTAAAAGGAAAGAAGTATACTGTGTTTTTATACAGCACATTTACAGATTAGTATAAGATTATGAATTAATAAAAGTTTTTAATGGCGTTAGATCTAAGTTTTCTTTGGCTTCATTTAAATTTTGAGTTATTTAGATTGTTCCAACTTAGAAAGGTTTCTTACGATCCTAAAAATGAAGAAAACGATTTTTCTCTTTTTATCTATGTATTTGTGTATGTGTGTGTGTGTGTGTGTGTGTGTGTGTGTGTGTGTGTGAAGTCAAAACCTACTTGCAGCCTGCATTTTATATATTTATTTAGTATGTATTTTTTTCTTTATATATATACACATAAGGAAAATATATAAATAACTTCTGCTCTCTCTTTCTCTCTCTCTCTCTCTGTGTGTGTGTGTGTGTGTGTATATATATATATATATATATATATATATATATATAAATACATACACACAAACACACACACACACACACATATATATATATGTGTGTGTGTGTGTGTGTGTGTGTGTGTTTCTTTATACATATATACACATAAAGAAAATATGTAAATAAATTATAACATTTATGTATATATTTTCTAAATATAATGTAAAAACATGAATAATGAAGCGGAGTTGCAATCTTATGGTACAGTTTTATAGACTCACTATTTAATTTACAGTTAATGAAATACATTCTATAGGATACGCACTCCTTTAAATTGTGTCTGTTTTTCAGACCACATTCCATATCTGCTCCCCTCCCCCCAATACCCTTCATGCAGTATGGTGTCATGATTTGAGAGAAATAAATATATAATCACGCCATTATAAATTATAACTAGGAAAGTATATCTAGGATGGTAGAGGAAACTTTAATCAGGACATAAGGTCGGCGGACACATTCTTGAGGTATTTGGAGGAAAATTGTAGACAGAATATTAATGATAATGTACATTTATCAAGTGGTGCCGCGATAACATTCGATATCAAATTCCTGATACGCACACTCAAAGTGCCTGTCTGAAATTAGGTTATGGCAATCATCATGCAGTCTGGGGAGGGGTCCCAGATTGGTAATAACGGAAGACCTTCGTTTCTGATACAATTAGGAATGTGCAAGGTCCCCAAATTTTTATATACGTATTTGCATTGGAAAACCTTATTCGACTAAGCAGCAGTAACGCTACTGAGCTTCCTTTTTTGTGGCACACATACCGAAGTAGCTTTGCATTAGGAACACCTTCCTAATAGCGGTTGGTCTACCTCTCTGTGCAGTCACGGCTCGCTCAGGAACAGATTCCGAAAGGTTTCGAACATCTTGCATGCGTTACACGACCCATGTCCTCTGCAGCCAATCTGTCAGTGCAGACCCGTTCCTTGGAGGTGGATCAGCAGGTCTCACAGCTCGTTCTAGCATGTGGCACACATGTTCAATTGGGTTAGAATCAACGGAATTTGTTGGCCATGACAATGTGGCGAATTCGTTGTTTTGTTCCTCCAACCAGTCAGTAGTTGTAAGAGTCCGATAATAAGATGTGTTGTCCCGTTGAAATATGGCGATCTGATCCCAGTAGACCTTCATCTATATCGACGCAGTAGATATCGATGAAGATCGTCGGCTGGCAGGTCCCTGTAAGGTAAACTGCCGTGACGTTCTATTTTCATGTTGTTCTAATCCGCCATCTTGTTACAAGTCACTTTCATAAAATAAAACACAACTAATTGTAAATTGATCACTAATCCAAGGGTAGAGAAATTTCTATTATTCTGCGCCACTCTATCCTTAGATAAGTCTATATGAAATAGTAGGATCAATTCAAAGTTAGTTAGCAATCTTTTCATTCATTCAGGGCGAAGTATTTATTTTCTTTCTGGGATTCCCGCTAGATTCGAATTTTTGTGAACGGTGCAGTAAAAAGAAATTCAGGCAAATACAATAGTTAGATTAACAAATGAAACATTATAGTTCATATAACACATGCATAAATTTTACTTCTAATTTTTAATAGTAGAAACAAGTCAAACATTAAGTCAAGTTAATCACATTAGCACAATCTTCCAAGTCTGCACATGCACCTTCTCAACTTCTGGGTTACAAAATTTTTACACTTAAATAAATATAATAGAACATCCAATCTAATCAGTTTTCCCACATTTCTCAGTCATGCTATAAATTCATAATATCACAGGCACTAATAGCTGAAAATATCTTTCAAACCATTCTTATCTCCAACTCTCAATCACGAAGAGTTTCCACAGTTAAAGTTAGGTTTAAGCGTTGCGTAATTAACACACAATTCTTCAAGCATTGAAATAATACACTATGATAGACCTTACCGGAAATAGTTCCTAGTGCATCAATTATGTTGTGAGCAAACTTTTGGAATTTATTTATCTTACTTAAAAAAACTCATCTACAAGACTTATCGACAGTTATACTTAAAGCACTATTAATCGCACTTCAGAATTCTAGACATCAATTACAGGGTACTTCAACTATCCTCGTTACCACTCCTAAACTAATTAAAACACTGTGAGGTTCTTTTTAGGGCAAATCGGAAATAAGCCATCATTCTAGACCAGCTGGGTTTATTCAGAATTCTTCCTTAAACGTCCAGCTTTTTATTTTATCCGATTGTAGCATTAATTTCCCTTCTATTATTATTGCTGATTTCACTTTCAGCTAACTATAAAATTTTTCGTCCTTGCTCACTTATAAAACTTATCCACTTAACTCCTACCCTTAAGAACCTTCTACTTCTCTAGTTTATCCCCTTGCTTCCTTTCACTTCCCAAATTTCCGTCCTAACTCTCTTACCTCCTATATATTTTCTCTTCTTTATTTATCCCACGCTCTGTTCCACTTGCGCTCGTTTATTTCACGCGTCTCTATGACAACAGATAAACCTAAACATTCTCGCCAATGTTATATTAGGCTATACTACTACATTGAGTTATTACATAACGTTAATCTTTCACAAAATAGGAATAATTAGAATATTTGCATTTCAATAAATGCGTAGTTGAATTGCAAGTATAAGTCCTTATAATATTGACATGACAATAAATAAAATAGCTTAATAACATATTTAATACAGAATCTTATTATCATTAACACATTCCTTTGATTAAATAATTAAATATTTGATATAATTAAGGTAGTTATATGATATCAAATTATAATTTATGTTATTTACATTAAATAATATTTACAAATGTAGTTCTTGTGATGGAAAATCATGTTGGATTCTGAATCAAATAACATTTATTCTAATTTCTACATAATCAGAATCCAACATACACCATTCAGGGTTTGTGGAATGATAACGAACAGACAGGAAAAAGCTCTCTAGACCATAACTCCTCCTCGATGGAACAGAAATGTACTCCTCCATCGAGATGCAGCCATACCAAATATCTCTACATTACTTCGTTGATATTGCCTCCAAGTATTTTGTACAGGCAGCTCTTCATCCAAACCAACTCATTCAAGAGTCATCCAATTACATTGAAAACGACAGATGGAAACACAATCTCCCAAACTCAACTCTGCTAGTCGGTACGTGCGATCTCACACACCACTCGATAAACTTTCCTCTACATAATGAACTTCTCAGCGATGAAAGGATAAAAATCGACGGGAATGTCGTCCATCTTATTATAACAGTTGACAGTGTTGTGTGCTAGGTTTTAAACGTGGAGGAAACTTCTTACATAATGGGATCCAAATTACGCTCTGCATCAATAAAAGGTGGTTACTCATATTAAAATATTTAATTTTCCCACTTGTTTTCATTGTTGTAACGATCTTATAACGCGCGAGAAATGTTTGAATAGCGAAGAATATATTTTTATTAGCTAATGCCAGTCATAATGCGTCGTTATGTGATCGTGGGGGGGGGGGGTGAAAGGATTGAGAAGGTTAGCGAACAGCGAGGGAGGAAAAGAGAAATCGTGAATGTTTCACTGAATGTTACATATGAGGAGGTGGGAAAAGAGAAAAATATTCAACTCATATATCTAACTCTCATGTTGTTGTTATTATAATTTGGAAGGGAAAAAAGTACTAGATCTGTTGGTGAACGTACTAGAATACTAAAAATTTATTAAAAGTACTAGATCTAGGTCGAAAGTACTAGATGTGGTCACCCTGATCCGATTTCCGTCTAATATGAAATGCCCCGTGCAACCTTCTAAAATATTAAAAATATCAAATTCTACATATTAATGGCTGTTTCTATATTTCAAGCTAAATTCAAGAAATCCATTTGAAGATGTACTTGAATTTAGCTTGAAATATAAAAATATTGAAATATATAATATTATGAACAAGATAATTAAATTATTGACATTCAAAATATGAAGTGGATTAAAATTCATATACCTTACTACAATAGAATATCTATCTATTTATCTATCTACTTGTACCTCTTCAACTGCTTGAAAGCATTTGGCTTTGGTTCAGGCATCATTCACTCTATTAAGATGTTGTATGCCAAGGCACAGTTTTGCATGAAAATAAACAACATTCTTACCATAACTGCACCATACAGCAGAGGTATTAAACAAGGCTGTCCACTCTCCGGTCCTCTTTACACAATTGCCATTGAACCCTTTTTGTGTAGACTCAGCATGCTGCTCAGGGCATGCCACCCTAAACTTCCCTACCAAACCATAACCCTGACAGCATATGCTGATGACCCGCCAAGAAGAGGACTTCCATAACATACAGATGGCATACCAACAATATCAGGCAGCCTTAGGAGCGAAACTAAACACACATAAAACCGCAAGACTGTGGAGTGGCAAATGGAAAAACCGAACGGATTCCCCAATGCCTGGTACCTGGTCCACAGCGGGAAACAAATACCTGGGGATTTACCTCGGAAACACACCTTCTTATGTGGATAAGAACTGGGAAACACTAAACAAGCGTTTCAAGCAAGTTCTAGGAAAGTGGGGCAGCAATACGAGCCTCTGCCTCCACGAGGGAGAGCAATAATCGTTAACCAAATAGCCACCAGTGTCCTTTGGCATGCACTAAAGATTCTTACACCACCAGAGCAATTCATCAAACAAATAAAGTCAATCATATATCGATTCATATGGAACAAAACAAACTGGCTTTCATACTCCAAGCTATGTACTTCTCTCAAAGATGGAGGACAAAATTTGACCTCCATTGACAATAGGATAACAACATTCCGCGCTCGATTTCTCCTGAATACCATACAACAAAAGAAATATCACACAAATGCACAACTGAATATATTTTCACTTCTGCCACTAGAGGTCTCTCTCTCCACAACCTTAAGAATGACAACAGCTCAAGTGCCAATTAATTTAACAAACTTCTACAAAGATGCCCTTCGACGATGGAAGAAGCTAAACCTCCAGCACACAGTGAAGACAGCATCCCTACCTGAAATCCTCATGGAACCCATCTTTCACAACACGATGATAAAAAGCCCGATCACTCAGAAAGAGTTTTTCTTTCCTCATGGAGCTGGCGAAGCGTGAGGATATTGGGTGACATTCTTTCTCCAAGCCTCACCTCGAAAATGGGAATCAGTCTGAGCAGATAGACAACGTAAAGAAGGCCGCTTTTCAAGCCGCTATGCCTGATAGCATAACAGAAGAGGGGCTTAGCCCTCCCAACTCAGAAGATCTGGCGCCTATCTTTCTGATAAAAACCAATAACTCATGGGAGAAACTTACACCCAGCAACACCAACAAGATCTACAGCACACTAACACAACAGTCGAACCAAAGCACTTTATTGAATAATCCTGCACCATCGGATCAAACACTATTTCAATGGGATCTACCATATCGCACAAGAGCCATCAAACCTGACGCAGAGATATTCAGTGGAGAACGCGGCACAATATATTACCCACTCCTACTATATTACGAAAATTTAATTCAAACGTCTCAGATAACTGCCTGTTCTGTTACCAATTAGGAACAGTCCGGCATATCTACTTGGAATGCCCAGTCAACACCCAATCAATCAGTTTGTCTCGGGAAACGGCAGCTCTCACCTGTGGTAGTCTTCATACAGAAGAGGAATATTTCAATCTCGTCCATGCGGAGTCAAATAACCATTCATTCTGCAACTACCTTTTCATCACCGCGAAAGCGGTAATATACAACTTCTACCTCAGACATACAAGACCAGACAGCACAGCAACTTCACAGAGAGAGGCAACTGACCAACTCATTGCAGCCTTCCAACAAAAGGTGAGAAGTCGGATCCTACACGAGTATCACCAACACAGGCAATACAACACCTTAGATCTTTTCCACCAAGACTGGAATCCACCGAATCAACTCCTGGCTGAGCAGGGCGACTGCATTATAATTCACTTTCCAGCATAGAAGTGACACCATCACCCCCCCTAAAGAAAGGGGAAAAAAAGAAGGATTGTTGTGCTTAACAGTGCGAAAATTAATCAGCTGGCACTCTCATGTAAATAGACAATATTGTGCAATAGAAACTCCTATGTTCTTCCACTTTTATGATCTTATACAGTATCATGTTAGAATAACTCTTAATGGCTTTAATCTAAAAAAAAAAAAATGTAATTTGTCTTTTAAGTGACTTCGATGTAACCTCTCTGCCTGACTGCAGAGAACCAAAAACCGGTTAATCCTGTAAATAAGATTGTTATGTTCACAATAAAAAGAAAAATATCCATCTATATATATATGGCTGGCTATGGGTAATCCTTAGACCGAATATCCTCTAAGTAAATATTCGCTAATATTTACTTAGAGGATTTTGAAACCAAGGCTATCTCTTCATTTATTTTAACACCTAAAATTTGGAAACGTTATGTGGATGATGTCTTCATTGTTTGGAAGAACCATGGACATGAATCCCTAATGGTTTTCCTTGAACATCTCAATAGCCGACATCAAAGTATTAGGTTTACTGTCCAGCTTGAAACGGATAATTCCTTGACTTTTCTTGGTGTCAAAATGACTCGCTCTTCTGCTGTATTAAAAATATCTATATATAGAAAGCCCGCACATACCAACAGATATCTGCACAGTCAGTCCCATCATTTCCCACCTCATAAGGCTGGAATAATTTCCGCCTTGGGACATACAGCATATTCTCTTCTTGATGACCCAAATGAACCTCTTACAGAAATAAACTATCTGAAAAGATCTTTCGAAGTTAATAGATATTCCAAGAAAATCATTCACAAATTCCTTCTTAATCCTCCTAGATATCACTCAGAAGAAACAAATAGATTCAAAGGCAATATATGTATTCCTTACATAAGTACTGTTTCACATAAATTAGCAAAAGTTCTAAGAAAATGCAATATCACAACCTTGTTCACTCTACTTGAAAAGATCAGTTTCTTAGTAAGCCACACAATCCCTTGTCCTCATCAGCTCAAATACCCTGGTGTATATAAATTATTGTGTGATTATGATAGTCCTTATTTTGGGCAGACAGACAAATCTGTCGAATTGCGTATGGAAGAACACATGAGAGACATTACTTAAAAGAGACAGCGAGCGAGTGCATTATCTAGTCAATGATGAAAACCAAAGTCACAAAGACTGCTGGGAAAAATCTACTAACATCTTCCCTTGCAGTGATGAACTAGAGAGAAAAATTGTGGAATCTAGAGAAATCATTTCAGTTCTGTTCATCTAAATAACAACTTGAGCTACAACCTCCTAGATAGTCATTCAGCTGTACCCATGTACTGGCGTTCACGTGATGCAGCAAGCACGCAGTCTCCCAACAATGCAACAAATGAAAGAACAGCTTCAAATACAACTACAACGTTTTCATGCTAATTATGTATAGAGACTCTCTGTTGTTCATAGTCTTTTACCCCTCAATGTTTAGTGTTTTTTCTTCTTTGATAATGTCACCTGAAGAAAGCGTTTACAGGCCGACACTAGTAGTGTTTTTATATTAAAACCTTTTTACTTAAATCTCGGTTCTAGTCACTCAATTCTTCATAAAACTATATATATATATGTATATTATTTCTGGGAAAACTCCCATGTTACTCCTCATTATAAACTATTATAATTACAGCTATTTTGCCTGCTTCAGTTTAGGAGTACCCCTGTTTAAATGTCATTGGCTATTTACTCATGGGTTCTTAGGGCATTATGAGTGTAGATGTACTAAAAAGTATATGTAGCTTAAGGAATAGAAAATTGCACATACCTTTTTCTGGGTGTTGTGGCTTTTCCTCTGTCTGCGATGTCGAGAACTGCAGAGTGTGTGTGTGTGGCGGGGGGGGTAGGCAGTTTGGTAGAATAAGTTAGAAAAACCCGGGTTTTTTTTTTTTTTTTTTTCCGTAATATATAGAAACATATACTTTTATATAGGGTGGGGAAAAAGTGAAAGGGTTAATTTTTTTTTTTTTTTTTTTTTAAAATAGGGAGGGGGAAGGGGAAAGGTAGTTGACGGGGTGTGGACCGTTTCGACTATTCGTGGTCATCATCGGAACATATTGGGAAAGTGGAAGCTATGTCAGGTCGGGTGGGTGCTTCAGAGGTGTTTGTGTTGTCTCCTATTGGTCGGGATTGTGACCTCAATTTAATGTTGTGAAGCTTCCAAACCTCGGTTCAAGGGCGTGAACAGCTATTTCCGTTTTTCCTGTGCTTTGTATACGATTTTTCTTTTTAATGTTGCGTTTTTTAGTGTTTAAATGTTCTGGAACATTTAAAACATTTAAAAGAACATTTAAACACTAAAAAACGCAACATTAAAAAGAAAAATCGTATACAAAGCACAGGAAAAACGGAAATAGCTGTTCACGCCCTTGAACAAAAACACACCCCGCAGATAGACAAGGCCATCATAATAGACAGACAAGACAATGAAACAATGCTCAGAATATCGGAAACAATAGCTATAAAGTGTGACGCGAACTCGATCAATGTACACAGGCCCTACATAATCTCCGAGGTTTGGAAGCTTCACAACATTAAATTGAGGTCACAATCCCGACCAATAGGAGACAACACAAACACCTCTGAAGCACCCACCCGACCTAACATAGCTTCCACTTTCCCAATATGTTCCGATGATGACCACGAATAGTCGAAACGGTCCACACCCCGTCAACTACCTTTCCCCTTCCCCCTCCCTATTTAAAAAAAAAAAAAAAAAAAAAAAAAAAAAAAATTAACCCTTTCACTTTTTCCCCACCCTATATAAAAGTATATGTTTCTATATATTACGGAAAAAAAAAAAAAAAAAACCCGGGTTTTTCTAACTTATTCTACCAAACTGCCTACCCCCCCCGCCACACACACACACTCTGCAGTTCTCGACATCGCAGACAGAGGAAAAGCCACAACACCCAGAAAAAGGTATGTGCAATTTTCTATTCCTTAAGCTACATATACTTTTTAGTACATCTACACTCATAATGCCCTAAGAACCCATGAGTAAATAGCCAATGACATTTAAACAGGGGTACTCCTAAACTGAAGCAGGCAAAATAGCTGTAATTATAATACTATATATATATATATATATATATATATATATATATATATATATATCAGGATATATTAGGATATATATATATATATATAGTTTTATGAAGAATTGAATGACTAGAACCGAGATTTAAGTAAAAAGGTTTTAGTATGAAAATTTAATATATATATTAGGATAACAAGTAATTTTATAAACTTGGTTATTTTAACTCCTAATCCCAAGTATGCAAACAATTAAAATCACGCTTAGTGATTAGTAAGCAAATCCCTCGAAATGGATTTCGAAGAAATAACCCTCATCACCGTCGACCGTATTATTAATAATAAATTATCTTCCGAGCCTAGTCAGCCATAATAATCACTAAGGGATAAAAGTAATTGTTTAATGAGATAATTATCCCCCCCCCCGAAAAAGAAGAAAATGGGAACTTTTCTTTCGATATTCAATATTTTCTTTGATCTAATTTCTCAATTTCTCAGATGGTTCTGAGAAATTCATTGAACCACGAAAGAATCTTCTCTTAATTATCTCATTAATTCCATTCCATCAATTCCTTTTTTTTATCTTTATTAGTGTAACCATTTAGTTTTCTTCAATAATTTTCGCTCTAATTGAGATCCATCACACATTTTCTGTTTCATTAATTATGCATTGCATGCGATTAACTACTATTTTAAGTATTCAAATTCGGAAACACCTGTTGCAAAGCACTTTGATGTCATCATGTGATTTAATTTGGACCAAAATTTATTTTCTCTCCAGTTGAAATTGATTTCAACTTTTCTTTATAAATCGGTTAAGCATTCTTTGTAAATTATTGGAGTGTTTATTAATAGGTAATTTATTTGATGTTCATTTAAGTAAGTTTTTTTGCAAATTACTATTATCCGATTTAACAATATTACTGAATAAAATTCTACTAAGCAGCCAATAAAGTACAATAGAGTTAGTTCGAATATAATCTTTTTTTGCTTCTTTTAAATAACACAGACAGTAGGTATAATTTCCGTAGTAAATAATTATCATTTAAATAAACATGTCTTTACAAATAAACTAACACCTTTTATTCAATAAAGAGTGATTTTCGTAAATATCATTAACATTTTGAAGACAGTCGGGCAGCCAATCTCTATCCTTCCGCATTCACAGATAGAGTTCTTAACAGCCACTACTCCGTTTTCTTTTCCTTTAATTTCTTTTAATTAGGTTAATTAAAGAATTCAGCTTGCATATGAACTTTCATTTAATTTATTTTAATTAATAAATTAGTAACTTTTGGTGAATGAGCCGAATAAAACACTACATTATTAAGCAGAGAGCATCGTTGAGGAGCAAAGATAAGAGTCTTAGTGTGTTGAATAAATTTGGCAAGAATCTAAATTCGAGATTAAATTTCAATGGGAAAAGCATGAGGTGTGTTTGCTAATATAGGGCTACTGGAAGGTGCCAAATTCCGATGAGTGTTCCTTGAGCCATGTCTTCTGGATGGATGTGGCACGGTGTGTATATATGTATGGGGGTGGGGTCATTTTCCTGGGGAAACAGACCATCGGCTGCAGAATATAAAAGGCCATGAAATGGTTGATGATTGGCGAGCAAGGATGGTAGATGATTTCTGAAACTTAGAACGCAAAACCCACGGACGTGGGCAACGCATTCTGTGAGCCGTCCTTCTATGAGCAATATTCGAAAGCACTATCCTACCACTCATGGTTCCATTATTTATTCTGAACACAACATTGGAATACACCCCATTGATAAGTGTCTGCCTAAGTTTACTCTTTTCTAAACGAAAGAATTAAAGTGTGACGTCATTGGTATCCTCGAGGGCAATTCGTATGGTAAAATTCCTTCCAAACTAAATATATAATTATTTCGTTAACCACATTATTACGTCACAATTAACACGACTCGGTGAACTTCGCATAAATATTGGCTCGTTCTGTACTTCGCTCGGCGAAGAATACCGTAAAGAGATCCCGTTTTGATATGGTTAATCTCTCTTGGTATTCTTGTTTGGAGTGGAAAGAATGCGAAAGCAGACGACTCTTTAGATGGGTCACTCATAGAGTTTTTGTTGATACTGAAGTAGGGGTTATTTTTGACAACTACTTGCAGAAGACTCTCTATAAGCGTTTTTCATACAGTTTTGGTGACACTGAAGTCGATGTTATTTCTGACAACTTCATGTAGACTACTGTTTATGAGGGACTCAATACAGTTTTGCCGGAACTGAAGTAGGTGTTATTTCTGACTTGCTTTCTTTGAAACATCAACCATTTTTAATTTCTACCCAAATCAAGCCCATTAGAAGTTTGCAAACGAAATGTTTGATGTTTTAATGAAAGATGGGATTGTTTTTTCGGGGCCCCCCGTGATTACGCTCTCGTTATTGCAAGACGGTTATGGTTCCAGGGACAGTTGGTCACCCGGTGACCAACCTGTCCTCGTTGTTGCAGTAGAAGTTAGAATGACAGGATGGTTGGCAGTTCGTTTGCCACAGCGTGGAGAAGGGAGAATTAGGTTTCTCGAGGTTTAATAAAAAGGTCAAGTTGAAGTGTGTGTAGTGCCGGGCTATCTTTGCACTTCACCCAGGCCTTTTTCCAGTCTGTTTCAAAGAAGTCGACCCTTTGATGCAGGATGGTAATCTCATAAGCCCGTAGAAATAATAGGATTTATTATTAATTGCCGAGGCAAACGGCCAACGGTTCGTTCGGAGGTGTGGTGCGGCAGTGGCCCCTACCCAATTTCTGTGTTCTGTATTTCTGCAAGCATTCTAAAAATAGTCGGAGGAAATGACTTCTATTTCCTTTGGGGCGGGTGGTGGGCTAAAAAGGAAAGAAGTATACTGTGTTTTTATACAGCACATTTACAGATTAATCTAAGATTATGAATTAAAAGTTTTTAATGGCGTTAAATCTAAGTTTTCTTTGGCTTCATTTCAATTATGAGTAATTTAGATTGTTCCAACTTAGAAAGGTTTCTTATGATCCTAAAAAACCTTTTAGGATCGTAAGAAATACACACACACACACAAGATATCGTGTGTGTGTGTGTGTGTGTGTGTGAGTGTGTGTGTGTGTGTGCGTGCGTGCGTGTGTGTGTGTGTGTGTGTGTGTGTGTGTGTGTGTGTGTGTGTGTGTGTGTGTGTGTGTGTGTGTGTGTGTGTGTGTGTGTGTGTGTGTGTGTGTAGTCAAACCTACTTGCAGCCTGATATAAACATGAAGCTGGTCTTCCATCGAGCGAAATTCATCTGTCACTGGAAGTACTTACCAATTCCACTGTTGAATTCGAACCAGAAGCCTATTGTATTACGAACACTCCAGTCCTTGGCTAAACATGTGCACAATAATAAACCTCCCTTCTCTGTCTCTCTCTCTCTCTCTCTCTCCCTCTCTCTCTCTCTCTGTCTCTCTCTCTCTCTCTCTCTCTCCCTCTCTCTCTCTCTCTGTCTCTCTCTCTCTGTGTGTGTGTGTATATATGTATATTTTTTTTTTCTTCTTTTTTTATACACATAAAGAAAAAATATAAATGTAACATTTATTCATATATTTTCTAAATATAATGTAAAAACATGAATGATGAAGCGGAGTTGTAATATTATGATACTGTTTTATAGACTCACTATTTAATTTACTGTTACTGAAATACATTCTATAGGATACGTACTGCTTTAAATTCTGTCTGTTTTTCAGACCACATTCCATATCTGCTTCCCCCCAATACCCTTCACGCAGTATTGTGTCATGATCTGAGAGAAATAAATTTATAATCACGCGATTATAAATTATAACTAGGAAGGTATATCTAGGCTAGTAGAGCAAACTTTAATCAGGACAGAAGGTAGGCAGACACATTCTTGAGGTATTTGGAGGAAAATTGTAGACAGGATGTTAATGATAATGTACATTTATCAAGTGGTGCCGCGATAACATTCGATATCTAATTCCTGATACGCACACTCAAAGCGCCTGTATGTTCGTTTCAATATATACCAATTATATACTCTTTTCAATATTCAATATATATTTCATTTCAATAACACACCGAAATTTGGTTATGACAATCATCATGCAGCTTGGGAGGGGTTCCAGATTGGTAATAAATGAAGACCTTCGTTTCTGATACAATTAGGAATGTGCAAGGTCTCCAAATTTCTATGTACGTATTTGCATTGGAAAACAGTAGTGTTGGAAAACCTTATTCGACTAAGCAGCAGTAACACTACTGAGCTTTCTCTTTTGTGCTACACATACCGAAGTAGCTTTGCATTAGGAACACCTTCCTAATAGCGGTAGGTCTACCACTCTGTGCAGTTACGGCTCGCCCTGGAACAGATTCCGAAAGGTTTCGAACATCCTCCATGCGTAACTCGACCCATATCGTCTGCAGCCACTCTCAGTGCGCTTAGGTTAGCGAACAGCGAGGGAGGAAAAGAGAAATCGTGAATGTTTCACTGAATGCTGCATATGAGGAGGTGGGAGAAGAGAAAAATATTCAACTCATATGTCTAACTCTCATGTTGTTGTTATTATAATTTGGAAGGGAAAAAAGTACTAGATCTGGTGAACGTACTAGAATACTCAAAATTTATTAAAACTAATAGATGTAGTACGAAAGTACTAGATGTGGTCACCCTGATCCGAATTCCGTCTAATATCAAATGCCCCGTGCAACGTTATAAAGTATTAAAAATATCAAATCCTACATATTAATGGCCGTTTCTATATTTCAAGCTAAATTCAAGAAATTCATTTATAAGGACTGGCTTAAATGGGCAAAGCAAGAATGCTTTTGATATTCCCCGTTATTTGTACAGGACAGTGTAGGGATAAGGTGTTATTGAGCTATTAAAGCTCTGATCCTGGCAGAAGGGTAACAGCAATAGCCGAGCCTCAGTTAGAACTTCATTGGCTACAGCATTGCCATCCATTACCCTCCATGGGTATTGGATTGAATGAATCAATCACCGCATCCTACGGTAGATTGATTCCAGAATCAAGAAATTCATTTAAAGATTTACTTACCAATTAAATTATTGAAATTCAAAATACGAAGTGGCTTAAAACTCATATATCTTATTTCACTAGAATATATTTTAATAAAAAAAAAAAAAAAATATATATATATATATATATATATATTTTTTTTTTTCTTTTATATATATATATATATGTATATATATATACACACACACACACACACACACACACATATATATATATATATATATATATATATATATATATATATATATGTGTGTGTGTGTGTGTGTGTGTATATATATATATATATATATTCCTTATTTCCTTATTCCTTATTTCTACAGATTTGTCTATCTTTCCAAAATAAGGAACATCACAATCACACAATATTTTATATACACCAGGGTATTTGAGTTGATGATGACAAGGTGCTGGGTGGCTAATTAAGGAGCGGATCTTTGGAAGTGGAGTGAACAAAGTTCAGATATTGTATTTTCTTAGAAGGTTTGCTAATTTATGTGAAATTGTACTTAGGTAAGGAATAGATATATTGCATTTCAATCTATTTGTTTCTTCTGAGTGATGTCTAGGAGGATTAAGTAGGAATTTGTGAATGATTTTCTTGGAATATCCATTAACTTCAAAAGAAGTTTTCAAATAGTTAATTTCCGTAAGAAGTTTATTTGGGTCATCAAGAAGAGAACATGCTGTATGTCCCAAGGTGGAAATTATTCAAAGCTTATGAGGAGGGAAATGATGGGACTGACTGTGCAGATATCTGTTGGTATGTGCGGGCTTTCTATATATCGATATTTTTAATACAGCAGAAGAGCGAGTCATTTTGACATCAAGAAAAGGCAGGGAATTATCCATTTCAAGCTCGGCAGTAAATTGAATACTTTGATTTCGGTTATTGAGATGTTCGAGGAAAACCATCAGGGATTCATGTCCATGGTTCCAAACAATGAAGACATCATCCACATAACGTTTCCAAACTTTAGGTGTTAATATAAAAAAGAGATAGCCTTGGTTTCATATTTGCAAGAAGAGGAGATAAAGGATTACCCATAGCCAGTCCATGATTTTGTTTGTAAATATTATTTTTAAATTTAAAGTAACCGGACCTGATGCAATGTGTAAGCAAGGCTAACATTTTTCTGTATAACTTGTCCCTTGAGTAATGTTAGGACTTCATCAAATGAGATATAGATATATGTTGAAATGAGAAATGATGTAGATATATATATATATATATATGCTGTTGAAATAAGAAATGATATTACAAAGATGCCCTTCGACGATGGAAGAAGCTAAACCTCCAGCACACAGTGAAGTCAGCATCCCTACCTGAAATCCTCATGGAACCCATCTTTCACAACACGATGGTAAGAAGCCCGATCACTCAGAAAGAATTTTTCTTTCCTCCATGGAGCTGGCGAAACGTGAGAATCTTGGGTGACATTCTTTCTCCAAGCCTCACCTGGCGCTTTCCAAATTCGCTCAAAAACCTGGAATATGGGAATGAGTCTGAGCAGATAGACACCGTAAAGGCCGCGTTTCAAGCGGCTATGCCTGATAGCATAACAGAAGTGGGGCTTAGCCCTCCAAACTCAGAAGTTTTGGCGCCTATCTTTCTGATAAAAACCAATAACACATGGGAGAAACTTACACCCAGCAACACGAACAAGATCTACAGCACACTAACACAACAGTCGAACCAAAGCACTTTGTTGGAAAATCCTGCATCATCTGATCAAACACTATTTCAATGGGATCTACCATATCGCACAAGAGCCATCAAACCTGACGCAGATATTCAGTGGAGAATGTGGCATAATATATTTTACCTACTCCTACTATATTACGAAAATTTAACTCAAACGTCTAAGATAACTGCCTCTTCTGCTACCAATTAGGAACGGTCCGGCATATCTACTTGGAATGCCCAGTCAACACTAAATTAATCAGTTTGACTCGGGAAACGGCAGCTCTTACCTGTGGTAAATCTTCATACAGAAGAGGAATATTTTAATCTCGTCCATGTGGAGTCAAATAACCATTCATTCTGCAATTACCTTTTCATCACCGCAAAAGCGGTAATATACAACTTCTACCTCAGACATACGAGACTAGACAGCACACCAACTTCACAGAGAGAGGCAACTGACCAACTCACTGCAGCCTTCCAACAAAAGGTGAGAAGTCGGATCCTACACGAGCATCACCACCATAGGCAAAACAACACCTTAGATCTTTTCCACCAAGAATGGAATCCACTGAATCAACTCCTGGCTGAGCAGGGCGACTGCATTATAATCCACTTTCCAGCATAGAAGTGACACCTCCCCCCCCAAAAAAAAGGGGGAAGAAAGAAATATTGTTGTGCTTAACAGTGAAATTAATCAGAAAATTAATCAGCTGGCATTCTCATGTTAATAGATAATATTGTACAATAGTAACTTCTATGTTCTTCCACATTTATGTTCTTATACAGTATCATGTTAAAATAACTCTTAATGGCTTTAATTTATTTAAAAAAAAATGTAATTAGCCTTATAAGTGACTTCGATGTAACATATCTCAACAAGAGTATGAGCATGTAACCTCTCTGTCTGACTGCAGAGAACCAAAAACCGGTTAATCCTGAAAATATGATTGTTATGTTCACAATAAAAAAAAAAAAATCTATCTATCTATCTATCTATCTATCTATCTATGTATATCAAAATTTAATAGTAAAATCGCTGAAGTGTGCAGACGTGTCCAAGGTCGCTCTTGCCTAAAGTTGTGTTTTGTGCGGTCGAATACGTCAATCAACTTCAAGATTTATACCTACATAATCGTAAGCACCTAATCTATCGCGTTAAAAAATTAGTTTTCTAAATTTGTGAAGCTAGGAAAAGTTATATTAATTTAAAAATTTTAAAATCTTCTTTGTTCGTGTGCTTATTGTTACAACGGTATGCCTTCGAGTACCGGGAATTTGTGATAGCTTGCGTTTCCCCTTATTCGCCCGAAGCAATGGCCAGTATAAACCACAGCATATCACCACCAGCAGCAGCCGGTCCACGCCCGAGCTCAGCAGGAATCGGTCACAGGTCGCAGAATTCCGATCAAGGAAAAGACGCCAGCCACTTCGCCAGAGAAGAAAAAGACATCAGTCTCAGCCCCCCGGACAACAACGGACAAAGGTCAGTACTCTCTGTCTCCTATGCTAACATTGTAGCTAATACTTCCACGCGAATTAATACCACTGCCACAACGCGTACAAACGTTCACCCAGCCAACCGCTTTTCCCGAGATAACAGAATTGTAATTTTCGCAATCGAAAATACCCCACTGGAAAAGTATCTAGATGCAGTAGCTCAACATGTTCCCCCCAAAAATATAACTCACATTTCAAGAGTTGCCGGAACCGTACAAATGTAATTTAACAACGCATCTTGGTCTGAGACATTAATTGAAAAGGGAATAGACATCGGAGCATGCCACGTGAATATCTCACCAATCGCAATTGCTCCCACAAAAGTAACAGTGTCAAATGTTCCACCGGAAATAAGCCATCAAATGCTTCGCGGATTACTATCAAAATACGGCGCAGTGACAGGTAAAATCCGAACGCTACGCGCCTCTACAACTAGGCCTGAATTCGCTCACATCAAGAGCTTTAGAAGACAGGCTCTAATGCACTTTGGCGACAATACAATCGGCCCCATACCCAAAATAATCAACACAGAAATCGACGGAGTACCCTACACCTTTTATATTACTGTTGCTGCTCAGTGCTTTTACTGCCACGAAGAAGGCCATGTAAGGAAGTTATGCCCGTATATACCCAGAAATGAGAAACCGGTTAACAACACTACTAACCCTAGCGAATCAGAGAATCAGAAGCAGCAAGCAGCCAACCCCAAAAAACAGAGCATCCCTAACAAACAACAAAGATCTCAAGGAAACAGCTCTCAGCCCAGTACCGAGGAGACAAAATCAAGTGGTAGCACTAAAGAAACCCAACTTTCGAAAGAGCCTCCACCAACATCGATTAAAAGCAATCGTAGAGAAAAGGAAACGGAACACAGACAACTAACTAACTCTGATAAAGATACAAATAACGAAGAGGAGCAAGAAACAAAAACGGAAAAAAAGCCAAAGACAAACCAGCGCAGCTGCAGCAGGGAACCTTTGCCTCCAAGCGCTCTGGAACCCTCCCAGCAGCCTGTAGAGGGGGATGAAGAGATCGAGCTTCTTGAGTCCTCAGATGATGAAGAGGAAACTGGAAATGCAAATCTTCCTCACACTGAAGGCCCACTCACAAGTGAGCAGCTTCAGAGCTTTCTTAAAAAAGTTCGAGGCTCTTCACAAAAACTGCTGACAGCCTATGACTACACCGCTGACATCAGTGGTCTTATCACCCAGCTGGAAGAGTTAAGAACTATTCTGGCAGGAAAAAGAGGGAGAAAAACCACCAATCTCAGGAAAAGGATATACTACATGATAAACGGGCTTGAATCCCAGCGGCAGCGTAACTATCCATAAAGGAAGTGAGGATTACCGCACCAAATAAAACTAAACCATAAAAATAATGAGCACCTCAATAAACCTTCTCTCACTAAACGCTAGAGTATGTGCCACACCACTGCGAAACAGGCTGGTCCTGCAGCATATCCTTGCCCACCGGCCAGAAATAGTTATGCTGCAGGAAACAAACTTCCATTGCAATAGCAAAGCTTCATATCAACACTGGAAGAACTGGCCTTATACCATGCACCACTGTCCTGCCATACAACTTCATGGATCGGGAGTCAGCATTGGAATTCACCAAAACAGCGCTCTAAAAGTAGAAATAATCGATACCGTTCCTGGGTGTGCAATATATGCACTCATTACAACTCAGACAGGAAAGAAAATATATATCATTAACATATACATCCCACAAAATGACCAGCTTGCAGTGCAGGTACTGGAGTTTGTGCGAAACCACCTCAGCAAGGTCAATGACCACATCATACTGGCAGGGGATTTCAACTGCACTCTGGATCCTGCAATGGACAGACAGCAATGCCAAGAACATCGACACTCACTAGTTCAGCTTCTCCAAGATGTAATAAATGATTTCGAGCTGACTGACACCTTCAGACACTTGTACCCACATGAGAAAATGTTCTCCTGGAGAGCCAAAGGTGGTCCTACCAGTGTCTTATACCAGGCACGGCTCGACAGATACTACACATCGATGCACACAATACCCTACATCAGGAGAGTCACATACCATTCATCTCATGCATCAGACCATGATTCCATCCTTCTTAACATTTGCTTTCCTGGACACACCAGATACAAAGGAGGAGCATACTGGATATTTAACAACAGCCTACTAAAGGATACAGAATATCTCAGAACCTCTAAATTCTATATCGAAACTCTCATCAGAGATATACCTACTTCACAATCAATTTCCGAGTGGTGGTCACTTTTTAAATCCAAAGTTAAGGTATTCACCCAAAAATATAGTCACCGAAGAAATTTGAACAAGCATTCAGCCCTTAAAAATTTGCAACAACAACAGCCATTGCATCATCCAGAATCTGAGGAATACCAGTCCCTAGAAGCCACCATACGCTCACACCTAGAGCACTCTGCAAGAGGAGCACTAATAAGAGCACGACGCAAACATATTAACTTCGCAGATGCCCCTACAAAGTATTTCTTTTCACTAGAAAAACGCCAACAAGAGTGCACCACTATATCTGCTATTAAAACAGATAATGGAAACATCATAGAAAATGATGACGAAATCCTCTTATATACCTTGCAGTACTACAAAAATTTGTATCAAGCCAACCCAACATCTATGGAGGGCACGAATAAAATTCTCTCCGATGTGAAAAGACTCTCACCAACAACAAGGAGTAACACAGAACTCCCTATCACGTTACACGATCTGAAAACTGCCTGCACCTCCTTACCTAAAGATAAATCTCCTGGCATAGATGGGCTCACCACTGAATTTTATCAGTCCTTCTGGGAACAGCTTGGACCTATCCTCTACAGAGTATTTGTCGAAGCGAATACCAATGGCTTTCCACTCAATATGACAACATCAGTTATCAAACTCATTCCAAAGAAAGGAGACGCGACGAAACTAGGAAACTGGAGACCCATCTCTATCACAAACACCGACTGCAAAATTATATCCAAAGCCATTGCCAACAAACTTAAACCTGCTCTGAGCGAAATAATAAATAGGCATCAGAGCTATTCCATCCCTGAAGATCTATCCACGAAAACTTACATCTCATAAGGGATCTCATAAGCATAGCGAACAACAACAGTGAAACAATGGGTCTTGTAACACTAGACCAAGAAAAAGCTTTCGACCGCGTTGAACACCTTTACCTCTTCAACTGCTTGAAAGCATTTGGCTTTGGCTCAGGCATCATTCACTCTATTAAAATGTTGTATGCCAAGGCACAGTTTTGCATGAAAATAAACAACAGGCTTACCATAACTGCACCATACAGCAGAGGTATTAAACAAGGCTGTCCACTCTCCGGTCCTCTTTACACAATTGCCATCGAACCCTTTCTGTGTAGACTCAGCATGCTGCTCAAAGCATGCTGCCCTAAACTTCCCTACCAAACCATAACCCTGACAGCATATGCTGATGATGTTACAATCATAGCCCGCAAAGAAGAGGACTTTCATAACATACAAATGGCATACCAACAATATCAGGCAGCCTCAGGAGCCAAACTAAACACACATAAAACCATAGGACTGTGGTGTGGCAAATGGAAAAACCGAACCGATTCCCCAATGTCTGGTACCTGGTCCACAGAGGGAAACAAATACCTGGGGATTTACCTAGGAAACACACCCTCTTATGTGGATAAGAACTGGGAAACACTAAACAAGCGTTTCAAGCAAGTTCTAGGAAAGTGGGCAGCAATATGAGCCTCTGCCTCCACAAGAGGGAGAACAATAATCGTTAACCAAATAGCCACCAGTGTCCTTTGGCATACACTAAAGATTCTTACACCACCAGAGTAATTCATCAAACAAACAAAGTCAACCATATATCGATTCATATGGAACAAAACAAACTGGCTTTCATACTCCAAGCTATGTACTTCTCTCAAAGATGGAGGACAAAAGTTGGTCTCCATTGACAACAGGATAACAACGTTCCGCGCTCGATTTCTCATAAATGCCCTTCAACAGGAAATATCACACAAATGCACCACTGAGTATATTTTCACTTCTGCCACTAGAGGTCTCTCTCTCTCCACCACCTTAAGAATGACAACAGCTCAAGTGCCTGTAAATTTAACAAACTTCTACAAAGATGCCCTTCGACGATGGAAGAAGCTAAACCTCCAGCACACAGTGAAGTCAGCATCCCTACCTGAAATCCTCATGGAACCCATCTTTCACAAAACGATGGTAAGAAGCCCGATCACTCAGAAAGAATTTTTCTTTCCTCCATGGAGCTGGCGAAACGTGAGGATCTTGGGTGACATTCTTTCTCCAAGCCTCACCTGGCGCTTTCCAAATTCTCTCGAAAACCTGGAATATGGGAATCAGTCTGAGCAGATAGACAACGTAAAGGCCGCTTTTCAAGCCGCTATGCCTGATAGCATAACAGAAGTTGGGCTTATTCCTCCAAACTCAGAAGTTTTGGCGCCTATCTTTCTGATAAAAACCAATAACTCATGGGAGAAACTTACACCCAGCAACACCAACAAGATCTACAGCACCCTAACACAACAGTCAAACCAAAGCACTTTGATGGAAAATCCTGCATCATCTGATCAAACACTATTTCAATGGGATCTACCATATCGCACAAGAGCCATCAAACCTGACGCAGATATTCAGTGGAGAATGTGGCATAATATATTACCCACTCCTACTATATTATGAAAATTTAACTCAAACGTCTCAGATAACTGCCTCTTCTGCTACCAATTAGGAACGGTCCGGCATATCTATTTGGAATGCCCAGTCAACACTAAATTAATCAGTTTGACTCGGGAAACGGCAGCTCTTACCTGTGGTAATCTTCATACAGAAGAGTAATATTTCAATCTCGTCCATGTGGTGTCAAATAACCATTCATTCTGCAATTACCTTTTCATCCCCGCAAAAGCGGTAATATACAACTTCTACCTCAGACATACAAGACCAGACAGCACAGCAACTTCACAGAGAGAGGCAACTGACCAACTCACTGCAGCCTTCCAACAAAAGGTGAGATGTCGGATCCTACACGAGCATCACCACCATAGGGAAAACAACACCTTAGATATTTTCAACCAAGAATGGAATCCACGGAATCAACTCCTGGCTGAGCAGTGCGACTGCATTATAATCCACTTTCCAGCATAGAAGTGATACCTTTACTCCCCCCCCCCCAAATAAAAAAAGAAAGGGGTAAGAAAGAAGGATTGTTGTGCTTAACAGTGCGAAAGTTAATCAGCTGGCACTCTCATGTTAATAGATAATATTGTGCAATAGTAACTTCTATGTTCTTCCACATTTATGTTCTTATGTTAAAATCAGATCTTATGTTATCATGTTAAAATAACTCTTAGTGGCTTTAATTTAAAAAAAAAAAAAAAAAATGTAATTAGCCTTATAAGTGACTTCGATGTAACATACCTCAACAAGAGTATGAGCATGTAACCTCTCTGTCTGACTGCAGAGAACCAAAAACCGGTTAATCCTGTATATAAGATTGTTATGTTTACAATAAAAAAAAAAAAAAATATATATATATATATATATTATTGAAGTAAGGTATATGTGTTTTTATGCACTTCCTATTTTGAATGTCAATATAATTTAATTGGCAAGTACATGTTTAAATCAATTTCTTGAATTTAGCTTGAAATATAGAAATATTCTATTCAAATTGATATGTAGGATTTGATATTTTTAATACTTTAGAATGTTGCATGGGGCATTTGATATTTGACTGAATTCGGATTAGGGTGACCACATCTGGTACTTTCGTACTAGATCTAGTACTAGATATGGTGACCCTGATCCGAATGTTCTAGATCCTAATGTTGGTGTTCTAGTACGTTCACCAACAGATCTAGTACTTCTTTCCCTTCCAAATTATAATAACAACTACATGAGAGTTAGACATGAGTTGAATATTTTTCTCTTCCTCCACCTCCTCGTATGTCACATTCAGTGACATGATTTCTCTTTTCCTCCTTCGCTGTTCGCTAACCTTCTCTATCCCCCTTCCCCCATCCAGGATCCCATACTCACGCAATACGACTGGCATTAGCTAATAAAAATATATTCTTCGCTATTCAAACATTTCTCGCGCGTTATAAGATCGTTACAACAATGAAAACAAGTGGGGAAATTAAAAGAGTGACCACCTTTTATTGATGCAGAGCGTAATTTGGATCCAATTATGTAAAATATTTACTCTGTGTTTAAAACCTAGCACACAACACTGTTAAAAATGATGACAAGATGGATGACATTCCCGTGGGATTTTATCCTTTCATCGCTTAGAAGTTCATTATGTAGAGGAAAGTTTCTCGAGGGGTGTGTGAAATCGCATGTACCGACTAGCAGAGCTCTCTTTGGGAGATTGTGTTTCCATCTGTCGTTTTCAATGTAATTGGATGACTCTTGAATGAGTTGGTTTGGATGAAGAGCTGCCTGTACAAAATACCTTGAGACAATATCAATGCAGAGATATTTGGTATATCTGCATCTCGATGGAGGAGTACATTTCTGTTCCATCGAGGAGGAGTTATGGTCTAGAGAGCTTTTTCCTGTATGTTCGTTATCATTCCAAAAACGCTGAATGGTGCATCTTACAAGGACCTGCCAGCCGACCATCTTAATCTATATCTACTGCGTCGATATAGATGAAGGTCTACTGGGATCACAACGCCATCTTTCAATGGGACAACACATCTTATTATCGGAATCATACAACTTCTGACAGGTTGGAGGAACAAGACAACGAATTCGCCACATTGTCTTGGCCAACAAATTCCGTTGATTCTAACCCAATTGAACATGTGTGGGATATGCTAGAACGAGCTCTGAGACCTGCTGATCCTCCTCCAAGGAATGAGCCTGCACTGAGAGAGTGGCTGTAAAGGACATGGGTCGAGTTACGCATGGAGGATGTTCGAAACCTTTCGTAATCTGTTCCTAGGCAAGCCGTGACTGAACAGAGAGGTGGACCAACCGCTATTAGAAAGGTGTTCCTAATGCAAAGCTACCTCAGTATATGTATGCGACACAAAAGAGAAAGCTCAGTAGCGTTACTGCTGCTTAGTCGAATAAGGTTTTCCAACACTACTGTTTTCCAATGCAAATACGTACATAGAAATTTGGAGGCCTTGCACATTCCTAATTGTATCAGAAACGAACGTCTTCAGTTATCACCAATCTGGAACCCCTCCCAAGCTGCATGATTGTCATAACCAAATTTCGGTGTGTTATTGAAATGAAATATATATTGAATATTGAAAAGAGTATATAATTGGTATATATTGAAACGAACATACAGGCGCTTTGAGTGTGCGTATCAGGAATTAGATATCGAATGTTATCGCGGCACCACTTGATAAATGTACATTATCATTAACATCCTGTCTACAATTTTCCTCCAAATACCTCAAGAATGTGTCTGCCTACCTTCTGTCCTGATTAAAGTTTGCTCTACTAGCCTAGATATACCTTCCTAGTTATAATTTATAATCGCGTGATTATAAATTTATTTCTCTCAGATCATGACACAATACTGCGTGAAGGGTATTGGGGGGAAGCAGATATGGAATGTGGTCTGAAAAACAGACACAATTTAAAGGAGTGCGTATCCTATAGAATGTATTTCAGAACAGTAAATTAAATAGTTAGTCTATAAAACAGTACCATAAGATTGCAACTCCGCTTCATCATTCATGTTTTTATATTATATTTAGAAAATATATAAATAAATGTATAACGTTTTCCAATATAAATAATTTATTTATATATTTTCTTTATGTGTATATATATAAAGAAAAAAATACGTTCTATATAATCTGTCAGAGAGGTGAGAGCAGAATCCATGTAGTGCAGATTTTCGGATTATCCTTAAGTACAAACATATGTGAATGCTAGCTCTACTATTGTGCACATGTTTACCTAAGGATTGGCGTGTTCGTAGTTCAACTAATAGGCTGCTGGTTCGAATTCAACAGTGGAATCGGTCAATGCCTCCGGTGACAAATGAATTTCGCTCAATGGAAGACCAGCTTCCTGTATATGGCAGGCTGCATGTAGTTTTGACTTACACACACACACACACACACACACAAATATATACATAAAAATAGAAAAATCTTTTTGTTCAATTTTAGAAACCTAAGAAATTTTTCTAACTTGGAACAATATAAATCACTCATAATTGAAATGAAAGCAAAGAAAACTTACATTTGACGCCATTAAAGACTTTTAATTATTCATAATCTTATATTAATCCGTAAATGTGCTGTATAAAAACAGAGTATACTACTTTCTTTTTTAGCCCACCACCCACCCCAAAGGAAATAGAAGTCATTTCCTCCGACTATTTTTAGAATGCTTGCAGAAATACAGAACACAGAAATTGGGTAGGGGCCACTGCCGCACCACACCTCCGAACGAACCGTTGGCCGTTTGCCTCGGCAATTAAGTTTTCAAATATTCCGTTTTCAAATAAAGAAAACGGAATAGTGGCTGTTAAGAACTCTGTCTGTGAATGCGGAAGGATAGAGATTGGCTGCCCGACTGTCTTCAAAATGTTAATTATATTTACGAAAATCACTCTTTATTGAATGAAAGGCGTTAGTTTATTTGTAAAGACATGTTTATTTAAATGATAATTATTTACTACGGAAATAAGGCCTACTGTTTCTGTTATTTAAAAGAAGAAAAAAAAAGATTATATTCGAACTAACTCTGTTGTACTTTATTGTCTACTTAATAGCATTTTATTCAATAATATTGGTTAAATCAGATAATAGTAATTTGCAAAAAAAACTTACTTAAATGAACATCAAATAAATTACCTATTAATAAACACTCCAATAATTTACAAAGAATGATTAACCGATTTATAAAGAAAAGTTGAAATCAATTTCTACTAGAGAGAAAATAAATTTTGGTCCAAATTAAATCGCATTATGACATCCAAGTGCTTTGCAACAGGTGTTTCCGAATTTGAATACTTAAAATAGCAGTTAATCGCATGCAATGCATAATTAATGAAACAGAAAATGTGTGAGGGATCTCAATCGGAGCGAAAATTATTGAAGAAAACTAAACGGTTGCACTAATAAAGATAAAAAAAGGAATAGATGGAATGGAACTAACGAGATAATTAAGAGAAGATTCTTTCGTGGTTCAATGAATTTCTCAGAACCATCTGAGAAATTAGATCAAAGAAAGGATTGAATATCGAAAGAAGTTCCCATTTTCTTCTTTTTCAGGGGGGGGATAGTTTTCTTATTAAAACAATTACTTTTATCCCTTAGTGATTATTATGGCTGACTAGGCTCGGAAGATAATTTATTATTAATAATACGGTCGACGATGATGAATGTGGGTTATTTCTTCGAAATCCATTTCGAGGGATTTGCTTACTAATCACTAAGCGTAATTTTAAGAAGTAATTTTACGTTATAGCAATAGTTTTGGCATCAATTTTACTCGTCTGCCTGAGTGCGAGATTAAGGTTTTAATCTCAGCAATAAATGGCATTCACTCTAAACTGAACATGTAATTTGTCCTATGAAATGATTTCAGTATTAGTGTCATATGCAAGCTGTTATAAAGATTAATAACCACTCCACCGGACACATTTTGGTATCCGGATTTTTTTTTAAAGTTGTCAATTGTGTGTGCATACGTTTTTTTAAACTAATTTCTATACTGTTGCTGTGATGATTTTTTTTCTAATACACCCTAATTATTTTTTACAATCTTCTTTTTTGTTTTCCTAAAACAATTAGCTTACTGTAGAGTATATTAGTATCGTAGATGTGCTAAGATTCGGATAATCAGTATATTTTGCTATAAAGACAAATGTAGAACTGTTTTTAACTAGCACATTGATTTTAGGACAATACATTTACAAAAAAACCTAAGCCCAAGATCGGATTCTAACCCACCACCTGCTAACTGGACAGCGTATAGATCAACTCACGCTAATAGGATTTTTATGGCTATGTCGAATTAAAGCTTTTTAAAAGTTATTAATTCTTCTTCTTGCATACTGAATAGTATTCAAATCCATATCGTATTAACCACGAGGCACTCATTCATTCAGTTATTATAGTACTGGCAATATACGCTGAAGATTTTAGGTACTGTATTAATTACAACAGCCTAACGTTATGTTTCTGCCCTAATATGCTTATTAGTGAAGGAATATAAAGTCAACCTATTGGATAGATTAATTTAGGAAACCGCAGGTATTCACAACATCTGTTTAAAAATTCGGTCTAGCGATAAAAAAACTGAGATAAGTGGTGGACGAATAATTTGCAAATACAAATGAACACCCTTTATTGAGTCTCGTCATGACAGAACACCTCAGCTGTTCTAAGACCATTGATCAGGAATAAAGGGTAGTATTTGGTGGAAACCAAATACTACCCTTTATTCCTCTGAACTCGCTGAACAATTACAGAATACAAAACAATGTGTTTCCAGGAAAATAATCGATTGTAAAATGCGTTATTAAAAAGACCAGAGTTGCATCCTTATATTAGAAGTTCCTAAAATCCGGGGATTTTTATAAGTATATTTTATATAGCTAAATTTCTGAGAAAGGATTTAAGAATGTTTATTTCGAACACGACGATCAGGTTCGTGTAACTTCCATCTGAAATACTTTATCAGTAAAACAATTTAATACATATTATTCGCCATACATTTTAATCCGAGGACTTCATCTTTGGACACGATAAAAATCCTTTGTGTATATCTACCAGAATGCTTTGAGAAAGTCGATCACTTCCTGGAAGTTAAGTAATTAAATGAGAGAAAGGCGTGAATCTTAATTGACTATTCAGATACAAAGTACGCCACACTTTGACTTACGTCAGAAGGGAATTAGTTAGGAAGACTTCTAGGATTTCCTCATTAATGGTGATTAGTAGAACTGTCCACGGTGATGGTGTACACACACCAACCACAACTAATCACTTTATTCAAGGCATTCGCAGCTGGCCCAGATAGTCCTCAAGTACAAGAGGTATCTGCACGTAGTTCTAAGCTGTAAATAATGACAATGAAAGAAAGAAAGAAAAAGAGCTTTGAAGTGTTTATCTTCTCTCATTTTCTTCGTATTCTCGAATCTCTAGAGACATAAATAAGAGTCATTTTAGGTTACAAGCATTTGACCTTCTCCCAAGTATTCCAATACTTCTTTACACAGGTTCTGTCTTAATACATGGAAGACACTTGAATACAGCTGAAGAAATCCTTCTGCCAAGTTTGAAAAATATATATGATAATAAAAGAATTCACCTTAAGACTTGCTTGTTCGAATGAACAGAAAATTTTCAACATTCTTTGCATATTTTCTGGCTGGTATTACCGGAATGTGCGAAGGTGGATGCACGTCCAAGTAATCAATTCTACTGGAATTTCTATTTATTTCCGGATTTTGTAGGAGGGAATCAATTGTGTTGAATGGAATAGTTTTTGAAAAGAGCTTTAAGAAATGAATTCCGCTTTACGCTTTGTGTGTGTGTGTGTGTGTGTGTGTGTGTGTGTGTGTGTGTGTGTGTGTGTGTGTGTGTGTGTGTGTGTGTGTGTGTGTGTGTGTGTGTGTGTGTGTGTGTGTGTTCAGGAATGGTTAATAAAGTACAATTTTTCTGTCTAGCTACGTAAAATGACCGCTCTTCATTTTTGGTATTCAACGTTTTAAAATTCTGTTTGGAATTAGATGCATTTATATTTTTCATTGTCATGTGTCTAAATATGTAATCAGATTATGCAAATGAAATCATTACTGCACCACCTGTGAATAGTCTCATTTACACTTATTTCCAACCTTGAAACACATCAAAGGCTATAAGCAACGTTTAACCCAGTGTTTATCAACGTGGGGCATACGCTCCACAGGGGCAATTAGAAAAGGTACATGTGCCTATTTATGTTATACTTTTTCAGAACTTCGCTGACTATTATGCTAGAGGGCGAGGCATCAAAATCTTTGAGACGTTGAGGTGGGGCATAATCCACAAAAGGTTGAAAAACACTGGTTTAACCTCAAATGAAGACATTGCTGTACTACAAAATAGAATCCAATTATTACCGATTCCAAAAAAGACACCTTAATTCTTAATTGACAATTGACATTTATGTCTTTAAGGGTGAAGCAAGATGCTTTTCATATTCCCCGCTATCTGTTGTGGTTACAGTGAAGGTAAAATTTATGAGAAGATTGCTCGCCCTGAATGGGCATGGAGATTATGCATCACTAAAGGAGGCCAATATAGCTTTTGGTCTCCTGTATTTGAATATGTCCGTTGGGTCGTATGCTGCAGCTTGCTGAACCAAATCGTTGGGATGTGTGGACGTCTTTAGGAAAAACTTGGTTGCTAAGGATTGTAGAAAAGAGAAAATATAGGGAATATTTGTGTCTCTGTGGAGTTGAATGTTTCTAACATACCACGGGGCGTTCAGAATCATTCTCAAGCACTTATTCTGCCCTCGCTGTATTTTGATAATGTTAGCATTAGAGGTGTGGCACCAGGCCGGAGAGGCATAGGTGATTATAGGACGAATGGTCATCTGGTATAGTTGCAATTTGATTCTGTTGCTGAGCTTGCTATTTCTATTAATTAGCGGATAGATCTGAGCTATGGCTTTAGATGCCTTTGTGCACGCAGATTTGATGTGTTGGTTGAAAGATAACTTTTTGTCGAGAATTACACCCAGGTAATTTGTTTTTGTCTGCCAGAAAATTTTAGTATTGAATAGTAACACATCTCCTGCAGGAGACATTGGCCTTTTTGAGAGAAGAACGGCTGAGCTTTTCTGGGGGTTGACTTCCAATCTCCACTTGGAAAACCAACTCTCCAGCTTTAGAAGGTTTTCTTGAAGCTTTCTGGTAATGAAATTGGGTCTGAGAGATCTGGTTAGTATTGCCCTATCGTCCGCATACAGGGCCAAAATGGAAGTCATCGGATTGTGCGGGATGGCTGACATGTATATAGAGAACAGCAATGGAGCCAGTAGAGATCCCAGCGGCACTCTGGCAAAGACGTGGCCCTGGGAGGATGTAGAACCGTTGATTTTAACTTGCATTGATCTATTCTGAAGATATGAATGGATTAAGTGAACCATTTTTAGTGAGGTACCGGCTGAGATAAGTTTGTGCAGGAGTCCAAAATGCCATTTTGTCAAATGCTTTGGAGAAGTCTAGGAAAACAGCGCCTGTGCACTGGTTCCAGTTATAGCTGGTGGTGATGTATTCCACAATTCTGTGGATTTGCTGGGTAGTACTATGGTGTTGCCTGAAACCAAACTGTTCTTTAGGGAGGATGTTTAGGTCGTTTACTGTGGTTTGGAGTCGTGAGAGGATGACCTTCTCTGCAACCTTACCCAGATTTGATATTAGACTGATTGGACGATAATTTTTCGGTAGGTGTGGGTCTTTGCCTGGCTTATGTATAGGATTTACGTCAGCCAGTTTCCAGGTGGAAGGAAAATAATGAAATCTTAAAATTGCATTTATTATACTGGTCAGGTGCACTACTGCTTTTCGGGACAGAAGTTTAATCACCCGATTAGTAATGCCGTCTGGCCCAGGAGCTTTTTTGTTCTTTAATTTTTTAATAATGTCATAAAACTCAGCAGGTGATGTTGGTGCAATATGGTCAGTGCTGCAGATAGGAAGTTTGAGTGAGTGTCTGACCTTGCTGTGAATCTTATATATGTGGTCAAAGTCAAGGTTTCCATACGAAGGCCTGCATTGCTCCTCTAAGTTGTGTGCTATAACTTCTGCTTTGTCTACATCTGTGTGAGCAAGGCCCTGGTCAGAGAATATTGGGGGAAGGGATCTGTCTTTGTTTTTGATATTTTTCAGTAGTCTCCAGATGGAGTGATCAGTAGAACAAATGGAGGATAACTTTTCATCCCATACTTGGTCTCTATGGGCTCTGAGTGCATATCTTACTGCCCCATTTAATCTGTTTAGATTTATTTTATCTTGTGGTGCACACGTGTTACGGTATCTTTTCCCAGCTCTGTTTTTGTCTCCGATCAAGCTTAATTCATAAGTTCTTAAAAGAACTGGGCGATGGACTGAGTCCTTGACTCTTTATCCCGTCATCTGAATGAAGAAAATCTGTGTGGATGGAGTGTTATTGAGCTAAGAAGCTCTAGTCATGGCTGGGTAACGGCAATAGTCGAGCCTCAGTTAAAACTTCATTGGCTACAGCATTGCCATTTGTTACCCGGGAAGTCCTAAAAAGGACTTATAATATCATTGTATATCGCTTAATTCTTATCCTTAAAGTCCTTATAAGGACTGGCTTAAAGGGGTGAAGCAAGAATGCTTTTCAACTTCCCCGTTATCTGAAGAGGACAGTGTATGGATAAGGTGTTATTGAGTAATTCAAGCTCTGATCATGGCAGGAGGGTAACAGCAATAGCCGAGCCTCAGTTAGAACTTCATTGGCTACAGCATTGCCATCCATTACCCTCCAAGGGTATTGGATTGAATGAATCCGCTTAATTCTTAATGACATCGATTAATTAATATTATTAATTTATTATTTATATAAATTGGTGTAATGATATAATTAATGTTTATGAAGAAATTTTATCTATAATTTATTAAAATTTATTTTGTTTATTAGGTCTTTTTATTTTCATCATTTTTTTAATAAATGACTTTTTTTTTAAGTTAATAATTTTCTCTGAATTGTCGTCTCAGCTCCCTGTAGGAAATATGTTTGCAAAGGAGTTTTATGCTGGACGGAATATTTATGTTGACATTCTGTATTTCATGTTCTGTATTGCCTTTTACATATGATTTTTATACCTAACATTTTTATGAGTACATTTATTAAGTATTAAGTGCTATTAAGTGCATTTATTAAGTGCATTTATTAAGTGCTATTTTTATATTGAAATTTTCTGCTGTATTGTTGGATATGGGGAGGGTTATGTTCACATTTTAAATTAATGTGATTAATTAAAAATTACATTTATTACGGTTATTAATGTAAGATTAATACTTAATTTATTAAGTATTATTATTGATAATTTTAATTACTAATTACTAGTTAATTAACAATGTAATTAATTATTAATTATAATTATTAATAATTAATAAAGTATTATGCCTTTTTAACCAATGGAATTTGGGCTGTTGATTGCCATGATTGATGTTTGATTTATGTTGAATTTTTGGCACTGTTGACGGTTTCCATATCGGATCAGACGGCTGCCAAGCATTTTTTTTTTTTTTTTTTTTTTTTTTTTTTTTTTTTTTTTTTAATGTCTGTTTCCTCATTAAGGTGGCAGGGGGTCTCGCGTTGTCATTTGCTGATAATGGTGTTTTCGTTTGATGTTTAGTGACGGAGTTTTCATAAATGTCACGAACAGATAACCCACTGATATTGTATCGTATAATTCATTCTTTTGAAGCAGATGAGGTCTCTTCATTTGTAACTGAAATTGTACAAATGTTTAGACTGCATTCTTATTTTGTAGGCTGTAGAACACGCTAAGAAATGTAGAAATGAGTATTGTGAAAGGATACAGAAAAACAGGATTAAACAGAGATGATAACGGTGACATGAAAACTGAAGATAAAGATATTCTAGATATCTGGAATAATTACTTTGAAATTTTTCTAAATGAAATAAGAATTGATAGAACACTGGTAGAAAATATCAACAGAAATATCAAGAATAAACATCAGAACGTGAGGTAAAAAAAAGGTTATCGAAACACTAGTTGTTGAAAGGTAGCTGGAATAGATGATATTCGAGCACAAAGGATCAAATAATGTCACCAACTGCAAAAACAATGCTGTATTCTAGCAGAAACTTTCTAAAATTCCCAAAATTAACAAACTTAAAATATCGTTTATTCGTTTCAGATTTGATTTAGTCTTGGATCTATTAAGTCTGAACATGCCCCAGTAATATACTGTAGGATTTGTGGTAAATGATGCAAATGTAACACTCTGCATCATGGACAAATTGAAAGGTCTACTTTATAACTTATCGAAGAGCGAGTCATGGACATTGAATAGCACCGATTGGAGGCCACCATTCTCTTAAGCAGGTGCTGGCTTCAGCCGATGCAAAGAATGAACATAGAGAAAGAAACCAAGTATTTTGAAAAGCTTAAGCAGTTCCACATTGGTAACATAAAACAAAATTGTTTGATATAAATAAGGTTACTTCCTGGTCATTTGGATATTTGTATATATAAATCAGTGGTAAAATCCATGATGTAAAGTCTGCAAAAAGTTTTATGAGTTCCGTAGTCACTGACTAGAGGATCTCCTTATTTACCTTTTTGTCTATTCCTTAACACAGATAAGTTATTTTCGTTCTGTCAAAGAAGAAGCTGTGGTTTTTGATGCGTAACTAAAAATCAGTTGTTGAAACCATGAATGAGCATATACGCATAAGTACTAGTTAGGATTAGGAACATCGTATGCTATCTAAGGCGCTGTGGAAATGCACTTGATCTTGGCAATGGATGGAAGTGGAGTTGGTTGATTATCGATCCCTCAAAAATGTTACAACTATAAAGGGTGCCTCCTACCTACATCCTTTTTGAGAGGGAAAGCGTTACGGGATTTGCTTATTTAGAAATTTTTAATGGTGCTGGCATTAGTTATTATTATTATTTCACACCTCCAGAGGGTCCAAAAGCTGTTGGAAGGACTCATCTAAAACTCTGTCTCCACCTCTCAATCCATCAACTGACCTCAACTACCCCACTAGTATTTCCATAGACAATCACAAACATCCATGCCCACGGCGGGTTTCGAACTCGCAGTCTTTTGGCTGGAGTGCGGATATGCTAACCATTCGGCCAGCCAGGCTGGCATCTATATATAGTGTCTGATATGTAAAAAGTCTGCATTGATTCGTCCAATGCACACACTACAGATAGTTTTTTTCTATTTAATTTTATTATTTTTATGCTCTGGTGTATCATACTTTGCTAGCGGCCTCTGAAGAGATATTGTTTTCCATGAATAAAAGCAGAAATTAAGATCTATTCTTCCAGCATCCAATACCATTTCCGATAATCACTAATTTTTTTAACATTCGATTATGACAATTTTATCTTTTGAGATTTTAATTAAAACTCAGATCGGAAATCTCTACATCTCCTTTCGAAAGATACCGCAAGCAATTCTACCATTATCCTGACTTCTGGACTAACTTATTACCACTTTCAGTGGCTCATCCAATTTGATTCAACGGTTACATACCGATTTTCAGTACATAAAATATCTTCCAGTTGTAAGAATTATTGAAGATATTGAAATATATGCTAAGCTAGATAGACATTTACAACAGAGATCAATAATCCGGCTTGTTTCATTAATAATTCACAATTCCAAGAAAAATGTGCGAATGAGAGTCTATCGAAGTAGTTTTGAACATTTACTAGGCGGCTTAACTTATTTGTTCTCAACTCGAAGAAACGAATAATGAAAAAGTACTGCGGAATTAAAACTTTAAATTTTAAGGACGAAACACACAAAAAACTAATCAGATTTTTTTTTCATTAAAGCTATCAACCGAAAGATCTTAACCTGTTTTAACTATAACAAGCCAAAAGGCTATTTTACCGGCGACATAAGTTAAGTTTAAAGGAGATGGTCAACCCTTTTTGAGGTCACTGATGAGACCTCAAAAAGGGTTGAAACCGGTCTGGGTAATGATCTCTTATCATAATGTAAAACAGTAATACATTTCCTAGGAGTTGCGTTTTACATTATGAGAGAATATTAAGGACAGTGACGGATCTTGCTCCACCTTTGCTCCGATTTGCCCTGGTGTTGTACTACCCAAAGGATTACTTACTCTTGAGTTCGCCGATAGTTTTTTCGGCATGAAACTCTAGGATTTCGATTCGAGTTTCGTACCCGGCTGTAGAATAATACGGGATTTACCATCTCCCTTAAACTTATCTTAACCTGTTTGTTGTGTTTTAAATTTATATGATTTCAAAACACAACAAACAGGTTAAGATAAGTTTAAGGGAGATGGAAATCTCCCTTATGTATCTGCTGGTTTATGATCTGTTAAGATTCATCCATTCCATTATTAATATTATCTCTTCAGAGTGTTTTATTTTATTTATCACTTGGTACATGCTCCAAGCCATGTATTATTTTTTCTTACGGTTCATACATAAATTTCCAGTTGGCTGCAAGTAATTTCTTTGCTCAACGTACGAGTTGGTAAAAAGACGAAGGACACTATATGAATTATTCATTGTTATCCTCTAATCGATAATATATAAAAAGAAAAATTTGCTATATACGCTTTCAAACTTTCTAGATTGCTGATTAGAACAACACATTAGATGGCGCTGGAGTGTCATCGGTTAGTGGTCAATTTGAGGAAATTTTTAGAGACATGAGATGGCTCAGAGTTATAAGTGAAGTGATACATAATTTCAAAAAGTATTCCACTGTAAGAAAAAAGTAAGACTTTTTTTGCCTAAAATCATCTCTCTCTGACTTATAAATGAAATGATTCGTATGATTTGATTTATTTAGTAGTCAGCAAAAAGCTTTGCAGCTGCTGAGTATCGCTTGCTTATCACAATCTGTACGCCCTTCACTTAGTAATTTATCCGTTGCTATGGTTCCACGATTGTCAAGCTATTTCTAGACAGGCTACGCTCCTACTAGTTTCCGAGATGAGAACAGTTGGTAAGAAAAACAAAGATAATCTTTGTTTTCTTACTTGTGTAATCTAGCCTCCTAAACACAAGTAAGTATGACATCTGTGAGTCATGTTCCGTTAGCGATCTTTCTTTTGTGATTGGCGGATTAGGAGTGTGTCGTGTTAAATGACGGAAATATAATCCAGGACACCACTCACTGTTAGTTTGCTCTCTTTTTCTCAATTAACTTTCTTCTTTATCACTACTTTTTGCCCTTCTCTTCTTACAACTATCCATCTGCTTGATATCAGGATGCACTGAATGCTTTTCTTTTAGTTTTTCTTCCGATAATTTCACGTTTTTGCGTTATTTATTTTTTATATTGAAGTTAATGTAGAATTCAAGTAAAATGGAAAGCAAATATTCGATATAAGCACCGTTTAAGGTATCTGTTTTCCTCTCGTTATTAACACATACTTTGCGAAAGCAGATGACCAACGAATCTTAACCTGACAATAATTGTTAATCCTATAAATCACCTAGTTAATTGGATTAATAAAGTAAAACAATGACAGTGTCAAAATTATTACACAATTATTGAGTAATAGAAATGGTGTTTTCATAAAAAGAGAAGTAAAACATTTAAAATTAAGAAATCGGTCAAAAATATAATAAAATTCTTCATATGATAATATATGCTAATTTTTATTTAAAAATATTATTAATAAATTAAAACTATTAGTCTTATATGGAGAAATGTATGTCTGTTCGAAATGCAATGAGCTGTTTTTTTTTTTTTTTAAGTAACCTGCGTCTAATATTCTCCACAATCGCAGATCAATTGTACCATAAAACTCAGGTGTTTGAGTTCCAGAAAATAAAATCATCATTTACACTTGGAATGGCTTTAAATTATGCAAAACCGATCGATATTAATCTATGCATGAAAGTGATCGAAGGCCGTCATAAACATGTGAATTTAGTGGAATGCGCTGTATGGGTCATTTATGATTATGGCAATTGAATTAGAAATGACAATAAACGGCCAGAAGGCAGTTTATTGTCATTTCTAATATATAACTATGCATATCGTTAATCTGAAAACTTTAGTAAAGATCTAAACATTTTGGGAATTAAATCCGTATAGAGAAGGCATGATCAGGCTCTGCTGGTGGCATGTGCGAAGTGTGCAATATACACAGGCGCCGCAGAAGAAAAGGTGCCTAAAAGATTTTTAAAAAATATGAGATAAGAGTTTAAACGAACAATGAATGGTACATATAATTATGGATGTATGAAATTTCAGATCTTCAGATCTGAAATTTCGGCGAACTCTAGAGTCCAATGCAAACATTTTTGTAAAATTCTCTTATCTATTTTCGTTGAATCTTCACATTAATAAATAAATGAATTTATTTATTTATTAATGCAAAATTAATGCAAAGAATATTTGAATAAATCTCTTTAGTTTTATTACTATTTTATATTATTTTGAAAATTTATATAACTTGAAAAAAATTGTATAAGCAGGACTAATCCGTAGGTAACATTATACTGTAAAGCGGTTTTCATTTGTGTTTCATTTCCTGTTCGTTTTATTCACACTTTATTCAAAAAACGTTTTTGGAAAGGTGCCGAACATTAATCGCATACACAAGAAAAATACTATGCGCCGGTCCTGGGCATGATTATTATGTTATTATGGAGCGAAGGACAAAAACGGATGTAGAAGGCTAATTCAGAATTATATGGTACTGTGATATATCTATTGAAAAAACAGAAATCATTTACACATGTTATAATAGTTGTTGTTACAAATAAAGCTTTGTAAATTATTGAAATTATTCGATATGAATTCAACTAATGAAGTGCAGAGTTGAGAATGCATCTCATGACCACACTGTTCAACAACCTGCGGCAAAATACAAAAAAAAAAAAAAAAAAAAGGCAAAATTGTACCAACACAATTTTGTACAGCAAAAACACAGTCCATCTCATAATCCATAGATACCAACAAACAAACTTAACATCTTATCCGCAAAAACCACATAAACGGGAGATGTTATTCCTATTTTCTTTGTCACCTCAATGTCATCAAAAATAACGTTGAGGTGACATTGGGTAATGTATTACATGATAAATTGGCTCGAAAGGTTCCTATTTGGACTGCATAGCGAGGTATCCGGCCTGTGTAAAAATATGAAATGAATAAGAAAATAATCCTAGTTCAGTCAGTACTCATGAGTTTTGTGTTTTGTGTTTACAGTTTTGTGTTTACAGCCTTTACTGGGGAAGGGGGGGGGATCATAAAAAGATTCATCATTTAGGAACGCATGTTAACTTAGTTTGTGAATTCAAATATCTGTCCATCCCTTAGATGGAAAGAACAGAGTTTGATTGCCGTCCAGAACGAGAAGAATCTTCATAAAAGTTTCCATATCTCAATTAAGTTAGTTGGTCTCATACGATGATGATGACTGCGTTTTGTTCGCTTGGAAATTCCTGCTTTTCCATTCCGCAAACAGGCTAGCTATCCAGAAGAACACACGCACTTTGCAGAAATAATACAGTGGCCATATATCCTGAGTTGATTGAGCGGTCATTTCAGAGAAATCCAGCATTCGAAATTAGAAGAGAGAGAGAGAGAGAGAAGGGGGAAAGATTCAAAATATAGCTACAGATGATTATGAAAAATAACTGGAGGAAATTTTTATTCTGTGAGTTTGTGGGGGGTTGTTAGAGTAATAAATAACCGCTGTTTTTACAAGACTCCTAGGAGATTAACGGGGGTAGTTCTGATATCAATGTCCACGGAAATATTTGTTGAAAATGCACTCCGTATAAAACTGATAAACCTTATATATATATATATATATATATATATATATATATATATATATATATATATATATATATATATATAAGGTTTTTAGCATGGTTTCATTTCCAAGGTTAATTTGATCCTAGGGTGTATTAAGTTATTAATAAGAAAGGCTCTTCATGATGCGAGTGTTTCCAAACAAGAAATTTCATCAATATACGGATCCATAGAAAATGTTTTTGGACAGATAATTTTCATGTCAAAATTCTAAATATAAGTTGGCCAGAGTTTGAGATATAGGAAATCGCATCGCATTCTTATCTGTTTCTCCGTTTAACGCTTTCCATTGTGCTTAATATCTAGATTGAATCGAAATGTTATGACCATTCTTTCTAGCAAAGCAGGACTGCATAGCTGGCGTAAACAGGCTGATTGTAGCGATATCCTTGTTTTGGAATTGCTCTTATAGACAACATCCACTCATCCCCACTGAATACACCGTAGCCATTAATTCTGGACATTGTTTCTGACTTGCTATTGTCCTACATAGTGACAATGTGGCCCATTGCCTTCTATCACAAGGCCCGCATTGTGTCAGTATGATTCGATGATCCTATCCTTCCTTTTGTGTCCTACCCTGGCCGACTGAGTCTTCTAATTTGAATCTCATCGAACATTTGTGAATCCTGTGCAACATTGCATCTATTAGTCAACGCTAGTACCTCGCTCGGAAGGTGACCTTCAAGACATGGTTTTGTCTGGTTGACCTAGAATATTTCAGTGTATACGTTACGTGGTTTAAGGAGTCAATGCCGAGACAGGTGCAAGTAGCTATCTCGGCAAAAGGAGGCCTCACACGCTACACCAGGAAGGAAATCATGATGCTTTGGCTCATGAATCTCTGAGTATTTGAATTATGAATATTTGAGTATTAACTCTGCTGAACTTCTAACAAAACACAGTATGTACATGGAATTTATTTGAAAGATAATGCATTAAAATGCTATTTTTATAACTATCAACAAATTCCAAAAAAATTCTTTTTTTTAATAATTTTATATTTACTTAATACTATTTAATTTTGCATACTTATCTTAACACACACACACACACACACACACACACGCACGCACGCACGCACACGCACGCACACACACAAACGCAACATGTTCAGCAGTCACTGCACCCAAAATTATTTAGCGAAGTCCATCCATATATTCTCAGTCTAAGTTTGACTTGAGCACAGTCCAAGACACCAGACCAGGAGGACAGTATATTGTGTTATATTGTTTGACATAGCGGCTGGAGCATCTTTAGCTATGAGGTCAGTGTATTATGTCTGTTAATTTCATGTATTCTCTGACCACATTGACTATTTATAGGAGGAAAACAACCGATCTTCCTTGGGAACAAATCCTTTCATCTACGTAGAAACCAGCTAAAAATCATTTGTAAATGTCTCCAAGTCTTGTTTCCCACAAAACTGCATTTTAGTTACAGACTGCGCTGTGGATATTCAAATCTTGTTCTGATTCTCATCTTCACACCCTTTATTTTTTATTTTTCCCGCTGGTAGAATCTAGTTCATCTAAGCGGAACAGGCTTCTTATCTCTATCCTGTACACGTTATATTCATTAGACTTAAAATAAACAGCTGATTCTCATAATTGCCAAGATATAACTCTCCTCAGCATTCTTGACATCCATAAAAACCTTGATGAGGAATGATGAGAATCATATTTTAATATTGGTCTATCTAGAGACTGGTATAGCGTATCATAACAACTCTTCTCCTCCATGTGAAACTTTATAAAATCCCACAATCTGCTGGACAATCTATAATCTTTCCAATATGATTCCTGAACTTAAATTGCCTGCCAACCAGATTCTTTCTATTTATTAGCCCAAGTCATTAACTTTTTACACTAAAGCTTGGCCTTTGAACTTATATATTTTTAATATTATCTTCTTACTGAATCAGGAATATCTGCATTTTTCAAATGAACTTTCTTCCAGTCATCCTATAGATAGCTTACGTCATCCATATAACTGACTGATCTGACCAAAATTTCATCTTAATGAATTAGAGAAATGTTAGCATTGACTAAACTAAAGAGCCAGAAGGCTTTATTTCGGCGATGCAAAATTTCAATGCGAAATTTGACCAGCGAGCTTACTCGTGGAGTACTCGCGAATATTTGTATTCGTGTAAGATCTCTAGTCAAATTTCATATGACACTCTTATAGTTTCTGTATTCGGCTTTGAAATAATAGAATAAATTTAGTTTAATCCTTTATCCAAGTGTAAGCAAACAAAATTTGCACCTGAAAATATCTTCAGGAGTGAGGTAAGATGCTACAACACTTAGGCAACTCGCAGCAAAGGTGGACCAAGCTCTCATCGCTCCTTGTCTCAGTATCTCCCATAATGCAAAGCACATCTCCTTGTGGACATGTATAATGCTATGCATTAAGGTAAGGGCTACTACCCAGACCGGTTTCGACCTTTATTGAGGTCTCGTCAGTGGGAGGCAGACCCAGAAGTGGTGATACCAAGGTTTAAACTAAAATTTATTATAGTCTAGCATTTCAAGGCTTTGAAATAATGTTGGAGTTCACATCCACTTGAAATTTTGCATCGCCGAAATAAAGCCTTTTAGCTCTTTATTTTTGTAAACATTTTACGCACCGACGATGGATGCTTTTCCTTGGAATATGAGCGGATCTGCTCAGTGGTAGGGTGAGCCTGTCACTGAGTGAAACCAACTCTGAGTTGGACGGTCTTTCAACCACTCGCAGGGAGTGGTCCGGGGGATCGCCCAATCACTCCAGTTCTAAACAGCTGTTAGGCCAGTGAAACCTCATAAAAATGGACCAATAGGAGGCAAAGATATGGACGCTCGGGCAAAGCGATCATGTCTCCTATAAAGTCCGGCTAGGGCAACTCATAAATGCCGGCGAGTGTATTCCCGTAAGCTCTCTGGTCTACTTTCATACGAAACTTTTATAGTTTCTTTATTCGGGTTTGAAATAATGTTGGATTCAATATCCTCACGATTTATATAATGTTAGTGTTCATCTTTCAACCCAAGGCGTTTAGGAATATAATCGACAATAAGGGTTATATGACGAAATGTTTCTCTCCCTTACTAAAGCTATCTTACTTAAAAGACTCTCCCCTCATGCCTTAGCGTCATCTACAAGTCAATTTCAAATAGTTTCTTAAAGATCTCACCAATTGATCACTGCTGATACATTTTAATGCTTACTCTTATGTGCAATCAAAGACTTTGTTAACATCCAAATAAATCACTTCATTGTCATTGTAAGATATCCTCATGAAATGTAAGTCGATTTGTCATAACGAATCTCCTCTTAACCAAGCCATGCTGTTTCCCTCTCGACAAGTGATCCATATCAAAGTATCAATTACGAGTTAATAGTAAGTAAAATTAGCAATGAAAAAAATAAGAAAAATTCACAATGGATTTTTTGGAAGCTAAGGCTGAAACCGTAAATGATTTACGGTTTCAGCAGTTTCTTCTCAAAGGATTTAACGATTACGAAAGTCATCCCTCTTAAGAGGTTCTTCCTCTTTTAAATGACCAAAATTAGTCAAAATTATTCTCGAGCAACAGGTTCTTTCCTAATTACCTATCTCATTGCTGTCTTACTATGTATGCTAGTCTGTGTATGTCCTAATTCAATGTGCCTCGGTCAATTTTTCTTTCCAATTAATCTTTATTTCTCAATATTGCTACATCTTACATTTACGAATACTAAAGCATTAATCTACTTACATCTTGGACATTTTCGGTCTTTTTCCTGCCATCCTGACATCAAGCGGCTGATCTTTCTTCTCCCATTCGTGTTTAGCTGACCATACCGCATTAGATTAGCTCTTTTCACATATTCTTTAATGCTAATAATGTCAATTTCTTTCCTAATATCTTCTTCTGCAATAGTACCACTGATGCCAATCTGCCAATCTTTCTCAGCACTTCCACATCTGTGGTTTTATTTATAACCCAGCAATCACAACTGTTGTTTAAGCTGGGCCTCTATACTGGATTATAAATTTTCTTGTTCCATATAAGTTGATCAACTGAATAAATACGGTCAGATGAAACGATGTCTTCTGATGTTTAAGCAAAAGATTGAGCGAATATTTCTTTTTGGTTGGAAAGATGTACGTTCAAATCCCGTCCGGGATGAGAGGTATAAAGATTTTTAACTTAAAAGCAAGTTAGCGAGCTTATACAAAGTTGGCAGACTCAGTTAACAAGTACGTGAGTGTGATGTCGACGAAATCATTAACCCATGACACGTGAGCAATCCCACAATCTGCATTTTAAGTTTTCCAGTTATTAATTTAAACATTGCAAGCTTACTCTTTAAGGATATTACACGAGAATAAGAAATTAGAGGTCAACAATCATAAAACATTGCTCTATACACCCTCTGTCCAAAAAGAAACTGAACGTTTCGAAAATAGAAGAAACTTGCGACGTCACCTGTTGTATCTTTTTGTTGTCGAAAGCGGCAACCTTGATTAGTGTTGTGTCAACTGTTTGTGACATTTGTTTCATTAGAAGCCGAGTTATAGTGCCAAGAGTGACAGTGCGTTTTGACGAAGGGTCGGTCGTCACGATATTCATGCCGTACGCGACGAATTCTCGCTATCAATCACTTCGAAACGTCGAAATAAAACTCACTATTGACCGTTTGGCTAGGCAGAACGAAATCTTTGTGGATAATGCCCTTGGAATCGTAGAAACAAATCAGCATTGTCTTTACTTTTGACTTCTCCAAGCGATTTTTTTTTTCGGAAGTCCCTCTTCTAGCGGTCTGCATTCAGCATTCTGGCTCTTTGTCTCGGGGTCATACCCAAAACGCCACGTTTCGTCACCAGAAACGATCGTTTCAAGGAAATTTCAGTCCTTACTAGCGGTTTTAATGAGGTCGTTGCAGTGTTAAATTCGATACATTTTTTGGTCGTCGGTCAACTTGTGGGGAACAAATCGTGAATTCAATTTACGAAGGCCCAAACTCTCGGTCAAAATGTTGTGCACAGTTGATTTTGGAATCCCCTATTCATCTTCAATGAATATTACGGACGATTTCGGGTTTTCTTTGATGAAATCACGCACTTTTTGGATGTTAAATTCGCTCAGTCCAGTTTTTGGACCGCCATTCTTTTCGTCGTCCTCAAGCGTCTCACGACCACTTTGAAATCGCTTAAACCATTCGTAAACTTGAATACGGGATAAGCATTCATCACCGTATGCTTTTTGAAGCATTTGATGCGTTTTTGGTATAACTTTCACCAAGTTTAACACAAAAGTCAATCGCAGCTCTCTGTTTGAAAGTCATTTTTTCGACCGTTCGTCAAAACACACTGTCACGCTTGGCACTATAACTCGGCTTCTAATGAAACAAATGTCATAAACAGTTGACATAACACTAAGGAAAGTTGCCGCTTTCGACAACCAAATATACAACATGTAGGGCCAATAATTTTTCTATTTTCGAAAAGTTCGGTTTCTTTTTGGACAGAGAGTGCATTCCTTATCGCAACAAATATTCTGAAGGAAAAAAAAAATTTTTTTTGTCGATTTTGCATTTAAAATGGTCCGATTCAAAAGATAAATTTTAATGATATTGTAAATATCAAATTTTCCTAAATTTCCTTCACTAATTTCATTAAGGTAGATGTTCATCGAGCGGTGTGACGTCACTACCGAAAGAAGTTATCCATTTTGTCTCTAAGGCATTTTCAGATTATCTATCCTCTATCTACCTACGATACTAATATACTATAGACTATAGACTCTTATACGTGGGAGACTCATATAAAAAGCAAGGAAGGAATTATTACTTCGCGTCATCTTGGCAATAAGATTTTTTTATTAATTAATCTTCAAATTAGGGTGCATTTTATTTAGACCAGTCTATTAATAAATAAAAGATTTATCTTGACTAATGAGTGGTGGTAAGACAGACGATAATTAAGAGGCAATTAGTGTAATTATTTGAAAATATGCAGCTCATTAACATTATAATTAGTTTCTTTTCATCGTAACTGTTGACACTTTTCAAACTCGCGAATCTTAATAATGGCTGGTGATTTATGAAGCAAGATACAGCCGCACACTAGAGGTCGCTAGGGTCTAGCCCACCTGTTCGTCTGCTCTGATTACCATTATATCCTTAGGCGATAACACCTATTTAAATAATAATAATAAAAGAGGTGTTTTTTATTTATGTTTTTTTAAAATAATGCTCATGAATAAATCAGCACCTTTCTCAGTTACTGCAAGTTATTATTTATTATGAATTCTTAAACGATCAGATACTGTTTTTTTAGTGCGATTTGACGTTCGCACTTATTGTAGGAAGTTTTGCTGTGAAAACCAATATTTGTGACTGCTTGTTGAATAACGGTGGTGCCGATAGATTAGTATTTTGACATGTGCGCTCTTTTACTTTACTTCCTGAAAGCCACAAACCGTAAAAAGATCAAAGGAAAAGTTGTTTGGGTTTATTTTTGAAGACATACAAACTTTGTACAGTCATTGAAGTCTGTCTTCCCCATCTCCTCCTAATTATCTTCCATTCTCTACTCAGAATTATTTATAGACTCACATTGGAACCTTAATTAGATGGGACTTTAAAATATTTATATCTGAAAGCAAAGTAACGCCTCCGGTAATTCTGTCGTAGAATTAACACTTCCTTCGTGACATTTAATGTGGAATTTACCACTAATGAGTCAGACCTTTGAAGATATTACGTCGTTGTTTTTTTCAATAAAATATATCAAGTTTGTAGAAAGATAAAAAGTATTAATTATATTTCTAGTGGTTGGCCATAGAGGGATAATCAGATCTTATTTGATGTCACCGCAGGCAATCTATTCTATTTAATCTATCCGAAACATAAGAAGTATCTTAGAAGTGAAAGAAAGCATAAATCACTCTCCTCTGTAAGATACGGTTCTATTAAGGTAAGATGTGTACACTACACTACACTACGCTACGAAGAGAATCGGAACACCTCAGCCGTACAAACAAAAATCGAAATATTACTACTAATTTTAATTAATAGTAAACCTACGTTCAGCTTTCTATCGCAGCATTTTTTCTATATGGTAAACTATCACATCTTTCTTTCCTGATTTAGTGAAGTGTGGGTCTACGCGCGTAGGCCCACACTTCACCACGCAGGTGTTCGAAACCAAAATTGACGGAATAGGTTGGCTAATCCTTATTCCAGGAGTGTCTTATGCTTGCAGATGCGTGTGTTCAAGGGGCCGATTTGCCTGTTCTGACGGATGAAAAAACCCGAGTTTTCGGGTGAAAAAAAACCCTCCACTTAGTTATGAGATCGACTAACTCACCAATAAACCAAACTGGATTGAAAATACCCGATAAAGGTTCCTCGTGTCACGGAAATTGTCTTTCGAATCAAAGGGCTCTAAACTCTCACAATAATTCCGATAATTTGCAGTGGTTTGCACCACTAATTTCCACAACTAATTGACCTCCATTCTTTATATAGAACTATTTTGAGATTATGCTAGCAATGAGGTCCCTCAAGGACCGATTAACTACACCTCATTCAACTTTGCATGCTTTCTCTTGGATTCAGTTAGGAACTCTGATCTGGTCAGTCTACTAAGTACACTGTTAGGACACATATTCCGGCTAGACCAAGTGGAGCTAATTTATAAAGCTTCCATCATTGCAGAAAGTGCGGTGTTAGCTAAAAATGTAGACCTGTACTTCTGATTTTACGGCGACATCGCTAAAAATCATTTCTGAACAAGAACATCTCTTCCACTGGCAGGATTACTGCATCTTCACGCAGCGCCATCTATGAACTAATTATTAAACTGTTCACGACTGCTTAAGTATAAAGAGCTAATAAGCTTCATTTCGGCAATGAAAACATTATTTAATTTAAATAATGTTCACGACTGTTTTAAAATATTCCAAGTTCATAGAAAATGTTCACTTTTGATTCATTGCATTTTACTAGTATTATTCAATTTACACTACACACTGTACATATATAATAAACTAAATTTTTTACATTTATTTTGATTTTTATATTTAATTTCACATTTAAGAAAATATGAATCATTTACTTAAAATTCTTCAAAATATTTACTGTTATTCTTCCACACCACATTTTTATTATCTTTCTTTTTTACCAAATACCTCACCTCTCAGTTGAAATCTTGCTCGATAATATAATAATGGGAAAGAATTGGGATCAATCGACCGTGAGATGCGGTGATTGATTCATTCAATCCAATACCCTTGGGGGGTAATGGATGGCAGTGCTGTAGCCAATGAAGTTCTAACTGAGGCTCGGCGGTTTCTGTTACCCTCCTGCCATTATCAGAGCTTTAATAGCTCAATAACACCTTCTCCCTACACTGTCCTCTACAGATAACGGCGAAGATGAAAAGCATTCTTGCTTCGCCCCTTTAAGCCAGTCCTTATCAGGACTATAAAGAAATCTTGCTCAAGTATTTTTTGGTAACAAAACGTTATAAAATATATAAAATATAAAATATCCTATGAACAAGGTCATTTTTATTCGAGAAAAGTCCTTGTTCAAATTTCTCTTCCGTAACCAAAATATTGATTACGGAAGAGAAATACTTTCTGTAAAAATAATTTCTTTACTCAGGATATTTGTGAGATTTACAATCCCTTAAATTGTCTAATCTAAGGCTCGCAGACTGGCAATATTTACAAAAAGTATTGCCGCAGAAGAAAAAAATGAGTTTGAGAAATGGTTATCAACAAGATTCTCTCTCTCTCTCTCTCTGTCTCTCTCTCTCTCTATATATATATATATGTTAAGTTGCAACAATATTTAGAGAAAGCCTCTAGTATATTTTATATTTAGTAATAAATTTGGCTCCTTCCTCCTGAAAAAGCGAAGTTAATCACAGTGGTAAAACTGTGGTATCAACCACAGGTTTTTGTGCTTCCTGTGGAGTGTGCCGCAGTATTTTAGCTTCTTGTTAAGGTGTGTTTCAAATTGCTAACGATGTATTCTGACTCTAAACCAAGAGTAGAATGAATGTTTATTATATGACATCCTTTTCTTCTCTTTTTCATAAAGTAAATTGGTTTAATCTTCTTCTACTTTTTTTTTTTAAAGAATGAAACATTTTTCTTTAATAAAACAAAATTTGAAAAAAGACAGCATATTGTCTTCTCATATAGTCGGTGATCAACAGAGTGTGGATTTTCATATTCAGATGGACGTATCCCTCATACAAATTACTTTCAAGGGCAAGTGTGTGTGTGGGGGGGGCAAAGATTTCGATGTAAAGATTGTTCCTTTGAATGCAATATTCAAAATAATGATTATAAATTTTAAAAAATATTTCAAATTGATGATGATACTACTACTACTACTACTAATAATAATAATAATAAGAAGAAGAAAAGAATGCATAAAATGGAAAAGAGAACTTATTTATATAGAAAATAGACATAGGTACAGGCAGACCCGAAGGTGTGTAATTTTTATAATTAAAATAGGGTTTCTCTCTGTTCAATAATAAGACGAATGAGAAATGAAACAAATGAATAAAAATAGTACGATTCACTTGTAATGAATAAGGTTATGGATAACTTTTGGGGAGATGTTGATATGCATTCATTGTGGAGATATGGAATATGGATATGCATATTATAGAGGTATATTATATGGTTCTACAAAATTGTTTCGAATTAAACCTTCTTTTTTTCCCCTTTCATGAACAGGGAGTATATTTTTCGGGCTTGAAACTGGTCCTGTCCGCGCGGTTAGCCTAGTGGCTGTGTGCTATGCAACCATATGCCTCGGAAAGGCGTGTCCTAGGTTCGATTCCTAGGACACCGCAAGGGAAAAAGTAAGATGAGATGACGAAATTACTCCATTTATCTCCTATAAGGCCTTCCGCGAACTTGGTATCGAGTCTGTTCCTTTATAACTTAAGGCGTGAATTTAACTATTTTCTAATATCGTCACGGCAATAACCGAGCCTCAGTTAAAGATTCATTGGCTATAGGGCTATAAGCTCTGGTCATGGCGGGTAACGGCAATAGTCGAGCCTCAGTTAAAACTTCATTAGTTAGAACATTTCCATCCATTACCCTCGCGAGATCTTTCTTTTTTTTTTTTTTCCTTTTAGCCTTCATATTCGGGTTCCATGTATTATATATTATGTTATACTATACTTTATAGAAATTTTGTTTGTGTATCTTTTACGGTTTTATCTTTTAAAATTTTTATTCTTCCATATAATTTTTAAAATCTATTCGGTTGTTGACCAGTTTCATTATTAAATGAATCGTAACTTTGTCAATAGTTGAAGAGTGTCGCTTTCTCAAGGGTTTTATTATTAGCAACTTTTGATTTTAAGAATTTACCAAAAAAAATAAAGGATTACTTTATTTTAGAATTTGAAATATTTAATATAAAAATCATTCATAAAATATTATTGTAATTTAAAAGTAAAATGCAAAATTCTTTTAAATGAAATTTATTTTAAGCTGTTATTTTAAAATTGTCCAGTATATTTATACACCATTATATTTTATTTACTATAAGCGTTTGTATTGGTAAGCAGTTTGGTTGTAGTGTCTGGGTGAGGGTAATGGATGGCAATGCTGTAGCTAATGAAGTTCTAACTGAGGCTCGGCTATTGCTGTTACCTTCCTGCCATGATCAGAGCTTCAATAGCTCAATAGCACCTTATCCCTACACTGTCCTCTACAGATAACGGGGAAGATGAAAAGCATTCTTGCTTCGCCCCTTTAAGCCAGTCCTTATAAGGACTATAAGGACTGTAGTGTCTGGATAGCGAAATATATCGTACAGAAAAAGTCCTTTTTAGGACTTCCAGGGTAACGAATGGCAATGCTGTAGCCAATGAAGTTTTAACTGAGGCTCGGCTATTGCCGTTACCCAGCCATGACTAGAGCTTTTTAGCTCAATAAAACTCCATCCACACAGATTTTCTTCATTCAGATGACGGGATAAAGAGTCAAGGACTCAGTACATCGCCCAGTTCTTTTAAGAACTTGTAGTGTCTCAGGTGTGAACCTGACTGCTTACAAACTTGGAAGGTATTGGATGGCAATACTGTAGCCAATGAAGTTCTAAGTAAGGCTCGGCTATTGCTGTTACCCTCTTGCCATGACATTCTTGCTTCGCCCCTTTAAGCCAGTCCTTATTATATAAGGTAAGATATAAGGACAACAGTTTGCGGTAGGAAGAAAAAATTACCCTGGGAGGGTAATGGATGGCAGTGCTGTAGCCAATGAAGTTCTAACTGAGGCTTGACTATTGCTGTTACCTTCCTACCATGATCAGAGCTTTAATATCTCAATAACACCTTATCCCTATACTGTCCTCTACAGATAACAGGTAAGATGAAAAGCATTCTTGCTTCGCCCCTTTAACCCAGTCCTTATAAGGACAACAGTTTGTGATTAAAGTGAAGTAGTTTTGATTACGATGAGTAGTATTAGACAGTTTTATTAATACCGATGGATTTACTGATATTCTGATGAAAATAGTGTATATTCGTGTCTCAGGATTACGGATTATTCTCAAATTATTCGAACCTTATTACAAAAAGGACTACAGGATCGTGCCAGAACTCAGAAAAACTTACTAAGGTAAGTAGCAGCCATTTCTCTATTTAACTTAGCAATACCAATACCATGGAAAAGCCCCTAACGTTCGAAGAAGTTTACAGAGAGTTCCTAAGATTAGGAAAACTCTTAAACGATAACTGGCCGGGGAAGATAAAAGTGTACGACACATCCCCCCCCCGCAGCAGTCACAGACGACATCATGGACGACCAAAACAACGAAGACGACACACCCTCAACAAGACTTAGCACTCTTGCCACAACCAGAAGAACAAGCAACGCCTACCAAACAGCATAATCGCACACAGACTTCCAGAAAGTACAAAAGAAAAGAAAAAAAATCTAACACGACAGAAATACCCAAAATAAAAGAAACAGATAAAGGAAAGAATACCCCCAGTCATTCAAAGGGCCAAGGAACACTGGACATCGATCGTCACCGCTCTGAAAACAACAGGAATCACCTTCACAAAAGCAACAAACACGGAAGAAGGAATTGCATTCAACCTAAGGCATCGACAGACTACAGGAACATAACAAAATTCTTGGATAACAACAACCTACCAATCACATATTCCAAATCAACAGCGACACACATCTGAAAGTTGTGTAAGTAGTACTAAGAGGAATCGCAGAAACAATATCAACAGCAGAAGTCACCACAGACCTACATAACAAAGGATTTAACCCCATTAAAGTAAGCCGAATGCACAAAGCAGACAATGACTCCCTACCCCTTGATCCTAGTCGAAATCTCAAAAGACCAGAAAGATATATACGACCTCCAAACCATCTGCGACCTTATTATAAAAGTAGAATCTCCAAGACGCAAATCCACAGCAACACAATATCACAGATGTCAGAAGTTCGGTTATGCAAAGCAGAATTCCGATGCGTGAAATGCGGAGGAAAACACGCCACAGTAGAATGCAAGAAACGACGCACCCAGCCAGCGAAATGTGCTAACTGCGGGGGCCCACACCCCGCCAACTACAGAGAGTGTACAGCACATCCCAGTGCTGTACACTCCAAAGCAGCAAGCCCATACACGAAAGCAGACCCACCCAACAAATCACAGCCTCCACAACAAGCGGAAGAACATATGCAGAAGTTGCAAGACCAACCCAACAACAAGACTCCAAACCCAAAACAAACCACCCACAGCAAACTAGCAAGACCAATCTCCTCAACATAACAAGCTGCATAGGAGAAATGCTTGCAGAACTCCGACAAACTGACTCAACACAAGAGACCAAGGACATTCTAAAACACACCCAGATTTTATTCTCTGCAATCCTTAATGGATAAAAGCGAAATAAAACCCAACTCTCTACAGATCATCAGCTGGAATGCTAACGGACTACCCAACAAAGCAATAGAACTACAGGAATTCGCGGCAGAAACCCAAGCAGACATCATCTTAGTAAATGAAACACTCCTGCGTTCATCTGACAAGACACGAATCTACAACAACACCATGTACCGCACAGATAGAACCTATGCAAGAAGAGGAGGAACTGCCATCTTCATTAAAAGAAGTATAAAACAGAACGCAATCGCCACACTTCAAACAGAACACATGGAAACAACATACACATGGAGAACACAAGCAGTATCATGGTATTTGCAGCCTACAACCCCCCAGATAAAAAAAAAAAACTCCTAGAATCAGATCTGGACGAGATACTGAATGCGGCTAAAGCAGTAATCACAGCTGGAGATTTTAATTCCAAATATTCAGCCTGGAATAGCAGAAACTCAAATATCAACGGAAAAATACTCAACTCTTATACTACTTCACGAAACATAGCAATAATAGGACCCAGAGAACCAACACATTATTAAAAACATAGCGCACAGCTATCAGATACATGCAGTCAACGAATTAAGTTCTGATCACAACCCCATCATATTGCAACTAGGCACCACACAAGATTTAACGGAAAATACCCTCACCTTTATAAACTGGAAATAACTTCCCTCAGCCTTCCAGGAAATTCTTGGTCCAGTAGCACACATAATATCCACTGAAGGCATAGAAAAAGCAGTAAAAACCTTTGAAAGCAAATACTAATAGCAGTATCACAGGTAACACATACAACCAAATGCGCACCACCAAATAAACTCCCAGAGGACATAAAATGTCTTATCTGAGAGAAAAACAGGTTAAGAAGAAACTATCACACAAGACTGGATCCCGCAGATAAGCAGGCAGTTAACAGAGCTACAAACCAGGTTCGGTATGCCCTAAAGGACCACTGTAACGAATTCTGGAATAACAAAATACACCAATTAAACACAGAGGATCAATCATTGTGGAGAATGATGAGATCACTTCGTTCAAAACGTAACACGCTTCCCCCAATCCAAGGAGAATATAAACTCGCCTACAGTGACGAGGAAAAGGTAGAAGCATTTGCAGACAGCTTAGAAAGACAATGCAGTCCCAATTATGCCAAAGTAGATTTAAGATTCATAAGAAAAATCTACACCCAAGTGCGTAGAATAACTCAAAACGCCTCATTCGAATCCAACAACAAATCCGTGTCACCAACAGAAATATATGACATCATAAGAAAACTAAACAACAAAAAGGGTCCGGGTCCAGATGGTATAAGGAACAAGGGGCTCAAGCTACTCCCACGTAAAGGGGTTATACATCTGGTAACCATCACCAATGCCATCCTATATATCCCAATGGCTTTAACAGGCCTTTAAGACCCCAACCTTCCAAGCATGATTGGATTTCGTAACCGAAATACAAGGATAGAATGGTCACTCTTATGCCTCCAAGTATTATTGGCTGTTTCCCTGTGTGTTTACGGGGTGTGTTTGCCTGCTTGCGGGATGAAACTGGAGGAAATAACCCTCCTGCCCGCGCCCAAGACCGGCTAACTTGGCTATGACTAAGGAAGATCCTTCAGCTCCTCACGTCACCGACGGGAATCGAACCTAGGACACTCCTTCCCCAGGCATATGGGTGCGAAATGCAAAGCCACTAGGCTAACTGCACGAACATCACCAATGCCATCCTTCGGCTAAATTATTTCCCAGAGCGATGGAAGCTTGCAGATGTCTTCCTAATTCCTAAACCTAGGAAAAATGCACAATTCCCACAGACCTATCGGCCAATCAGCCTTCTATCATGTGTAGGCAAGATAGCCAAACGTGCTATACTAAAACGGATTCAAGAAGCAAGAGATAACAACCAGGTCATACAAGACGAGCAATTTGGATTCAGAAAACGGCATTCTACGACCCTCCAAATTTACAGAATCATTGAATATATCACCCAAGGGTATGAATGGCACCAACATTCTGGCGCAGTCTTCTTGGACATAGCACAAGCATTTGATAGAATTTGGCATCATGGTCTAATTTTTAAGCTACTTCAAGTAGGATTATCCCAATACCACTAGATCTACTTATCAAATCATATCTCAGTAACAGAAAATTTGAAATAAAACTGTTTTGAAATAAAAAGAGAGTCATGGCAGGAGTCCCAGAAGGCTCTCTGCTATCTCTCCTACTCTTCTCCATATACATGGCGGATCTCCCCAAGTTGTCCACATCTATCACCGCTCTCTATGCCGACGACACGATTATCATAGCCAGATCCCTCCGTCCACATCTGGCCACAAACAAGCAGTCAACGAATTAGAGGACTGGTACACCAAATGGCGAATTACCATCAATCCAGGAAAACGCTCTGCAGCACTTTTCACCAGACGTAAAGCAGAACCGAACACAAGCATACAAATGTTTGGAAAAGTCATCCCTTGGCAAAACTCTACCAAATATCTAGGAGTTCATCTTGACAAACGCCTGAATTTCAAGACACACATAAATAGTATCTCCACCAAAGCAAGTCAGGCAATAGGCTATATCACTTTTGAATAGGAAGAGCTTCCTAAACATAAATAACAAAATCCTCCTCTTTTAATCTGTAATAAGACCACAACTCACTTACGCATCACCAACCTGGGGACACACAGCTAAAAGCAACATCAATAGATTACAGACGATCTAGAACAAATGTCTAAGAATGGTTTTTAATTCCCCTTGGTTCATGAGAAACCTTCAGTTACACCAGGAAGCCAACCTTCCAGAGATCAAGACCTATATGACAGGCATTGCAGAAAAATTCTTCACAAACACAGATAATCACCGAAATCAGCTAATTCAACGGGCAGCAGACTACATACCCTCAGATCATTTCAAACATAAAAAAACAAAATCCTCCATCGCAAGATAAAGCTAATACAGCTTACAATGCTCACAATGAGCGGGTAATTTACCCAAAATAATCTTCTCATACACAAGCTAAAATCAGATGAAGGGATAAAGAGTCAAGGACTCGGTCCATCTCCCAAAGAAATTCCAAGTACCAACAACAGTTTGTGGAAAAATATGAGTAATGGCATATATTGGTTAATTGTGTTGGAATACTTTTGATGGTAGTGAGTTTTAACCTAGTTTTCACGATGGTTATGCAACGGATTTGATGAAGGATTTTGCCGATTGGATTCGTTCAGCGCAAGGTAAGGTTCTGGCTTTAAAGCAAATTTACCAGGTCCTCTCCTGTTCCTGCCTTGTGGCCGTCAGTAGTCTTCAGCCTCTAGTAAGAGATTTCGACTGCCAACCTACACATGGTGCAGAGAAGGGACAAGACAATCACACAGCCCCATTAAATCACGGATTGATTTAATTTAAGTCATTGGTGCTGCTTCGACGTTTTGCTGGCAGTCCTTTGTGGCTGTGAGATTCTCTCTGTGGGTGGACCATTGATTGGGTCTACCGAACTTTTACGCGGACTTAAGCTTAAACACTTCTTTTTACACCTCATTTTCTCAAAATGTGCGAAGTTGACGCTGAGCCCTAATAGATTCACTGATCAGAGGGCTAGCCATAAACATATTTAAAAAGATTCTAAAAAAATTTTTTTTAATCAATTTTTACTCTATGTCGGGGGACGATGAAGAGGGTGATGACAATGCTCCAACAGAAGAGAAGCTGGACTTGTTGATCTCTGTCCCCTCAGACTTCACAGAGATCCGAGCGCGTACGAAGCGAGAAACCACATTCTCTGAACCACCAAAAGAGGATGGAATGGAAGAGTGCCCAGTTTTGGACCCCTTTAACTCCACTATAGAAAAGGTACCTCCCATCATACTCCGCGAAAAACCAAGATGGATGTCTCTTAGGGCCACCATGTTCAATCTAAAGATCTCTTATATCACCGCCAAAAATGTCACCGACGGTCTCAAGATACAGCCCACCACAGTGATGGACTACAGAAAACTGACAGGAGAAATGAATGCCAGAGGCATTCAGTATCATATCTTCTCGCTCGGCTCAGAGAAAAATCTGAAGGCGGTGCTCCAAGGAGTATCTGAAGGTGTATCCACAGAAGAAGTGGCATCTGATCTACGCCATCAGGACCTGCCACCCATCAAGGTCAGCAGAATGACCAAAAAAGACAAGACTCTCATGCCACCAGTATTAGTTGAGATCCATCAAGCTTACAAACAAAGTTGTAACCTGACGTCAATCTGTATACTTAAAATCAGCCCAGAGCCCTTAAGGAAAAGGGTTTCAACCGGTCAGTGTCACAGATGTCAAAAATTTTGCCACGCCCAGAAACTGTGTAAGGCTGAGTTTAAATGTCTAACATGTGGGGACAGCTACCCGCCCAATATCTGTACAAAGCCGAAAACCACCCCGGCTAAATGTGCCAAATGCGGTTGCTCTCATCCAGCCAACTATAAGGGATGTGTATTCAACACCCGAAGAACAGACGGTCTGAAATAGTCAAACAGTCTTCCTCCTCTAGTTCACGAATACCATAGGCTCCTGAACCACAGCCAGAGAGCCATTGGCGACTTCAGCCTGTCAAACCCTTCACAACCTCCACTAAAAGATTCCTACGAGAAACACAAGCCATCCTCACAGCACTTATACAGGGTGTTCGGGATAAATTTGACATATTTATAATTAATTATATTTTTCCGTAAGTTACATGTATTAACACACACTTCTCTTCATTTAAAAGTTTGAACCCTTCTTCATTCATATACAAGATGTCAGAAAGGATGGATAGCTGGAACCCACCTGAATCATGGAAGAGAATAACTTGTATCATGATGATTCGTGCCCGCCATCAAAATAAGGATATTACGACTGCTGCCCAATGCTCCCTGAATACAGTAAAAACAATCAGGCATGAACTAGAGACTTGCAATGGTGACTACGAGGATGTAGCAAGAAGAAAGATCCCTAGCAGACGATCTGATTGCGTTCGTACAGCAGAATTCCTCGCAAATCTGCAGGAACAGGTGTTGAAGAACCCTGGCATTGGAATTCGGGCTTTGTTCGTGGAGTTGCTAACTGTAGTCAAGCCCTGGATAACAAGGGTAGCCAATGGTAGGCCGTATGTATGGCAGCAGGATTCGGCCCCTTGCCACACCTCTGGGAAAAGTCAAAAATGGTTGTCTGAAAATTTCTACGACTTCACCAGTCCAAATGTTTGGCCTCCAAACTCCCCAGACCTTAACCCCATGGATTATTTTGTATGGGGCGCAGTTGAAAAAGACACCAATCGCACTTCCAGTAATACAAAAGCCCAGTTAATGGATAAAATTAAAACAGTTTTTGCGGCCCTTCCCAGGGAGACTGTAGCATCAGCTTGTTCGAGGTTCCGAAGCAGAATTGAAGCTGTGATCGATGCTAATGGTGGTTATTTTGAGTAAATCTTGTTGATAGTACTGTAATTAACTCTGCCTGTAATGTTTTTTGTCAATTCATTAAATTTAATAGATACAAAGAAGATTTTCTTTTTCCTTACGAAACTGTCAAATTTATCCCGAACACCCTGTATATGAATGGAAAGAAACTAATTCCAGCCTCTCTTCAGATCGTTGCTTGGAATGCAAATGGCCTCAGAAACAAAATTTTAGAGCTCCAAGACTTTACTCATAGATATCAGCCAGATGTTATTCTGATAAGCGATATTAGAATAACATCTGATAATATTCCAATAAGATGTTATTCTAATACCAGTAACCTTGAGGTCACTGGCGTGGAAGAATTCACTAGCTCGACTGGCAGACTGAAAATCTACTCAGCTTAAAACTCACCCTTAAAAACTCTACTGCATTCTGATCTAAATGCCGTCTTAGGCATCAGAGAGTCCATCATTATGCCGGAGACTTAAACTCCAAGCACTCTGCTTGGAATTGTAGAATCACCATCAAGAATGGCTGCATCCTTTTCAACTACATAGGGTCAAATTATGCTGTTCTGGCAGGGCCCAAACGAACTGCCTCATCTCAGTACGTTTGGCACTGCTGACATCCTCAATATGGCTATCTTACAAAATATTAAACTTTAGTATAGCCTAAAATCATTGAACAAGTTGTCATCTGATCACAACCCAATTCTACTACAGCTGGGAAAACAAGAATAGCTGTCTCCTCCCTCTCACTCATTTATATCGTGGGGAAGATTGTCAAAAGTACTCCGGGATTATATTGGACCTGTTCCTCATATAAGTTCAAAAGAAGATGTTGAAACCCCAGTCACACGTCTTCCCCAACAAAGTAAGTCCACTATAATAGCAGCCACCTCCTACAAATCTGTTCCCAAGCCTGGTCGTCTTCCCGTGGACATTATGAACTTGATCAGAGAAAAACATAGAGCAAGGAAAAGATTTCACAACACCCGCACGCCACAAACAAAACAATTCTTAAGACTATACGGTGCAGTGCGAGATGCACTCAAAACTCACAGAGACCAATTATGGGAAGAAATGTTAGCCTCTATCTCACCTACTGATCACTCTATCTGGGGACTACTGAGAAATATCAGAAACAAAGACAGATCCTTTCCCCCTATGCTTTCTGACCAAGGCCTTGTTCACACCGATGTAGAAAAGGCAGAAATCATAACAAAAAATTTAGAAGAGCAGTGCAAACCTTCATATGAAAACCTAGACTTCGATCACGTGTATAAAATAAATCCACAGACACTCATTAAAACTCCCTGATACCGGTACTGACCATATTGCACCCACATCACCTGCTGAAATATATGATATTATAAAAAAATTAAAAAACAAGAAAGCTCACCATTTTCCTCCCGCCTGGAAACAAGATGGCGTAATCCCAATTCATAAGCCAGGCAAGGACCCGCACCTGTCTCACAATTATTATCTAATCAGCCTCATCTCCATCTTGGATAAGATTACAGAGAAGGTCATCCTCTCACGGCTTCAAGCTTAAGTAAATGAAATAAACATCCTTCCCAATGAGCAATTCGGTTTTCGACAACACCATAGTACTACCCAGCAAATCCTCAGAATAGTTGAATATATTACCACCAGCTACAACTGGCGTCAATACACTGGAGCTGTTTTTAGTGATCTATCCCAAGCATTTGACAAAATATGGCACTTCAGATTGCTACATAAACTTATTTCAGCCGGTATCTCACTGAAAATGGTACACCTAATTAGAATAATATCTACAGAATAGAAGCACGCAAGTCAAGATCAATGGTACTACCTCATCCCAGTGGCAAATCTTGGCCGGAGTACCGCAGGGATTCCTACTGGCTCCATTGCTGTTTTCTATATACATGTGAGACATTCCGCACAACCCATTATCATCCATCATGGCCCTATATGTGGATGATACAGCATTATTAGCCAAATCTCTTTGGCCACACCTCGTTACTAAAATGCTTCAAGAAGACCTTCTAAAGTTAGAGAATGGTTCTCCAAATGGAGACTACAAGTGAATCCCCCCAAAAGCTCAGCCATTCTCTTCACGAAAAGGTCGATATCTCCTGCAGGAGACGTCTTACTATTCATTATTAAAATTCCCTGGCAGACAGAAACAAAATACTTAGGTGTCGTGCTCGACAAAAAATTAACTTTTAATCAACATATCAAGACTACGTGTGCAAACGCATCTAAAGCCATTGCTCAGATCTACCCCCTAATTAACAGGAACAGCAAGCTAAGCATCAGAATCCAATTGGTTTTATACCAGCTGACGATTCGTCCCATAGTCACTTACGCTTCTCCAGTCTGCAGCCATACCTCCAATACTAACATTCTGAAACTGCAACGTGTACAAATCAAGTGCCTGCGAATGATTCTAAACGCCCCATGGTTCGTCAGAAACAATCGACTTCATTGAGATACAAATATTCCATATCTCTGCTCTTTCCTACAATCTTTAGCAACAAAGTGTTTCCTAAAAATGTCCATGCCCCCCCCCCCCTCAATGATCTAGTTCAGCAAGCTGTAGCATACTAGGCAATGGATATATTCAAATATAAAAGACCAAAAACAATTTTAACTTCCTGTAGCGATGCATAATCTCCGTGCCGATTCAGGACGAACAAACTGTTCATAAAATTTTACTTTCAATGTAGCCGTAACAGATAGCGGGGAATATGAAAAGCATCTTGCTTCACCCCTAAAGCCATTAATGTCAATTGTCAATTGTCAACAATTGTTCGTAAATATATCGAATCCATATCACTGTTTCCAAATTTCTCGAAAGATAAGCACACTGTAAACTTTAAGTTTTCAAATTTTTGACATCAAATTTCTCATTTGTCAAGATATTCACTATTATGTAAGGCATTCGTAAATTCATATTCTTAATGCATCTACCCACACTGGTCCATCCAGCCAGAGTGCAGGTTAATTCGAAGTCTTGTATCACAGAGTTCCGAAATTCTGTAGATCAGTTAGGATATTCCTTACATCGATGTAGTCAATGTAGTTGGTTGCCTCCGTTGGCTCATAAGCAGCTCTCGTTCTACAGAAACTGAGACTGTGCAGCTCTTTTCTCATTCTCCAACTACTAACCTGAAACGCTATTCACTTTAAACCCCCTAGTTACGGTTATATCCTCATATTTCCATCGCTGATAATGTTGCTTGCATTTGACTTTGAGTAGTGAAGTATTTTATATACAGCGCCACCTAGTGAATGATTATAACGTCCATTTAGAAATCAGTATGGATCTTCGACTCTTGAGGTATATCTGTTTGCATTATATATCAGTAAACAGCCACGTTTATTAATTAGCCACAAATATCTAATCACAGATATTTGTTATGTGAACCCCCGTACAGGAAAAGTGCTTGCAGCACATTAGCATAATGGGCAACATGTTAGTTGGAGATCAGATTCGTATCAGGATATGTATTTGCATGTTACGTCCTCTTTTAAAATGCCGAAAGGCAACAGCATGGCTTTGCACATATCACCAGCAGTAAGCTACAGCACGCATTACTTCTCTACTTGAATATTGCCCTTTGTCTCATGAATGGTACTAGGTATCGGATTTCGATTTATGGGTTATTTTTGGTACCTCTTCTGGAAAAAAAAAGATCATACTTACTTTGTGTGTTAACTTTCATCTTCGGCCAGTTTTCACATCTAATTGTCGTATGTACGTATGCATATATCGATTTCGTAGTCTCAATAAATTATAAATAAAAATCTGACGCGAAATTTAACTGTATATGCTTTTTTTACAAACTAGTACCGTCGCGATGGATTTGTTAAAACCTACATCGTATTAACTAAACTCACAACACGCTTCGAACTTGGACACTCGTTTTAAATGACACTGGGGATTACTGCGGTTGGCATTCTGCTTCTGTTTGGTATGATAAAAGTTTAGAAAATATAAAAATCTAGAAAAAAAGTAACTATCGACAAAAACAATTCTAATAATGCGTCAGTTGTCTGAATGATTGAGTATATTTTTCATAATATTTTTATGAAAAAAATATTTTTCAAATTTGCCAGCACAGAGTCCCAAGAATGTGAGGACTCAATGGAATGCGAGATCAACACGTCTAATTCTCTATAGAAAATTAGCATTTGGTTGTGATTACAGCCTAAGGTGAGCTAAAATGCGAGTTTTAAAAATAAAGGGTATATCAACCGCTCAGGTGTCCTTTTTTATTTATAAGAAATCATTCAATTTCTCTGCCCTTTTGCTCATCCATTCCGCTTCTCCTTTCATGTCTCTTTATTCGATAAATTGGTCACACCTCAAACAGTTCTATTTTAAATTGACTGAGTACCAAGACAGTACACTCGTTCACAAGAAATGCATTGAGTAAGTCGCTTTTATTTTTATTTTTTATCACAGAAAGTAGTTCACATTCAAACATGTTAGCACAGACTGACCACGAGAATCATTTATAGTCTTAGATGTAAGCAATGTTACACAGCTTTTATATGATTACTTGTGTAATGCAGGTCCAGTATGTTGTATATCGCATATTTACTAAACACTGCTATATTAACTAGTTATCAGCCTCGATCCCTTACCTAGAAGACCCTCTCCCATTCACTGTCAAAGAACTGCGTGAAGTTACACGCTCCCAAATTACCTTCAAGTAACTTGGGAGTCGAACTGTTTTGATATTCTGATATAGCACCATCCAGTGAACAATAACGGAGGCTAATTTCTCTGAATTTCTACATTTCTTCTAACTCTTTTCTACCAATCTGTCTTTCCTCACTGTAATAACGGCAAAACTTGTCTGAACTTTGCCACAGGTTTCTTACACACGACTAGTAATCTCTCTGAAGTGTCTTACGACAAGCATTTTTAATTGCCCGTGTTCCGCTCTGTTCAATAATGAATTCTTTAATTAATTCAGAGTAAGAAAAATATCTAAACCGAGGAATGATTGTTACAAAAACATTTGGTCAATCTTTGATCAGAAGCAAAGTTTTTTTTTTCGGGGGGGGGGGGGGGTTCTTTGTGACGTTAGCTGTTGCGAAGTGTACTCTGAGTCCCAGATGGGAAATTCTTCTGTCTTTCATATGCATTGCGTCTTGGAATAACAGCCTGAAAGGAGATCAGTTATCTTTTAATACTGTGTTATCTTGTTACGATAATATTATCGTCAGATAAAGATTTCACGCACGTGTTTCGGTATGAGATATTCAACTCATTCACGATTTAAAAATAGAAAGAAAAATTGAGATACTTTAACTTCGAGAAATTATATCAAAATACTAAGGAATTTCTGTTAGAAAGATCTTAAAATTAGCAGGTGGTTCCTCTTTTAGGTCTGCAGAAGAAAGACATATTCGTCGACAGCAGACATTACCGGCCAGAAGTAATCTACCCTACACATTTTTTATCGGCAGGTGTAATGCATCATTCTTTGATGCAGTCAAGTAAGGTTTTTCTGCTGTACGAAACTACGGATTTTAACTTCATCACTTGGAAAACCGACTGTAGAAAACACCTACACCCACACACACACACACACATGGATTTAAAAAGCTAAGCGTATTCCCTTTTGGGAATGAGGGAATTAAAAGGCTTTAGAAGAATTGTTTCACTTTTTTAAAGCTAAATAGTTTATTTGTTTATTTATTTTATTCGTATGGGGGGTTCTCCTGTTCCTCCACAGTCCCTTAGGACTGGTTGAGCCCCCCCCCCACTATTGAGGGATTAATTATGTAATTTATGACAGTATATCTGTGTGTGTGTTCACGGGCCTGTTTGCCTCTTCTGGGGGACGCCAAACCTGAGATTCCGGGAGAAAAAATCCCACTACCTCCGTATGAAACCGGCGAACTCACCTGTAGTCGAAAGAGACCAGATAAAGGTTCCTCACGTCGTGGACGGGAATCGAACCCAGGTCTTTCCGACCAAAGGGCTTCGTCTATACCGACTGATCTTACGGAGGCTCCAGCTACATAGTTAGCTAAATAATCAGGATTGAAGGATATTTGAACAGAGGACAAAATGAACAGAAATAAAATGAAGCTACAATGAAATTGCGCTTCAAAATAAAACTGCATAAGTAAAGAGGGAAGCCTCCGTAATCAGTAAGTATATACGAAGCTCTTTGATCGGAAAGAGCCGGGATCTATTCCCGTTCCTGATGTGAGGAACCTTTATCTGGTAAAGGTTAACTCACCTTTCGACGAAAGGTGAGTTAACCGGTCTCATACGCAGGTGGAGAGTTTTTTCTCCCGGTAACTCGGTTTTTCATCCCTCAAAACAGGCAAACCGCTACCACACACACACACACACACACACACACACACAGATACAGCCATATAGTACGGCAGAGAAGGTAACGGGAAACCACCTTCCTCATACTCATTTCCCTGGTATGGTATCATATAGCTACCGCCACCAGCTGCATGGCTGAGGGAATAGGATACGATAGAAGTAAAGACGGCCGAAAGAATATATTACTTGATGTCTGTTTTGGAAAAAAAGAAATAAACAGCAGTAGATAAATCCGATTTGTACTGCTCCTCCTGCTCATAAAAAGCTACCACCTCATTCTGCATTCCTAATCGAAAGAACGATGAAAATGTGCATCTCCTCTGTGAAACGACAATATCACACACCACCGAAATGAAATTACATCTGAAATATTACCCTATTATTAAACCACATACAGTATTAAATCTCACCTCGGTCCTATCTAAAGTAATGGAGATAACCCATCAATTCCCAGATCCTACACTACCGCGAGGACACCTAGCTAATAAACGGCCACATGAACACACACATATGGATTCCGTCGCTGTCAATCAACAGGATATCTACTCAGACATGGTACCCATCTCTGGACAGATGCCATGGAGAAGCTTGGTAAATCTCCAGTGGTTGCACTTGATATCTCCAAAGCTTTTGACGTGGTCTGGCACAAAGGCTTACTAAGCAAACTCCCATCATGTGGTCTGTCTCAGGACTTCTGCATTTGGATTGCCAGCTTTCTGTCTGGACGCACACTATGTGTGATGGTAGACGATTCCTTATCCTCTCCACAGGGTTCCACAATACTCTGTTCTCTCACCAACCCTCTTCCTTCTGTATATCAATGACCTTCTTCAGTTGACCACCAACCTAATACCCAGTTTTGCAGATGACAACAAATTGCACCACTCCCTTTCATTTGGTCAACCGTACTCTACACAACTCGCCTCAACCTACAGAACATCAATCACCACTGCCCTCAATTCTGATCTCCAAGCCATCCTCCAATGGGGGCTAAGATAACCTCGTCAACTTCAACGCTAGTAAAACCCAGTTCTGTCTTATCTCTCACAAAAAATAACCATTTATCCTAGTATTGTTTTTGATAACACTCAAATTCCCAGACAAAAGGAGATTTCTATTCTCGGAATTACCCTGACATCAAGCCTCTCTTGGCATAAACATATCACAACCGTTGCATTCTCAGCTTCTAAAAAAACTAGGATTTCTCTTTCGCTCAAGACGTTACTTCACCTCTGAACAATTGCTTGATTTAAACGTGTAAATTAAATATAAAGAAAAATGCACCACCATTATTAATCTTATACAAATCGAAAATCAGCCCAGATATTGAATACTTCTCTTATATTTGGAATGGGGCCCCTAAGAGCTTTCTCAAAATGTTTAACAATACAGAGAAGAAGGAGACAACCCATCTCTTTCCAACTCACTCCTCGCACTCTCACACAGACGTTTAGTCTCTGCAATTTGTGTATTCTACAAACATTTCCATGAGAAATGCTCATCTGAAATAGCATCAAATAATTCCCCCACTTAGTACTAAGCTCGTTGGAACATGTGCAACTGCTGCTCAACATCCCTTCACAGTGCATCTTTAAACCCACAGAACAGGGTTTGTTTTCCTCCTCCTTTATCCCTGATACTGCTGCACCGTGGAACAGTCTTTCCTCTGATGTATTTCCCAAGGAATACAATTTATAAGCTTTTAAATCAAATGTAAACAAGCTCCTCTTTTCCCAACTAACTACCCATACACGGTACTAATGTACTATAGGTTGATCAACCAACCTCTAGTGTATGTACTCATAACAAATGTAGCTCTACGGGAGTTTCCCAAATGGTCTTAATTATAACTCCTGATAGGAACCCCCCCCCCCAAAAAAAAAGAATACTTCTTCCAGCCAATCAGAAAAGTGTAGAAAACCCTAGGCATCGATGGATTAACATTATCCTTTTTTCAGGTCTTCCGTCAACTCAGGATATTTCTCCTTCAAATGCCAAAAGAAACCTCTTCTATTTCTCAAAGAAGAGACATAAGGATGATTTTAAAAACCACAAATTTCTCTGATCATTTCGCAGGAAGTGTGAAACTATTTTTAACCCTTTTTGATGTCATTGGCCAGTACTATCTACTCCGTTCCAGAAATATCAATATGTGATAACATCCAGCTAATCAGGAATCTCATTTACATTGTCAATATTCGAAATGAAAAAAAAACTTTAAATAATTAACCCTCACCAAGAAAAAAGCTTTTGACAAAGCTGAACATGCTCATCTCTTTGAAGTCTTGAGATCATCGAGATATGACCCTTAAAACAAGCAACCAGCCAATTTGCTATACACTGAAGCACTCCTCTGTTTGGGAGCAAATAATCAGCTCGCGTATACTTTATATTACTCGCGAGGGATGAAACATGGCTGGCTTCCTTCGAGAATATTATACAATTTTTATTTATATTATTAATGATGTGGTGAATCCAATAAATTCTTTACACTACATATCCCTTGGTCAAAATGTCATAATAATCAGAATTCAATATAATTCTTCTCAATAGATGGAGCCACTATCATTCAGTTAAATTAAGAGAATATGCATTTGCAAATTGTCGTGAAAATTGAATGCACTTCTTATAAATTAAATGCGTGCGTGGTCGACTGACTTACCATTCATATTCAGTACAATAATCTATGCGTCTGTTTACGAGAAAGTAAACTACCAGATTGTAATCTCGCCCAGTTAAATTTGATTAGCAAATTCTGGTGGCAGCGTCTCTCCTTTACTTAAAGAGTGGGCAGAGACAGTAAACAAGCTTTCGCGACGACACCTTTCTTATCTGTTTTGGGAAGATAAACATGTCACCGAAATCTGTTTGAGTGGGGGGGGGGAGAGTCTCCGACTGCAATTGACCACTCATTGGAAATTGGATCTGTGATTGCGACACGGTGTGTTGTCGACGAAGAATTTGCATAATATAGGACATTTCTCCAATTATCCTCCTCATTATTCAGTCACACACTCGCACCTCTTTTCAGTAGAACTGAGTTGCTTTAGCTTAGCGCAAATATAACTCATGCACTAATGTCTCCATTCGCTATATCTGTAAATCAATTGTTGCGAAGTCAGTTTCTCTAATATACAGGATTAAGAAAGTCGAACCACTTGTCTGACAGCTTTAAACTTCTCCTTCTTCAACATTTTCCTACTGTCTTCGCAAGAAATGCGAGCAGATATGGGATATGATGATGCTTCTTTAGTTGGTCATGATACGACAGGCGTATGATAACGTGTAAAATCGAAAACAAACCTTTAAATTTTGGTCAGTGGACAGTGACCAGGCCTTATAAACAAGAAGGAGAATGTGTTTTAGCAGGGTACTGAATTCATTCAATACTTCGTACTGAATGTGTACGCAGCATCCAAGTAGAGAAATATTATTTAAATGTGAATTAATTATGAAAGATATATCAAGTATGGACTGAGGTTTCGGTCGTAGAACATTTCTTTAAAAGGAGTTCGCATATTCTATATGTATCTTTGCATAGGCGCGAAGATACAGGAGGTTGAGATGGTTTGGTCATGTGATGAAGAGGTAGGACGAGTATGTGGGAAGAAAGGTCATGCAGATGGCTGGGCAAGGAAGGAGGAAGCGTGTGCGATCTAACAAGAGATGGAAGGAGCTAGTGGAGGAGTACTTGAGGATGAAAAACGTGAATGTGGTTACAGCCCAAGATAGGAGGATGTGGAGGAGACTCACTAAAAACAGCGACCCTTTTTAAGTGCGATATGCTGCAGAAGAAGAAGATCTTTGCATATGTGAGTTACTTCTACAAAGTAACGTAGCAATAGATTTAAAAATAGTCAGTAAAAGTTAACTAATTATTATTTTGTAAATAAAATGTAGAGAAGGTTTCAAAGTATTACAGTTTTTCTTGAGTGTTATCACTACTGACAAGTTTCCAAAGAATATATTTTTTCGATTTGAAAACCCTGAAGATTACGGTATTCAATCAACGAGATTGATTTTCGCATTGTGCAGTAATTTTCTTCCCTTCGAATATTCCACTAAATGCATATATTTCTTTCTTTATCTGAATTCAACTCTCTCTCTCTCTCTCTCTCTCAAAAATCAAATTATTCATCTGTCCTGCTGTCCGATTCAGAGCTGGTTCATTATTATTATTATCTTGACCGCAATTTACAACTTTTCAAAACCAACCATCCTTTTCATTAAGGATATCATCCTAGGGATTAATATGTGAGAACCTTTGTTGCAACATCTCTGCTCACTACCCTCAGAGTTTTTGTTCAAATCTAGAGATGAAAGTAATTAAACGTAAATTAAGGAAATATTTGATTTTCTTTTAATGATTTTTTTTTCTTTGATATTCTTACGGAAATTTCATTCATGAAAGGCAGAGGAATAGTTGAAAAACTTAATTGAGTATTTTAATGTTATCGTTGTGATATATCATATTTTTTTGGAAGTTTTCTAACTAATCTGAAATATCTAAACTCCACTACTGCACGCAATGTAAAGAAGATCTCTCACTTGATGGACCTCAGGCGTGCTGATGGTTAATTAGCTTTTGTACCAAATTTCGCCTGACTTAATCTACATCAGCAGTCACTCGATATAAATAATTCCATTTACATTTTATAAATACCCGGTTCTGGTGATTTTTGTCGTGTAATATCAAACATATTAAAGCCAAATTATATTTATTTCTTTTGTAACCTTGCATTTAAATATTATCTTCGCATTTGGTAAAGAATTCTCGTAATATCGAAGAACATTTCCATAAATTAATGTGTCGTCATCTTCCTCTTTTAGTCGATAACCTTGCAGGTAAACTGAAAGGTTATCGACTAAACATTTTAATGAAACCCATCATATGTGCAAATATTATGAACTTGCTAAAATTGCATTTTTATTTCGTTGGGATCCTCGTGATTTATGTGTATATATTTTGTAGTTAGAGATCACGAAATCCAAGTAAAATATTATTTAGAGGGAGAGTCGCAACTATTTACTGAAACACTCAGCAATATTGGGGAGCCAAGAGCCTCGTGGGTTGAATAAAGGCCTGCAAGGATGAAACAATGCAATTGCGGTTGTGTGAAGGCTCGGAGTAGTAACTACTGTCTCATGCAAATGTCATAGAATCCTTATCTTAACAATGCCAGTTTCTTTAGAGTTGCAATAACAATTGTACACGTATGATGATAATAAACAAAACAAAAAGAGAACGTGAAAGGAAATATTGAAGGGACTGCATCAATCTTGCCGATTCACAAATGAAGAATGTGATTACAGCATAATAAACTCCGGTGCTCGGTCACCATATATGAATAATAATTAATCTGTTGGAATCCAGGGGAGAGTTGATTTCTTTATTAGGTAGAATGAAGACATTGTCTATTTAGTCTTCTCAGTCAAATCGTACACGATGCTTTGGTCATGTGATGAGGAGGGAGGACGAGTATGTGGGAAGAAAGTTCATGCAGATGGATGTGCAGGGGAGGAGGCAGTGTGGGTGGCCGAAGAAGAGATGGAGAAAGCTGGTTCAGGAGGACTTGAGGATGAAAAACCTGGATGTGGGTACAGTCCAAGACAGGAGGATGTGGAGGAGACTCACTAAAAAACAGTGATCCTACTTAAGTGGAACAAGATGCAGAAGAAGTCAAATCTTATAAGAGTGTATTGTTCTGTATGTAGAAAAAGTGTTTTTCTGCTCTTGAGTTTTGAAAAACAACCAGAACATAAGATACAGCCGAGACAACTGTTACATAATTACCTGTTTTTTAAGTTCTGTAGTTTATTGGGTGGTATGCATTGGATTGCCACAAGAGAAATGAAGAGGCTGGGCATCCGGAATTTGGGAATTTGCGAGACAAGATGGCCAGGATCTGGAAAGTGTCAACAAGATAATATGACAATGTATTACTCTGGGAATGATGAGAACAAACATCGACATGGTGTAGCTGTAATAGTAGATGAAGAAATCAATAAATCAGTAATAAATTGGATTCCATTTTCTGAAAGGATAATGCTGTTACAACTTAAGGGAAACCCCGTTAACATAAATATCATCCAAGCTTATGCACCCGCAGCTGACAAAAGTGAAGAAGATGTTGAAGAGTTCTATGAACACCTAAAAGAGATTAAAAACCTAACAAAGAAACATGATATAAACATAGTTATGGGTGACTTTAATGCAAAAGTGGGAAGAGGGGGTGATGGAGAAATTGTTGGCGACCATGGCTTAGGCACCAGAAATGACAGAGGAGATCGCCTAGTCCAGTTCTGTCAGGAAGAAGATCTAACAGTAGCAAATACCTGGTTTAAACTTCCACCAAGAAGACTGTACACTTGGAAATCGCCTCAAGATAACCAACATAATATTGTCAGAAATCAAATTGATTATATACTGATAAATAAAAGATTCCACAGTAGTATAAAAAGTGCAAAGACTTATCCTGGAGCAGATATCTCATCAGACCACAATCCCATAGTTGCAGAAGTACGTCTAGATTAAAATCAGCTAAAAAATCACAAAAGAAGAAAAAGAAAATTGATGTAGAAAAACTGAAAGACCGGAACATAAATAAAAGTGCCAAGACACAGCGTAACCTGCGATTACAACAGATTAACATAGAAGAAAATAAAAGTGTGGAATCTCTTTGGAATAGCTTAAAGAATGCCATCGTAACAACAAGTATTGAAGAAGTAGGTTATGTGAATAATATAAAACAACAGGAATGGATGACAGATGAGATTCTTTCTCTTATTGATACAAGAAGAATGTATAAAAACAAAGACCTAGCCAGGTATACAGAAACACATAACATCATCAAGAAAAAAATAAAAGAAGCCAAGGAAAATTGGATGAAAAATTTATGTACTGAAATTGAACTACTTCAGAAACAACATGATAATTTCAATCTGTATAAGAAAATCAACGAAATTTCCGGAAAAATGAGGAAAAAGCAAATAGTGTCTCTAAGAGACGAAAATGGAAAAATAGTTCTAGAAGAAGAGAATAAAGCACAGATTTGGATAAAATATGTAACAGAACTTTTCAATGATACTAGACAGAAGCCTATAAATATAAAAGATAACATTCAAGGACATGCAATCATGAAATGCGAAATAGAGAATGCTATACAAACAAGTAAAACAGGAAAAGCCAGTGGACCAGATGGTGTGCAAACAGAATTTTTAAAATTAATCGAACCAGATAACATCAAACTTCTTGAAAAACTATTTAATAAAATATATGAAAGTGATGAATTTCCATTAGATTGGCTCAAATCTACATTTATCACTATCCCAAAGAAACCCAAAGCGAATTCCTGTGGTGACTTCAGACTTATTAGTCTAATGAGCCAAACATTAAAAATATTTTTGAAAGTAATTCAGAATCGCATTTATAGAAAAAGTGAAGAAACTCTAAGTGAAACACAATTCGGCTTCAAGTGTCAAGATATAAATATCTTGGTTGCTGGCTTAATGAACTGTGGGATCCAGAAATAGATATAAAGAAAAGGATTGAAGTTGCATGGCAGTCCTTCATGAAAATGAGAACACTATTCTGCAATAAAGACCTAAACATGGAAGTCAGATGCCGAATGCTGAAATGTTACGTGTGGTCTATTCTGCTCTATGGAGTTGAAACATGGACATTGAAGGCGACAACCATCAAGAAAATCGAAGCCTTTGAGATGTGGCTATACAGAAGAATGCTAAAGATATCATGGACAGAAAAAATTACCAATGAAGATGTCTTAAAATCCATTGGCAAAGCTAAACATCTTGTACAAATAATCAAGAAACGAAAAACATCATATCTTGGACACATCATGAGAAACAGCAAATACCAACTTCTACAAACTATTTTGGTAGGAAGAATTGATGGCAAAGGAACTAGAGGAAGAAAAAGAATATCATGGTTTGACAACATCAAGACGTGGACAGGAAAGAGCAGTGCACAACTGCTCAGATTAGCACAAGAGCGCAGTTTGTTCGCCAAGATGGTCGCTGACCTTCGATAGAAGATAGCACAATAAGAAGTTTATTGGGTGGTATGCATTGGATTCAACCCGTCTCTTCGAACTATATCTTGTTCGAAGAGACGGGTTGAATCCCCAAATTAGGGGTTTTAGGCAACTGATTCAGCCTGCTTCCCATTCACCTCTTAGGATGAGTATTTTTGTCTGTAGATATGTTTATTCAAGGGGCCAGTTTGTTTGATGAGAAATTCTAACTCGAGTTTGGAATAAAACCCTTTCACTTCTCTATCTCACCTTTAATTGAAACCCTATTAATGGCTTTTAGCGTCATAGCCGGCACTTGAATCCAGATCTTTCTAACCAATGTCGAAAACAACTGAGATACACCAGTTCTCTTTAATTTAATGCAAATATAATCATTTGTTTCGCATTACGACGGAATCAGGACGTTTATGAAATTTCCACGTTTTAGGTCACGAAAGTCCCATCGATTCTCTTTCTATTTTGACGCCATCCTGAATTTACTCAGAGCTCAGTTTTATGACACCAATGGGATGGATTTGATTTATTTTTTGTTTTGAATGGATGTCGAAAGACAAAGGAACTCGAAATTAGTTAAAGACACAATTAATTCACTACTAACTTGAGAATGAATGAAAAAGGGTTTTATGTTCTTTGGAATTCATGCGGCACTCAAGACCCGCAACACTGTTGAGTCACAACTTAGCTTTCGCTCCGCTATCTCAAACAACACGGTTTCTTTTCGTGGTCTGATTTAATTATCAATATTCCTACCAGATCCGAAACAACTGTTACATAATTACCTGTTTTTTAAGCTCTGTCGCATTCTTTATTGAGTGGTCTGCATTTATCTGTTTATTTAATTCAGGAAAAATGCTAAATAAACTTACTTCCTTTTGTAATTTTCTCTCATGTCTGTCAGGAAGGATAAAGTGCGAGTTAATTAGTTACAACTTCGACAAATGTTTATTTAACGTAATTAATAACAATATCAGCGATCATCAGCAGAATGAAACATTGTTTTAACAGCCTATCAATTATGACCTCATCGATGTTAATTTGAATACGATTGGACGAAGCAAGTATTTAAATTTCTGATTATCTTCAAAACATTTAATAGATCTGCTTAGGAACTGTTAAGGTAAGTGTGCTAAAGTGAATGCCGAGGAAGAATCTATTCTTCTATACGGACTTGGAGCTTGAATCGAACTGTCATGCGGATAAACTGTTTGGACATCCGCATCAATACGGATGTCTTCTCTCCAATCGATTTGGGAGCTTTCAAAACTATCTGATATCGGACAAACCATTTTAAAAAGCATGTTTCATCGAGTGTAGTCGCTGGAATAAAGTGGATTAAACATTTTATTATTGAGAATGAATATTTATTTTCTAAATGTGTGCGATATTGTATAATTCAAAGCAGCAAATAAATATGAATAGCGTAAATCTTTTTTTTTTTATTATTATTCATTGCCTTAAGAGATATTTCTTCTTAGATTGTGCATGAAATTAATATTTCGGAGAGATGTTATGCGGTGGTATTTGATTTATCTTGGCTTTAAAATTTGTCTTAGAGAAGGTTATCGTCTCTTTTATACGATAATCTCCACTGAAGATGGAGTTTAATCAAGTCTAAACCTGTCATCCAACAGACGAAGAATATTAACAAATGCAACATGAATGGGCTGAATGCCTATCTATCGTTTAAATAAACACGCGTCTCTCTATATTGTTTTCATTAACTGCAGCAAACAAATAGGTAATAAAACCATGGAAAGAATTTAAAATAGAAAATGAAAAAGCTTTTATTTTAAAATCATTTTTATTAAATTAACCTACATCAGTAACACGCGTTCAAAATGCTGGTTATGACATTAATGTGCCATTCAATTAGGAATCACGAAGACGGCCAGAGAAGAGAATATAGAAGAGGATAGAAAGAAGGAGAGAGAGAGAGAGAGAGAGAGAGAGAGAGAGAGAGAGAGAGAGAGAGAGAGAGAGAGAGAGAGAGAAAGGATTTACTGAAGGGACGAATTTTATTTGTCTAATATAACTAAACATTCCGTTTGTTAAAGAATTACTGGTGCGAATTATGAAGGAAAGTGGAGCAAAATGAACAGCAGCAATTCTCACATTCAAATAAACGCATTACAAGCTTCGCTCTCCATAAATAAAGACCATGGCTATCCAAATCATTTAGCTCTAACATACCATCCATCTAGGAGCAGCGTGGAAGACTCTGAATGTTGTGCTTAAACGTCCTAATCTTCCTTTCTCTGAATTTAAAGCCACTGAAATCACGAAAGATTAACAACGATTTAATTATTACTAAGGCGAATAAAAGGAAAGACCGTTGTTGTTCAACACAGAAGAAAATATGATAGAAAAAGATCTCTATTAGTTCGAGAGTATTCAACTTTAAGACCCTCACATCTGATCCTACCTTTAATCAACTAAACAGATGTAATTATCTTTCTACTTGGAATGAGGATCAAACGAAAAGCTTAAAACCTTCTTTGGTGGTCCACCTAGATTTTATGGTCTTCCCAAAGTTCCTAAACCGGGTATTTCATTAAAACCAGTCATAGACTGTATAGGATATCGCACTGATATAAAATTTCCTAATTTTTATCTAATTTACTTACCTCTTCAACTAGCAGAACTGCTACTTATATAAAAAATACTTTGGAATATATGAAATAAAATTTCAGATCTTCATCTGGTCGTTTCCGATATTATGATTAGTTTAGATGTTGTTTCCTTGTTTACTAATATTCTTTTATCGGACACATCGAATTACTTCCAGAAGAATTTCTTTCACATGTAGTTAAACCATATGATTTTGTAATACATTTTGTTGATTTTCCTTTAAAAACAAATTATATCAATAAATCAAATGGACAGATATGGAAATCCTATTTCTCGTGCTATTTCCAACTTCTTCATGAACATTTTGAACAAAATCTCAAAGATATTTTGTTCAAAATGTTTCATCAACACATGGTTCAGATATGTGGATGATATGTTTACAATTGAGAATGGCTATTTCTCTGAGTTACAGCAATTTCTTTCCAAACTAAACGCACTTCAACCAAAAGATCCAGATTCGTTGCTCTTGTGGGTTATCTTATTTTGGACAAACAGAAAGATGTACCATTTGAACTACTCAGGTGGTGTTTTTTAGATTTCTCTGTAATTGTTTAACTACCTTTCTGTGATGCTGTACTGACAATGGCATAATACATAGGCGAAAATTCTACCTTAATAAATTTTTTACGTGAAATTTCCCCCGGTTTTACATTTATTTTGATTACGTTTGGAAGAGAAGTGAGATATATTTTCACACGACTTTTCACGCTAAACCGAACATTATAATCCATCTATTTCGAGCGTACCTACTTCATGATAGTTATTCCCGGGTTCTAGTGCTGAAGCAGATTTTTATTTATTTATTTATTTATATTGTTACCATTAGAATTTTCTCAACTAGAAGTAGAAAACATCATCATCATCAGAATCAAATTCCTGATATGTATTCTCAAGGGGTTCACAGAATATGAGAGTACTACATGAAGAACGTACATCATTACGAACTTCCTATCTACAATTTTCCTCCAAATCAATTTGTTACCCGATTGATTATCAGATCTTATATTTCTATCTTCTAAGGCACTTTTTACCGCATCAATCCACCTATATCTTATTCTTCCTCTGGATCCTTTTCCTTCCAACCTGGCTGAGAACACTTGTTTTGCTAATATTTCCTAGGATACTGTCATTGATGCCATCTATTCACGCCCCTAATCTTTCTGTGGACTCTCATATCTGTGGTCTCTAGTCTTTGGTCAAGTGTTTTACTTCTGACCCAGCTCTCAGATCCATAAGTTAAAACTGGTTTGAACACTGTCTTGTATACAGCTAAGTTAGTGTTCGGACTAATTTCTCTCTTATTCCATACAAAGTTATTCAGTTGAAGAAGTCCAAGGCAGTTTCAATAACTGTCTTCTATTTCGATAGGATAATATTAAGTGATCTAAATATATGTAGAGAGACATTCACGCTCGCTATTCATATAAAGATGAGAGACAGATTTCAAATCGAAATATATATTAATTTCTGTTTTCTTTTAGAGTAACAATGTGAGTTTTATCGAGAGTTGTTAGTTATTCACAGCGACATCAATATTAATTAATTAATTAATTAATATTGATGTTAAAATTAATGAAAATTAATAATCTTTCATTAAATAAAGGCGTTCCAAATTAATCTTCATTGAAATACTTTTCTTCAAATTTTAAGAATTGCTATTCTCTGCATTTTCTAATTAAGACATCTATCTCATTCAGTCGTATTCCTTTTACAGGTGGTGTTTGACGAGAGTTATTTGAATAACTCTTTATTATCGACGAATTCAATGAGGAACAACACAAGTACTTTTCAACATGTCTCCACTCTACTCTGAAGTATAAAATGGAAAGGTAGAATCGGTCCCATCGCTACACGATGTCTATCCTAAGAGAGGTTGCATAATTACATCCAACTTGATTTACATTCGCTAGCACTTTTCCACTCCGCATCCAGGTCTCCTTGGCAACCGTTTCAGCATCTTTCAATGCATTTATCCGAAGCACGGTCGATGCTTTCAGTGGTCGACAACCGGCTGGAACAACAGAGAAGGGGGTTTCCGAAGCGATTGGGAGCAAACCCGATATTGCTCGAGAGAAACATGAGTTCGACAATACTGACACACTCACTGTGCACCCCCTAATCCGAGTAAGACATTTGATTTTACCATCGAGGAAGAAATCAATTCAGAAACGAAAATGTACATTCGAGTAGAAGAATTCTCAATCGCTGTTGTAGCAATCGAGAATAAAAAAAAAGTTATAAAAATAGCAGTACAGGACAATGTCCTATTTCGTGCTTCTGTGGGAAAAGCAAAAGGGAAGATTATTATGTAAAAAATTCTAATGCGTTAAATGGGAAAGAGCGCCATCTCGTGTTCAAGAAAGGAAGCAATGCGGAGCATTATTCGAAACAACGAAAATAGTTTATTGATATTCATGTGGTGTCTTTGGACAAATACTTTTCTTATGTAGATGTTATTTTTAGAAAACAAAAATGTCCAAAGTTTTATTTGAGTGATGCTTTAAATACATTGGAAACTGTTTGTTTAAACGTAATTTGCTGTTTTCCAAATCTCCTTTAACAATGTGCATTTCTTTGTGTTCCGAGAGGTCTGTTTGTTTCGTCATTCGCTTCATTATGTAGTGGAACTCGCTGACACTGACTGATTACTGTTATGAGAACGTCCCGCTTACCGGAATTCCGAGTCGCTGAGTTGAGACTCATAATAACAAGTCTGTTTGTTACATTACAAACTCTCCGTACTTTCTGTTTGAGGTCAACGGTCTTTGTGGGCGGGAACTTTAATGCTCGTTACTTTGCTGTGAAAGCCTCAATTTGTACGAAGGATTTGGACTTTTCTTTGCCATATCCAAGAAATAATTTACATTTTTATATCATTAGTTAACGTTCTTTTTTTTTTTTTTTGCTGGAAGAGCAAATCCTTGAGGTCTCATTTGTGTGTATGTTTCTAATTGTGTTCCTTGATATAAGATGGAAAGAAACAATGAAAGAAGAAATTTATTTCATTTATGTGAGATGACGGTGGGGATTCCAAGTAATAAATGGATGGGTTTCTTTGATTTCATTCATTCTTCGGAAGGTGTAATTAATAACAGCAACTACGACTTGCGTGACCAGGTCATGAATAGGAAAGAGAATCGAGCTATCGTATGAGATAGAATTTTAAAATCGTTATAAATAATTTAGAGAGAGAGAGAACAGGAAATGAATAGACGCCGGATAGTAACATGGACATTCGAATAGCAACAGACAGACAATTACTGGTACGAGGAATGCGGACTTCTACCCTACTTCCGGAATGGAGTTGAATTCATTACAAAATAATTGATGCGAAAGGCCAAGGAGAAATGGAAAATTAGGCCAAAACAATTCTTTATCCAAATACCCGACATCAGCTCGTGATTTTCTTATCTTTCTCGGATTTGTAGCACAATGCAAGCATACGAAAACACGGGGTTGCTTAAGCAATTCGATTTTGCATATGAAAGAACATAATAAAGAGTGGTTCAAAGTAATCTCAGTCGCATGACAACACACATTTTCCTATCTGTTGGAACTATTCAAGGACGCAAAGACTTTTAATAAGGACTTTTCATATGGAGGTGAGTTCATTCACTTTTTTTTCGGAGGCTACAGAAATTCTATTTCGTTTTTTATTTCTGAAAATAGACCAACCTGCCAGATAACAAACTCAATTAATTATTCTAATCAGCCAGTTCTCATCACCCAGTAAGTGGAAAGTGGAAATCCTTTACTCAAGCTATTGTTCTATGAAAAGAAGGCATGCATTTTATGAGAAAAATTCAGTTTATCTCTAGTCTTTCTACTTTTCTAGTATGTTGTGACGTCATTGTAGTCAGAGTCCCTATAAAAAAGACAACTAAGAAGTAGATTCAGGTATTTGAATTAGTTGTAACAGAGTTAACCTTGTTACTTAGAATTTTGATATTTTCAAATTACGTGATGAATACGTTGGATTATTTTTCAGAATACATTTTGTTACATTAAAATGGAGAGAATGGTAAATGAAAGTAAGAAATCGTCTCATCTTCATCTCATCTTCTTTATACCCGCTTTTACCTTGCGATGTCGAGGGTTTATTAATCATCGGACCTCAAACCGTTCACAGGATAAGGTGGTCAGCCATACCCCCGGTGTACCCTATCTCCTGTAGTATTGAGTTCTAAAGGCCGATTTGCCTGCTTTGTGGGATAAAAACCCCCAGGAAAAACTGGGGGAAAAATCCTGCTGTCCACGCCCAAGACCGGCTAAGTTGGCTATGGCTGAGGACGATCCTTAAGCTCCTCATGTCACCGACGGGAATCGAACCTAGGACATCCCTTCCCCAGGTATATGGTTTGGAAGCTCACAGGCACTAAGCTAACCGCGCGGACAAATAAGAAATCAAATCTGTAAAAATATTTTACATTCGATGGAGCATAATATATTTTAAAACTACGGAAGGAAAATACTCCTTAAGCATACTATTGGTTTTAACTCTGAAAAAGGTGTATTTGTCTTCACAGATTTTAAATATCTGATGACCTATTGCAGCATGTTGAATATTTCATTTTAATGGATTGCTTAAGTCAGAGAAGATGGAACTATCCGTAAGGTTGACAACTTTAAGAGACTTTAAATTTTAATGATTGCATATCTGGGTTTTATATCTTTTCATTTAAAATGATATTGCAACTGAAATTGTATTTGACAGAGTAAGAAGTGTCTAGCAAATCAAAGAGAAACAAGCAGAATTATATGCAAGTCCAAGTGTGGAATTTTGTTTAGATGTTGCAGACGTGCAGGGGAAAATGATTGCAATACTAAGCTACGCCGATCACCCATTTTGTGCATAGGGAATTATAGATGGCAGCAGTAGTAGGCTTTAGATCGTTAGCTTGATCAACATAAATAGTTATTTGTATGCTCTCTCAGTCAGTGAAATATTTACACTGAGGAATAGCAATACGGCTGCATTTAAATATTTACAATCCCTAATTAGGGATTTTACGTCATTTTATGTCTGTAGATATGCGTGTGCAAACATATCGCTAAACCCAAGTGTCCGGAAGAAGAGCCCTCACTTTTACGAAACTGATCAAGGTTCTTCGCGTCACAGACAGGATTCAACTCCAGGTCTTTTCTCATTCAAAACTAACTGAGCTTAGAAGGATCTCAAGCAAAGAGCTCTCATTAGATGAGCTGGAACTTCTTATTCCAACTACAGAAATCATGGAGTCCAGTTTCACTCGATCCAAACATCCCGTCTTCGAAACTGTACTTCAAATGTTACTCCAGAAACATGACTTTGACGCTTTTTCTCAGAATTCCTTTTCTCTTATTGGATTAGGTGAAAAAGACACACCGATCCATATCATAAGAATAGAGGATGTTACTTAATTTTACTAATTAAGAAGTCGATTGAGAGCTTTCGCCATATGACTTATACATTGTAATGCAACATACGAGATGGGGAAAGAATAGGTTGAATAACATGACGAAGATGTTGATTAATTTTGATGGGATATATTAGAACACAGACTGATAAGTAAATAATTATTTATTGACTTATTGCTGATATTTCGCTGGGAATGATAAGGAACTATCTGGAAGACGTGCGATTAGTGTATCTAGGAAGGGCAGATAGTTAGTATCTGCCCTTCCTAGATACACTAAGTTAGTAGCTTCCAGTTCCATTGTAAAGGTATTTTGGGGTTTATATATTTAAAGGCGCTAAGAATGCATCCAATGTGTCTGGACCATGTGACCAAATAGCAAGCACATCAACATAGCGTAGCCAAAGCTTTGGTTTGAGAGTGGCTGTATCGATAGCTAACTTTTCCAGGTGTTCTATGTAGAAGTTGGCTAAGGAGGGAGAAAGGAGGAGCCCATAGCTGTCCCATCTAAGGGGACCCCCAGCTGTTTTCCATGGGCTCCTTTCTCAGTTTATCATTCTCAGTTTATCGAAAACCCGCACATACAGGAAGATATTTACATAAACAATTCGCCCATCTCAACAGCATCGTATCCTAAAAACACTAACCGACAGAGCTAGAAGGATTTGTTCCAATGACAATGCTCTTACGGCTGAACTCGGTCACTTACTCCACACCTTCTTAGCCAGTGGCTATAATCCCCATAAGATAGACAAGGACAGGAAAAACTATGGACATCCACCTAAGTGAACATACAAAATACATCCGGCACTATCGCTGTGGTAAGTCTGGTCAGCAGACCATGCTTTAGATACCCCTGCACACAGGATCAACTAGAAAAAACCAAGGCGCTGCACAGACGCTTCTACAGGTCATAGAGATTGTTCTTAGAATTAGCAAAATCCTTGAAACATACTCCAAACCTCAACATATAAGGCTGTATAAATTTACCTAAGATTTGGGAGACAGTAATCTTAAGACCTAACTAATACCTGCTTTTTCTCTCCGTTTTTTTTAAACATCCTTGTTTAAAATTAGGACTTCAATCTTTGTGTTGTAGCTATTACTAACTAGTCCCATTGTTCATCAGATTGTTATCTCGCGTACTGTGACACACTGCTTTTGTGCTCTGAAGATGCTGGATATAATATCAGCGAAATATTAGCAATAAGTCAATAAATAATCATTTACTTATCAGTCTGTGTTAATATATACCGTCAAAATTAATCAACATATACGAGGAACACATAAGCCTTTCTAAATATGATGAAGAATGAACTTGCGTTCATAGATAATATCAACAAAAAATTCTGATTTCGTGATTTTTGCCGGAGTTTTCAAAAATGTAAAGACACTGAGAGATCCACGTATTGCTTTTACTGGAGCGTCAAAGAGATGGTTGCGTTTTACAGTAATCCACCATCGAATAGAAAAACATTGACTGGAATGAGGAATGCCAAGTTAAAAACTTAAAATTAATCCTATTCATTTTATTGCTAGTAAATCTATTTTGGAAGTTATTTCTGCAGTCATGATCTACAAGCTGAAACGTTATATCTTTAAAATATTTCATGAGCTCATGTACAATCGCATTCTCTGCTTCTTTACTGTTCGTTTGTGTAGTTGTTTAACTTGACATTGCAGTGAGTATATCTTAATAGGAACAGCTGAAACGTCATGTAGCAACCTGCAACGCATCTATCTTCTCTTCACATCGCACTCCCGTGATGTTTCTCTCTCAGTAATAACCAGTAAAATTATTATTTTATTCTGCGTTCCGGATAACTTAATGTGAGGTTACTACTACCACACAGACGCTGTTATTTTATTTCGAGAGTCATATTAAGAATAAGTCTTAATATAGCTTTAATTCTCTGGAAGCAATGCATGTTATGGAAACCACACGATTAGCTACTAAAAAATCAGTGACTTGTGGATTTTCACGACAGATCAAAGGCTGGAAAAGATGTCGTTTTCAAATTAAATGAAACTTTATTTTAAATACAATAAAAGTGTGCTATTCCTTATCCAAACTATTATTTAATTCAACAAAGATTTTAAAGAAATATAACACGAAATATCTCTCTTCATTACCATTCAGTGCATTTTCAAATACAGTACTGGATTTCCTTTATTCCGATTTTCTGTCTGCAAACCCAACACCTTATAAAACAGCAAAAGTAAGTAAGAATATCTTTTACATTTTAACTGGTTTTTAACTTAGGCGAATCCGTTAGTAATTACAATTTTTTAATGCATCAGTATATCGACTTTTTGTATAAAAGGTCCGAAAAATTCTTCTTTAATACTTGTATAAGAAATGTACGAAAATACTTACAAAATTCTATATTTGTTAGGCTAAACTAAACTAGGTAAACTAGAGTTATTTAACAGCTCACAAGAGGCTCAAAACACCGCATACGAGCTTCTGAGTTGAAGTGATAAACACAGAATATATATTATTAGATTCATTTTAAGTGTCATATGAGGCGGAATCAACTGCATCCAGATGTGGAATATGACGAAATTGTCTTTGAGTTGTGATTTGGAAAAAAGTCACCGAACACCATGCTGTGAGTAATAAACAGCCATAGTGTCCACCTTCTTTCGTTGCCATGACTGCAAAAATCCCAAGGGACATACTTTCCACAAGCATACAATAGCGATCAATGGGAATTTTGGACCATTCTTCCTGTAGTCATGTAATGATGTCTCGTGAACTGTTCTGTTGTGATGTTCTGTTGTGATGTACGTCCATGGACCTCACCCGACGCTCCAATTCATCATACAGTTATCCAATACGATTGAGATCAGGGCTCTATAGAGGCAAGTCCACAAATTAAACATTTTCAGTAGCATCCTTATGACACGGTGCATTATCTTGCTGTTAGGGCTATGCACTCTGGTAAGAGACGTTTACCGGACATTCGTAACACTCACACCCGTCCATATGCTATGTAGAGAGTATAGTGTGATCGTCGCTCCATAACACAGCTTTTCAAACTCCCACATCCCGCTGTCGCCACTGAAGTCGACGCTACATGTTGATTTGGATAATGTGGGCTTGCATGTCGCAGTCCTACTATGGAGACCAATGTTGTGAGCCTCGATTCTGAATATTTTTGTGTAGATTCGTGTTTCAGTAGATGCTCGGAACCCCGCATTCAACGTGTCGATCTGCGAATGCAGTTTTTACATATTATTCTTCGTAGTGCCCTACGGTCACGTTCGGTGAGTGTGGTGAGTCGTCTAAACTTGCAGTTGACTCCCTGCGCTTTCATCCCAGTATGGTATCATTGACTGTTGGAATGTCCAATGTGTCAACAATTCGCCAACACAGACATTTCCGCAATACCTATTCTGGAATTATCGGCACTCACCATCTCCAAAGGTCATCCATTCCAATCATGCACCACTCTATGAGAGAAAATTCTGACTCTTATCCCTTTCTTTGACTGCATTCATTCTCTTCTTTTAATGATACCGTTTAAACACTCTCCATAAGATGATGAAATTCATCTACTGACATGGTTTTGGGGGACTCTATTGCATCGCCCATCTTTCTCCTGTTTGCTGGTGTCTGCAGTCCACGCATTTTAAATCTGTCTAAATAATCTGCATTCCACACTCCTCATATTATCTTTAAAATTCTTTGTTGTCTCGCTCTTTTTCTACTATATAGGCACCGCCTTAGAAACTAAGAGACCACATTTGATCGTATTATTACAAGTGATATCGTATCAATGTCTTATAAACAGACAAAATGACTTCGTCATCGTTACTTGTCAATTTGAGCGTTTTCAGCATTGTAGTTATCCAACGTGTTGTATTTACAATTTTTGCTATATGCCTTCTGAACTTCAACTTCGTTATCTATTTAAATTCACCCATCCCTATAAATCAGTTTATTCTAGCATAATTCCACCAATATAAAAATATGGCATTGGTTATCTAATCATGCCAAATTTCATAAGTTTACTATAAATAAGCAGAGAGTCATTTTCCAATGTCCAAAATTACGGTGTATGCAAATCATTCTGGAAGTGCTGAATGTAAATCGCATTCCTGATTTTCTTGCCTATCTTTGCATCCACAGCACCAAACTGTATATTTCCTGTTAAATCCTTTCCAATGTCATTAATATAAATGTTGAAAGAAAAAGTACCAAGGATTGATCCCTACTGCTCACCACTACTTACCTTAAATTTTGCAGACTTGTGTGTGTTATGATCCATTGAGTCGTTTCCGACTCCTGGCGACTCCACGAGTCGACTATACACTCTCCATTCCGATCTGTCCCTGATCATGTCTTTCAGAACCTCCAAGCGCACTCCAGTTGCTTCTTTAACTCCATCCACCCATCTAATTCTTGGTCTTGGTCTTCTCCTGCTTCCATCAACTTTAGCAAGCATCTTCTCCAGACTGTCATTTGCTTGCATAATATGTCCGAAGTATGGTAATTTTTGCTTGATGATCATAGTAGCTTCGAGGGAGCAATCAGGCTTTTATTCTGTCTATCACTGATTTTTTGGTTTGCTTTGCAGTCAATGGTATTCTTAGTAAGCGTCTCCAAACCCATAATTCAAATGCACCTATCTTCCTCCTTTCACTCTTTCTCAGGGTCAAACTTTTACATCCATACAGCACCACAGGGAATACCATTGCTTTCACAATTCTGATTTCTGTTGCGAAGCTAATATCTTTTTTTTAAAGATCTTGATTAAATTTGTCATTGCTTTCTTTTCGAATCTTCTAACTTCTTCAGTACAATAACCATCTTTATCAATTCGGGATCCTAGGAGCAAAAAATCGTTAACTACTTCCATTTTCTCCCCATCTACTTCAAAATCATTAAGTCCACATGTTGCCATAACTTTTGTCTTTTTGAGGTTAAGTTTAAGACGTTATTTAGTTAACTTTCATAATAAGTTCCTTTAAATCTCCTTTGCATTCTGCTAGCAAGGTGGTATCATCTGCATACCTTAAATTATTAAAATTTGTTCCACCAATTTTAATTCCAACTGGAGACTCCTCCAGCCCTGAACAGGTATGAGATAAAATACACCCTTGTCACACCCCTTTACCTATTGTGAAATACTCAGTTTCTCCAAGACCTGTTCGGAGAGTAGCTTCTTGTTCATAATAAAGATTCCTCAGAAGGATAATGAAATGCTCTGGGACTCCAATTGTTCTTAACACATTCAACAATTTCACATGATCTACATAGTCCTTGCTATAATCAAGGAAACAAAGGTAGGCATTCTTGTGATATTCCTGTGCTCTTTCTATTATCCATCTCACATTGGCGATTTGATCTCTTGTTCCTCTGCCTTTTCGAAATCCTGCCTGTTCATCTGGCATTTCTCTCTCTCTCTCTCTCTCTTCATCAATGGTTCCAGTCTTTTCCGAATGATCTTAAGTAAGATTTTACTTACATACGAAATCAGTGCTATAGTTTAATTTTCGCACTCTCTTGCATCGCCTTTCTTCAATAAAGGTATATAAACTGCTGTTTTCCATTCCCTAGGCCATGTCGTTGTGATCCAAATTCGCTGACATAGAACTGTTAAAATTTTAACTGCCTCTTCTCCCAGGGCTTTGAGCAGCTCAATGGATATTCCATCTCCTCCTGGTGCTTTCTTACTGGAGAGCTGTTGCAGTGCCCACCTCAGTTCACTCTCCAGTGGTACTGGCCCCTGTGTATAATCCTGCTCTTCAAATTTCTCAGTAATTTTAGAGTCCTTTCTGTAAAGGGCTTCTGTATACTCTTTCCATCTTTCTTTGATGTTTGCAGCTTCTGTAAGATATCCTTTGTGTTTACTTTTCAATATTGTCATCTTGGCACTAAACTTCGCTGTTAGTTCTCTGATATTTTTGAAAAGATCTCTTGTGTTTCCTTTCTTCTTTTGGTCTTCTATTTGTTGGCATTAATGGTTAAAGTATTTTCCCTTGTCTATTCTGGCTTGTCGTTGAAACTCTGCATTCAAATGCCGTAATTCCTGCAAATTTCCCGTGGCATTCATTTTCCTCCTTTCCTGAGCAGTTTTGATGGCATCTTCTGGCAGCATTTAAACTTATTCTTCTTACAAACTGTTGGAATATTGTTCTTTGCTTTTGTTTTAATTATATCTTTAATATCTTCCCATAGTTATACGGTTATCTTTCACACAAATTGAGTGTGTTGAATCTGTTCTGTATGCTAATATTGTATTCAGCTGGTATGTTTCCAAGATCATATCTGATCGAAATTTGTGTTGTTTTCAGATTCCGTAGTTTCACATGTATCATAGCCACTAATAACTCATGGTCTGTTCCACAGTCTGCACCTAGAAAAGTTTGGACAGCCTGAATGGCACTTCTACATTTTCTTTGTCCAAGTATATAGTCAATTTGATTTCTGTATTGTCCATCAGGTGATATCATTTTGTATACAATCTTCTTTTCTCTTTTTTTCTGCTGTTTAAAGCAGGTGTTAGCAACAAACAAAGAATTCTCTGCACAAAACTCAACTAGTCTCTTCCCTACAGTGTTACGAATATCTAAACCAAAACGACCTGTTATTCCTTGTTCCTCAGTCTCTCCCACTTTTGCATTCCAATCTCCGATAAGTTGCCATAAATGAGGCTTTGGTGCGGCATCGCTTCTTGTAATTTGCCATAAAATTCTTCAATTTCTTTTTCTGATGCCTCCGTAGTAGGTGCATAAACCTGAATGATAGTCATATTCATTGGATGTCCACTCACTCTCTGAGAGAAATAATTCTATCACTCACTGGATTATAACCCAATACTTATATAGCCATCTTTTTCCTCAGTAAGAAACATACTCCATTTTTTTCGACTTGTCGCATGTCCTGAGTAATACATCATATAGTCTACTGACTGAAAATGGCCAATTCCTGTCCATCTAAGTTCACTTATTACCAATATATCCAGCTTCTTGCGCTCCATTTCCATCTTTATTATTTCCAGCTTACCTTGGTTCATATTTATAACATTCCAAGTTCCAATCCTGTGTTTACTTGTGAAACAGGGAGCCTCCCTTTTCAAACCAGCAACATCCGTGACCAAGCTTCCTTCCGGGTTTGACCTGGACACATCATAAAAACTAGTTCTACTTGTGGAAGCCCTCTATTCTTCCCCAGTTGAATGTTGGATGCCTTCAGGCCCGGGGATCTTACCATCCAACACCATATCGTACTTTCGCATTTTTGACATGTTCATGGAATGTTCTTGGCAAGGTATAGAGGTGGTTTGCCATTACCTTCTTCTGGAATATTTTTCGACTTTCCAGTCTAGATCCGCACTGTTCAATGAAAACGGGGGCTCCTCTGGAAGGATGTGATTCTTCGTCACGCAGTGCGGTCTTGGTAAAGAAGAGGCTAAGTCTTCTTGAGTCTTCAATAGAGATGTATTGCGCATATCTTTACCCTGGAATAATTCCCTGTAAAGAAATTTATCCCTTACCCCCTTGCAGACTTTTACCTGCCCCATATACTTCTTTTTGTTATCTGTCAGTTATACGTCCTCTTATCCACGCCAATATTTTATAATCCAATTCCATATTCTACAATTTAAGCAACACTTTTCCATGCTGTATCCTGCCAAAAGCCTCAGGCAAATTCCAAATATCATGACAATCCATTCCACTTGTCTTTTCTGACCATAACATTATTATAAAAGGTGAGCAACTTACACAAACAAGATATTTCTTTTATAAATCGATGCCGTTTGTTGCAAAGTAGAGATTCACTGTCAATCTATTTTTATGAAATCTCTTGCCAACTTTTACAAAGTCTTCGCCATCACTCCAGAGATACTGACTATATCACTATTGCGGGATTATCACACATTATTCCCACTACTTCAGGAATTTTCCTTGTAGAGCCAAATTACACGGATTCAAATTGTTCAGAACAGGTCGAAGGCTCAATCAATTCAACTGAACACTCCTTTAGCATCCGTGGTAATATCTCATGAGACAATGTTAGTTCCTTACATAGTTTATGGAGCAGCTGCATACCATCTTCTGATACACCTGAGTTTCTTCAATTAGAGAAATGCAGCAGTGAGCTCTGTATTGATGAACCAAATTGAGAGCCCTTAGCAAGATTGGGCTCTTGCTAAGGGCTATCAATTCAAACTGGTTTGGCTTAGGCGTATCCATCATTTATCCTTAACTTCCAAATGCATCAGTATACTAACTCTTAGCAATAAGAATGAGAGGCGTTCCGAGGGCGACCACTGCTCTTCCTTCTTTCTCAGAGGAAAGAATTTAGACGATATTTCGGAGATACAGTAGAAGACTTAGTTTACCCTTGATGTGTTGTAGTAGAACTTACGGGCTTTTCTTAGCTTAGTACTCGGTATTTTTCTGTAATGAGTAACCTTCGCGTTCCCAGATCTTGCTTGAGAATCATCTCATCTTGCTTCTCCTCTAACCTTATCTTGTGATGCTAATGAAGACCGGGAATCCCTTTCCCATCTTCCATGGACAGTGACAAAGACCTTAAGTTATAAATAATCGGCTACTAAATTACAAATCTTTATGCGGACGTACGTAAACGTCACTTACTTAGCGTATATGCACGAGTATATGTAACGTATAAAACACTTAGTCACATGCATCATCAAGTGTTCCAGGCAACTATGTAAGAATGCTACTGGTCAGTAATCTTCAACAGTATTCATCATAACGGGAAAAACAAAGAATCTTTTGCAGTTCGATAAATGGCTTGTTGTGGGTGCCCGTCTGGCTGGAGCCACGATCCCGAAAACACCAGAGCTGACTAGTTTCTCAACAGCGAGATAGCTTGGGCGTTTAATCAGTGCAAAAATAACACGCGATATTTGTCTAATAAGCATAATTATGGTCTTAAGACAGTCTGTCAGGAACGAGATCGCCGTCGTCTGAGATGGCTTGTACGGACAAACAAAACTTTCCGCGTACATCAATGGATTGATCAATGCAAGAAACCCGTGGCTGGATACCGGATAACTGGAAAAAATTAATGCAATGTGCTCCGAAGAGTCACTGTTCACCTGGTTCTATAAAGACGGTATCCTTCAAGATATACAGGGTGTTCGGGATAAATTTGACATATTTATAATTAATTATATTTTTCCGTAAGTTACATGTATTAACACACACTTCTCTTCATTTAAAAGTTTGGACCCTTCTTCATTCATATACAAGATGTCAGAAAGGATGGATAGCTGGAACCCACCTGAATCATGGAAGAGAATAACTTGTATCATGATGATTCGTGCCCGCCATCAAAATAAGGATATTACGACTGCTGCCCAATGCTCCCTGAATACAGTAAAAACAATCAGGCATGAACTAGAGACTTGCAATGGTGACTACGAGGATGTATCAAGAAGAAAGATCCCTAGCAGACGATCTGATTGCGTTCGTACAGCAGAATTCCTCGCAAATCTGCAGGAACAGGTGTTGAAGAACCCTGGCATTGGAATTCGGGCTTTGTTCGTGGAGTTGCTAACTGTAGTCAAGCCCTGGATAACAAGGGTAGCCAATGGTAGGCCGTATGTATGGCAGCAGGATTCGGCCCCTTGCCACACCTCTGGGAAAAGTCAAAAATGGTTGTCTGAAAATTTCTACGACTTCACCAGTCCAAATGTTTGGCCTCCAAACTCCCCAGACCTTAACCCCATGGATTATTTTGTATGGGGCGCAGTTGAAAAAGACACCAATCGCACTTCCAGTAATACAAAAGCCCAGTTAATGGATAAAATTAAAACAGTTTTTGCGGCCCTTCCCAGGGAGACTGTAGCATCAGCTTGTTCGAGGTTCCAAAGCAGAATTGAAGCTGTGATCGATGCTAATGGTGGTTATTTTGAGTAAATCTTGTTGATAGTATTGTAATTAACTCTATCTGTAATGTTTTTTTGTCAATTCATTAAATTTAATAGATACAAAGAAGATTTTCTTTTTCCTTACGAAACTGTCAAATTTATCCCGAACACCCTGTATGTGAATATTGTTGCTGATTAAGTTCATCCTGCAATGTTGACATTTTATCCAGCAGCTGACGGTTGTTTCCTGGATGACAATGCTAATTCCGATCGAGCAAAAACTGTTCAGCGAGTATGAAAGCCACTTTCATCATCTTCCCTGGCCACCACGAATTCCATTAAGAATGCATGGGACATATTAGAAAAACAGATCCAGGAGCGAAGTCTTTTTCCATCAATGTTGTAGATGTAGATGCAATCGAACACCTTGTGGAATCTATGGCAGACTGCATTTGTGCTCAATTCGGCCTAAAGGAGATCCAAACACGGTATTAAATAAAAGTTTCTAATTCAGTGTCCGGTATGTGTAGACTGTCCAAGTGTCACGTCCTGTTTCTTTGAAAGCGTTTATGGTTATCCCAAACCTTTGTTTTTCTCATGAATAGGGACACCTGCTGTTCTTCTTTCATATTTTGTAAATTTCTATATTTGTTCTTCTGCTAGCCTCCTTATTTGGCACCGCGCTCTAGATTGGATTTCTTGGAGCATTCATTCTCTCTCTCTCTCTCTCTCTCCTTCCGCTGAAGGATTCATTATCTGTTCAGTCTTTGTTCGTACTTTGAATGTAATTTGATCTTATGCTGATGGTTTATGCTTTATCCAGTGCAAGTCTTTGGACATAATATCTCTTAGGAGAATCTTCCTCTTATGATTTGCATCCCGATGGAGTTTGTACATTTTTGTGCTTAAATGCTGTGTGGCCAGTGGACATATAGTTGTTGTTGCGCTTGGTATAAAGTTATTTATAATACAAGTGATTTAACATTTGGATCCAATATTATTTACGTCAGTTGTACTATAAAATTCACACGTTTCCAGAGTTTTCGCAGAACATGCTCCTTACTTCTTTTTTATTTTTGGCGAGATGGGCGAAGCAAGAATGCTTTTCATATTCCCCGTTATCTGTAGAAGAAAATGTATGGATGGAGTAATATAGGGTTATAAGCTCTCATCATGGCAGGAGGGTAACAGCAATAGCCTAGCCTCAGTTAAAACTTCATTGGCTACGGCATTGCCATTCATTACCCTCCAAGAGTATTGGATTCTTCTACCACCTCTACGGGAGGGCATGTCTGCTATCGTTATGTAATATTTCATTATTATATGGTTAGATAAGTGGTGTACGAAATATATTCTATGTATTCAATGCTTACTAATTTTTGTCTGAAGCTACAATGTCTTCAGATATACCGGACTGGACATAATTTATAAGGATTTCGAATATCTTTTTCTAATTTCTCACAGAAAGTAATATGATACTTTGACATGAAGTTTGTGTTTCATAGAGTATTTTTTTATTTTATTATATTTTTTTTTATCCTCCTGTAAATATCGCAATAACAAGCAACTATGTTGATCTTTCCCAAGTAATCAAATAAAATACTTTGTTGAAAGCACAGTTACAGTAAGCTATGAGAAAAATCGAAAAAATTGAACTGGTAGAAAAGAGGACTGAATATTGGTGGAGAATATGTAAGACGTCTACGATTCGCTGATGACATGATTCTAATATCAACATCACCAGAAGAAGTAGAACACGTAATTATTGAATTAAAGGCAGTAAGGTTGAAGATAGGCCTACAAATAAATATGGATAAATCAAAAATAATGTATTGTGGAAATACTTCAGAACGAAAAGAAATTGAAATAAATCAAAGACATATTGAAACAGTGAGTTCATACAAATATTTCGAAATCATTACAAACAATCATACGTTTGATAATGAAATTTCAGCTAGAATAGCAGCGGGATGAAAAGTTTTAAACCATTCTAGACAAATTCAAAAGCAATCTAATAAACACTGTTTACGACTAATGTGGACTCCCAATAATGACCTATGAGAGCCATCAGAATAAAAGGCAAAACATGATTGCCCTTTATTCGAAAATTTGTAGATTCCGAGCATTGCAAGGATATATTCAGTTCAGTAATGATCTGTGACTTCACATATGATGATAGCTGCTGTATAGCTATTTCATGGTGTCCATAGGCTTATAGGATCTATTCAAGAGCAGCAATTGTGTTTTCCAAATATTTCTTCGTTACTGTATGCTCTTATTGAAGGTGATGCATAGATGTAATACACGGATGTTACGGTTTATAATTTGAATGTCTCTATTTATACCACAGATATGTGTTCAGCTACGCATAGTCCTGTGAATGAAAACTATTTGTCTAATATAGAAATTCTAATGTGCGTTACTACTTCATATTTTAAGTGATATAAATAGTACTTAATGTTTAAAATAGTGATTATTTTAATGCATGGTTTTTAGAATGTTTAAATGTATAGTTTATTTATCTTACTATTAATTGTGTTCATTGATTAGCATTCCACCTCTTCGCTTTGTTTGTCCACAGCGTATATACAGTTGGAAGTCAGGCATTGGATAGCTAACTGATTCGTCATTTGTAGAAGATATTCAATTAAGATCTGTCAATAACGTCAATGTAAGCATTCATATAAGTCTGTAACATAATGAAATGATTTCGAATTATTCTGTTTAATATGTATAATAGAGAACCGAGAACGACTTGATTGATCAATGCGCTGTTTCATGCATATTTGGTTTCGCATTGTATTGGTATGGATCATGTATGCTGGTCCTAGAATCAGCAAACATATCTCAAAGCTTTTGTTAAGGGTTATGTAGCTACGGTTTAATGCTTTGGAGGCTTCAGCCACTACACAATACATCTGTTATTGTCATTTGTATGAATACTCATAAACCTATACCATGCAGTAAATATACGCAATACGTGCGACCTTACGCAAACCATCTCGATGTAAATGTTAAAATGTTTGAGAAAAGACCAGCCCCACATCCTCAACCTTCATGGAACTTCTCATGTTACCAAAATCATTTTGTTCTGGATTGATACGTGTTTGTTTTGTTTGTTTTTAAACCAAGCAGCCAAAAATCAAACTATTTTAACATGCATTAGTTTTTGTAGTAATTTGTATAAATAATAACTTTTAATACTTTTGGCCCAAAACCCTGCTGTCCACGCCCAAGACTGGCTAACTCGGCTATGGCTGAGGAAGATCCTTCAACTCCTCACGTCTCTGACTATTTTAATCAAACCCAGGATTGTCCTAGGAATCGAACCTAGGACACTCCTTCCCCGGAGATATTGTTGCGAAGCGCATAGCTACTAGGCTAACCGCGCGGACCGTAATAAAATCACAGAAATAATTTGCAATTATAATTCACAGTTACACAAGATAAATGTAATTAAATGTTGCAGTTTACCTTTCTTTTTTTTTTGTTTCAATGAAAGTGTTATCATACAGACTATTTTCATATATTCACTTAATATGTTATGCTCTCTGTTTAGCACAAATGCATTACACACAAACGCATGTTCGTCATTTAGAGAAGTATACATACTATTAGAACACCAGCAGTAGTAATGATACAAATAAATTATTATTATTAACCAAATTAGAGGTAATAATAAAATTAGGAGATAAAACTTTGGTAATTAAGATGAATGATAGATATAGACATAAAAACATCTTTTAATATGCACAAAGAGAGGGAATGATATATTCCAGCAATAATAAACCTCATTATAATAAGAATAAATGTAATATTTAAGGATATAAGCACAAGAAAGATATTATAACATCAGTTAAGGTAATTTGACCTTGATATTAACTATGCTAATAGAATTAAATGCGACGTTATAATCCGATAGGCTTCGAAGCTAGTTTAATCATTTATGAGTGAAGTGGTATTGTTTACGAGTACTGTTTGTGTTTGTGTCGTGTTTTCGATTTAATCTCCTAGGTGAATCTTCCTGTTCAATCTCTTTCTTCTCGTTCTATAGATGCGATGTGTTAATTGTGTTGGAATCGCTTACTAGTGCTTGTTTCAGTGTTCGATAACTGTTTACGTGTTTTAAGTTGTATGAACGTTGTTGAGTAGAGCAGGTATGCGATGCTCCCTCACACAGCATCACCACATGTGTTACTTTAGCGCCTTGTAATGTAGAGGGTAGTAATAGGCCGCGTTATGTGATATGTGTCATATGGCAATGGTAATCATTATTAATGTATTTGTTTATTATTACACAGTGTCTCAGGTTTGATATAAATAAATTTTTATGAGTTCATTAAAGAGTTGATCAGTGTATTGGCTCTCCAAAGCACCCACAAATGATTCTTTGTCGAATGACTCTAATTTCAAGTGCAGTATTAGAATAGTGGACTGTTATGCCTTATTTTAGTAACAGTTCACAGATGCAACGTTGGATTGATGTTGACGGGATATTATATCTTTTACTTGCGACAATTTTGCTGCAATAATGCGACGTTTCATGTGAAAATATTCAGTGTGTTTGGTCCATTTACGTTGGAATCCACGTAAAGGCTCAAGGAATTTGCATGTTACGGGCGTGGTTTCGGACAATGGCAAATGTTGGCGTTGATATTGGTGATGACCAAGTGCAGTGTAGATGCCACAGAATATGCTATTCTTCGGTTTTTATTGATATCATTCGAGTCTTGAAATTGTTTATTATGATTGAATTTTTATGAAAATATATTGTGAATGCATTCAGGTTTTATTGTTTAAGATAATGATTTTTTTAAAAATATTTATCCTCTTACAACGAAATTAAAAGTATGCAAAAAAAAAAAAAAAGAATCACCTGGTAAAAATTTTTAGTCCCGAGTAACGCTATTTTGTTACAATACGCAGAATTAATGTATGTAAATTAACAATAATACTTTTTAAATTATTATTTGACACCTCCAAGGAGCTCAATGACTCATCGGGGTAGGGCACCAGCTGTACAACTCCGTCACCAACACTCAATCACCAACTGACCGCAACTATACTACTGCCATCTACCGCCGACAACCACTGGTATTTCCACAGACAATCACAAACATCCATGCCCACGGCGTGATTCGAACCGACAGCCTTTTGACTGGTACGCTACCCACTCGGCCAACCAGGCCGGCTGTCATAAATTAGTCGTTTAAAGTTTATAATTCAACACATAATACTTATGACATATATATATGCATACAAATACATATGTTATGTGCCTAATGCTATATAATCATTCATGCATACATAGTATTATTCATATATATTTATGATATTATTGTTAATTCCTTTTCACATCAGCGATTGTGTTAAATGCTGACTATTCGTTGTTTTTATAAATATACATTTGACAGGGAGATTATTATCATTCATGCTATTTACATCTATACAGTTAACACATTGCAGTCTCTTCGAAGAGTTCAGTATTTGGTGCTAAGTTCACCTGAAACCGATCTCATATCCATCTTATTACTAAAAAGGGGTGATAGAAGTCTACCACCAAACTACCAACCAATTGCTATGACCTTTGTTCTCTCCAGAATAGTGAAGAGAGTTATCAATAGCCAGCTAATCCACTATTTAGAGGCCTGCGAATTAATCAGCTACCACCAATACGGATGCCACCATTCAAGATCCACAGCTGACCTTGTAGCTTACATCACCCACTTACCATGGTAAGTTTCGGAGAAATTTGTGCAAATAGCATTGACATTCTAAAGCTATCAAACGTGTGTGGCATTGAGTCTCTGATTTATCTGATTTTTATTATTAATCAATAATTGATAATTAATTAGTAATTATTTAAACATCAATTAAACTATCATTAAATTAATTTGTGCTGAGAAATTAATTTAAAAATGACATTCAAAACTTCTCGCGGAACACCTATTCACCTTCCGCGGAACACCAGTTAAGAACCACTATGCTAGACACTTATTAAACAAATCATCATACAAAATCACTCTTTGCTTGGACTAACGCTTACCTCCAGTCTTTCAAGGCATAAACACGCCGCATCAAGAGCTTCCTCAACATCCAAGAAACCTGGCATTCTCTTTCGTTCTAGAGCCTATTTTACACTCAACCAACTCTTTACTATAAGCTAAATAAATAATTAAAAGATACAGGACAATATCTTTGGAGGCAGTTTGCGTTATTGATGGTCTAAACACAGATCTGCCTGAAGATGCCAGAATCCTAAAGTCACCTTCCAGAAGATATAACAGAAATTACAATAATGATCCAAACTACGAACTCCGAATTCACTGCAGTAAGTCACTTCAATCAGAAAAAAAAAAAACATACTAAAGCGCTGAAAGTGACTGACGAATATCATATATATACTGACGGGAGTGAAACAAAAGGAATAACGTCGATTATTCTCTCATAGCATATTACAAATAGTCCATTACACAAGAACGCTGCTCTAGACTGCATCCCCTCTGTTCAAACAACCAAGCAGAACAACTAGCAATAGTTTATTCACTGACATATTTCCAGGAATTAGAGTTCAAGACCTCGCATCAAAAGATGGCAACAGTTTACAGTGACAGTGGAAGCACTTTAGACGGCATAAAAACCAGAATACCCACCTACCTACGTTAACATAACAGACAAGAAATCTGGTTTGGAATCTCACCTTAGAGGGATGGGAAATCTAGCCTGTATAAATTGGAGGAATATGATGCTCCCAAGTCTGTGGAACTACGTCTGGGTGAAATCTCTGCGAGAAGGGAACTGACAGAGATTGAAAGAGGTCAACAATCAGATCAGTGATACCATACTGAGATGAAAGCGCAGGGAGTCAATTGCAAGTTCTACCCGAACGAGACCGTACGATGCTATGAAGGATAATATTTAAGAATAGCTATTTGCTTCATACACGTTCAATGTGGAGTTCCAGGCATCGACTGGAACACGAATATGCACAAAAACATTCAGAACCGAGGCTCACAACATGAGTTTCCATGGTAGGACAGCAATGTGCATACCACACATTACCCAAACGAACACAAGAGTCTCCTCAGCATCCAAGAAACTTGGCATTCTCTTTCGTTGCCTTCAGTGGTGCAAAAGGGCGTATACAGTAGGACATGGAAGCTTGAAAAGCCGTGTTATGTAGCGATGAATTACACTATACCTGCTACCGAGCAGATGGACGGATGTGGGTGTGGCGGATGCCAGATTAACATCTTCTCTTATCAGAAAGCGTAGCTATGTTGGGGTATGAGGCTTATTTGAAATTGTAACGCAATTTCTATTTAGAACAGGTTTTTTTTTTAATCTTCAGTAGATAGCAAGAATCATTGCGATAGATTTCTTATATTTGAAAGTTCACATGACTGTGACAGTCTGTTATGGAAAATTTCGCAAAGTTATGGAGTTTTGTTTTATATCGAGGGCGAATTTGGGGACTTGATTAGATTTTGAATTGATGCAACGTTGATGATAAGAATGTTATTCTGGTTGCTTCAACAGAAAGGAAACATCATCTTGAGAGAGAGAGAGAGAGAGAGAGAGAGAGAGAGAGAGAGAGTTCTCCAGGTAGTCTATGAAGAGATCTGTGAGTTAACAAGCTATTTCGAAGTTTATAGGAAAGCCAAAGACTTACTGAGAGAGCCAAAGACTTAGAGATTCAATTTCTCGACAGAGAGATTTAGATCAACTGAAGTGCGAGGAGATAGTTGAGATTAGTTCATTTACGTATTCAGTATGAGAACAGGAGTTATCTGTAATGCATGAGGATGGACAGCGGGATAAGATACTGCATTTTGATGAGAACTTTCCTATGAGATCGATTTAATTTAGATTTAACGAGATATTTGGGGAGCAATATGCATGAATGCCTTTGTCGTAGACAATGGTTTCCATGCTTTTCTTGGGTTACTGCGTCTTTAATTTAGATAATTGTCTAAATGCTGGGGATCGTTTGTTGGTAGAGATGTCCACCTCGAATTCTGTGTAGGTGATTTTGCATTTATTGATGGTAATAGTTTGGTTTGATAGTTTGCTTGTTTATTATTACTGTTATGTCATCTTGTCGGTTTACTTTATTTAGATGATTTTTAGGTAAAGATGAGCTCCGTTAATAACAGTGCAACAAAATCAAATGCACTGCTGAGAATTGTGTCGTCGGTCGTTTTTTACTTTCTTTTTTTTCAATTGCGTTTGCCTAATGGGATGGGGAGACTTGTCATTTTGTTTCTGCTTTGATTACACTAATATTAAATAGAATGGCGGGTAACATTAAAGTGATGATTTTTTTGTGTGCGTCATATCCGTTGTGGGCTAGCTTATGACTAAAAAGATTAGATTAATGAAGAAGAAAGAAAATAATGCTACGCAATCTTAATTTATTTCAATGACATAAATGGTTCTTCTCTTTGAGGATACGTTTTATTAGGTCTGTGAATGATGTTGTCTGTGAATGTGGATTGCTTTCCTGTAGCCTTGGAAATGGTAGCAGTGAGACAGATTCGTACACTTCACATGAAAATTTATGTGCATTTTTATTTGTAATACTTTGTTATGTTCTCTCGAAAGAAGATCATTAATGGAAGACATAGCTTTAGGTGGTATTGATAAGAAGAGTCTAAGTAAATGCAGACCTTTTCTTGGATAGAATATCAGACGGAGACATTCTTACAAATTTTATGTCTGCCCAATATATTTCAAGGTTGATTACAGAGGTAATAGCGACGGAAAATATGAAAAATATCGAAGTTGCCAGACAGATTTCTTGAATTTATTTAATAAGTGTAGCTATAAAAGCCTTGTGAAGTTGGGGAGATATGAAAAATGAATCGGCTAATGGATAGTGCGACGTGAATACTTGAACAAAATGCAAAAAAAAAGAAGGTTGGAGAAGTAGAAAGAATTGAAAAATATAGTAGGGAAAGTAAAGTTTTTAATAGAGAGAGAATAGGAATGGGATGCATTCTCTGTAGATTAGGAAAATTCTTTTTCATAGTTCATCATAGCTACAAGTAAAGAAGAGCTGCACAAATATCTTTATTCTCTTCTGTCGCTGTCGGTTCTGTCCATATGTAATTTGAAGAGAATACAGCATTCTTGTATTGAATAAAGGAAGAGTTTGATGCTAGTATCTCCATATTAACAATTTTACATGCTCAATGTAGTCTTCAAATTCTTTCCCGGTCCAGTTGTCGACACCGTGTTCGCTTCCATATTCATGTTATAGCCTCCAGTAGTCCACGACCTTCCAGTTCCTACTAGATTAACTTACATAAATGGCAAACTAAACACGAACATCACCTCTCCTGCACTAACTGCAGATAAGCAAGCTTTCATCTTTCCCATGCTAATTAAATAAACTTGAGATAATCAGGCATGCCACTCTATTCAATGACTTCGCTACTAATTCTAAAGCATAGAATAAATTGGTCCTCCAACATCTCTTCTTAATACTCCTCAACAGTTGTTACGCTGTCCTTATTGCCTGACCTCATAAGTTTAGTTATTTCGGTTGTAATTCCAATTAATACCGATTTCAATGTCTGTATTTTCCCATTGACTACCAAATGATTTATTAACCATCACTTGAAACATCATTCGGGTTTTAAAAATTTACTTATATCAGTACTTCATATTTAAAATGATAAAAATAAAGGCCAAAGCAAATAATGGATTTCCATCTTAATTAAAACCTGTAGATATCAATATCCAAATATTTCCATTTTGGGAAACAGTTGGCAACAAAAACAAAGGCTAACTGAATAAATTTACGACTTTGCTTCTCTTTTAAATTTCAATCAAGGTAACGTTTAATAAATGGAGTTAAAGAGGTTTTACGGATGGCAATTAGAAACTGGATCGATGTTCAATCGGGAAAGGGAGAGGAACTACTATCGAAAATGATGTAATATGTTAAATACATCATGAAAACATCATACTTCGATGCTCTGACATAAATGCTTGTCCTGGTAAGGATGAATGAATTTCTCTCTCTCTCTTTCACATACAATATTTCGAATAGAAATTTCATTACAAGAAATAGGACTTAGATGGGTGAATAGTTTTTATACCTGAATAGTGATAGCGTAGAAATTTACAATTAGTAATAATTAAAATCACTCAAACGTTTGGTAAGGTTAGACAATCATTCCGATTTGAGTTTGATCGATGTCATAAGTCCTCAGAGTTTTCATTCTTTCTTTCGTTTTTTCCTTTCAGGTTTAAGCTACTCACGTTCATCCTTTCAGCTCCTGGCTCTTGAAATAAAGGTAACAATATTTATTTTATCTTTTTGAATTTATGTATTCTATCATTGATGATCTAAAATTTTCTATCTCAGATATTTGATGATAATTTCGTGTTATCAATGAATGTCTTTCTTTTCTTTGTGTATTCAGTATGTTTTCTCTTGCAAGTTATCTTTGTTAGGTATCTTTGAAGCTATGTTTCATCTATGTTTTTTTTTTCTAGAAAGGTATAGTGAAAGTATACATAGTTTAAGTCTATCAATACATAAAAGACGTAGCACTAATAGACACTGCCCTATCACAAGGCTCTTCTAACGGGAGACAAAATGGATGCGAACATGCAATACCTCAATTTAATTGGCTTATGTAGGTGATATCAGTAGCTTGCTTGAAGTCATTTCGAAATGAAAAGATTTCAGTGTTTTAAAGAGGAACGATAAAAACACGCTATTTGAGAGGAGGACCTCACAAAACGTGGAACTTGGTTCAATGAGAATCAGTCCTATGGAGCAACGAACCCAAGTGCTGTTCCTATTTAATCGCCATTTCAGTGTGTTAAAGAGCCAAGAATACGAAACATTTTACTTGGGTTGCTTATTGAAAAAAAAAGGTTTCATGATGGCAGTGTAATGATGTGAATTGCGTCTTTTTGCATGGATTAGGTTTGCTGCTTTGTAATTCATGGATTAAAGATTCATAGCTTCTACTCTGATAATACAGAAACCTGTGGAGCAGAGTTAGGAGAACGACTCGAGGTGTTCCTTTCGTTTGAAATGAACCAGACTTCGAATTCTTTTAAGAGATTTATAGTATTTAGAAAAACCCACCCGTATCAAAAAGGGTGACTGGGTTATTCCTCTTGGAAGCTAGAATTTTACCCACCAACAGGAGAAACATTGCCATTAATTGCCACAATATAGTGGTCACATAGCTCCTGGTTCACTATAATCGTGCTAATATATTGGATAAATCTCTCATGATGAACTCATTTGGAGGACTTGAAAAGGTGTTTGAAAAGTTGACTTTTTCTACCAACAACTCTTGGTTATACTTTCCTTGGTACCTCATTTCACAATTAGGCACCAAACTTTGATATCTTTGTAGTAAACATTTGAATTTATTACAGTAGCAACTAACAGTTAAGTATAGATTCTAGATTACGAAACCTGCTTAAACATATTGGCTAGTATAGGAATGAATTTTCTCACTGGGTAAGCGTTTGCATGAGAAATGCTCTCCATGTTTATTGGTTTTGCATATGAATCGCTTCTGAGTGCAGTATTAGTCATGCGAATACGGTGTTCAGTGTTTCATACCCTGTTTCCTTGCAAGTGTGCAGGAGACAAAAATTGAGGAGGAAATCAGATAAGTGAATACATTGCGCCGTGTTTATTAACAATTCTTCTCATCCGAGTGCGTCTCTTGTAAATGGATCCCATTCCCCTTTATCGGCCGCTTACTTGTGTGCATCGCATATTTCTTTTCTTGGCTGTTAAGTGTCAAGACAAAGTTGACTGTCTATTTTTCTTTCTTAGCTCATTACTCTGGTGTCTGGTAAGGGTTGGGTATTCTTTATCGTGCTGCAAACATCTGATATCTAAAGGAAGTCGATTCCTTTTACTTAGATGCATCGTAATATGTCCACATTCATTGCCATGATTGGCTTAACCGTATTGATATCCGATCATGGTTTTCTATTAGCAACGTGAATAAATAAGTGCGATATTTCATTTACAGATGAAAGCTTCTTATTTAACTTCATCGTACCGTGATGAGGTAGATTATTCTTACATAGACAGAATCTTGAGTATCCTCAGAATTCTTGAAGATGTGGACTTCTCACTCCATCGCTAATACTTTATGACGGCACTCTCAGAATTCTAGATGGTCAACAGAGGCAGTATTTAGTTGGCTGATATCACTTCAATGTACTAATTGGGTGCTATTTATATAATTTGTTCGGGTGATTCTGCGTTTCTTCCAGACAGGAAATACTCGCAGATGTGGTAAACATAACTTCTCATGGGAGATGGTTCATTGACACTACGTTACTAAGGGGGGGAGGCATCAAGGGGGATATCGATAAACCTTGTAGGAGAAGTAAATATTGGATATTTCTAACAAGACTAGCTGCACTCAAGATTATGAAGTCTATCTTTTGCTTTCATTTGTGTATAAACTCTCATTGAATATACTTATATCAGTTGTGTGTTAATATTAAGAGAAACATTTAGCGGAAACACGTTTAAGTATTTCTGAAATTCTGTTTTGAAGGGTGGTACATAAACTAAAATAAAATCAGAAGCATTTTACACTGAACGAAATGGACTAACTAAAGATGTGCACTCCTTTTCTGGGAAATTTGAACTTACTGTGTCAAAAGTCTATTTCGTTTCCGACTATCTTGTTAAAAATAAATGATACAGTTTCAATATTATTATTCGCCTCCAAAAAGGAAAAAAAACGAGCACAAGAAATTATAGTTACTGTTTTTATCAGAGAAAGAAATCGATGAGCTGCAATGATTATGTTCGTAAGAAGATAGATTGATTTACCTCGGGCTGTATGGCACATATTTTAACAAGTAAATTTACTTAAGATAATATTCTCACTACCTTGAGTTAGTCAGTTTAATTAATTTAAAAATATATAAAATTATTCTCTTTCTATAATAATGAATTTACAAATAGAATTCAATATTTCAAATCTGAAGGATAAATTTCCTTATTAAAAATTTTATTCTTATTCAAAAATGTGTTAACAATTTTAATTAAATTAACTATGTTTTATATCTGTAATAATATAACCGCGAATATTTTACTTCAATTTATAAGTTTAATTAAAAAAATTTAAAACCATTTATTAGACTAAAGAATCCATGCGACAAGCTAATGTTCAATACACTTAAAAATCTTGAACTGGCAACATTAATTTAATTTAAACATATATTTAATTTAAAGAGCAAATTGGAAAGAAATAAGTACACTTCAAAAAATTCGTAAAAAAAAATTGTACACATTTTTTTGTTTCCAGGGGGCCTTGCAATCGCTGTTTGCAATGTCTATCGTTTATCATTAAAGTTGTCTGCTCTTTACAGAGATAATTAATCCAATTCTAAAGCAACGATTATGAGTAATATTTGCAATGTCATTAAATTAAATAATTTTGATTTGATTCTAAATTGGATTAAACTATCACCTAGAGGAGGTGATATTTTAAAGTAAAATAACTATTTATTTATGGGCAATGCGTGGAGATTCATATCTTGATATCCATAAGAACATGTGCACTTTTTTTTACTAACTTTGTGACAGAGCAAACATACATGAAGAACTGAGCTCTATTAAATAGCCCGTCCAGCTTTACTGCGTTGAGTCAGTAGCGCCGGTCGTATCATACAATCACGAAGCGCACTAAGGACAGCAATCTTCGACGATAGAGAACGCGCCGCAGATGCCAGCTTTCCGCCGGACACTTGTACGAACGTAACTGCCTACGCATGCTTAAAAGTTGCTGCGTGTGACGTCAGAGTTCACATTTAAAGGCTGATAGGAGAGGAATGTTGGAACCCCACGCCCACTGAGGTGTCTTTTGGAAAAGTGTTGTGACACAGCTGGGTCCTATCACACGCGGAGCGTAGTGAAGTTCACAACAGAATCTTTGCCGTGGAAAACTACAAGGCCACTGACTTCATTCAACTAATTTTTTATTTCCTTTGCTGAAAAACAGTAAAAAAAGTTTTACTGGTTGTAACTCAGTGTAAAATAGGGATGTCCGGTAGGGTAAATTTTCCAAGAGAAGAGATGCCCTCAGTATGTACTGGATGATGGTAAATTAATCCTCAGGAGATAATTTTAACGATGGATCCAGTCAGTGGGAACTTTTCCACAAGTATTGCAGAGATGGTGGATGCAGCCCTTCATAGCATTCAAGGAGGCAACACATCAATCAACGTCACAGGGAACATCGCCAATAAATCAGACGAATTTGAATTTTACTATTTCTATCAGGTAAGTGTAATTTTAGGTAAAAAAAAAGCAAATGCTGATAACTCTTCTGTAATTATAAGTTCTTACCTACTTCCTGGGGATAACGAGAGTTATAAACAACATAAGCCTGCCATAATCTCATAAAAAACGAAGTATTGAAAGCATAATTAATAAATAATAATATTTAATATTTTTTTGAATTTGAAAATTACATTTTAAATGAAAAAAAAATAGCTAATTCATAGATTGATAACAAGGATTATTGTTTATTTCAAATGTCAATAAAGTTTGTTAAGTGGAGAACATTTATAGTACTAAAATATCTCTTGTTATTTTAAATGCAATAAAGTCTGGAATTTTTCGGAACGTTACAGTGGAACCATTGTATATCTGAATAAACACTAGTCTACTACTTGAACATGTTCCTGAGCAAGAAAATATCAAAAGGAAGTCTCTTATTAATGTCAGTTATGACTGCTACCTCAAAGAGAAACTGTCTTAAAGCATAACTACAGCTTTTGTAAATAAAGAGGGCGTTAGTGTCGCGCGAAGTAAAACGAACAGCAGATGGCTATTCCGCTGGAATGTTCTCTTTAAATCTCTGTCATTCAGTAAAAGAATAAAAAAAAAAATGTTTCCTCGCTTTGGGAAGGATAGGGAGATTGAAAAGTTTAAGCGATCTTATAAACTTCCTTGACTGATAGGACTTAAAGAATGAAGAAATTTTACTGCACAGAGATTTTTAAGGAGACGCGTCTTTCGAGTCAGTAAAAATAAATAAATAAATAAATAAATAAAACAATTCACACGACAGCCTAAAACGCCATTTTTATATTTTAAAAAATAATGTTCTTGCAAAAAAAGTTAGTAAATTGTGAGTGAAATAATTCAGTGACTGTAATGGGCATGAACACACACACACACATTGGAATAAAATCTCCTGAACAGGGGTTGCCAAAATATTAATATATTTTTACTATTTTCGAACTGAATAATTAATTAAATATTAAAATTTCTATGAAACATTTTTGAAACTTAAATTATATTTAATATTCCAAAAAATTTATTTATTTTATTTTATTAATATATCTTTTTTTATAAATATTTAGAACTCCTTTTAATTTTTAACATAACTTCTTTTAAAATAGCAGGAATCAAATTAAAATTGTTGTGGCGATGTCGGTGAAGATTCTTCACATTCTTCACAACCTAAAGTTCTTTTAGGACTTCCGGGATAACGAATGGCAATGCAGTAACCAATGAAGTTTTAACTAAGGCTTGGCTATTGCCGTTACCCAGCCATGACTAGAGCTTTTAGCTCAATAACACCCCATCCACAAAGATTTTTTTCATCCAGATGACGTGATCAAGAGTCAAGGACTCAGTCCATCGCCCAGTTCTTTTAAGAACTTTAAGAAAATTATTGTGGATAAGTCGACCGTGAGATGCAGTGATTATTACCCTTGGAGGGTAATGGATAGCAATGCTGTAGCCAATGAAGTTCTAACCGAGGCTTGGCTATTGCTGTTACCCTCCTGCCACGATCAGAGGTTTAATAGCTCAATAACACCTTATCCCTACACTGTCCTCTACAGATAACGGGGAAGATGAAAAGCATTCTTGCTTCGCCCCTTTAAGCCAGTCCTTATAAGGACTTAAGGATAAGGAAAGTTATTGTTTTGTGGAATAAAGTGTTGTTCATTAATGGAATAAAAAAGGTAAATCCATAAAATTAAAATTTCTACATCAAAAACAATTGCGATAACTAACAAGACAAGTAGAAACTAATTATGGCAGCCCATCTGTAATGATGTTGAAAGAATCACAGAAGGCATGAATAAGTACAAAAGAAGGCACAAAGAAGACAGACAGACGTAATTGAATGAACACGTATGAACAAACAGTGAGGAGAAATGATTATGATTACTTTGAAAAAGAGGTGAAAAGAATGGGCAGCATTGAAGTCACTCATGACAGAAGATAAGAAAGAACAAACTGGATTGATTCAAAGGGGGAAAAAACTAAACACTTCACAAAAAAACAACGATAAAAGACGAAAGCAAGAAATAAAAGCTTATTAACTGAGACTCTCTCTCTCTCTCTCTCTCTCTCTCTCTCTCTCTCTCTCTCTCTCTCTCTCTCTCTCTCTCTCTCTCTCTCTCTCTCTCCCTGTGTGTGTGTGTGTGTGTGTGTGTGTTAAATTTATTTTGCTTTGGCGATATCTACTAGAGCAGAGAGAGAGAAAGAGAGAAATTGTGGTCATTTTCTAGAAGCAATCTTGGAAATTTGTTCATCGGAGGTCCATCACTCTACAAGAGGGTTCTGTGCTAGATTAAAATGGAATTAGCATTTAATCTGCGTAATAGAATTTATTTATTCCATATAGAATGAAAAGGCAAGGCATATGTCAGATGTCACTATTTAAAAATACACTGTGCTGCAAAATTATGGGAAACTCCTGTTTTTTAGCGAATACTGCTTACCAGTGAGAATTGCAAAATCAAGGAAACAAATACAAAAAGAGTAACGCATGTGTGCATTACTTTAAATAGGATGTGATTTAGGGTTAACAGTGAGGTATTCTATGCTTTATGTTCTCTCAATCATGACATCAAATCATCCACAGCTGTATATGTCATTGCCAGAATATTACGTACTGTACTCGGGTTCCATGGAAGGGATGCTTTGCGTAAGTCAAACATATCCCTCCCTAAAAACGTGTTCATTATTGATTTGCGGAGATCGCCACATTAGATCAGTAGACCTTCGGAAAATTGTGACATGGATTGCTGTATTACGATGCACATCTCAAATAAGAAGAATGTGTTTGTGTATTGTACATGGGGATGCTTCTCCTAGTTTGTACTAGTACTCCTCCTTGTCTTTGTGAAAAATGAACATAAAAATATTATATTGGCATTTTCGTTCATTCCCCTGTGCTTCTGATTTATCTGTTTTAGGAAACTTATCCAGTTGATTCACCGCATGATAATGCATCCTGTCAAGTGTTGAGTACGCATGATTTACGAAATGCAAGTAGACCTCGCAATGTTCCGATCTGAATCCTGTAGCACACGTTTTGGAAAATTTGCAACAGTTACTGAGCTAATGAAGCCTGACCGACAAGCATTTCACTTTGCTAGCGGGTACAAGAATAAAGTTAAATGCATTGGTTTGCTCATCAAGAGTTAGTAAAAAAGTCTACTCATTTTTAATCGAGGATGAATAGTCCATTTCGTTTCATGAAGATAAAATTTGTGTGCAGAAGCTCAGATGGTTTTCAACCTTGTACGTGTTTTTTTTGTGAATTGACATGAACTAACAGAATTTCTTTTTTACATAAAACCGATCGATTTCAATAAAAAACAGAATTTATTATATTCGTATTTTTCTTATGTATAATATTTGGATAAATTATACAAAATGCTTATTTACACGGAATAGCTTTCTATATCGAAATAATCGATAATTTCTCCTAAGTTTCAAAAGTACACTTTTATTATTTAATAATATTTTACAGGAAAAAGGCACATTTGTTTTAACATTAACTTATTAAATCCCTATCTGGTGGCCGGGATAAGAATAGCCCCACTGTACCCATGCATGTCGTACGAGGCGACAAAAATCGGCATTCAGGGAGGGAAATGGATGGCAATGCTGTAGCCAATGAAGTTTTAACTGAGGCTGGGCTATTACCGTTACCCAGCCATGACCAGAGCTTATAGCTCAATAACACCCCACCCACAGATTTTCTTCAATCAGATGAAGGGATAAAGAGTCAAGGACTCAGTCCATCTTCCCCCAAAAAATAACTTATTAAAAGAATGCATGTTTTATTATCTTTAATTTTTATTTTTACCATTGCTTTATTGCAAATTAAATTTGGAAATAGCAAACAGCATTAGCAATGCTGTTATGGCGATGAACTGGTTGAATAGATTTATGTGGAATAAGAGAGAAATCAAAACTGATTCTTTAGTTGAACTTTAGTCGTTGATTACTGAGGTTATCATATTTCTGAACGGTGGCATATTTTCTAAGTTAGTGTGAAGATTTAATTTAACGTGTTTGCGGTTTTTTTAATGTTTTTTCGTAGTGTCGTGTACGTTTTATTTTTATTATTTCAGGTATATATACTTGTACTTGCATTACCATTATAACAGCATTTCCATTAATATTTTGTTAAACTATCACGATTATGCAAAAGTAATATAATCTCAAAGTACTATTAATAATTCTATAATAACTGCTAAGAAATAGTAAATTATGAGCAAAGAACCTTAAAGAGATATTTGAAGAAAAAAAATGAACTCTGCTCTACGATGCACAGCTATAGAAATGCACTCAAAATTCTAGAGTTAGATATCGAACTAATGATTACATAGAATTGACATGTGACATTGAGATTCCTTTAGAGATTAACAATAGGAGATAAAAGAAAGTCGACAGATATTATAAAAGAGAATATAGACGAGGTCATAAAGAGAATGAAAAATGTGAAAACGGCAGCAGGGTCATCGATAGTGGTGACTGAGATGATAAAAGCACCACTAAGGAAGGAGTGGATTGGGCGTGGAAGTTTATCAGCAAAATATGAGAAGAGACAGCACCAGATGACTTGAAGAGAAGTTTCTATGCTGCAGGATGTCTCTTTTCTGTTAATAGCCTGTGTATTAGGACGGTACACAGCAAGTGCATTATTCTTGGCAGATGTGGAAAGGGAAGTACAGATGCTCTTTATAAAACAGAACTGGAAAGAAGTCGAGCACTAGTTTATCCCATTATAAACGTCACAGGATAATGACTCCGAATGATTTGATGTACTTCACTGGCTTTTGAGTTTCATTGTCAGTTTAATGTTGGGATTAGAGCGACTTCGTAATGTCATTCAGCGCTTATGTGGTATTAATTCCTTGCTGTTTGAATAGTATCATTATTTTAAATGGCTAACGTCAGTCTTGTAGGGTGCCCACACATATTGAAATTACTAAGAAATGACATCTAACCGAAGAAATAAAAGAAACAAGTCTCATGAATAGCAGATGAGTATCCTATTGCAGCACAAAGACGAACTGATGCATTAATGTATATGAAAAACATGCGTGAGTTTTGAATCCTACTTTGATACCATTATTTCAGATTTTTTTATGGAGCTCCTGCCCACGAAGCGTTTTTTAAATCTATAGTACATTCTTACTTTCAATATGCTAAAATAATTAAAAGTTGTTTAAAAATATTTTTATATTTAAATACAAATACGGTATATTATTCTATTAAATTATTTATTATATTATATAATTACATATTTTAAATATTTTATTAGTTTTATAGTTTTTATTTATTTCTTTACTGTCTGGAAACTCTGTTCTAGAGGCTAGGCAATGGACTTTTCATGCCACTTTAGTCCTCCAATAAGCACGTCTCATATTTGGTGTCAAAATTCATCTTCTAACTGAACATAATCACAAACGTCCATGTCCACGGCGGGACTCGAACCCGTAGACTGTTGAATATAGACGGCTAGCAAAACACAGGCTTTATCTAAGCATCTTGTGTTATTTTACTATAGCTCTCTGAAATTGTCTTTAAATTTAGTTTAAATGAAGCGATCTACGGTTCGGAAATTACTTTGGCACATCTCCTCCAGAGAAGAATCCGTATTTGTTCTCTTCATTTTAATAGCGAGCTAATTCTGTAATGAAAGGGTAATCACTGTACTTGATTGCTAGTTAAATGGCGTTCTACATTAATGAAAATACTCCTCTCTGAAGAACTAAAGTACTTTGTCTTTCTTTAAAATGAGAGAAAGAGAGCGAGAGAGTATTGTGATTGCCCACTTTCGAGTGATTTATTTTAACGAGAACAAGTGAGAACGCTTGGAAAAGTTGCAGTAAGTTAACGCAGTGACAGAAGCCGTGTACTGAGTCGATTCTAAAACATTCAATAGTTGGAGCCTAAAGATCTTCAGACTTTTCTAATGTACTTTCATAAAACTCGATAAAAAGATTAGCTTTTTCTCTCATTACACGCTTCGAATTATGTGAGACAACTCTTGTTGGTAGACGATGGGACATCTTAGTAGTATTGGAGAGACGCTTTCTTCTTTTTCTTCTTATTATTATTACTATTAGGCACTTCAAGGTGATGTATCAAAAAGTATTCTTTATTCATAAACTCCTAATTTTAATTTATATTTCATATGTCTTCCTCTTCAATCAAACTTGCTTTCTTTTTGATATCTGTATTGATAAAGAGAGAACGATAAATATTTTAGTATTCTTTGTTCCAACTGTTTATAAATTTATAAGATGCCAGCTGACTTCGATAATGGTAGGTCTGCAGAAGAAAATCAATGAATGTCCAGTTCTAGTCAAAAACTTCACCAATTTATTCGATGTCTTTTTCACCTAATTACAGACGTTCTTGCTTTTGGACGCAATAAACAATGACTGATCTGAAAAATCGGGAACGGCCTGATACGTCATTAACACTTTCACGCCCGAAATTGTATCCTGATGTTTAATGGTAGAAGCTCCAATTACTAATAGGTTGAGATTTTTCTTACTTTTCAACACTAGGTGCTTGTACTTACCAAAAATGTCAATTTTACGAAAACCTACTTCGGATCAGTTTATTACTCAGGATAGCGTTCACAAGGGCGTCTAGGAGTCCGAACAGACGCTGATAAATGTCATGTTCGAGTCCGCCCGTGATATTTTACAGTTACTAATCGTGTAGCCGTCCCCCCAGTGCGAGACGAAACATCGGACGACCACCCACAAACAGCTGTTACTCTTCGTATGTGCAGCATTGTGCCAAGTTGAGGCATTTATGGTAGTGCTAATAAGAAGCACGTGCCGGAGAAGGTGATAAATCTTATCTTAATTTAGAAGTTTTATTAATTTCGTGTAACGAATTCGTCGTGTTGTCCCTCGTTGAGAAACTTTCCCCCAGGCGCTGTCTCTTAAGGTATCGTCATGTTAGCTGAGTTAGTGCGATGTCGTAGCTCTTCAACAGACCGTTCGTCAAAGCTCCACGTGGCTGTGACGGGACATCATGTCTTATAAGTTCGGTATGTTCACTGCTCTGACGCGCTGTTAGCATAAACGTGATTCCTATTTGCTGCGCATACAGTCACAGCTGACACAAGCTTCTAATTTTCAGCCTTCTAAAATTTTAATCATTTAGGATGTGTCTACTGCGTCCAGATTGAATCCGATGTTAGCTGCAGCGCTTGACAAATATTCTGCAACTCAGTCAGTAAGAAAATTACCCTTCTAGAGATATGGAACTGGAGGATTCTTTCTTTTTCCTCTAGAATCTCGTGTTTTTTATCCTGCAAAACAGACAAATATCCCAGCTTGTTTTGAATGAAAGATACAAAGAATACAAGCAATTTATAGCATAATGCACTTCATAGACTTGACTACGTTAGCTCTAATTGCCAAAGAAACAAACAAAATCCACGAATACTCCATCATCCCTACCCAATCCCCGCCCCGTCCTAAATACTCACATTTCCAAAATTGCGTAACATCAATAGGGAATATTTAATCACGTTAAATATTTGCTAAAGGTGTTTAGTCATTTTACATATTCGTTAACTATTCTTACGTTAATATGCTGAATTTTGGCTGCAGTATCCCTGACCCTGTTTCCAGCAGAATGGTCAAGGACAAATATATATCGGTTATTGGAAACTCATCACATTTTACAACCGACGTTTATTGATTAAAGAATTACAAGTTAAATTCTCGAACTTTTAAAGGATGAACTGGCACTTCGCCATGAGTTTTTGTCATGGTCTTCACCAAACTCGCTCCTTCATCCTGTTATATTCACATACTGGCCACTGATTTAGATACCTTTATGCAGATGTACGTAAACTTTACTTATGCAGGGTATTTGCAAAATACTTGGTGACATGCGTTACCACGTGTTGTAGGCAACTATTTAAGAATGCTGATGGTCAGTAATCATCAATGCTGTTGATCATAATAGGGAAAAAAAACTATCTTTCGGATATAAAGGGTTCATTGTGTGTGCCCCTCTTGTTGGAGCCACGATTTTGAAAAGCTGAGCTGACTTGTTTCTCACAAGGTAAGATATCTCGGGAGTTTAATCAGTGGAAAAATAACCCTGATTGCTTGTCTAAGAGACGTAACTGTGGACCTAAGGCAGTCTGTGGAACGAAATCGTCTTCGTATGAGAACTATGAGCAGGGAATTGAAGAGGATCGGAAGAACAGAAAAATTCGTCCAAAGTAGTGTCAAGAATGCCGTGACTGGAAGACTGGAATAAAGTCATATGTTCCGGCTAGTCACAGTACACATTGCTATGTACTAATGGCACAAAGAATTTGGTGGCACCCTATTAAACAATGAACCGAGCTTGCCTTGTAAACATGAATCAACTTTCTGGAGGTGGTGTCATGATATTGGGTATGTTCTGTTGGTACGGAACGAGTTCCTGATATTGCTGGAAGGTCGGTTGTCCTCGAAGGATTATCTGAACGTTGTGTCCGATAAAGTCCATCCTGAAAAGTAGACTTTTATATAAACATAACAGCGACTTCCAACATCTTCTTCTTCAATGGCCACCACATGCATGCGTGTCCCCCATATATATATATATAACATAAATATAGATAACAAAACAGAAAAAAAAAAGTTTAATTTTTAAGGCACAACTAATTACGTTTTGCTAGAAGACTTCATGCGGCGCATAACATTGAAGTGATAAAATATAAATACAAAAAATATACACTACTAGAGAACAATTACCATAATATTAGGTTAAAAACAGATTGCGGACATTTGAAAGAGATGTAGATCCCAAACTGTTGACAACTTGACGTGGGTATCTCATGTTCTGTATGCCACATTTGGATAGCTGAGGAGCAAAATCAGAGGTTATAGTGCAGCTTAGCTTAGTATTAAAGTGGATTGATGGAGGACATTTTTGTTCCATTCAACAATTACTCTTCCAAGCTCTTCAGAGTATCTAAAATATTTTCTGATTCATCACAGATCTATTAGATGAATGGTGGGTTCTTCATTTTAGGGGTTAGTAGAATTAAGATCGTGACTAGATAGAACGGTGTCTCCAGTGATGGGTGATGCATCGCTGTAGCTGATGCTCTCTCATGCTCCTCTATACATAGTTCAATGGATTATTCCTTCTGACCAAAACATCGCGCACTGCAGTTCCACCAAAAACAATAAACTCTTGGATAGTTTATGCTGTCATGTTTGGGTTTTTCTGTATGAAGCAAGGAACGCAGTTTCGTTAGAGCAATGAAAGAGCTGTGCATTTCATATACAAGACGTATTCAGAAAAAAGACTGAACTTTCGCTATGAAGACTTTTTATTGCTCACTTTAAGCACTGTTCCCTTCAAAGAAACCCCCTACACTGGCGAAAAACGTTCCCAACATTTCTTCTATTGTTGGAATACTTCCTGGAACGCATTTTCGTGATGGCGAGCAGTTCTCTTATCGTATTTTCCTGAATCTCTTCTATGGAAACGACGTCCTTTCAAAGTGGTTTTAATTTTGGGAAAGAGGAAAAAGTCTGCTGGAGCTACGTCCGGAGAATAGGGTGGATGGGGAACAAAGTGGATGGCTGATGTTTTGGCATATGATTGCGGATGAGGAGCGGCGCATTGTCGTGGTACAACGTCCATGTCTGGTGTTCCAACAATTCAGGCCTCTTCCTGCGTACAGCATCCTTCAAACGCGCTAAAACTTCCTGGCACAACTATTTGTTTATCATCGGACCACGTAGTACAAATTCATAATGGACAATGCCTTTCCAATCAAAAAACACAACCAACATCAACCTTGATCTTTGACTGACTCATTCATCAACGCTTAAACCACTCTTAGCACTGAGTATTCTTGGTTAAGCAATTGAAATGTCTCTAAAATTTTTAACCAAGTTTGCAGCAAAATTTCACACACACACGTTGTTCTTCAAGCTCTTTCATTGTCACTAATCCAACGAACAGCTTGTGCACGGGCTCACTTCAGCGGATGTGATTCGACGACTAATTCTAATATCAGAACGGGGAAAATGGCAGTCTGTTGTCAAAACCTACCGCTAGGGGCGCTCAGTAGTCGCAATGCGCTCTCTATGACAGTTGGCGCGCTATTTAAAACGTTTTTTTTGAACACGCCTCGTATTTTTGAGACGTTTGGCTAACTTTAGTGAAACACAGCTGATATAAATAAGAGAAATAAAACCTTTTACATCATTAGTATCTTTAGTACTGTGATTATATGGATTAAACAGCAGCTTATTAATCGTACTCTTACGATAACTGTTTTTCTGAAACTGTAGTTCTGTAGTTCTTTGATAATCTCCTCTTTTTTACTAATGAGGAAGTGAGCATGGCTATCTAATGTAGAAATGATGCCAAGCCAAGCTGTTTGGGTGGGTAATAATGAGATTGAGAATGACGCTATCTGTTGGTATGTGTGGTTCTTCAGTTTTTCTGATACATGTGTAGTTTTGACCTCCAGGAAAGGAAGAGAGCCGTTAACTTCTAACTCCACGGTGAATGGTATTCTTGAATGTTAGTTGTTGAGATAATTCAAGCTTCCAAATATATATTTTCCAGTACAGGAGATAGAGTTACCCATGGTCGATGATATTTTATTAATTTGGTTCCGGATTACCTCCAAGAGTTCCTGAACCATCTTATCAAACGATCTTTCCAGCCTACGTATTTCGTAAGTCCCAATCCATGATAGGATCGACTCATCAGGCATTCTAAAATACCCGTTCCAGACTAGTATTTTTTTTTAAGTTTCTTGTTGTTCGTAGCCCATCTATTAGACAACGTGACGCTTATAAACTTCCTTGAAGTTCAGAATTAAAAAAAAGTTGTCTTTAGTCACAGAACTGTAAGCTAGATGCCGGTTGGTAGGCGGGCACTTGAGCTATATTGTAGATACTTTTTGAACCGGCATCTCTACATGGCAGCACTTTCAGTAGAATGTCTGGCATCGAATATCATGTTACGAGTCGTCTTAGTGCATCCGATAGTAGATGTGATCTTATTTATTTGGAAAAAAAAACATTGGTTCAGATTGGCTTCAAATATGCGGAATCATTACAAGGATTTTCATCTGAAGGTTATTAGATAGTCAGCATAATAAAGTCGCATTATTGCAGAACAGAAAAACCTACTGAATAAAACACGCAAAAAGAGTAACAATTTTATATTCATAGAACTCTGATTGCTTGTCATAATTACACCCCTTCTTTTTCTTCTATTCATCTATTATTCTACGAATAACTATAGTAATGTTAATTTATTTTTGTTCCGAATTGCACACCTAATAAAAAAAAACAATGTGTCTTGGTATTTTGTTTTGATTTTCTATAAGAAACAATAAAATAAAAAAATGAACACCAAACCCTCAATAAACATCATAACAAAATGTAACACAAGCTATCTAAATCCGACTTTCTACTTCTAAGAGAACTCGAATTATCGGTCGTAGCAGCCAATGCCCACTTTTGTTATCAGAACTACACACAGCATTCCCCCCCCCCCTCCGTTAAGAGGAGAGTTATGTACTCGTCAGATCTGACACCTCGTGCCAAAGTATGCGATCCTCTGTTTTGATCTTCTCTGACTCTAAATTTTCTTTCTCCATTCTGTCATTTTCTTTTGATCACTTTATCGCTCTTCAAATTTTGACAATCGATCCAACTCCTCTTAAAATTTATCGTTTAAGTTTTATTTTCTGAAATCCAAAGAGTGCGAATCATCTTTCGAGAATTTCATTTCCATAACTGAAATACACTTATTTTTTTTTAGTATAACATATACTAAGGTGTTTGTTGACAGCAGGGAATTAACGTGACTTCTACATACCGATCGAAAACTCATTTCTCTTTCTGGTAACTCATATCATAACCTTGTCGGTGTTTAGTTTTCTGGAAAAGTCCTTTTCAAAGCCACTCTCCGTTCATGTCTTATGACAGTACAACAGGACTAAATAGTATTTACAAATCCTCAATCTAGTCTTCGTTTTTCTGTGAGTGTGCCATGGCAGTCATACAGGATAAAAATTCACCTTATCTGAAATGGCTGGTGTAAACAATACCATACCATACCTTTGTATGGGGTGGCATTGTAGCTTGCAGCACTGTCAAACGTTCATAAAATTGAGATCCGAATTGTAGTTGAAGGAAATCTTCAGTCTTCTAAAATGGCAGTTATGCTTTCTGATCCCTCGCTGTAACCGTTGGCCTCATCTTTGTCTCATGCTCATTTCCATCTGTCTAACATCCAGGTGGTGTTAGCTGAATATCGATGTTGTTGTAGGTTTTTTGAATTATTACGGAGAATCAAAACTACGTGGTCAGTATTTCGTATGTTAATAAAGTTGAAGTGCGTACTTCAGGCCAGTTAATATGTTTTCGGGATGAAAATAATCAGTGTTTCCGGATGGAACACTTTGTCACTCCCATTTAAGAAAGACTGATTCCACTTCATTTGAAAGCCCTTATAAACGTCCTTCGCATGCTAAACTGGACCCCAGCATTTTTGACCAAAGGTCCACGTCCTTACCTACTGAACTACGGAGGCTGTAATAACATTCCAAAGTAAACTGTTCAAAGGCATTGTCTCCTCCAGTTCCTGCATAGATGACCAACACGAATCACTGCATACTATATCAAGAACAGGTTAATTCACTTTCTCTGATCTTTCTCCAGAATGCCATTATAATAATCATGTGCAGTATAGCAACGTCTTGTGGTTGATAGTGTCTTTCCAAACGCACTCAAATCATAAGACGTTGCTTTGCAAGCTATGGAGTTGGTGTAAGATCAGAGAACGATTGCAGTAAGCTGTTTTAGTAGGCAATATATAGTAAGCCGTTAAGGAATATGTGAGATCACTCTATGTTTCGACGGCATTTGATAGGATCATATAAAGAAGTCAACTTGCCAAACTAGCAGCATCCTATGGCCTGCCTTCTATCATTTCCAAGTAGGTCGTAAGTTTCCTCTGTAGTGGTTCATTCTTCATATTTCATCACAAATTGTGGAGTGCCCAGGGCTCTGAGTATTCGTCTTTGAGTTCAACCATCCACAATTTTTGTGATAAAAGTACATTCTATATCTTCTCTTCATTCCATGAACTTCTATAATGTCCAACATGTTTAGTTTCAAAACTAAAGAGATGTTTAGTTTTGAAAACTAAACATCGCTTTAATAAATAAAAATCTCTTTGTTAAAACCAAAGGTTGTTCTCACGCAGCTAAGAACAACCTTTGGTTTTAACAAAGAGAAACTAAACAAGATGGAATCGTGTCTACTTTCTCTTTGTTCAAATCAAATCTAAGGTAATCCCTCATTTTCTATTTTTGGAGTGAATTTCTTCACTACTTTTTTCGCACAAACAGCCGAAACAGATGATTCCCTTTTCGACCTGAAGATGCTACTTCTCATTGGAACCACTATTAATACTATCCATCCATTTATCTATCTGTCCTCATCGAGATGGATTGAGTCCCCTAATTAGCAAATTTGCCACTCCACTCATTCGATGCATCCTTCTAAGGACAAGTATATTATGTGTGTAGATTTGTGTGTAGTGGCCTGGTCTACCTGTTCTGATGGAAAAACATGACTCAATTAATACTATATTAATTGATAAATTAATATAGTATTATTAATTTATCAATTAATAATAAAGGACAACAGATTAACAGATCTCTCTCTCTCTCTCTCTCTCTCTCTCACACACACACACACACACACACACACACACACACACACACACACACACACACACACACACACACACACACACACACACACACGCACACACGCACACACACGCACGCGCACGCACACACACACACACACATACATACACACACACACACACACACACACACACACACACACATACAATGCTAAAGCAAACTTCAATATGAACTATATATTGCATAAGTAACGATACAGGGTGTCTTCAATGTTGCTTTTATTGCCAATTTAATTTGATATCCTTGGTAGCTTAGCCCTCAGAACTTAAGTAGAAGAAAGCAAAATACTTAAAAAACAGAATATTTCGGCTATAGGCCCATGTTGACATTGGCCTCCACAGACGTTTTAACTCTTCTGCACAGTTCCCTGTCGGATTATAATGGGAGATCTGTCTGCTAAATTCATTTTTAAAACAATTAAAATTTGAAATTTTATCACTAAACTTTAAGTCCTTCGTTTTAAAATAAGATAAATTATATCTTATTTTATTATCCTGTTCGGGTTTTAAATTGGATAAAACTAAAATTGTTATAAACTTCAGTACAAATGGAAAAAAAAAGTTTAATATAAAATTTTATATACTGGGAAACTTGTTTTTAACACTGCAAGTGGCTCCCCCATATAGCTGATTTTCTCCTCTCTGGGATGAAAGATAAAAACTCTGACTAAAGTAAACGAAAATCAAACTCAATGGAATGATTCTATGATGTCTGTCGTGATACAGTCATGCAAAATTCCGATTGATTACACATCATTTGATAACACGGGAGAAATATTGAGGTAGAAGAAGATGTTGACTATTCATGGATTTCGCCATTATTTTTAAAAGACTAATTTAAATGATGAGTGTAATCAAAGTGACTGCTGTCCTACAGAACTTAAATACAATCCAAAAATAATCATGTGAGTTAAGACTATTATCCTATTTTTTTATTCTATTGGAAAATATCAAAACCAAGGGTTGATTTTCAGTAATATCTATAAGAGAAGGAATCAACTCTAAGCTGTGAGTTATATAAAAGAGAGTTCATCACTGTAGTATAATTAGAAGTGATAAAATCTTAAGGAAAGAGAATAGTTATCAGATATCAGAAATATTAATATCATTTGAACCCTTTGCCAAATATTTCCAATAAAACGAATCAGCCGTAATCAAAGCTAAACCACGCTGACAACTTCTTGTCGTTTTCGAATCCAGAAGATTATTAAAGTTCAGTAAGTCAGGGTGAGGTTACTGCAATATATATTTTGCACATGTTGTTCCGTACTAGTATTGAAAAAAGACTGAAAATGGAAATGGGTCGATGAATTTTAATTAAAATTTTAAATACCAATGTTAAGTAAAATCTACTCAGTAATATCCTGCATATTACCGTAAAACTTACCTATTATTATTATTATTATTATTACTATTACTATTAGATGTTTTTATGTAATTCTTTTATATGGTTTTTTATGCGTTTGATCAGGAATCTAAAGATTCCATGCCATGTGAATTCATTATCAGTATCACCGGTTAGCATATTTGAACTTCTTCCAACCGACTAATTTCGCTTCCTTATAAGGACTGGCTTAAAGGGGCGAAGCAAGAATGCTTTTCATCTTCCCCGTTATCTGTAGAGGACAGCGTATGGATAAGGTGTTATTGAGCTATTACAGCTCTGATCATGGCAGGAGGGTAACAGTAATAGCCGAACCTCAGTTAGAACTTCATTGGCTACAGCATTGCCATCCATTACCCTCCAAGGGTATTGGATTGAATGAATCCGAATTCGACTAATTTCGCTATCGACATGAATAATTATTTTAGAAGGAAGATGAATTTCATTGTGAGGTGTGAAATGTAAAGCGGCTTGAAAAAGTTCCACGTTTAGTGTTTAGAGCAGGATCTTTGCATTATGCGAAAATAAATAAAACATACAAAAATATAAAACTAATCAAATATTCGTTTAATTATTTAAAAATATTAACACATTCACGAAAGTGCTATGGGCTTGCAATTACTTTTAGTGAGTGGCAGCCACTTAAATATTAACAATAACACGCAATATTTTCTTTTTCTGGAGTATTATTTTTTTAAGAACCGAATAACATTCCCAATGTTCTGTAATCATTTTAAAATAAGTTGCACGAGTTATTTCCTCGCATGTTATGTACAATGAATTATATATCAGCTTTTAACGTATCAAATTTCAAATCTATCCCATTCAAATTTTTGAACATTCTTCATTCGAATTTCGGTGAATTCGGTCAAGGAATTTTGTTTCCTGTGAACGTTTTGTCGTGAATTGCTTTGTAGGTAGATTACTGATCATGTTTTGTGATTTCGAAGAACTGATTTTCATTTGGTGAATTTTCTACATACTGTACAGACAGTGTTCATTTGACTGGGCGGTCCACTTGGGAATATGCATACGTTGTTCTTCTTTAAAAATCAATATCTTTACAGGAATAATTAAAATAATAAGACAATCATGTGGTGGGTGACAAGACGGAGAGTTGAGTTCACATTAAATGTATAATTCTTCTACTGAAACTATTTTTGTTATTAGATCCATCGTAACTGCACTGTTTGGAATGAAAGAGTTACTGCGCAAATGAATACTGAATGTATTCATTTGCGCAGTAATTATTTGGTATTTCGGAATTTATTCCAATGAGGTGATATTAAAATATTGGTTTTTTATCCACCAAATATTTTTAAGTGAATGAATTTTCTATTCTTTCCTTTAAAATATTAATCGTTTATTTCGGTGCAGCGTAATGAGGGAGATTAAAAATGACATCTGTTCTGCTGAAGAATTCTATTTTGACACAGAAGCAGGTGTTGCACATTAGGCAACTTAGGTTCACATTACTTTTACGCATGGTCGTCAAAGATTATTAAGTATTTGTCCAGTCGTGGGATCAAAGTATCAATCAATTTGTCAATCAATCTCATCATCAATATTTCACTTTTGACTTCAATCGCTTGTCAGATTTCTTTTATTATTATTTTTTTCTTTTTCTAACAGAAATTTGATATTATAGCCCAACAAGCACATGCGATGCAATCCGATATGCACCGTAATATTACTGGTTTTTAATGTATTCTATTATAAAATTCCTTTTTCTCTCCTTCATCTTTGGATATCTTCGGCAACATATGTTTCGCGAGTCGAGGGTTGCTTTCCTTATATAAGTATTCCTGATCAACACAGGCATTGATGATATGCAAGCAACAAATAAGGATGGCAATTTTTGTATTACTGCCCAGAAATAATCCTAGTTTTTCTGTTTACCAAGGTGATATTGAATTCAAAGTTCGTTTATTTAAATTTAGGTAGAAGTTGGTTTTCCTCGTGGACTTACAATGTCTAAAGTTGCTTCAAATATCTACTACATATTTGGTCCTCTAGAGCAGTGCTTCCTAAACTTATGGATGCCAAGGCCCCTTCGGAAAAATTTAAATATTTCATGGCCCCATAATTATATTCAAGATTTTGCGTTTGTAATCTTTTTTGTGTGTTTCTTATCAATACTTTTGAAATGAAACTTATATGAATAAGCATATATTTACTAATATTCATTAATCGCCGAAATATGCAAGAAGCAAAATTTGTGAACCAACACCAATGTGTGATTTTTTCCATTAAAATATAAAAAATAACAGAAAAGAAATAATAAATAATAAAACTTAAATACGTTTCTTTTAAGATTAAAAAAAATCTACTTAGTCTTAAAACATTTTGAATTTTTTTTCATTATTTCACGGGCCCCCTCAACAAAACTTACGGCCCCCAAGGGGAACGAGGCCCACAGTTTGGGAAGCGCTGCTCTAGAGCAGCGCTTCCCAAACTTGTGGATGTAAAAACCCCCCTTGGAAAAATTAAAATATTTCACGGCCCCCATCGAAAAAAAAAATTCGTAATACAGACATATATTATTATATTTATTGTATATATTCAATACAAAACATACACAGCGAATATCGTAAAAATCAAATTAAATATTACATTTTTAGCATCTTACATACACATTTGAAATACCACACTTAGTCTTAAAACATTTTAAATTTGTTTTCATTATTTCACGGCCCACCTCAGCAAAACCTCGGCCCCCAAGGGGGCTGCGGCCTACAGTTTGGGAAGCGCTGCTCTAGAGTAGTGATTCACAACGTGGGGTATGTGTATCCTCAGAGGCACGAATCAGGACATTTAGGGGTACGCGAAAAAAAAATAGAATAACCGCGGGAAAAAGCACATACGTCAACAGTGTAAGACAAGATACGGAGTCAAAAGTAGTGAAGTGTGAAGTTCATTGAACATGAATTAATGCGTTTATTATCAGATATGGATCAGTGGTTGTAAATAAGCACATTGAATAGTCGAAGCATAATGTAGATAGTGACCAATCACCAAGAATTTCTCAGGTCTTGTCTAACACTTTAGTGCAAAACAGACAATTTTCAGTTCTTCGAACAGATAAAAAGAGAAAATACTGACATGAATGAATGAAGTGTGGATTTTCGTATTCAGGAGGTGAGGCCTCTGTTTAGTGTGTGTGTGGAGGGGGTGAGTATTATCCAATGGTAGCATGAAAACGTCTTAACTCTTGCGACATTTACAAACAAAACATGCCAGCTACTCAAACAAGGAAAGCAGATTTTTTTCACCGCCTAGCGAAACATCAGAATATAACAAAAATGCGCTTGAAGCCTGCAGTCGTATTAGTTATCGTATTGCTAGATGTCGAAAGAATCATAATATAGCTGAGAATTTCTCCTTGTGTAAAAGATGCCGTTCTGTGTATTTCTTGGCGAAGAACGTGTGAGGCAAATGAACCTCATCCCTCTCTCGAACGATGCAATATCTCGAAAAAATCAGGATATGTCTGACGATGTTGAGGCAACAGTAATAGATATATTTAAAAACAGCAAATTCTTTGCTATTCAAGTTGATAAAAACACATATGCTTATTTCGCTTTTTTTCTTGTTATTGCGAAGTATTTGAAAGGCAATGAAGTTGACGAAAACCTTTTGCTTTGTCATCCTCCGTCAGAGCGTACAAGAGGATTTAATACTATTGATTGATATTTCAGAACCACTTATTAAATCTGCATGAGAAGGTGTGATTTTTAAGAATTAATAAAGGCACGTAAGGTTACTGGGAGGGTTTTTGATGTCTGACGCGTGTGTTCTTTAAAAGGGATTTTCTGTTTCATGATAAGGAAGACTGGAATTTCCGGAAGGAAAAGTTTTTCCAAGCTTCGTAGAAATTCCAGCTGTCACTTTCTTCAAAAAAAAATATAAAGTGTCCTTGGAGCCGAGACAGATGCGGATATGAAGTTTTGCATCAATATTTATTCATGTACCCCAGAGTGAAGACTGATTAAAACCAGACTCTTCCCAGAAATAATAAAACATGCAAAATTTCTTGAAGGTGAAATTTGAATAAACTTTAATTTTAATTACTGACTACAAAATGAAATTAATTCCTATCTTCGAACTGATCTAGAAGGAACATGCTTGTTTCGATATTATTCTGATGCATCGTCAATTATTGACGTTTCATTTGGTTGAAACGAAGCAGCTCTAAAACTACTTTTTCAACGCCGTGTCGGTGATGGCAGTAGCTTCCTACTTCGTGATTTACAAACCCTTGGGCAGTGATTGTTCTTCTAACATATTCACCTGTTAAGGACAAGCGGAAATTCGTGACCACGAGAATAAAACAGCTTATTTTCTATTCCCCAGCAAAACGCATTAGAACCGCGGGTGCTCTCGGGTCCTTAAATTCCGGAAACAGATCTGCGGTCGCATCAGATGTCGGATCCATTAGACATGCACGAGACTGGAAATTTTCCGTGTGTTTTCTTAGCCCACGCTGGCGCTAGCGAGGTCGCAGGAATGCCTCTTCGCTTTCACCGAAATGAAAAGTCACCAATTGATTTTTTTTTTTTTTTTTTTTTTTTTTTTTGCTCGCGCGTGATTTACTTCCTACTCGCATCCGATGCGAAAGGACGACGACATGGTTTCTGGTAGGGGATAGTGAAAGCGATGCCGTAATTACAACACATTTCATCCCGAGTGGCGCTCATTTCGCCAATTATGGCAGACATGGCATGTCGTTTCTCCGCACACGACCAAATTAATCGCCCTACGTGGTCTTTGCCTGCGTGCACTTTAAATCCGTTTTCCCCATTCAAATATCGCTGCGAAGAGGAATCTTGTCTTCCATTAATTAAGACTTATAGCTGAATACCCTTTCACTACTCGTCGTCCTCACTTAAGCCTGAAGTTGGCCTCTTGTGGTATTTCAGAAGCTCTCGCCGCACCCCCTGCTGGAGAAGGGACAGCAATTTACAGCAACACTCCGAATTCCAACGGACAAGTTATTTTTTAGCTCCTTAATCAAGTATTTCGAAAGCTTCTGGGCAAGACGTGAGATAGCTTTCATTAGTGATCTTATTAAAATCCTTTTAAACTTCGTTTTAAGTAATCTCATTAAAGTACCTGCGCGCCATTCCTGGACAAGACGTACACAGCATCATAAATGCTTAAATCACTAATTAAACTAATTAATTCGATTTCAGTATTTTTTTTTCAGAATTCGTAAATGGTAGAAAAATTACGTCTCTGTGTATGATCTTAATTGTTTTCTTTAGCTTTTTAAATAAGTTAATTAAATTGTTTTTTAATTGTTTTAATTAATTTTAAAATAACTTTTTAAATAAAACAGCGCCATTTTAAAATAACTGCACATCAAAATCCATCAATCATGTAAATATGTACTTGGTGGTTTCGACACATCTGATCACTTCATTGAAATAACCCGGAAATAATAAAACATGCAAAGTTGTTTGATTAAATCCGTTTTATTCATTTTGGAGAAATGAATTTCCAATATTTTATTATTGTTTCTGTGAATTAAATTAAGGATATAAAAATCCCTTATTATTTTACAGCCAGTAAAATAATAAGGTATTTTATTATGCGAAAATTTGAAATTTTTTAATATGGTTTGGATGTCCGGAAAAACCCCTAACTCTTGGAAAAAAGCACTGGTCATCCCAATCTATAAAAAAGGAAATAAAGACAATTGCAATAATTATAGGGGAATTAGCCTGCTGAATACAGGATATAAAATATATGCAGGAATATTAAAAGAGAAACTAAGCAGCATTGTAGAAAACAAATTACTAGAAGAACAAAATGGTTTCCGAAAAGGCCGATCCTGCATAGATCCAATTTTTACTTTAAAATTATTAATAGAAAAGAGAAGAGAATTTCAAAAAGAAATACACGTGGCCTTTATATTGATTATGAAAAAGCCTTTGACAAAATTCGTAGACAAAAATTGTTTAAAATATTAACCGATTTAAACATATACCAAACCAACTTTTACAATCTATTCAAGAAATATATACAGGAAATAAAATAGCAGTTAAATTAGAACACACCTCAGAATGGAAAGATATATCAAGTGGAGTACGACAAGGATGTACCCTCTCACCTATGCTTTTCAATATATATATATAAATGAAATATTAACAATCTGGAAACAGCATAACACATTTGGTATACAAATGACCCCGCAAATGAAGATAGATACACTACTATTTGCAGATGATCAAATAGTATTAGCTACATCAGAAGATGACTTACAAAGATCATTAAAATCATTAAATGATATCTCAAAGCAATATAATATGACAATATCCAAAGAAAAAAAAAATAATGACATTCAAAGGAGAAAACCCAATAAGAAGTAAAACAGTGATAGATAATAAAATACTAGAACAAGTAAACACTTTCAGATACTTGGGATGTGATCTATCATACGAAGAAGAAAAAGACATAGACACTAAAATATCAAACTTTGTTAAAGTAAATGGCATAATAAACAGTATATTTAAGTCATCCCTGGTACAAAAACACACTAGAATCAGACTATATAATGTCTTGTCAAAACCAACTCTACTATACGGAAGCGAAAGGACCATGAAAAGGAAAGATGAAAAACGAATTCAAACAGCAGAAATGAAGTTCCTCAGAAAAACAGCTGGATATACCACGTGGGACCACAAAACAAATGAAGAAATCTTACAATCCCTAAAAATCAAACCAATTAATTACTACATAAGACAGTATAAACAAAAATGGCTAGAACATTTAAATCGAATGGACAACAGCAGCCTACCAAAAATATTATATAGATACAAAATAAGTGGAAAAAGAAGAATCGGAAGACCAAGAAAGAGATGGCATGAGACCGGAACAGGCCACATTGCCTATATTCCATGTTAGGAAGAAGAATAAGAAGATTATGCGATACTCTAAGATCGAAAACTACGATCTACGAGTTTCATGCCGAAGAACTATCGGCGAATCCAAGCGTAAGTGATCACTTGGTAGTACAAAACCAACGCAACTCGAAGCAAAGGCGGAGCAAGCTCCCTCACTATCCTTGATATTTTCTCATAATGTGAAAACACAGCTCCTAGGAGATGTAATACTGCTTTACATTATGAGGAGAGTCACTACTTAGACCGGTTTCAACCTTTTGTGAATGTAAAAGTGAAACGGGCTCTAAAAATAAGACGATCCCGAAAGATCGCCCAACGCTGCGTTGTTCCACTCAATAACAGGCTCACCCCGTCACCGAGAAGAACTTCTCAGTATTGGCTCTACCCAGTGGCAGGCTCACCCCACCACCAAGAAGAGCCATAATCTCAACGGTGGTCCCACTGGGAGACAGGAAAAAACCTACCCCAAGCAGAACCTCACGGAGCTAGACCTGGATATATCTCTATCAAAGTTCTTAAAAGAACTGGGCGATGGACTGAGTCCTTGACTCTTTATCCCGTCATCTGAATGAAGAAAATCTGTGTGGATGGAATGTTATTGAGCTAAGAGCTCTAGTCATGGCTGGGTAGCGAGCAATAGCCGAGCCTCAGTTAAAACTTCATTGGCTGCAGCATTGCCATTTGTTACCCTGGAAGTCCTAAAAAGGACTTTTCATGTCCACCTCTCTCTATCAAACTTTAAGTGACAAGAACTTACATACCTTTACTATACGAATGCCAGAGTGGTGTGCCCATAATATAATTAAGATGAAAAGCCAAACCAGTTTCATGCCGAAGAACTATCGGCGAATCCAAGCGTAAGTAACCACTTGGTAGTACAAAACCAAGGCAACTCGAAGCAAAGGTGGAGCAAGCTCCCACACTATCCTTGATATTTTCTCATAATGTGAAAACACAGCTCCTAGAAGATGTAATACTGCTTTACATTATGAGGAGAGGTCACTCTACATGAAATATAGAGTGATCTTAGTTTTCGATCTTAGAGTTTCGCATACTGGCTATAAAATAATAAGGGATTTTTATCCCCTTAATTTAATCAACTTCGCTAGAAAATATAGTCGTTTGGCTTTTCATTGTTTCTGTGAGTTAATTCTGATACAATTGTATATCCTTCTATATCTAAAAAAGGTACTAAAATCTCTTCAAGCATATTATATTCAGAATTGAATAAAATATGAAATTAAGACTGACAATGTAGGTTCAGAAATACACCGTTCGTGTTTAAATATAGTCTTTATTGTAATACTGATGATAGCTGTAGTAATTTAGTATTGAAGTTATTATTGTATTGTATATTCTTGTATATACAGGTATATATACAGGTATTATTAAATTCGAACATGGCATCTACATCTATATTGTTGCAATAGGAAGGAGGGAACGTAAATGCATATGTTTAGTGCATTGGTTCTGATATGTCTACAGATACGAATCCTTTCCAAAGTCCAAACCAAAATACGAGTCTAAAGTTCTACAAATACGTTTTACAGTTGATTTTCAGTAATAGCCTGAATCCCATCCACAGTAACGTCCACAGATCATCTAAAGGATGAGGTTTTGTTGAATAAACATGTCTTAACATGTTCCAATATGTAAAACAATAATCCAGTGGGTTTAAATCAAGAGAACATGCTGGCCAAGGGATATGTCCATTTCTTCCAGTTCATCTGTTAGGAAAATGTTCATCCAGAAACCGCCTAACAGTTGAGAGCAAAGCGACAAGGCCGAGTGTCTTGCTGAAAACTGTTGAAGTTCGAAACCTGTCAGTTCAGGAATAAAGTAATTCTACAGGAAGTAACTCTCGCTGTTAACAACCATCTATCAAAAAAAGAATTATCCATTCTCTTTCATGTTCCTCAACTTCTTGTCGCTTTTCGGTCTCCGCCAATATACGACTGTCATTTCTGTTGACGTTACCACTAATGTGAAATGTTTCTCCGTCGAAAACATTAAATGGTCCATAAATGAAGCATTACTGTCAAATGTTTCATTAAACTGATGCAAAAAATAATAATTCGTTTACTAAACAAGAATGAAATGACTGAATCACTCTTAGTACATTCCAAGCCCCACTGAAATATATTTCTAATGTTTTTTTGTAGATTGATTTTACCATGAATAGAACAGACGTTTCGAAATTATAAATCTGCGCAAGGACTTTATAATGACTCTATATTTAATGTTATCAATAAAATATTAACAGTGAGAATTTTATATCTATAACTTATTCAAATTATTTGAGAGTTTTATTGATCAGTGTCATAATTATTTATTTATTTAATATCTTAATTAATATTTAATAAATGTTACCTATTATCATATGATATTTATCGATAATAAGCAAATTAAGATACTATTTCTTTGCTATCAATAAGCATGTATAATTTTTTCGTAAGATACATGTTATGAAAATAAAAATAAAATAAATAAATACCCCTTATAAAAAATATGAAAATATAAATATTGCAAAGAATTTATGCAAATCAAATAAGATATACTTGTCTTGTCTTAATCTTTACACTAACCATCGAGGTTCTTTAGATGCGGACTTCACAACCTCGACTGTCCCGAGGATAAGGTAGTTGGTATTATGTCTTCCGGTGTGTCCTATGTCTGTAAATGCGTGTGTTCACGGGGCCCTTTTTGTCTCTTCTGCGGTTCAGAACAGAAAAAACCAGGTCTTTTCGACCAAAAGGCTTCGTCTATACCGACTGTGCTACGGAGCCTCTCTTTAAGTTATATTTAATGAAAGGGCCAATTAAATTTAAATAAAGTTTCTTTCAAGTAACCATTATTCAAATACTGTCACTTGTAATTATTTTTTAAACATAACGAAAAGAACGTTAAAGTGTTCTTCTTCCTATGCTGAAGTTAAAAATAAAAATAGAAATAAAAAATATCCCTCTTTAACTGAAAACGAAAATTATACATTGAAATATTCGTTATTTCTTTTAATAAACTCTACAACTTTCTTTATAAAATGAAACAAATCAGCATTTATTAAGCTGAAATCAGTTTTTAATTGAAAAACAAAACAGACTCCTTACAGCGAACATCCTGAAACCCCATTAAGGCGTTTAAAATTGTATTTACGTATCATCCTTAAACAGTTTTTACTGAAATACATGTGGAGACTGATTTGTTCTTAGAGATTCAATGCGATTATATTACAACTATTCTTCGGTAAGCACATGCTGGATTAAACTAACCAGATAATTAAATTCATTAATACCATTTCTTAGATAGAATTATAAAATCGCTTTGTGGTGCGATGACTTCAAGTAATTCGATTTAACGATTTTTATGTTAGTAAATGAAAACGTTCCATTCTCATAAAGAGAACCTTTAGAATGTTAAAAGGAAACTCAAACATGATCGTTTGGTGCTGAAAAAACGAGATATTTTTCTGTGTTCTCCAATTTTGATTTGTCGCTGCGCTTTTCCAGAGAAACTGTAAAAACTAAGGTAAATACAACGGCACCGCATCTTTCTCTCCATGACAGTCAAGAAAAGGAGAAAAAAATCTACTCTTGCACTTAACGGTCTGGCAGTCTTCCAATTGAATGTCTTGGAGTGCACTCTACTAGCTAAAATTCAGCTATAAATTCTCTTTCTTTTAGAGAATTACCATATTGCGCCTAAGAGTAAACGCACATATGTAGGCGCCGATATTTTATTAGGAAAGGTTAGTTGAGTTTAGAAAATCTGATTAAGAAGAACGTAAGAAAAAGAACGGCAACAAGACAGGTAGAAAAAGGGACAACAAGAAGTATTTAAGATTTTCACCTACGTTTATGCGCTGTCAAAAAGCGATAAAGTACAGTTATCATTGTTTAGGTCTGAGAGAATAAAATATCTGGTTTTGTACTCAATAGTTATGATTTTGCTTTTATTTTCTTTATGCACTAGAAATCCTTTATATGTTTGTTTACTGAGGATGCCTTAGGATGATTTGAACGGTGAATTCATTCGATAACTGAAGCCTACACTGTTCTTAGAAAATACTTTGTTTCACTCACAACGAAAGGCATTTTTCTGTACGAGTGATATTTTTTGTGATCCTGGCAATAAAATGCATGGCATCTCAGAGAGGGAAAGAGAGATAAGAGTTTCCATCATGTGGTAAGATGATAAGACAATTCATTATTTAAGATTTTCCCCCTCTTACAAAACTCTAGGGATGAGTCGCTAGGCGGGAGCATCATTTGGGGCGGCAGCACTGATTTGTAGTCGCCAAGGGCAGATGATAACGACCACGATTATATTTCAAGGAACGCTCAGTGGAGTGCGAGGGTATTTCTGGCGAGGTTCTTCACCTTTACGATTCTTTTGCACATGTATCGTGAACGGGTGTTTACCAAACACGCATTTTAAGGCTGTCAAGTATAACGTAACGGAAAGCATCACGCTACATTAACCCTTTAGTGTATAGTGTGGCTTTTCTCGCTTCGCGGCTACCTCACGTTGTAGTTCAATCAAGGAACTTCTTTATTGTCTTGGCAAGTGATTCGATACAAGAGGAAATGGCCCGTGAAGGTCAAAGAGGTGATTTACTTTCGGGAAACATCTGTAAACTGTCGCTGGAATTTCATCTTCTGACTAGCGAATATTTTCTTGAGAAAGATTTCTAAATCCACTTTCTATCATTCAGACATACTTTGATCCGAGTTGGACGGAGCAATCGCTCATGAGATTCGAAAGATATCTATGGAATGTTGTCCGTCGATAGCAATACTATAAAAACATATAAAAGAATTTTAATGTAACTTTTGGTGACTGCGATTTTGATAGTATTTTAAATAACCGAATAAAAGCATATTGGATGGAAAATAGTTAAACAGTATTGGATTCAAGTAGTCGTTGGAATTGTGAAAGTATTCTGTGATCTTTACTGTTTATTATTTCCACATACTTACAGAAGTCTAAGTTAAGTTGGATGCAGTCAGATGCACCTTGAAAATAAAATTACGGTAACATGGTAAGTGCAAATACTTCGTTCTAGACAGTGAAAAGAAACTACTAATAATGCTTTTCGAATTGCTTCTGATTTGATTCTTCAGGAGAAAATTCCAACATTCTCTGGAACTGCAGTCACAAAAATTCCAGTTCACTGAAAAAATAAGAGTTAAATTCGTTTTTATCTCAATGCACTTTTAGGGTACGTGTGATTGCGCTGATCCCCTTGTCATTCTACTTCACATTTATGTTATTCAGCTGTTTATAATAAATATTTATATTCTTGAACAGCAGATCGATCTTAGAACACAGTAAATAGAGTTTGATAGCATTTCCAAGTAATATACTCTGGCGATGGATATGACAAAAGAATTTCCACTCACTTTAGTAAAAAAAGGAAATTCAGCACGATACATTTCTTATTTGGGTTAAGCGGGTATTATAGTCTTAGAGAAGGTCATTGCCCTTCCTTTATAAAATTATGTTACATACACTGTGTACAGATAGGTAGTTTGATAAAGATTACTCCAGAATCCCATTTCTAATGTTATGGCTCTTTCATGACCACAATAAATAATAGAGAGAAAGGAGAAATTGGTCACGGATGATACGCTCTTGAAATATCGTTGAGCATTCAGTGAAATCGATTGCTGAGCACTGCCTCCACCACGAGTTGCCGACTCTAATGGCCCCGAGTTAGGAATGCAACTGCTTTGGCAAACAAGTCAACATTCACGTTATTATGAAATGCTTAACATTAGCCATCCAGTTCTCTACTATCTTAGTGATTAGCTACTCAGGAATTGGAGGAAAAACTTTAAAACATCCCGTTTAAAAGAAAACATTCCAGATCAATACATTCACAATAATTATTTATTTATCTTCATGAAGGACGTCATTCTGTAACCACCAAACTATTCTGAAGATGTTTTTGCAAATACTGTATAGAACATGATAATCCGGTATAGTTGAGGTTATTTGGGAGGTTGTGGGTTAAATCAATTTGATTACATAGATAATTTGAAGAACACATACCTGAAGTGTAATACACCCTCTGTCCAAAAAGAAACCGAACTTTTCGAAACTAGAAGACGCTAGTGGCGCCACCTGTTGTATCGTTTTGTTGTCGAAAGCGGCAGCCTTCATTAGGGTTGTTTCAACTGTTTATGACATTTGTTTCATTAGAAGCCGAGTTATAGTGCCAAGAGTGACAGTGTGTTTTGACGAACGGTCGGTCATCACGATATTCATGTCGTACTCGACGAATTCTCACTATCAATTGCTTCAAAACTTTGAAATAAAACTTATCATTGACTGTTTGGCCAGGCGGAACGAATTCTTTGTAGATAATGTCCTTGGAATCTTAGAACCAAATCAGCATTGTCTTTACTTTTGACTTCCCCAAGCGACTTTTTTTTCGAATGCCCCTCTTCTGGTAGTCTCCACTCAGATCTCTGGAGCTTTTTTTCGGGCTCATACTCAAAACACCACGTTTCGTCACCAGTAACGATCGTTTCAAGGAAGTCGGAGTCCTTACGCCAGTTTTAATGAAGTCTTTGCAGTGTTCAATTCGATACATTTTTTGGTCGTCGGTCAACTAGTGGGGAACAAATCGCGAATTCAATTTACGAAGGCCCAAACGCTCGGTCAAAATGTTGTGCACAGTTGATTTTTGAACTCCCAATTCATCTTTAATCAATCGCATGGACGATTCCGGGTTTTCTTTGATGAAATCACGTACTTTTTGAAGGTTAACTTCGCTCAGTCTAGTTGTTGGACGGCCCGGGTTTTTGTCGTCCTCAAGTATCTCACTACCACTTTGAAATCGCTTAAACCATTCGTAAACTTGAGTACGAGATAAGTATTCATCACCGTATGCTTTTTGAAGCATTTGATGCGTTTTGGTAAAACCTTTACCAAGTTTAACACAAAAGTCAATCACAGCTCACAGTTCGAAACTCGTTTTCCGACCGTTCGTCAAAACACACTGTCACTCTTTGCATTATAACTCACCTTCAAATGCAACAAATGTCATAAATAGTTGATACAACACTAATGAAGGTTGCCGCTTTCGACAACAAAAAGATACAACAGGTGGCCTCACTAGTTTCGTCTATTTTCGAAAAATTCGGTTTCTTTTCGGACAGAGGGTGTATACTGACATCAGATGGTATGCCTTGTGAAGAACAAAAAAACGAAAATCAAAGGTGAACATTTCCCAGTTAAGTGTGGGGGAAGGATACTCTTTGCTTCTGCTTTAGTAGAATTGTCTAATTTATTTGATCAATGATTTATTGAAACTTTCTGTCTGGGTTGATGATGAAGGAACATACTTCATAAATGAATAAATTATTTCGTGTCTTCAACGGAATTTACGAGTAGTACAGATTTTATAATTTAGACAGCCTGATCTATTGAACATGAGCAGTCACGTCAATATTATAGGACATCGTAAAAAGCAACGAAAATAAAATTAATGAAATATGCTTATATTTTCCGGCTAGAGTAGAATATATCGAATAACCTTAAACAATTGAGAGATTAAATAGTTTTATAATTGGACTTAAATCTCCAGAATCGAGGGTAGATAACATTGAATGATATCGACTAATGTATGCATTAAAACTGTAGATTTAGTATACTCATAAACGTAGTGACCAATAGTAACAAATATGTCAACAGATGGATTATAATATTCAGTTGTTCTTTTTTCGTGTTAACAAATAATTAAATTATATGAAATATTTTCCATAGAAAGAATTTTGATCTATGAAATGTGGGTTTCTCACTCCAGACATGAAATGGAAAATATTTCTAAAATTTAAATATTTGTTAACACGAAAAAAAAAGCAACTGAATTTTATAATCCAGTATTTTGCCTAAAAGTAAAATGAGGCATTTCACGAATAAACAAAACAAGGTAAACTAAATATTATTAACGAAATAAGAAAACAGAAAGATTATCCCCAAAATGGAGAAAAAGATCACCAGAACTATATAAGGATGAACAACTATGAATAAAATGGATCAGTAGATCATGTACTATATATCCAGGAAAAAAGCTGTTATCTTAAAAAACTCCGCTTTGAAAGTGACATGTTTTTCTGGGAATCTGCTTATGTTCTGAAGTATATTCATAACCTAAACAAATATGAGAGCCTTCGTAGTCAGTCAGTATAGACGAAGCCCTTTGATCGGAAAGTCATCGAAGTGAGGAACCTTTATCTGGTCTCTTTCGACCAAAGGTGAGTTAGCTGGTCTCATGCGGAGGTAGGGTTTTTTCATACTGAAACTCGGTTTTTTTGTTCCCCAGAACAAGCAAACCGGCCCCTTAATCACACATGAATAACAATCATGAATACGTCCCAGCGATATGCCGGTCCCGAGACCAATAAAATTGGGGGTGAGGGAAAGCAATGGTGAACTACCCTGTAAAATCTCATCAGGAATACTTTGTAGGCAATGCCTACAAAGTCACCTACGGTCGGAAACTACTGAAAGGGAAAATCAGATCAGATCAAACAAATATTATTATTATTATTATTATTATTATTATTATTATTATTATTATTATTATTATTATTATTATTATTATTATTATTATTAGGCATACGAATGGTTACATGGTTGTATCGCTGTTCCAGATTTTATACTTTAATGTGGTTCAAACTCCTGTTGTTAATTTAAAAGTGTCACAAATAAACTCTTCTTGTCACGCTGAAGAAGTGATATATAATTCATCGAAATCGGCCAAGTGAAACCCAAATTGTGAGTGTGCTGAAAATTGAACAGAGTTTACCGTGGTTACTGATGAGCATAGAACACAGGATGTCGCCATCTTTACAGTTGTCCAAGGGAAGAAAGGTGAGCCATGAAGTGCAACAAGTGCCCGAAGGAATTATCGTCCGACAGAAGTCATATAACCTGCAGGAAATGCCTTAGAAATCTTCACTTTCCTTGTTCCGGAACCTCAGAAACAACATGGCAACGTAAATCCGATGCCAAGCGAGAGGAATGGAAATGCCTATATTGCAGAGAGAACAAAGAAAGGCCGCCACCCACCACGCAAATTACGCCGGAGGAAGAATTGGACGATGAACTGAACAGACAAAAAAATAACGGTGAGTCTTATAATTTGAGTTCCGTAAATTTATTAATAGAAAAAGGTTTAGAAAATATAAAAGCCAGCTTGGTAGATCTTGTTCAAGAACTATTTGATAAACAGAATAAACAAATAGCAAAAAAATTAGCGAATATGAAGAGTTTGTTAAATTTAATAATTCAAAAGTCGAGGAAGTCTTACAAACGGTAAAAGACATTAAAACCAGCATTAATGCACTAACTGACAGGCAGCACAAATTGATAAAAGACACATCGGAACTCCGTCAAGAATTTAATTCCCTGAAACTACAATACGAAGTTTTAAACCAACAACAACATAAAGAAGACCTTGTCATAAACGGTCTTCCAGAAACTGAATCCACAGAAAATATCAGAGACGTAGTTTTAAAGTTAGACCATGCAATTGACATCCCCCTACAACATAATGATATTCAGACCATAAATAGGATTCCCAGGAAGAACAAAAAACAAGGCTCGCCACGACCCGCACCAGTCATAGTTCGTCTGACAAGCAAGGCTACAAGAAACAATCTCATAAAAGCCAGCACACTGAAAAAACCAGTAGTCAAGGATTTAAATGTTCAGTTGAGTATTTAATACCTTTCAATCAGAATCTCTTGAACAAAGCAAGAAAAGAAAAAAACAGAAAAAAAGTATCAATGTTTACGATCAAAGACGGCAAAATATTCTTGAAAAAGTCATAGATTTCAAAGTCTATAGAAATAAAAAGCTCGGAAGATATAGACAGGTTTCCAGAGTGAAACAAAAGACTCCAACTTAGTTCAATAAGATGATCTCAACACAACAAAAATGAATGTGAACCAACAGATAGATGTAATTACACCAGAATACATCAGTAATTGTACTTTCGAATCGCTTGATGCATGGAAACAAGCGAGAGGCCTCTCAATCTTGCATGTTAACATCAGAAGCATCCGAAAACATTGGTTATTTTTACAGGGTTATCTGAGGAATTACACTGATATTATTGATATATTGATTCTAACATAAGTATCCATAACTAATGACCAAGCTACTGCTTTCCAAATTCCAGGCTTCCAACAACATAGATCATGCCGCCAAACAAAAAAAAAGGGGGGGGGGATATTAATATTTATCAAACAAAAATTAATAGCAAAAGAAACGGCCTATCAGTTTGAGCATGCTGAAACCCATTGCCTAGAAATCACTAATACCACCAATAGACAGCATCCCATAATACTAAATGCTATTTACAGGCCACCAAACCTAAACATGATAAAATTCTTGAACGAATTCAATTGCTAGCTTTCACGCCAAGAATTTTGCTCAACCGAATACCTAATGATAATTAGCGACATAAACATAAATATTGCAAACGAAAACCAGAACAACACTGTACAATACCTAGACGCTATCCATGTATAATGTAATACCAACAATAACATCATGTACTAAAGAAGAAATATTCGGAAATACTATCACTGTCTCTTGTCTAGATCATATAAACGCCCGAGCACCACCAAACAGTTGCACTGCATCAGTCATAAAGTGCAAACTAGCAGACCATTACTTCACCGCTCTAAACCTGCACACCAAGACAATATCCATGCAATGTCCCACAGAAGAAAAACGACAGAAAACAATAATATACAAAGAAATAGTCAACCACGAAATAAGAAAAACAGATTGGGAACACCTGGCATCAGATTCAACAACATTAAACTCACACCGGAGGAAATATATAAGAAAGCAACAAAGAAAGTCAGAATTCGTTCAACAACAACACAAAATCCTTGGATAACACAAAACTTAATCCTAGAAATTGGAAGTCTTTACAGACGTAATTAATACCGCCTTAGAAAAAAACAAATTGCCATTGTAGTCATTATCTAACTAAAGAATTCGATACACTCACACATCAGACCTTGTTAGAAAAGCTGAGGCATGTTGGAATAGACGGGCCTCTTCACAGGTGGTTTACAAACTACCTTCAAAATAGAAAGCATATCACACGTATTGGGTCAAACCAAAGCAGAGAGCTACCAGTAACCCTGTGGAGTACCACAGGGAGCTGTACTATCCCCGACTATATTCAACATTTACACGTACGATATTAATCAGCTACCTCTCAAAGGTAAGATATTCCACTACTCAGACGATACAACAATAATATCTATCAATAATAACGCAAGCATAGCCCAAACAAATATGCAACATGACATAAATCTGATCATAGACTGGCTCACGAATCCATACACCTAAACTCAGAAAAGACAAAATTAATGATATTCAGAAATCCACTGACTCGACCAGTCGATAACAAATATATAACCACCCAACATCCACTTTCCAACATAAAAACACACAGAACAGCAAAACCACTACAATCACTCAGGTTGAAACAATACAAAACCTTGGAATTTACTTCGATGCAAATATGAACTGGAATAGCCACATAAACCATCTACATAACAAACTCCGAACAATAAGTGGCAAACTCTACAGATTAAAAGACATAGTTCCCATACGCCTAAAAACACTAATATACAAAGCACTATGCCAAAATATACTAAGATACGCTATAACAACGTATGCTTTCTGTGTACCCTACAAATTAAATAGATTAATATCGCTACAGTACAAATGATAAAACTGATCTTTTGGGAACAAAAAGAAATTAACGACCTTATATACATTGCAATGTCAGAACACAAAATACTCACAGCAAAACATTTATGTCGCTATGCAGCTTTGCGAAAACATTATTTCCATGCCAACTACAGGACTGTCAGAAATACATACCGTATAACAAGACCTCAGACAACTAATTATATCACATATAAATATAATAATCACTACGGAAAGGCCACGCGAAACTTCTACATCCCAGACATGATAAACAAATAAAATAAATAAATAAAATAAAAAAACATTATTATTATTATTATTATTATTATTATTATTATTATTATTATTATTATTATTATTATTATTATTATTATTATCTGAGACCTGCAGGGAGTCAAGGACTCACCCTGTAAATTACCCAACCCAGCTATCATACCTTCCCTTAAATTCACTTATACTAGATGCACTCACTACCCCTAAGGGCAAATTATTCCACTCACTCACTGCTCTCTGGGAGAAAAACCTAGCTCTTACCCCTTTCTTGACTGCAAATAAATTTAACTTCCATGGATGCCCCCGTGTTCTCTCCCTGCCTTCCATATAATGAAAAATTTCATCACTTGAAATACTATAACACCCATTCAAAGGTTTATAGACCTTTATGATCACCCCTCTTTCTCTTGTTAACCAGAGTCTGCAATCCCCATACTCGCAATCTGTCCTCATAATATAAATCCAGATATAATCTTTGAAACTCTTCTTTGCAATCTTTCCACAGCTTCTTCATTCCCTTGGAACCCGGGAGACCAAATCTGCGCACAGTAATCCAAGTGTGGTCATATCAAAGCCATATAAAGAGGCAAAATTACTTTTTTATCCTCACATGTCAAGATTCGCTTCAACATAGCAATTATCCTCTGAGTTGTATTTGCAACTTTTGGTATGTGACCTTTGAACTTTAAATTCTTATCCACAAATACACCAAGATACCTTGCCTCATCAGTTTCGTGCAGCATAGCCCCACTAATATAGTATACCGCTGGTTGTCTAATCACGCCAAAGTGCATAACTTTATACTTACCAACATTAAACTGATAGCCATTTTCGCTTGCCAAGATTTCCAGTCATTTGGAAATTGCTGAATATCAGTAGCATCCCTGATTGCCCTGCCTATCTTCAAACAATTGCAAATCTGATGATAGATTCCTGTCTGATGTCATTGATGTATAGATTGAACAATAATGGCCCAAGTACTGAACCCTGAGGTACATCAGTGGTTACCTTAAATCTGGCAGATTCACACCCACTTTATACCACATTTTTATATCTGTCTCTCAACCATCTCCTGATTGAAGTCAATAGATTATGTTCCAATCTCATATTCTTCAGTTTACTCAACAACTTGTCGTGTGGTTGTTGAGTAAACCTTAGAAAAATCCAACATTATTATAGCGTATCCATTTCCTTTATCCAACTAGGCCGTAACATTGTTATAAAACATGAGCAAATTGCTAAAACACGACCTTCCTTTAGTAAACCCATGCTGTTCCCTGCAGAGTATAGAATGATTGTCAACCCATTTCTGTATGCAAGTTCTTACCAACTTCTCTAAAATCTCCACTACCATACCAGAAATATTAATAGGTCGGTAGTTATACATCCGTTTTTGCAATACCCTTGTGCAATGGAACTATATTACATTACTTCCGTTCCTGTGGTATCATTCCTGAGCTGAGACTCAAGTTATACAAACATGTGAAAGGATTAGCCAATTCAGCTGAACATTCCTTTAACAAACGGTCAGATATTCCATCTGCCCCTATTGACAAATTCTTATCCAGATTATGCAAGAGCTCCTCAATGACATTTTCATGAACCTCTAACTCTTCATCCAACGTTGCACCATCCATCATACTATATACACCTGGTTGATATATCTTAGCAAAGTGAGCACTCATTAATTGAACAATCTCCTTAGCTTCCGACACTCGTGTACCGTCTGCATTCAATAAAGTTAATCTTCCACATTTATTCTTTCTTTTGCTTGCAGCATAATTATAAAATTCTTTTGGATTGCCTTTAGCTTCCATGGGCAATTTCTTTTCATACTCCGTTTTAGCTTTTCTCACAATACTCGTTACTTTTCTGGCCTGAGTTTTATATATATCATAACTCCTCTCACTCTTATTCTCACGATATTCTTTCCACATCATCTTCTTCTTGTGGATCTCTAGCTTAATAAGGCTGCATATCCATTTCACTCTCAACCTATTTATTCTTCGAACACTAGGGATACTTTGTGATACCGCCTCATTCAAGGACTTTTTCAAATATTTCCATGCATTGCTGACATTTTTTCCATTCAGTAACTATGGATTTAAATATGGATGCAAAAATCTTCATTTTTTCCCCAAGGGCTGCAATTATATATTTAAGTCAAATAAAATGAGCCCTTTTGACTTAACCCAGAGAGTGTGGACATATGAATGATTTCTTGATATTCTCTGTTCTTATTCAAATTACTATGTTGAAGGCGATCGGCGTGTTTCAGACAGAGGTGGTACAGATTATCTTGAAATTCGGGTTGGTTTTTATTCAGAAAAAAAAAAAAAAGGCAGCTCGGCCAGAAAGTCATACTAAATTGCTACACTACCCTCATAGCGTTAATAGTTTCGGTCATAATTCAGGATAAACAAACAACACTATCATGTCCTCCGGCATGGTATGAATTGTAACTAACCCAGATATTTTACATTCTATCTTGAAGGGCTAATAGAGAGAGAAGTGCTCTCTCTCGGTCAACCTTTTCTATATCTCTATAACTCTATCACTCTCCATTTCTATTATTGTTGGTGTTGGTAGTACGATTTGAGATGTGAAAGAAACGCTCACAAATATCGTGAATAAACAGTTTCATTCAGTAACAAATGGGATCATTGAAGACAACGTTCAAATTGAAGATTGTCAAAGGATCCCAGTAAGGAACGTGTTCACATCTCACGGGAATGGAGCGCTCAAAACGGTGTTTCATACTGTATAATGGTGTCCAGGACCTCAGTAGTAACAACTTTCAAAACTCTCCTCAGTCCTTCAAGATTTTTTTTTTTTTGCGGGGGTCATCAACATGTCTACTTGGGGAATCCCAGACATGTTCGATAGGGTTTCGGTGCGGAGACCTGGCTGGCCAGTCCATACGTACCACAGTCTCTCCTTGAAGATATGGGTCCACTAGCTTCGTTCGATGATGAACAAGCAATATAGTCTAGTCGAATAAATGTCTCCCCTATCGCACGCGCATTCAGACGAACATAAGGGATCCATTGTTGTCTCCAAACATTGCAACATTCGTGGTTCCTTCAAGAAGCATATGCAGATTACACGATGCCTCCCCAAAACCTAACACTACTTCCACCACACGTATCCTTTTCACTAATATTAGAGTAACGAGTCCCAGGATCTCTCCAGATGAGACTATGTTTGGTATTGGCTTCATCTGGAGAGAAGAAAGAATTTTGATCAATGAAATATGGGTTCTTCTGATTCCAGACATGAAATGGAAAACCACTACCAAAGGCCCGATTTTATGTCGTTGCTCATTTGCATTTACAGCTGACAGCAACAATCTTTTTTGCGTACGATAATCACACTCGGTATCACTTTTTACATGATTTGTTTTTCCTTTTTTTTCGGAGATGTCAAGAATTTTATCTTTGTTCCTTAACTTATGGAATCCAGTGTATATCGGTTTTTTTTCAGACACCTGACCGGTTATAGTAAGAATAACTTCAGTTGTTCTTCTCCTTTGCTCTTTTTCTTCTAGAACTGAGTTCATCATCTCAGTCTTTTGGTTGTTTTCTTTCTTTCTTCAAGATTTCCCTCCAGAGCCATAAAACCATCTTCCAACACAGTTTTATAACTTTGGATACACTTCTGTATACAGTAAGAGTAGGTAATCCTTGAAGGTCATACCCGTTGCCATTCCGGATAGATTAGTGTCTGGCTCCTAGTGGAAGAGGGAAATCAGTATTTTTTTCTTTTTTTTAACACTAACACTTACACTACCTTGGCCTTTCTTGATGACTAAACATTTAAGATATGCAAGTTCGCTTTGTAGAATGGACATACAGTACAAATTAAATTCAGTTTTACTTGTAAAGATGCATCTTTGCATCAGCGTTTTTGACTGTTGATATTAATGGCTTTAGGGGTGAAGCAAGATGCTTTTCATATTCTCCGCTATCTGTTAAGGCTACAGTGAGGAAAACAGCGTATTTCTTTTTAATTGAGGAGTTTTATGTCTGCAATATATTCGCGCAACGTGGGTGTACTTTTTGATTTCTGGAGAAGTTTTGCTTTTGAGATCAGATTATAATTTTATGAGTAGTTTTGAAGTCCGTGTTATACGTTTTCAAGAATTTTAGAAACGGTTGTTAGGTTACCTCTTTCTGTAGTTCGAAACATCATTTTTTTTTGTATACAGATGCAGTTATCAGATTTTACGTTGACGGAGACAAAACACTACGGAATATCACATTTACATATTTGAGAAATACAGGATGCACCATTTCAATGAAAATTAATTTTTCTTCTAAAAAAATATTTCTTCTTACCAAATTGTTCTTCCAAATGTTTGTTTTTGTTATTCTTTTTATTATACATGCACCTCCTTCAGGGAGACAAGGAGTCATCAAGGGGTCTATTCTTACAGATCATACAATGCCTAAAACGTATTCTATCTCTCTTTGAAAATATTCCCTGATGACATACCTGCAACGTGCATTACTACTTCATACACTAACATAAATATGAGAAAAAATCTGGATCTCATATAGTTCCTAATCACATGATTGCTCATTATCCAGGGATGATCCTGAGTTTTCCACACCTGCTATCGCGGATTAAAAAATTTCAATTGCATTTACACTGTAGATGTCTTTATATGTTTCTACCATGTTTCATCTTTTTCATTCATAATTCAAACGATGAAAAGCACGTTCCCGCTGTCTATTCTCGTATGCGCAATTCCATTGACCCAATATCATCTTGATTACACTTGATGAATATTGTCTTCAATTATCCTCTGAACCTAGATGATCATGTTTGAAAACAGTAGTCCATGTATGGTCTTAACAAAGCATTGCACAGCGGAAGAATAACTTTATTACTATTACAAAATGGGTTATCTTTCCTCATCTCCATGTGATCCCTTATCCTCCTGAGCAATGTGGCTCTTAACTTTAACTTGCCTACTACCATCATTTCTAAATTCTCCAGCTTCATTAATCACTTGTAGCAAATTACCATCCATAAAATACTCTGCAATGTCTTCGCTCAAAAACGAATAACTTTGCACTTAGCTTTGCTGAATTGATCTTTATTATCATTCATCTCTAGAATCAGTTTCAGATTAGCCTGCAAGGACTGTGTATCGGAAACATTCCTTATCACCCTTCCTAACCTTGCATCATCAACAAATAATTGCTTAATACTATCAAGATGAACTGCAGAATATATACAACTTAAACAGCTCTGACTACAGTATAGAACCTTTGTGGTATACCAGAAGTATAACACCATACTTTACTTTCTGATACCTCTCAGCGAGCCACTCTGCTATCCATGCCACAAGACCATTTTGCAAACCAACCCAATCAATTTTTATAATAATCTCCCATACAGAATCCTGTCGATTGCCTTGACAAACTTCAAGAGTATTTCCAAATACTCTTGATATGTTTAAATGATAAAGAATATGTATCATTTATACATATAGAATATGTATAAATGATAATATTCTACATATCTACATATTCAAGAGTATTTCCAAATGTCCATTCTACATATCCTGCTTGCAATATTTTAGTATATAACGTCAAACAAAATTTCTGAAGCAGGACCTGCCTTTAACAAAGTCATTATTATTACATTTACAGTTTGTGCTGCTTCACACGCGTACAGGTGTACGCACACAAAAATTTTATATGATTATCCTCCTTTTATATAATTATCTCTCAAAAATAATATCTCTAATTAAAAATTTAAATACTTTATATTTCTAAAATTCTAAAAATATAGCATATGCCTTTAAACATTCTGCACCCCTACATCTTTATGCAATGGATTCCCAAAAGACCTCTAAGGCATAGAGATCAGTCAATTATGTGCATGGTAGGATGTAGTATAAAAAAATAAATATGGCATATTGAAATCTAATAGTAAAATATTAAAATATACTATAAAGATAAAATATTAAACTAGTATATTAAAATGTTATTAAATATTATGCATGTCGAAGTTTCTGGAACAGACGTTTCGTTATCTCAAGCTAGCATTATTGGAGGCAATTTAATACTACACATTCAATGAAGACACCAACCAAAATGGCCTCCTGTATAACAATAACATTCACGTGCATGGAGAGCGACAGTGGTTTTCTTTGTGATGATTCCTCTTGTTAATGTTGATCGGTAGATAGAGCAATGTGCCAAAGTCTATTTAAATTCATATCGTCCGTTCTGCTATAGTTAGCAGGGTTCCGTATAACTCGGTTGAATGTAACAGAACAGACTCTCGGTATCTATTTATCCTTCAGAATTAACAACACGAAGAGAGAGTGACAGTCGCCCTCTATGTACGTGAGTGTCCTTGTTATCCAGTTCATTTTAGTTTGTCTTCACTGAGTGTGTAGTTTTAAATTACTTCTGACAATGCTAGCTTAAGCTAGCCAAACCTAGGCTGTAAATAATTAATTTTGGCTAGTAAATTATTTATTTGTATTTCATTGTCAACGTAGCTGTTTGTTTCAGAAACTTTGACCTGAATAATAACAAATATGCCGGAAATATATTTTCCAAAAGTTGATTTTTTTAAAAACAAACCATCTTCAACAAATATCAACATCCTCCTCCAAGTTCTTCCTACAGATAATATATAGAGTTAGTAGGCAATCTCCATCCTTAGCCAATCACTGACCGCTAACTCGAGGCCATCAACGGCGTTAATGGACATCCGACGAAATTAGACATTTTTCGAGAGATAGCTAAATACGCCAGAATGCACTAACAGTTTCAAACATGAACTGTTGGTTTTCCTAACTGTATCCTCTTAACAACTGAGTGACCCTAAGATGCCATCGTTGATTTCTTTCATACTAGATAGATTTCGTGCACACTATTACAATGTATTTGAAACATAAGGAAAGCATCCAATGCCTTTCGTCATAATAGACCAAGAGTCGCGATCTCTTTTAATATTATCGTTCTAAATATGGGCACTCAACAGAGATTATCATCCGATAATCTTTATTGAGTTTATTGTGTTGATAAGGGGGAATGATCACGATATAATATGATGGGCCTACTTTACTCCAAAGAAGAATTCAGATATATTTCATGAAAATAATTAGATGTATGAAGAGAAACTGATCATTTATTAAAATCAAACTTGAAGGCGAAGTAAATTATTAGTTACTTTTCTGTGAAAGAGCGATTTGCATTTCTCTTGTCGAGCATTGCAGGCAATGACTTGAAATAATGAGCCATTTGATGCCACAATAATTATAGAGTCAGCTGCATAACAAATATTCGCGGTGCATACGAAAGGTACACGAGGTTTGAATTAATGCATTTCTAAGCAAACGCTACGTTGAACAGTAGTGAATATCGATTATTGAGGCAAAGCTGGGATTGCATCTAACAACCAGCAGACTGCTCAGTGTCCGATAACTTGTGATTTCACTCGAGAACCGGCTTGTGGCTAAGGCGAAATTCTATCTGGAAAATACATCAGTTGCACGCAGCGAATGATTAACTTTAGGAACATAAAACAATGGACACTTGGAGAGTTAAATCCTTTCAAAGAACTCACATCATTCAAAAGGTCTGATGGTTCCGAGTACTTCAGTTGATTTTACCAAAGGTGTGATAGTTGGTTCCTTTGCCATATCCTTTTAAGAAGCACTGCATGACTCCAACTAAAGTAGTATAAAGTAGTAAGTTTTTTTTATAATTAATTTCTTGATTATACTGATTCTCTTACGAGATTATCAAAGTCAATTCAACTACGAAACATGAAGTTTTAAATAAATAGTTTTGTGTTCTTCCAAACTCATCTCTTTCATACGCAGGATGTATAAAAACTCTTCATCTAATTTTACATTACAGACACTGTACATGATTAGATGTATATGTACAAACTATATATTAAATACGACCATTCTGTGCAGCAGTTTCATTTTCTGCCTCGTTTGAGAACGTCCCAACTAGACAGAACGCTTGTAAATACGAAGGATGTCGCCTGACTTATTAATCTGCTGTCTGCTGCTTCGTCTCTTGTTTGGAATTTGTATTACCAGACAACCCTTTAATGAAATGAGATCAAAGATGAATGGTACGGATTATAAACGAGGATTATAAATAAGGAAGAGGATTTACCCTGGAGATAGTCATACATTTGCTTCAAGTAATCAACATAGTTACTGAGCGTAAATATTTGGAGTTTGATGCGGTTATTTGACATTCTTGATGACCATTAATGTTAACTTGTTCTTAATTAGAATCTGCATTGATATATTTATGAGGTATGCAATTTATGCATATAATTACGTACAATCTATTTGTGTTTTTGATGAACGAACTCCACGTTGTTTAATCACATGCATTTACAAAATTAAATAATTGACTAATCGATTTAAATAGATTTGAGATTTGCAAAAATATGGCCGCGAACTTGAATTACATTCATAAGTAAATGATGCTTACTACAACAACAGCCAACAGCACTTTTCCAATGTAATAATAAACTTATTGGACATACGAAAGGATAATAAACAAGGGTTTACTCTACAACACAGATTATTAAACCGATAGGTACAAGGTATGAAAATTAGAAAAATTTCTGGTGTCTACAAGGAAAGTTTTCTTGACATTTTAAATGCAGCTGTTCATAGATGAATTGCAATTACAGCAATCCCTCGATTAGTGCGCCTAATTCGTTCTTTAAAACAGTCGCATTAATCGAAAACGCACTAATCGAATATAACAACCTATGGGAAAATGTATAATTCGTTCCTAGGATTTCTTTTTTGACCCTTCATTTTTTTATAAAAGAATTAGGATATGTCTCAGGGCCTAGTTAAAGGAAAACCATGAAGCTGAAAGGCAATAAAACATATTCAGAATATAAATGTATTATTCTACTTCTTAACAAAGAATTGAGCTAACGTAGTTTGGCCGGCATTTTGTTTCTTTTTTTTTTTTTTCATACAGCCGAGTATGGCCCTATTGCCTCTTCTACTCTTCTGCAAATTTTACTGCTTCTCTTTTCATAATGGTCAGCCTCTAAGCATTGCTGCTTAAAAACTTCGATTGTACGAAAAATATTTTCAAATTGTTTCTATGAAATATCTTTTGGCTGACTGTCAGTGGTTAAATTTTGAAGGCGAGAAAGAAATGTAGGACGTACGAATTGGTTGCCAGCACGCGAAATCACGTGCTCTATAGATAAAATTTCCCAATTGTTATACAAGTAAAATAGGTGCCACTTTAAAAACTACAATGATCATAAAAGAGAAGGTAATTTTCCGACGTGTAATAATAAACAACTCATCCCAGAAGACGGATTGATTACCCTATTATCAGAATCGATTCTCTTTTTTGTGTCATGCGCAGAAGTGTCGAAGAATTTCGAATCTGTGGGCGTACTATAGCAGACGACATAAATTTTGGGGGTAAAAATTTACGTCGTCTGCTATACAACTATTTGGAGCAAGTGTATATGGAAGTAGTGTACTAGGCCATTAAAAATAACTTTGTAAAATGCTTTAAATCGGTAACTAAATTGTTTAATTCTGGTGAGTGATTTTTTAAAATAGTTAGCCATAAAAATGTATAGATAGAAACATTTTTAAAATCTGTAACATTTATTTGTAAGATGTATATAGGCGCACTAATCGAATTTTAGAGGCGCACTAATCGAATTCGGGTATCGAAAACAATGACGCACTAATCGAAAACGCAGTAATCGGGGACGCATTAATCGAGGGATTACTGTGCACTTTAATTTTCGCTTTGGAAATTGTTGTAGAATAGCAGAGTTGGTCTATGGTCGCGATAAATGTTATGTTATTTTTATATATTTCATCAATGGGGTAAAACCTAACATTCGGGAATAAAGAAATTACAATGGTGACTATTTTCCATTAAATGCTCTGACTGTTGAAGGATTATGTTGCATTGATTTAGCGAAGAATTTTTATATGGTAATGGAAAAGCAGTTACCGATTTGCTTTTCAGAATTCCTTCTGCACTTCAGATGTGCCTGAACCATATCTGAAGAGGACTATGAGTATTCATCTTGACTAAGTTATCAATCTAGAACATGAATACGTGGACGTAAAAATCATTATTTTGGTTTTAGAAGTGCAGTCATTGCAACTATGGGTTTTAGAATATTTATTGTTTATTAACTGTATGTAGTTTCCAGCCGGATGTCTTGTTTAAATAGATGAAAAAAAATTTAGAAGGAAAAATAATGCAAAATTTTAATCTTTCAAGATAGCGCTATGATAGTTTGACTTCACGTATTAACCTTATCCATCGGTTGTGTTCAGTCGGTTAGATTTTTGTTCATGAGACTACGTAATAACAATGGTATTCGATTTTAGTTCTCTAAAGTAAAACCTTTAACATTCTTAAAAAATTTAAGGAGAGTATGATTATGTCTGCAGAAGCTACAGAGTGTACTTTTTGGTAGGGGAAATCGAAGGCATATTCAATTGTCCTGAGGATACTCTTTATCTTCGACAGAAAATATGCTTTTGTAGAAACAAACAGTGTCATTTAAATTGTGTAAGTAATAAAGCTAATAAGAAAAATAATAAAATATTAAAATAAAATATAAGATGGTGATAAAAATAAATGCACACACACACACACACACACACACACACACACACACACACACACACACACACACACACACACACACACACACACACACACACACACACGCACGCACGCACGCATGCACGCACGCACGCATGCACGCACGCACGCACGCACACAAGAGAGAGAGAGAGAGAGAGGGTAAGTTTGTCATATGGTCGATGTTGCTGTTGCCTTGAGGAAGACGCATTCAGACGGAAGAGGCGGATATGTTTGCCCAGAGAACGACTCACAAACATCACGCAATGCAATTCTACTGTTTAACAAATAGATGAAGGCGGGGATGGAGATTTTTGAGGATTTCATTTCGTAGCCGACTCCTACTTCAATTTGTTGCCTGATACGATTGATGAACACCGATCAGAAAATAAAAAAGGCCAACCCTAGAGAAGCGTCGCAAACTGATCACGGAGATGATTAAAGGATGAAAACCATGACGACTCCCAGGGTTTAATAAAACATCTGAAAGTGACGCGCAAGTGGAAAAGCGCAGCCTCTATTTCTAAACAAACGTCACGGTTCCGTGAAAGTTTCCACTTCACATCAGACGTCGAAACACGCTCTCCCCGCACTTCCGTGATTGTGGCTGAGATGAAGACTTCATTGGTGTGTAGCCACGAGAACAGTCAGCAATTGTTGAGGGGAAATACTTGTTACAATGTCCTGCTTCAACAGTATGGGTTGATGGTCGCATAATATCAAAAAACAGACTTTCTTTTCCTGGTTAGTCCGCGGAGGTTAGAAGTTAACACACAAAAACGGAGCCACTGATAAGACTGACGCAAGTTGCAGGCATCTTCTTACATGAAAATTGCATTTGCTTATGATAATGAGATTTTCCCCGTCAGTTCTTCTCAGATCCATACCTGCTTCAGTTTATATATAAGGGAAGATAGGAATGTACTTCCTCTCTTCTCTGAAGCCGAAGAATGTGATTTACGAAATATAATAAACCATCAGAGAGAGTACAAGATGGATCCAGATTAGACAACGAGCTTGTTTAAAGAAGAGAACATGGGGGATCTGATTTTTCATTGTGCTATCATAAAATACTCCTTTCTTTACAATCTATAAGCATGGGAAGAAAATATTTCTCAATCCTCATCGCAATTATTCCTTTTTAAAACGATTCTGTTTGTCTTATTTTTATACATTTCGTGATGCTCTTCCTGTTCTTGTAAAAATGTCCATAATAGGAATGAAAAATGAGTATGTCCATATATTTTCTTTAGCCATTTTCCTCTCTCTCTCTCTCTCTCTCTCTCTCTATCTATCTATCTTTCTATAACTCTCTTTGCTTTGTTGTATGATGTAATTTTTCAGTGTCTTCATAAATATATTTTATATGATTAATAATGATTTCCTTCAAAATGATATTTCTCTTATTCTTCACAAAGCTGTCTCGAAATTCAAAATCTATTCTTTTGCTTTCTTTCTTTTATTGTACTGGATATAATAATAAATGTACATTCTGTCAGCAACTGAAGATAGTTTATACATTTCATATCATTTTAAGAATTCTATTTACCATTTTCGAATAAAGTAATTTCTCTTTATTAGAAAGGTTTCAACTGATGATTGTTAGTTTGTGTCAGATAGATTACGTTAACACACGGTTACAACAAGAACAGCAACAGCAATAGTTAGATATAAGCGTAGAAACCTGTGTGTTTAGATAGTAACACTACTAGAAAAAATTGTTTTTCTGGATGCTTTTACGCTGTCGTAGTAAATTGGTGTTGATTAACGTTCAGAGTGAGCCTAAAATCATCTCTAGAGGCTCTGTGGATTCGCTTTATTCAATAAACCGGCGGTACGAAAACCTCCAAATCGATGGAGGTTAGGTCCTCTCTGCTTAGAATTAAAGTTTCGCATTCCACGGCGGAATCATAGACGACTAAAAGCAATGAAAGGGCTTTTCAGCGATAACGATCAATGTACACAAATCTCGGAGTATTGTTCAGGAAACTACCACTTTTTTGTAGACGGACTGTACCTTGATTAATGTAATTGAGCCAGATAATGGAAGCTCTAAAGTGTCGTCGTTTTCTTTCTTTTTTTTTCCCTTTTTATTCACTCCAAAAAGCTGAAACTGGTACATCAATGTCCCCTTCAGTTGGCAATAGTTATAAGTGAGCATTCTCACTGCCATACAATGAAGATTATAGGAGATGCATCTTCTACAGGGGTAATATTTTATAATTATTTTTAAACAGTTTTTTTTTTTTTTTCGTTTTAAGATGGGTTCCTTAATCGATTAATTATTTTTAACGTCCTAACAGTTCTTTAAGTACTCTTTAAGTACTAACTTGTTTAAGTCTCGGTTATAATTTTTATCTTATAAGTGACTATTTTAAGAATTAATATTAGGAATACACGTATGTACACTTAGGTATTAATTATACTCATAATAAATGGTATAAATTGCAACTGATACTGGTTCACATAACAGAACATCAATGTAAAACAATTAAAGAAAGTTATTTTTTTAATTCATGCCCCATTGTCTTATTTAGGATTCAAGCATGTTCTTTTAGGCATGTATTTCACTCTCTCTCACTCTGTAGGCGCAGAATATGTTTTCGTTGTATTCTTTTATAAAATCATTTGAGATAAGACACACACACACAGTCATTTAACGTGACTTATCAAAACAGACGCCTACCATTTTCTTGCCGTGTTTCATCAAATCGATCCATTATTAGCGTCAAATGATGCATCCTGTGCTATAGCAAAGATCGCGGCGCCAGACTGTCTCAATGCAACTTCTTCCCTCATCTGAAATCGAGTAATTTTTTATGGGTGCATTAAACAAGATAAGTATTTCTTTAAAGTTTACTCAGCGCCTCGCTTATTATAGAAACTGGCCTTTGCTGACACCTTTTATCAAATGAGTGAGTTATTTTTGTTCTTTGTCGATAACTTGTCTCATATAATATGATAAGCTCTTTGTATGCGTTAAAGATGTTCAAAAAAAGTGAATTTTGGAGTCGTCATTTAGTTCACATTTAATTAACTTCAGCTTTCTGTCCCATCAGATTTGATTTTGTTCTTTATTAATATTGGTTTTACAGTGGAATACAAATTACTGCTAAGAGAAGAGTCATTTTCTCCCTATATGTTTTCAAACAAAAGTTTCCTAAATCATAACATCTTATATGCATCAAAAGCGGGGATTTTCTATTTATGTTTCACTAGAATAAATATAATTTCGTAAAGAAACATTTAATATCAATTAAAAAATCTCAGAATCATTATGAGAAGGATATGGATAATTGAGTCCTTTTTAGGACTTCCAGGGTAGCTGATGGCAATGCTGTAGCCAATGAAGTTTTAACTGAGGCTCGGCTATTGCCGCTACCCAGCCATGACTAGAGCTTTTTAGCTCAATAACACTCCATCCACACAGATTTACTTCATTCAGATGACGGGATAAAGAGTCAAGGACTCAGTCCATCGCCCAGTTCTTATAAGAACTATAAGAACTATATATATATATGAAGAACCACCATACCCTTGGAGGGTAATGGATGGCAATGCTGTAGCCAATGAAGTTCTAACTGAGGCTCGGCTATTGATGTTACCCTCCTGCCATGATCAGAGCTTTAATAGCTCAATAACACCTTATCCCTACACTGTCCTCTACAGATAACGGGGAAGATAAAAAGCATTCTTGCTTCGCCCCTTTAAGCCAGTCCTTATAAGGACTATAAGGATATATATATATATATATATATATATATATAAAAAGAGCTTGGGATGGCTGTTGCATTTTTTATTTTTTAAATCAGGATGATCAAGTTAGGAAAGAATTTTTATAATAAAAATATCTAATTACCTCTCCACCTTTCTGTAATAGCAATCTCACTGGCGACAACTATTTCGCTCAGTCGACAGAAGTTAAGCGTTTGTTAGATCGCACCTTCACTAAGTTGTCTAGTTGGCACGTATTACGACAGTACACACTCATAAAACCGTAATTTGTTTGCTCTTTTACACACATTTACAGCTTAACTGCAGGCTATTTCCAACTTTACCAGCCCACTCATAATTTTTATTGCTAAACAGGAAGTTAATCGTAAGGAACGACACGTCAGGATACTGATTTCAACTATATCTAGCTATTAATGCAACTATGTGTGTGTGTGTGTGTGTACGTACACGCTTTATTAAGACTTGTATTTATCTTTTAACAAAGCTTTATAGAGCGGGTTATCTAAAATTTTAATTCACTACATTTGAGCTAAAGATTTCCACTATTATCAATCTATATTTGTAAAGCTTTTCCTTTTTATATTTCCATTGAATTTTCGAGAATTATACATCGTCGCTTGCATCTGATTAATGTATACACGAATCGATTTCACTCTGTCCTGTATATTTTCTGCATAAACATGAGTGGAATTAAAGAATTCCGTTTTGTGAGACATAAGCTTCGAATTATACCGACTAGAGTAATGATAATGTCCTTTGGTTATAAAAACCTGGGATTGAATATTTACCACAGGAAGAACCTTTCTAACTGCTATGAGGTGAAGGTGGATTAGGCTATTTCATAATCAGGCAGTACAGTTTTACTGCTGAATGTTTTCATTGTGCGACGCAGAAAACAGCTGTAGAACATATGCAAGTAATAGTTACAATACACTCGCATCATATTCTTAGTTGATTTTGCAGTAACTGCAAACAACAATGCAGATCCTTCCCTTGTTTCAAAATACTGATGCTTACATCCTTGAGAATGTTACAAAGGATAAACAACTTTTAGACTTTGGATTACTATAACATTATCAGTTCTTTGGTGTTGGTGATACTCAACGACTTACAAACTTCAGTTAGGGCATTATTATTTTAAATTTAACGCAGCATTATTTACATATATTGAATCAAGCTATAATAACGATCTCTGGGGTTGTTATACTAACATAATAACAACAATGTCACAAAAGAACGGAAAATCCTTAACTATTCATGTATCACATGATGGTGATACTGGATAAATGAGAGTTTTTTTTTTTCGAAAAAAAAAACTCTATTCGAAAAATATTTTATATGACTAATTCGAAAAATATTTTATATGCAACTATGCAACTCAAAATATTCTAACTGGTGTTCGATATTGGGAACAAACTCTTTAGAGTGATATCAACAGAATCAGACTTTTATTACTCCGATTTCATTGAAAATTGCCATGTCGACGACTATTAGCTAAGCCTCTAACATAAAATATTGACAGAAGATATCACATCAGATTAATCTGACCGAAAAAAGCAAGGACGCTGATAACAAGAGAAGAGAGAAACGGAATTCGATAGATTTAATACAACTAACAGTTATTTTCTTTAGTTTTTAAAGATTATGTCAGACGCAATTATATTATAGCTTTCTATACTGAAACATTTCATTCTAATTAAACATTAACCATATTACGAAAAAGGCAATCTTGATTTAGACGAAATGAACAATAGTAGTGGTATCAGTTCATTAAAATTCGGAGATAGATTGAATTTTGTTTGGAATAAAGTGATATGAGTGTCGTGTCTTTTCTATATCCTCTCTTTATAATAGAGAATGATAGTTTACTTTCACGTTGGTTTGCAGTCAAGATAGCGATACTTTGCTATCTTCTAATAGTCTTCTAATACTACCCTAATAATTCTAATACTCAAGGAAAGAGCGAAAAAAATCTATAAAAGGGAAAGCAAAAAATATTGCCTCTTATTGTTCTATTATTGCTGCTAAAAATCATAGGGAAGTTACAAGACTGTTACTGCATGAAACGTCGGTTTCTGATCCCTCTAAACAGGTTAAGAGAATGCAATTCCGCGAACCCAGCTTGTTCTATGATAGATCTCTCGTAAAATATAATTCCTATCCCACAACACCATTAGGAAAACACACACAGATGCACATTTAAAATCTATAATAATTTAATCATAATACGTTATAAATAAATAATATATAAAAATAAAATACAAATAAACATTTTTAGTAATATGTATATCAACAGCACAGTTACTATGCACAAATATTTTATTTATTCCTTCAATAAAATATTTATCTCAAGTAATTTTGGTAAATATTGGTTTCATTCTGTGCGTTGTTGATATTCTAAATCATAACTTTTTTGAGTTTTATCTTAAGAACTATATCAGAACCGAAGAATTATTTCAGAACTCTGTACCAATTCTAAATATAATCCATTTATTACGAATACCAATACTCTAATGCAAAATAACTTTGTTCCAAATTCTATGAAACCTGTTCCTGCAGATGCCTCTAACAGAGTTTTCCTGAACTTTTCAGCTGCTACTAACAAATACCAAAGTTGTTTTTCGAAGAATGGCAGTTAAAAATATTCTTCGCATTATTAGCTAATGACTCTGATTTTTAAAATAAACACACGACGAGGGATAACAAAAATGGCTGTGCATGCAAGGTGTGCTACAACAACCGGAATTTAAAGTATGGCTGTGCGATATTAAAAATAGATTAATGCTCGGTATGTAGGCAGCGCTGTCACGACCATCGTGCGAATTCGTGTCTACTTTGTATTTTTTGGTAGGTACTTGGCTTCTCTCTCTCTCTCTCTCTCTCTCTCTCTCTCTCTCTCTCTCTCTCTCTATGGCCTTGTTTATCGAAGAACATAAAAGAGGTAAAGTGATTGAAGCTAATGACACCACACAGCGAAACCTCATCACTGCTTCAGGTGTGCCTCTGGCGTAAGCAAACATTATTTCGATGTCCTTTCTTTTTTCCATGTTGTCTTAAGTTCGAAAAGGATCAAAACAAACACACCATTGTCGACAACGAATGCTCTTCATACAATTGAAACACGGTTTCAATTGTATGAAATGTCTCCGAAATCACATAATGCAAGTAATAAAATAACAGGAAGTATTTCGCTGTGTTTTTCCTCCATTTGAAAAAAAAACAATTACAATAGCTTGATGTCGACCTCACTGGTGCTGCTCTAAGAGCAGATTGATGGAAACAACACATTCTGAGAGAATATACCGGAGACTGATAGTAAGCAGTACATTCCGTGATTGAGTTCGAAGAATTATAAGGGGCATCTTTAAATGATTATTCGCATCAATGGACTTTCGGAACTCTTCCTCTCTCTTTCTGAAAAACAATGCCAGTAATTCAAACGAAAATATTTCTTAGAAAAAAAGGAATATAAAATAATCATCAATGTAATAAATAGGGTAATGCATTAGTTTTAATTGGAGGTGAAAATGTTGAATGAAAACTCTGTAATTCAATACGCATCCAAACTTTATTCATTTATTTATTCAACTGTGTTATAATATTTGAGGAAGAAATGCAATTGCAGTGCTGTCTTAATTTGACTGAAAAACTGAATTTAAACTGCTAGGTCAGGACGATGAGATATTCAGTAATTTGGTGTTTATAATCAAATGATATAGTTTATAAATGGGAATTTTTATTTTCATCAATATATCTACTCGTCAATCCTATCCTAGGACGGGTTGAGTCCCCTTCTACAGAGGACACTTTCAGCTAATTAATGAAACTAGGTCGCCTGTTCTGAGGTACAAAAACCCGAATTTTCGAGTGGTAAAACGAGACCGGCTAACTCACATTTCGTCGAAAGAGATCAGATAGAGGATCCGATCCTTACGTGACGGGAATCGAAACCAGGTCTTTCAGACAAAAACGGTTCTTCTATACCGACTGAGCTAAGATGGCTTCGTAACTCAATTTTCATTTTGTTTCTCAATGTTCCAAATTTCATGATGCTGCCATCTAATTGAAAAATGACGTCTTGTACATTAGCAAAAGAATAATCGTAAGATTGCACCACTTACTTTAGGAAAATCCCTTTCATGATCTAAATATTCAGATAAACCAGATGTCGAGTTTCGACGAGTTGCTTCGTCCTGAAGTATAAACATAATGAGGGATTATTTTCTGCATTCTCTACACACGCATATAAGTTGCTAATTCTGTAAGTCGATCTTTTAATTAAACTGGTATGATGAGGAATTCCATACTTATAGAACTTATATAGATATCTTTATTGAATCAGTTTGCAATAAAGAGCCCGAGACACCACAACTTGAAACTTATCTGAACAAGTATATTCTCGCTGATTTCGACTGTAAAAGCGATTCAAATACACTTCAAATATAATTTTCTTGAGAACTTCTATATACGTTTCCCAATATTTCCAGTTTCTTTAAATGGATTATACAACTTATTGTTGTTGCATTTACTAGCGGCAGATTAATCTGACTGTGGACTAAATCTTCGGTGAACAATAATCACTTAATCAAAATTCTGTTCCACTTAAGACACTGTGCACTTTGTTGAACTGTCGCCCATCTTATCAAATTATCATCATCATAACACTAATTATTGGTATAGACCATATTGGTCTGTTCCGGTCTCATTATCCATCTAATATCCTTTTTTGAGGTCTACCCTGCCTTCTCTTTCCTGTTGGCTTTTTTTTTTTTTAGTATTTGTTTAGGATATTGGGTGTTGGCCATTCGGTTTACATGTTCAATCCATTTTTGTTTATAATTGTTTAGTTTTTCTTATATTGATTTTGTGTTTTGTTCTTTTAAAATGTCTTCATTCCTTTTTTGATCTAATAATGTGCATTTTGCAGTTCTTCTCATAAATCTCATTTCACTTATTTTTATTCTTTGTTTATCTTGTTTGTTTATTGCCCAAATTTCACTGCCATATAATAATGTGGGCAGTGCTAAAGGATTGCATATTTTCAAGCGTGTTTCTTTTGTACCATATTTGGGTTGATTGTTCTATTCATCAGGCCTGTAATCTGTAAATATTTTGAAGTTTTTAATTTTATGCCTTTTTCTTCTTCATATTATATTTCAAATTATGTCAAATGCAAATAACAGGAATATAACGCTGCCTTTGTAGATCACTGCGTAACGATAATGCACTCTGGGCAGAAGATTCTGCGTTAGATGAACACGGGTGTTTCTAATATTATAATATCCGCATTATCCTATTTTGGAATCATCAATTAATAACCGAATTATTACCTAATTCATGCATTCATCAGTGGTGCTTGCAGGCTCTTAGGACCCAACGTACTGTATGCCTAGTGTCCTTGGAGGATTCCTAGCCATAGTTTTAATGGAAGGTCATATTCCTATAAACATATTTTAGATGTACATTGTGTCCGTTCTCTAGGCCTGTTTGCCTAATTTAGTTACGAAAAATCCTAGTTAGCAGAAGAACAATCAAGTTGTGTTACAATTGTCTTCAGAACAGAAAAAAACCATAAAAGGTAAAAAATAAATTGACATTTACGAGAATAAAATGCGATAACATGAAGGATAAGGAGACAGGAAAACCGTGAAGGTTTCAGTAAAGTTGTACAAACATTTTGATAAGATTTTAGATTATTCTGACGACATAATATGTCATAATCTGTTGCTAATATCCTTACACATATTGCTAGGTACGGTGTGTATGTAGGTTTTATATAGTAGTTGATTGGTGACCTATGTTCATTAACAAATTTGCAGATATATTGGGAGCATAACTATTCATCCATAATAATAGATAAGGAGTACCATAAGGGTTCTAGACTTTAGTAAACATGGCTTCATTTCATAATAAGGTAGTCTTGAAAACTGATGTGTTCCATGATCTGGAATATATTCGAGACAGAATATATTCATGAACTTTCTGAATTGGCGTAAAAATATGCATCAGTGTTCTCAAGGCACCTTCCAACATTTTACAGAATCCTTGCTTCTTCGTATTAAAATATTAGCTCTACTATGGACCACCCCCTCTCAAAACGGACTGCAAAATCATCATACAATAACAAATAAAATATTTTGAAATGAAATCTAAATGGGAATGATTTAAGAGTTGTAGGCTTGCCTTCATTGGAGGAAACGAAATGAAGACTTAAAATGGTAAGGTAATTATAAATAGTAATGTATTAGATGTTATGTTCATGCACCGATGTTCATGATAAGGAATTGAATATCTATAGGTAATAATAAATGTCTTGAATGACAGACAAATGTAAGTAAAGTGATGACAGAAGACTTCGAAATAGGAAATTAAACCTGAGTTTTCTCGGACTATAGCCACAGGGAAGTGTCAGGTTTAATTTCCTATTTAGTAGGGAAGACGTATATGAAATTTAGACTCACTAGAAAGGGCAGAGACATAAAAAAATGAAACATGATTCTGATTGGATAACTAACCAGCAAATCGGGAAATGAATATCAGACATTTAGTAATTTTTGGAAGAATAATTGAGAACGCTCGTAATGATGGTAAGCACCGAGACATTGACTAGAAATTACTACCACCATGTTTCAACATAAAGATGTTCATGAACTTTATAGCAAGTTTGTAATAATGTAAGCATAATATTAAACTGTAGTACTCTCATGGTATTCTGCACACTTTCGTAAGCATATGTATTGGGGAATGAGTTATAAATAAAAGGAACTTAATTTTGTTTAAATAATTCAAGTTAAAAGATTTCATGTTGACATCAACTAATCGCTCTTTTAATTACAATGCTCCTTGCAAATACCCAGCGATAATTCCATCTTTGTTATTTCTCATTTAAAATATTCAGTTGTATCTATCTCTTGTTTTGATGATGGTTTCCGTCCGATTTCATACAGGGATGAAACAGCCTTGCTTTAAACAATATTTTAACTGCTTCATTGATGCAAGAGAGTGAAATAATGAATTAGAAATGGAAAGAATTATCATTTCAACTTCCTCTAAATTAGTTGTATTGATTATCGCATTTTTGGTTTTTAGTGAATTTAGTTTTCTGAATTCTATTTTTAACTCTTTAATTTATGCAACGAAAATCATTTTATAGCGTACAGTGAAACCAACAATCCCAGATTGACATCATTTTTTTCTGTTTCATGTGTTTTGACCCTTTCAAGCTACTCAATCTACATCAAGTAGACCACTGACAGTCTGCAGTTTGACAGCATCGCGGATGTAGCTATACTTCGGGCAATAACAAACAAATTTTGTCGACGTAACCGAGCTCAGTTAGAAGAACTGGTCGCAAAAATCGATTGCATTACTGAGAGCTATTCCAGAATGCTACGCAGGTTTCAGAAGACATTGCCACGAGATGTGGAGCTGGTTGCCTTCAAACTGTTCTCATTCATCATCCATACCCGGAAAGAGTGTCTCAAGATTCTTTTTTATTTGGATGGAGAACAGTGTCGGACAATTATTGCACATTCAAAAACCCGCTGACTTCCTCTTCTCTCTCTCTCTCTCTATTCTGTTTCTTTTACGTATTTACAGTTCTTCTTTCTACTAAAGTTATAGAGAACGAGAGGGAACTCACAAATCCTGAACAAATATCCAAGATTTATGTTTACACAATACTCGTATTTACTTACTACAAGGTTTCAGTTCAGTATCAAGCATAGTATCCTAAACTATTATACCTTAACTATCTTCAGCTCATCTGATTTATAGTAAGGGAGCTCGCTGTGTATCGAGGTTAGTTAGGGATTAAATTCCTTTTGAATTTATTCCTTATTTTGATAAACTGAAGGCATGTTAAATGCCATTGATTATTTCTAACTTGTTAAGTGGTATTTAGCCACGAAACCATTTTACAGAGTTGAGAGTGTATTTGATGAGAATGTACTGTTTTTGACGACATCATATGCTATAATATGTTGCTAGTAATACTGAAAAGTTTGCCTCTGCGGTGTGTAAGATTTGTATATATAATGGTATATACATCAACAAATGGTATGTGTACCTGCAGCGTAACGACTTATATATAATAACACCTGAAAAACCTGAAAAGCACCTGTAGTTTCTGAAATCTTAGAAAACCAGCGTTATTTTCTGAAATATGTGAAATACAGCGTTATTCCAACATTTTGTAGAATCCTTGCTTCATTGGAGTGTTGGTGGATAGGGAGTTGAAGCTTAGGGGGCACAAGTGGATAAATCAGCTCATCAGATCACTTAGTTAATGAAGAATACTTTGACGAGAAGAGACAAGCAGGTTATTGTTCCTCTTTTTCAAGTCTTGATAAGACCCCGTCTTGAATTCTATGCCCGGATCTGGGCGCCAGGGTTTCTTCTTGATGGGAAGGAGGTAGAGAGGATCCAGAGGCGAGTGACCAAGATGGTAGCTGCTCTATGGAAAGAACCTTACGAGAGCGGGTTGAAGATTTGTGGGTTACAGAAATTGCTTGATAGGTGGAAAAGGGGTGATATGATTGAGACATTCAAATTACTGAAGGTTTTTTACAAGATTAATTCACAGGAAATTTTCAGAACAGGTCTGATGGTGAGAGAACTAGGGGCCATCCATGGAAACTTAGCAAGAGTGTAGTTAGCAAGGATTTTATAACTAGGTTTATTACTTGAAGAGTGGTAAATGAGCGGAATAGGTTGCCAGAGTCTGTTGTGGGTGCTGTGACTGTGAGTGAGTTCAAAGCAAAGTATGATAGATACTGTGTGGATGGTGAATAGTTCTTGTCATGATGTTTAGGGCCTCCCTCGATGAGTGAAAAGACTTCTTGGAGTTGTCCGTAATAATAATAATAATAATTATTATTTTTAACAGTAGCTCAAATGTGTTCAAATTTATATTTAAAAGAAAACGTAAACAGAAAATCAGAACTAGCAATGAATGCATTTTAAATCAAACCTTACACTAACGGACAATTGATATTTACTGAAATTGAGGAGCTGTTTTAATATATCTAATTAAGTACACAGCCTGATTCTTTGCGATAATAATGCGCCATCTATAAGTTGAGAAATAGGTACTTATTGTGAAGATGCCTATATAAAAAAAATATTTGCGCTTTTCACTGTATAATTGATCTACCGAAACCAGTTGAAGACACTTGTTTTCACTTATCGGAATCTCAAAGAAGTTTCGATAAGTGAAAACAAGTTGCGTCACTTCTACGTTATCAGAAGACTGGAAGAAAATAAAAGTAAGAAAGTATTAACAGAGAGGGGAAAAACAGTATTTCTAGAGAAATATTGACCTTTGTTAAAGGTAAAGAACTGTAGGAAGAAATAGAAATAAAAGATGAAAAATATTTTCTCAATACTAGACATTTGGAATAAGAATGCCAAGGTCATAAAAACAATAATGTGGTGCTACAATTTTGGTGTTATCAACATGTCGGAATCTATCAAAAATGCTCGAACAAAAAGAGCACCCTAGGAACAATAAAATAGGTTTTATTTAAAAACATCAGGCTTGATTCTCTCTTCGGATGTGAACAAATTTAGGAATACCTTTTAACCGAAGATGGTTTATCTGGCTTTACATTGAGATGCGTTTTCTACGGGGAGAGAAAAAAATAAGACGAAATCAGGATTAAAAAAAAAAAAAAAACGTAGACCACAACAAAACAGTGGGTCAAATTACGGAAGACGTTTATTTATTCATTTAGAGTGAAAACCAAATTCACACGTTCCAACGAAAATAATTTAACCTATTATATTTCGCGTATGTGGCGATGTTCACAGGTTTACTATTAAAATGCTATTTAAAATAACTTTCAAATATTTAATGTACAGACTTATTTTAGTGATTTCTAAGATAACATAAGCCGAGTTAGTATTAGTATTTAATTTAAACAGATCCTTGCGCAAGATGTAAATTATGCAGTATATATTTTTAGAGATCATGTTTATAAAAAACGCAGTTGCCAAATACTCACTGTGAATATCGATAAAAAAGTTTTGAGAACCGGTTATTAATTAGATTCCAAGGATCTAACTGGTAAGCATTTGGAAAATTTGAACTGTTTTAGCGAGTATCTTTTTTTTTCTTAATAGCAACTTGACGGTTACTGAAACAAGTAAATTGAAAACAACAGTAGTTCCTTTATTATAAATAGAGACAAAAAATTCTTGGTATAATTTATTCAGTGACAGTTTACATCGTTGAAGGTAGATTTCTTAGTTGGTTTCCAATAAGTCTTTCAATGAATCAACGCAAGTCAATCTGTTGTTAGAACCTTTATAATTGAGTGAAATAGCTTACTTATATTCAGAAGCACACGAATCACCTGGGTGTGATAACCCTAAATAAAAGAGAACTCGTTACGAGCTTTCCCAATTCAACAGATATAAGAAAACAGGTTGCTGTACTCTGCTTATGAGAGATCCAAATAATGTCACTGGTGCTGAGTGGATAGCATTTGCGCTCTCCAGATAACAGAACGTGGGTTTTGATTTCTCTCTACGCAAGGAAGTTGAGAATGTCTTCGGGTAGAAGATGAATTTCACCACCTTATTTTTTGAAGACCGAAATTGCTCTAAGTAGTGTATAGCATCTTTCCTGAATTAGCTTACTCAGAGTACTAAATTACATTTCCAAACTTTAATCAGTGAGATTGTCATAAAAAACATTTGTTCTCTTTTTTTAATTTTGCCACTGAACTGTCATTAAATAATGTTTTTTCCTCTAATTTTACTCAGAAGAAACACCTTCATAACCCTAAAGTATAGAAGTTAAAAGGAGATGGTTTTTGCATAAAATTGTAAGGAAATAGAAACTAGCACGGAAGCGCTGGAGTGTCAGAGATAAATGACCATAAAGCGAAATTTTAAGCTATCTTCGGCAATAAAAACAAATCCCAGTCTAATTTGCATATCGCAACATCCATCATTCTGGCAAAGTTTTGTGATGCACGCAGACACCGACAGAGTGAATGCCAAGACTTGAAGCACGTGCATAATTAAACAGTTTTGCGGTAATTCCATTGAAACGACCACAAATGATAAGTGCTTACCATCATCCTGTAATGTGGGATGGGACAGAACGAAGATAATGGTGTGTAAAGAGCCTTCGTCCTGTAAAGTTTCGTCTCCATTAAGCCAAGTATATGGTAAGGTCTCGCTCTTCGGCTTAAATTGTTACCGAAAATGTTTCAAGTGAAGTGAACTGCATTAACAAATGTGTATAGATGTGGTTAATTGAGTGTACCAATTCGTTATAATGGGCAGTTTAATTAATCTTTCTATTTATTCTAAGACAGAACAGCTCACCTTCTTGTGGATCATATTCACCATGATAGTGATGGCCAACAGTTCTGTTGTTATTGCGTTGCTGCTGTCCAAGAACAGAAAGTCCCGGATGAATTTTTTCATCACACAGCTTGCAGTTGCAGGTAAGTTTCTGTTTTTACCAACTGAGTGTCAATCAACGAACGAACCCTTTGGCCCGTTACTGCTTTATGACTAAAGTTTATGTTTTAGATCTCAGCGTCGGCCTGATAAACGTACTGACGGATATCATTTGGAGGACTACGGTAGCATTTTATGGAGGGAATGTTATCTGCAAGATGGTGAAATACTTACAGGTGAGTAATTTTCACAATATATATAATGTACATCAGTATATAAATTTTATATTGCATGAAACACAAACCATTCATCAATGCAGTGGCCTCAGTTTTCGCTAAACTGTGTAATAATAATAATAATAATAATTATTGTTATTATTATTATTACGTGACGCCTCAAAGGAGTCCAAAGACTCGTCGTGGGAGGGCACCTAGTCTACAACTCTCTTTCCACCACCCAATCCACCAACTAGTGAACTGCCACTACCGTCCTCACGTACACCAACGTCATCTGCTGCGCACTACAACCACTAGTATTTCTTTCTTGTAAAATGCGTGTGTTCTGCAGGCCGATTTGTCTGTATGCGAGATCAAAAACTGGAGTTTCCGGGATAAAAACCCCGGATCCGTATGAGATCAGCTAACTCTCTTTCAATTGAAAACACCCATATAAAGATTCTTCTCGTCACGACGAGAATTGAAATTAGGCCTTTCAGTCGAAGGGCTCAACGTACTGTCGTTCTTCCAACTGTGCTAAACAAAAATGACTATCACCTATGCATTGCTAACATCCATCTCTTACAAATACTTATGCCATGTCGCTGATATTAACCGATATCACTGATACTAATATTAACTTTTTGAAGCGTTGACACTTTCAAAGACTAACTATAAATTGAATACTACCAGGGTCTGTTCTATTCACCTGCATTAAAAGTTGACTAATTTGGGAACTGACTGCAAAAATGACTCAAAACGTTCGTTGAGTTGATAATTCAAACTCTCTAATTCAACTTATAATAGTACTCTGAATTTGACACTGAGAAATTAGAAACGTTACCACAAGGCTGCATAGATACTATCCAGTTATATTTAGTCTCTAAACTGAAGTTATGCTACGGTTTCATAGTGAATGTAGATAAGCCAAAAGTCCTTTTTAGGACTTCCAGGGTAACAAATGGCAATGCTGTAGCCAATGAAGTTTTAACAGAGGCTCGGCTATTGCCGTTACCCAGCCATGACTAGAGCTTTTTAGCTCAATAACACTCCATCCACACAGATTTTCTTCATTCAGATGACGGGATAAAGAGTCAAGGACTCAGTCCATCGCCCAGTTCTTATAAGAACTTTAAGAACTAAGTTATGCTACCGTGTTTGGACTAATGAAAACATTAATTTATCGTAGCAGTCAATAGCTATATATGAGCAAGATTCCCCATCTTACAAATCATTCCAAATGTCATTAATAAACAACCCACTAATTATAAAGAAAAGTCACACCATCTACTATTCAACTACTAATCGCAATAACGACTGTGTTAACCCTTCTCATTTATTTATATCTAGAAATCTCTGTGAGTGATTTCGTTAAAATGGCCCAGGTCCAAATACCGACAAAGAAGCTAACAATAATTTTTCTAGGCCATTTCCGTCATAGTGGAGTGAGTCAATCATGAATAGAAGTAGCAGGATTTCCGAGAAAGTCGGGTTTTTTTCATTATAGAAAAGAGAGAAAATCAACCAATATATAAATTTAGTTAACAGGCATAGTACAGTAGCTTCTTAGTTTTAGCCACCTTAAGATTCCTTCCTAACAACCATAAGTTAATTTTCTTTATCACTCTAATCCTGTTCCATAAAATGCGAGAAATTTCTTTCTGATTTTCATATAAAATAGCTTCTTTGTCCTACTGTGGAGAATAAGGCGATATTTTCCCGGTAACAGAAATGTTCATTCTAGAACGGAAGCTAATTTGTAAAGGTTTAAAATTCTTAACCAAGATCCGACTATTAACCCTTCGATCTCATTATGAGACGTTTGTCTGTATGTTTTTCGTATTTTATAACTTCCATCTTTCACTGTGTCATAATAATCTCATCATTTGGAGAAAAACCAAACTTTTCCTTAAGTAGTTTTCTTCCTACGCACCAAGACCTTGCGATGAGTTGAATAAAATTTCATTTCCAAACTCGTTTGCAGTAAATATCAGACACATCTGCTTTAAATTGATTCTCTATTTAAAAAAGGTTGAAATCTTTATCTAATGCAGTTTATTCCTCACCAAGCCAAAAACAAATTAATTAAGGTTCAAATTAATAATGTATACTTCTTAAAATGCTGGATTCACTTAAGATTTCTGCATTTGTTTCCACTTTCTCTTTTATAATGACACAAATGATATATAAACAGTCTTCTCAGCTGTCCAGCTGTCTTGCTTAATGCTGAGAAAACAAATTTATTTATTTACAGTAATTAATGTCATGAGCTAAACTGAAAAGAAGTATTGGGGTAAATGTTGTTATGACTATTAATTAAAATAAAATTAATTTAAATGTCAAAATTAGCAAATTTATATGTCGCTTTTCCTCATAAAAATTCAATTTATTCAGACAGTTTAATTTAAACCAGTTTTTAATGTATCTTCATTACTAAAGTATTCGTTTATTTTTAAATGGAGAACTGCATAATAAGTAAAATTCTATGTAAAAAATGACAATAGTTTAGAGTTAATGAAGACTATTTTTTCTCTTTAGAAATTATATGATGTAGAAATAATAGTTTCGTGCATTTATATGCAAATATTTAATTTTTGAAAGCATAGCTGGTAAAGCAAAAGAATATAAATTGCATAAATATGATAAATTGAAATATCGACTTTCTGGTAATAATTTTTCTACGTAATTATTATCAAATTATTGTGAAATTCTGCAAAATAATAAATAATATTTAAGGAAGTAATAATCAAAATATTAGATTTCAGCAAAGGAAACGAAAAAGTGACTGAATTAATATTTTATAAAATATTAATTCAACACCCACTTAGTAACAAGATATTAGTTTAAATATACGAATACGAATCAATTCGCTAGTTTCTGTTGGTTTTGGATGTTGTGACGTCACGGTTTCATTGTCTGAAATGATTGGATAACGAGAAAGAGAGAGTATACAGTACATTAGAGTCGGAAAATTTAATCTCGCAATTATAAAATGGAGCATATGCACTCAGATTAATGGGAAACTTACAGATATTTCAAATTGGAAGCATAAAACGAACAATGGTTACGATAATTGCGAATCTGTTACTCCAATGATAGTATTTCATTTCAAAGACTTTTTTGTACCCCAAGTTTAACTTTAGCATAATAAAAGTGTTTCCTGTCATTCAGTATACGGTCTTTTGTCTGCAGGTTCTGGTGACATATTCCTCTACATACGTCCTCGTTGCTCTCAGCATAGATCGCTATGACGCCATCACACATCCCATGAACTTTAGCGGAAGTTGTAAGTGTTATTTACATTCGTATCCGCTAATCATTTTGAATGCAATCCCTATGACTAAATATAAATAAATCAAATGTTTTGGGATTATTTAACGAAAGTTAAATAATCCTAAAACACAGATAAACAGAAGGTATATATGATATGCAAATTTATCCATAAATATCACGAGGAATTTATGTATATCTTTTGGAGTAGTAATATCATTCTTTTAGCTTAGAATGCAGGCTTATTTTATTTAATTAGATGAATTTCTCAAACAATAGTGAAGAATTTGAAATTAGAATTTTAATTTTAATTTTTAATTCAAGCAATATTGTTTTAATTTAAAATAATTATCAAATACATGTTGACACCATTTTAAATTTAAAATAATTTCTCTAAAATAATTAATGATTCTGTCTGAGTGGTTGCATACGTTTTTTTTGTTAGAAATATACCATTGTAGATTGAAATAATCATCAATAAGTTATCAATAATCATCAAGAAAGAAAATTTTAGGTAATATGTAATTTCTAGTATAGTGCTTTATAAGAACTGCATCTAATTTTCTACATGGCATTTTGTATAGAAGTAATCCAATATACAGCTATTCCAAAATGTATAAGCATATTATTATTATCTAAGACCTCTAGGGAGTCAAGGACTCATCGAGGGAGGCTGTAATTTACCCAACCCAACTATCATACCTACCCTTGAATTCATTCACACTAGATGCACTCACTACCCGTAAGGGCAAATTATTTCACTCACTCACTGCTCTCTGGGAAACAAAACTAGCTCTTGACTGAGAACAACCTTTACATCCATGGATACCCCCGTGTTCTCTGCCCACCTTCCATATAACGAAATATTTCATCAGTTGAAATGATATGACACTCATTCAAACGTTTATAGACCTCTATCATATTACCCCTCTTTCTCCTGTTAACCAGAGTCTGTAATCCACATACTCGCAATCTCTCCTCATAATCTAAATCCCACAATCAGGATATAGTCTTTGTAACTCTTCTTTGCACCCTTTCCACAGCTTTTTTATCCCCTTGGAACCCGGGAGACCAAATCTGCGCACAGTAATCCAAGTGCGGTCTTATAAAAACTTTATAAAGAGGCAAAATTACTTCTTTATCCTTACATGTCAAGGTTCGCTTCAACATGGCAATTATCATCTGAGTTGTATTTGCAACTTTTGCTATGTGACCTTTGAACTTAATATTACTATCCACCAATACACGGATCCCTTGCCTCTTCAGTTTCTTACAGCATAACCCCGCTAATATAATATGCTGCTGGAACTCTAATCACGCCAAAGTGCATAACTTTACACTTATTAACATTAAACCGATAGCCATTTTCGTTAGCCCAGATTTCCAGTCTATTCAAATCATTTTGTAATTTCTGAATATTTTTGTAATTGCCCTGCCTATCTTCGCACCATCAGCAAACAATTGCAAATCTGATGATAGACCCTGCTTGATGTCATTAATGTATAGATTTAACAATAATGGCCCAAGGACTGAACCCTGAGGAACACCAGTGGTTACCTTAAATCTGCTAGATTCACACCACTTTTTAACATCCGTCTGTCAACCACCTCTGATCCAAGTCAACAGATTATGTTTTAGTCCCATATTCTCCAGTTTACACAACAGCCTATCCTGCGGTATATCTGGTATGCCTTTTAAAAATCCGACATTATCATGGTGAATCCATTCTCTTTATCCAACTCGGCTGTAACATTGTTATAAAATATGAGCAAATTGCTAAAACATGACCTTCCTTTAGTAAACCAATGCTTCTCCCTGCAGAGTATAGAATGATTGTCTACCCATTTCTGTATGCTAGTTCTTACTAACTTCTCTAAAATCTTCACTACCACACCAGATATACTAATAGCTCGGTAGTTAGACACATCGGTTTTTGCACCACCTTTGTGCAATGACATTATATTACATTCCTTCCATTCCTGTGGTATCATTCCTGAGCTGAGACTCAAGTTATACGAATGTGTGAAAGGCCTAGCCAATTCAGTTGAACATTCCTTTAACAAACTGGCAGATATTCTATCTGTTCCTATTGACAAGTTCTTATCCAGGTTATGCAAGAGCTCTTCAACCTCATTTTCATGAACCTCTAACTCTTCCTCCCATGTATCAGTAGCACTGTGCACCATGCCACATACACCTGGTTGATGTATCTTAGCAAAGTGAGCACTCATTAACTGAACAATCTCCTTAGCGTCTACACTCGTGTACCATCTGCATTCAATAAAGCTATTCTTCCACATTCATTCTTTCTTTTGCTTGAGACATAACGATAAAATTCTTTTGGATTGCCTTTAGCTTGCATGGCCAATTTCTTTTCATACTCCGTTTTATCTTTTCTCACAATACTCGTTACGTTTCTGGCCTGAGCTTTATAAATTTCATAACTCTTCTCACTCTTATTCTCACGATATTCTTTCCACATCATCTTCTTCTTGTGGATCTCTAGCTTAATAAGGTTGCACATCCATTTCACTCCCAACCAATTTATTCTTCAAACACTAAGGATACTTACTGACATTTTTTCCATTCAGTAAATGATACCATGGGACTAAAGATAATATTCTTCTAAGTTGATCATAATTTCCAGCTTTGTAATTCACCATATAGCCTGATTTTAATCAGGGTTTCAATACAAGTAGATACATCCCAAGAAAGAACAACATGACTGCCACCAATTGGTTGTAAAATAGCTATAATCTTGACAGAGATCCTTTCTGACGCTATGAGCAAATCCAATACTCTTTGACCTCGAGTTTCTTCTTTCACATGCTGATGGAGAAAATTATCCCAACAATTCAATAAACTCCTGTTCTTTTTGATCATGAGATTTCTCTTCTACTCAATGTTTGGAAAATTAAAGCCACCCATAATGATCATTCGTTTGGTACCGAGAAGGCTAAATTGGCGATGCATTTCTTCGTCCCCTACAACTGAGCTGCCAGGTCTGTAGCAACACCCCATCATATATTTCATTCTGATAACCTCCACTTCACACCAAATAGACTCAAACTCATCGCTACATGGAACATTGTTACCCTCATTGTTTTCTTGTATTTCTACCCTAACTGGACTTAAGTCATCTGATATTGTTAGTAGCACTCGTCCTCCTCACCTATCTCTTCTGTCATTTCAAAAAATAGTATATCCGTTACAATCTATCCCAGTTACAATATCTGATTCTGATAGCCAGGTTTCACTAATGCCAACAATCTTAGGCCACATCGTATTCAATAAAGCAACAAACTCAACCCCTTTGTTTCTAATGCTCCTGGCATTTGTTTATAGACATAATAAACTACGACCTAGCCTATTATTATAATTAGATATGCAATCTATTTGGTCTTGCTCTAGAATTTTCTCCGTTCCCTCCCCAGACATACATACATAAAAGGTCCGAACCCAAAGCATATTTTTCCACTCCTTCGCCACATACATAACCTTGTTCAAAGTATTCATATCTTTATCTCGTTCGTATACCATAGCTGAACTTTCACACACCCATTTTTCCCACCCTTCCCTTGATGATCTAGTTTCCCTGACTCTCTGCATTGGATCTCATACCAAGAAGTAATTTCTCCAGGTTTCTGATGTCACATGAATTCAAGCATAGGCCATCATTCTTATACAAATTTTTTCTGCCATCAAACACACCCCACACATGTAAAAAAACTCACATCCATTTCTTCTATATAGATATGGATGTGTCTGAAATCATTTGCTATCATCGCCCTCCATTTTAACTCAGTACTGTCATATCTAGGTAGTAATCCTACAATTTTTACTCTTTCATATTTCTTTCTCGTTTCTTCAAACAGACCTTTCATATATGCTCTCATACTATGTTTGTCACCACTTTAATTATTAGTACCTACCAACGCTACCATTTCTTTTACATTTCGTTTTTGGTTTTGAATTACGTTTCATATTTTTAATTTTCGCTCCAGGGACACTAGAAGAGGGTGACTCCCTCAGCAAGCGCCAATTTTAAAATTGAGTCACCATACCATATTACCTCTTTCTTCCTATATATTAACGGACTTACCTTGTTGTTATCAATATTTTGATTACCAAGCTCAGTATTTTCCTGCCTGTTGTTGTTCTCATCCTTTTTCCTAACATTTTTCTTAACATTGCTATTATATATAATAGCAGTGTTACATGACTGGTTCTCAGGAGAACGTCTGTAGGTGCCTGTTTGTCTCCAGATTCCTTGTTATGTCCACTATTAATTATGAACTGTATACAGCATCGTTAAACAGAGTTAACAGAGAAGAGCAACTAAAAATGAACAAATTCAATAAAAAAAATCCTCGCAAACAAAGATATTTTTCAGTATTATTCACCCCGTAGAAAGTTCAAGATATACGAATTAAGTGAATGAAATTCACTTATTCTCTTAGAAATCTGAGTTAAAAAGGGAAAAAAAGAATACATAATAATTTACTTTTTTTTTTGTTTTGTATATCTTGAAATTAAAAAAAAAAATAGAACCACATGAATATTTAAAGACGAAACTAAAACAACTGTCATGATTAATAATGTTGAATTGAATAAAATCACGAAATACAATACAGACGAACTAATATTCTTCAAAATCACTTTCAAAATAAAATGTAAATTGGAGATCAATAAAATAGTTATGTTTACCTCGTTAAAGGCGAACTGTTTCCTAAGTAAGAAAAGAAAACAAAAACTTTATGTGGTCACATACCAACTGCAAAACAAATCAATTATACGAGAGCCTCCATTCTACCAAATATTTTAAAATATTCGGGCTTCAATCAAATCCCTTTATGGATCACGAACACACAAAAACAAATGAATTTTGTGAGCAATTTCCTCTCTCAGATAATGGTCAATCTATGATCAAGACTGTTTTCCCTCTAATACTTTTAAAACGAGGATCAATGAAATAAAAGTTTAAAATGATTGGCTCCAGTCTTCCATGCTGTTCACATAGAAATACGTCAATCCGAGCTACGTGATAGGATGGCCCGACGCGATGGATAAATCTAGATTACAGCATCCCCCTTGTAGTCTCCCGCTTTTAGCACACGGCTGGTTGAACCCAGTCAGAAATGCGTCGCTTAAACAATTCCCTGCTCGGCTATTTTCCGACATATCCTCAGAGAAGTGGTAGTGCTTCTCTCAATCAACCCTCTGATTATTACCGAAGCTAAGAAAAGTTGGGGAACTCTGAGAAAGAGATTTGTCCAGGGAAGTAGCACGTCAGAGAGAAATTCCTAGTGGTGTTCGTTTTCTGTTATCACCACCAACACCAAAAAAAAAAAAAAAATAGAGCTCGGTTTTAATGTTTTGTCCGGAAGCTGTAGGTCAGATATGTAATAAATTTCTCAACCAGACAAAACGAGAATGGATGGAGGTAGGAAGACATAAAACAGAAAATATTACTTACAAAAACATGGCCTTCTTTCGTCTGCTATGTGAGTATCAACTGTTCAGGGATTTGTTAGTGCGAGTGTTTCAACCAACGCTTCTCTGAAGCCATAAAAAAGGAGGCCACGCAGAATCTCTTGCCGTCTTCGGAGAAATTATGTCATCAGCCAAAGCGAGTCAGAGAATGCATCTGCTAGAATAATATTACCCCACAAAATGATGTTGGTTTCTCTTAAATTAGAATGTGATTTTTCAACCACGACACACTCATTTCAATAAGTAAAGAATTCCAAGGATACTTTGGCCTATTTTTACTAAGAACAACCGGTAGATTGGGTTGAATCATCTGGAAATGTTCTTATACATCCATATACGTTTGTAACCTAGAGTATTTGTAATGCAATCATCCTTTATAAGTGTTAATCTTAGAAAACTAAATTACAGTTATTATTTACCTTAAATTATATTCGCTTTGTGTAACGTGTTTCTGAATTTCCACGTCGAAAAATACTGTAACCAACTAACACACACCGTAACCACTAACCTTGCTGTGTTTATCTCTTCTCTCCTCTACTCTATCAATTGCGTTGGCAGGTTTTGAGATTACATAATTTTTCTTTGCCTTCAGGGAGACGAGCCCGATTGCTAGTAATATCTGCATGGGGACTCAGTGCAATCTTTTCGGTACCTGCTATCTTTCTGAATGAAGAGGAATTGGTGAAGGGTCGTTCTCAGTGTTGGATCGACTTAAAACCTTTTCAGTGGCAGATCTATATCACCATGGTAGCGATGTCTCTATTTTTCATCCCCGCCCTCATCATCTCCGCATGTTACAGCATCATCGTGTATACGATCTGGAACAAAAGTAAAATCATGGGATATCCGAAACTGATGGCAATATCAAATGGCATAACAGGTAAGGAAAAGTGTCGAAATACACGTCAAACGGTATGACTGTACGAGCGGCTGATAGATGATATGTATTAAATTACGTGCATTTTCTTTTTAGCTGTGTGTGCGTGTTATAGAATCGAGTAAATTATAGAGAATTAAAATTGTGCCAGTAAGGATGCAAATTAAAGGTTCTGCTTATATTTCTGCTGCAGGTAAAAACAGCACTCGAAGACACAGTAATAGGGAATTAGAAAGAAAGCGTGCTAGTTCCCGAGGGATCATTCCTAAAGCCAAAATCAAAACAGTCAAGATGACCTTTGTTATCGTGTTTGGTAAGACAACAAATAAATACACAGAGAGAGAGAGAGAGAGAGGAGCTGATTTCAATTGGATTATACTGTGTAGAATATAAATCCCAATTTCAATTCTAAATAATTAATTCTATTCGTTAATATGACGATGTAAGAACAGTGATTAATAGCATTACCTTCTTTACTATCATAACTATATAATGTCTACTATTTTCTATATTTTTTTAGTTTTTATTCTGTGTTGGAGCCCGTACTTTATCTACGATTTGCTGCAGGTGTATGGATATATCCCAAGCAATCAAACCACTATTGCCGTTTCTACCTTCATTCAGAGTTTGGCACCTCTCAACAGTGCAGCCAATCCTATCATCTACTGTCTCTTTTCAACACATATCTGCCGTAGTCGAAGGTAATTTTTTCACTTACAGATGATTATTCAGAATTACACAAGAAGTGAGTGAATTAAGTTTAAGCACGAATTTGTTACGCATTCTTTTCGACTGACTATAAAGAGGATTTTAGACCTATAGGTCTTTGCAATTCTCCTGACTGTTCCATTGACAATGGAGATGCACTAAATACACTGAGATTTCTTCGTGAGTCTCTGCAAGCTGGTGTATTCACTTTGATGGGACATTCTTTTTACTCCGAATGGCAGTGATGCTTTGAAGTTATTTATGCCACAGTTTGTACAATAAAACCGATAATATTTGAAAGAAGACCTGTACGGTATTATTCCACTTGACGAGGTATTTTTCAGTTCAGTATTCTTAAAATATGCGACTAGTTTATCACATAACTGGCTCATGTTAAGATGCTTTAAGTATTTATAATTAAGAGTCTAAAGTAGCTATTAGTGTGTAACTGTTAATGTAATGAGACTACCCTTTTAAATAAAATAATACCATGCAGCGATCATTTTATAGTTAAGGTTGTTCGTTAGGATGGTGTACGTTTCTTTCGTATAGAGCTGCTGTATATCCAAATTAATCACCCCACTTTTGATTGTCCTTAACGAATCATTGGGACTGGGAATAGTTCTTTGTGATTGGAAAATTGCAAAGGTGTTTACAATTCACCAGGGTGATTCTTTACATCAAATTAAAATTAATTAGGAAGAGTTTCGGGTATATTCTTGATAAGGATCACTTGTTGAACCAGACATGATTTACTTTCATTAGAATCACGGTAAAGCTCGGCTGAGTAGGCTCAGTGGGTGGGTGTTTCCGCTTTCAATCAATCTATCGTAGGTTCTGTTCTCACTGTAGGATCTTTCTCAATGCATTTAGAAATTTCTGAATGTATTTTCAGTTCCGGATTTTAATAATTATTAATGACTTACTAATTAAATGGTTGGAACTTGTTTGGCTTATCGACGACTGAAAGTAGCGTTTAAAGGAGATTTTTATGAGTTAAGTAGTTAGCAGAGGGTGACCCACTTACTATGGATTTAATATTAGAGCCCCTCTCTGTCTTTAGTGAATCCATAAATGATTTAAGTTCTTTATTTTGAATAAAATTTCTCCCTTTAATAATTATGTGATGCTGGGAAGTATACAGCTGTTAGGATGACCTGAATCTTTTGCTCAATGACCAGAAAAGATTTGATCAGTTCAAAACGAAATAATTGGGGATATCGTGAACAAAGCAAGTGTAAGAGATTTGGGATTCAAGGAGTTTAAAGAAAATGATTTCAGTACGTTTTTATATCGTTATACAACTCATTGTATAAAAATTGGTTAGTTAATTACAATCTGATGAGTTTATTTCCCGGGAGCCGTAGACGTGATTAATTGAAGTTTATAAATTAGTTCAGGACATAGGTAAGACCAGCGGCAGCACGTGCATAGGTACTTCGGAACAGCAGTCCCCTATTTTTCTCGATATATAAATATATTTATTAATATTTGCTGTATTATTTAATTTTATCATCAACAATCCTATACAGTTCTCTTATTTTGTATAAAAAAATAATAAAAATCCATTTTGTAGCACTTAGGAGGGTGAAGGACGCATAGCAGCACTGTGTTTACCACAGTCATATTGCTACGCGCGTAAGCATACGTACGTCATAGTGAGATGCGAGCGATTAGCGTAATGCAGCGCTGTCCGTCGTGCTGTTGTTTATATGCAGTTTGGGCCAGTAGAAGAGTGTTCGTAGTGCTTATCGTGTTTACTCCGTCTCTTTAAATATTTGGACGTTACAGTTAAAGACATAACATTTGTTATAGTCTTTATTTTAGAACGTTATTGGGGTTATGATAATGGATTTTATTTTTAAGTAATTTTGAATTATATTAAACTGTATAATTTTATCGATGATAAACAATATTTTTTCATGTTTAATTTTTTTTTAATTTTTGCCATCATTTTGATATTTTATCCAAACACGTATACACTGTACTTACAATGTGTGTGTATAAACAACCGAAGGTGACATAGGATAGATGGGTAGTAGTATTTGTAACAATTAACTAAATTATATATTTACATACGCAAGTGTAGAGTTAACCGCGAAGAATGTATTCAAATATAAAGTTAACTACTTGTTCTCTTGTCAAATTACTTTTTTTTGTGATTAAAAATCCGAGTTCTTAAGGTGAAAAAGATTGTCTTCTCCTCCTTATGAAACTGGATAGCCTACCTTCAGCTGAAAAGCCTCCTTGGTAATGGTCCTTCGCATCCTTTTTATGAAAATCGGAAAATGGAGTTCAACATGTTAATCGTAAATCACCTGAATAGAGTAGCTTAATGGAAAGAATTCAAGAAAATCTTGAAGAAGATTGCTTGATAAGATTTACCTGAAAAATTAATTTGCTTGGTCAGAATGTAATTTGTTTCGGTCTTCTGTTTCTGGTATCTTAAATATTCTGTTTGCATCTGATACATGGCTTTTATAAAATCCAAGGGTATATAATCTGGTGTTGAGGCTAGGGTAAAAAGAAGTGCTGTAAGAGGGCCCCTGAAAGATTTGTGGGTTTCGTTGATTTATGTGTTTTCTTAGATTTAATTGTGTATTTTTAATATATTATTTTAGATTTTAGTTATTGTACTAAAGCATTTTATAGCATAATTTGAGAAATATTATTAGTTTTTACTACTCTTAAAAATCGCGCCAAAAACTCGTCGTAACATGACAGTGACTAAATATAGCATGATGATAATAATTTATCTGAGGATACGTTGACATTAGAAATAGCTCGGTTAAAAGAAATTATTAAAAAATCGACCAGGGAATTGGAAAAGGTGGAAAAACGTTTGTCTAAACTTCGACAGGATAAGAATAAGGATGAGAACAGGAACAGGCAGGAAAATACTTAAGACGGAAATTAAAATATTAATAACAACAAGGTAAGTTACTTAATATCCAAGACAAAAGAGGTAATATGGTATGGTGACTCAATTTTAAAATTGGCGCTTGCCGAGGAAGTCACCACTTCTAGTTTCCATGACAAACGTAATTGAAAACCAAAAACGAAATGGTAGTGTTGGTAGTAACTAATAATTAAAGTGGTGACAAATATAGTATGAGAGAAGATATGAAAGATCTGTTGGAAGAAACGAGAAAGAAATGTGAAAGAGTAAAAATTGTAGGATTACTACCTAGATATGACAGTACTGAGTTAAAAAGGAGGGCGATGATAGCAAATGATTTCAGACGCATCCATATCTATATAGAAGATATGGATGTGAGTGTTTTTAGATGTGTGGGGTGTGTTTGGTGGCAGAAAAGATTTGTATAAAAATGATGGCCTATGCTTGAATTCATGTGGCATCAGAAGCCTGGAGGAATTACTTCTTGGTATGAGATCCAATGCAGAGAGTCAGGGAAACTAGATCATCAAGGGAAGGGTGGGAAAAATGGGTGTGTGAAAGTTCAGCTATGGTACACAAACGAGATAAAGATATGAATACTTTGAACAAGGTTATGTATGTGGCGAAGGAGTGGAAAAATATGCTTTGGGTTCGGACCTTTTATGTATGTATATCTGGGGAGGGAAAGGAGAAAATTCTAGAACAAGACCAAATAGATTGCATATCTAATTATAATAATAGGGTAGGTCGTAGTTTATTATGTCTATACACAAATGCCAGAAGCATTAGAAACAAAGGGGTTGAGTTTGTTGCTTTATTGAATACGATGTGGCCTAAGATTGTTGGCATTAGTGAAACCTGACTATCAGAATCAGATATTGTAACTGGGATAGAAGGTAACGGATATACTATTTTTAGAAATGACAGAAGAGATAGGAGAGGAGGAGGAGTGCTACTAATGATATCAGATGACTTAAGTTCAATTAGGGTAGAAATACAAGAAAACAATGATGGTAACAACGTCCCATGTAGCGATGAGTTTGAGTCTATTTGGTGTGAAGTGGACGTTAACAGAATGAAATATGGTGGGGTCTTGCTACCGACACTGGAATCTAAGTTGTAGGGGACGAAGAAATGCATCGCCAATTTAGCCTTATCGGTACCAAGAGAGTAATCATTATGGGTGACTTTCATGTTCCAAACATTGATTGGGTAGAAGAGAAATCTCATGATCAGAAAGAACAGGAATTTATTGAATTGTTGGGATAACTTTACCAAGCACCATGTGAAAGAAGGAACTCGAGGTCAAAGAGTGTTAGATTTGCTCATAGCGTCAGAAGAGATCTCTGCCAAGAATATGGCTATTTTAAAACCAATTGGTGACAGTGATCATGCTGTTCTTTCTTGTAAAGTATCTACTTGTATTGAAGCTCTGATTAAAGCAGGTTACATGCTGAACTACAATGAAGGATATTATGATGAACTAAGAAGAATATTATCTTTAGTCCCATGGTATCAGTTACTGAATGGAAAAAATGTCAGCAATGCATGGGAATCTTTGAAACAGTCCTCGAATGAGGCGGTATCTGAATGTATCCCTAGTGTTCGAAGAATAAATAGGTTGGGAGTGAAATGGATGTGCAGCCTTATTAAACTAGAAATCCACAAGAAGAAGATGATGTGGAAAGGATATCGTGAGAATAAGAGTGAGAGGAGTTATGATATATATAAAGCTCAGGCCAGAAAAGTAACGAGTATTGTGAGAAGAGCTAAAACGGAGTATGAAAAGAAATTGGCCATGCAAGCTAAAGGCAATCCAAAAGAATTTTATAATTATGCTGCAAGCAAAAGAAAGAATAAATGTGGAAGAATAACTTTATTGAATGTTGATGGTACACGAGTGTCGGAAGCTAAGGAGATTGTTCAGTTAATGAGTGCTCACTTTGCTAAGATATATCAACCAGGTGTATGTCACATAGTGCACAGTGCTACTGATACATGGGAGGAAGGGTTAGAGGTTCATGAAAATGAGGTTGAAGAGCTCTTGCATAACCTGGATAAGAACTTGTCAATAGGAACAGATAGAATATCTGCCCGTTTGTTAAAGGATTGTTCAACTGAATTGGCTAGGCCTTTCACACATTTGTATAACTTGAGTCTCAGCTCAGGAATGACACCATAGGAATGGAAGGAATGTGTGAGAGTTCCATTGTACAAGGGTGGTGCAAAAACGGATGTGTCTAACTACTGAGCTATGAGTATCTCTGTTGTGGTAGTGAAGATTTTAGAGAAGTTGGTAAGAACTCGCATACAGAAATGGGTAGACAAGCATTCTATACTATGCAGGTAACAGCATGGGTTTACCAAAGAAAGGTAATGTTTCAGAAATTTGCTCATATTTTATAACAATGTTACGGCCGAGTTGGATAAAGGAAATGGATACACTCTGATAATGTTGGATTTTTTTCAAAGGCATACCACATATACCACACGATAGGCTGTTTTGTAAACTGGAGAATATGGGATTGGGCTATAATCTATTGACTTGGATCAGGGGATGGTTGACAGACAGATATCAAAAAGTGGTATACAGTAGATGTAAATCTGCCAGATTTATGGTTATTAGTGATGTACCTCATGGTTCACTCCTTGGGCAATTATTGTTCAATCTATACATTAATGACATCAAGCAGGTTCTATCATCAGATTTGCAATTGTTTGCTGATGATGCGAAGATAGGCAGAGCAATAAGGGATGCTACTGATATTCAGAAATTACAAAATGATTTGAATAAACTGGAAATCTGGGCTAACGAAAATGGCTGTCAGTTTAATGTTAATAAGCGTAAAGTTATGCACTTTGTCGTGATTAAAGTTCCAGCAGCATATTATATTACCGGGGTTATGCTGTAAGAAACTGAAGAGGCAAACTATCGGTGTATTGGTGGATAAGAATTTAAAGTTCAAAGGTCATATAGCAAAAGTTGCAAATACAACTCAGAGGATAATTGCCGTGTTGAAGCGAACCTTGACATGTAAGGATAAGGAAATCATTTTGCCTCTTTATATGGCTTTGATAAGACCCCGCCTGGATTACTGTTCGCAGATTTGGTATCACTGGTTTCAAGGGGATAAAGAACCTGTGGAAAGGGTGCAAAGAAGAGTAATTTATTCGTATTATGGGATTTAAATTATGAGGACAGATCAGATTGCGAGTACGTGGATTGCACACTCTGGTTAACAGGGGGAAAGAGGAGTGATATAAGTTAAGGTTGTTCTCAGTCAAAAAAGGGGTAAGTGTTAGGTTTTTCTATCAGAGAGCAGTGAGTGAGTGAGTGGAATAATTTTCCCTTAGGGGTAGTGAGTGCATCTAGTGTAAATGAATATAAGGGAGGGTATGAAAGCTGGGTTGGGTAACTCACAGCCTCTCTCGATGAGTCCTTGACTCCCTGGAGGTCTGAAATAATAATAATAATAATTGCATTATGCATATTGAGTATTTTAGATACATCAAACTTTACTCAATAAAATTAAAACTGAAACGATTATGTAAATGTGAAACCTGAATTATTATGACATAAATTATAATGTCTATTCAACAATATCCGATTATTAAATATAACTTAAATCTGGAGTAATTAATTTCCTTGTCTGTAATCGATTTTGGGTGCAGAATAGTGCAACAGACATCCAAACTTCATAACATTGTTAAAATATTAATAACAAATTACGTTATTCACAAATTACATAAAAACTCTTCGTGTTTCACTGATACAAAAACCCGCTGTATTGGTATCAATGAACTTCTTAATCTGGTCATCAAATGCATTAACAATATTAATTTCTGCTATGCAATATCATTCTACTGGATAGATTGTGAAATGATGGGGATTAAGGGAGCCTAATAGTTGCTAGTGCAATCTTAAATAATAATAATAAATATATAAATTTGAATTGCTGTAAAGTTAGAAATCTCAAAGCAGTTTTGTGCTCTTTCTGTTGTTGTTAGTCATTCGTTTTTTTTCTTCTTCTTAGAAAACTTCCTTTGTGCACCATCCTGGCAGTGAAGATCGCCATCCTCTGTCCGACTTCGAAACGCTCGCTCCGCAGCGACACTTCCAATCGTTCCTCTAAGAACACCACGACCACAACTAAAACGTCTTCAAGAAATTCGACTGTGCAGAGATTCTCCACCAAATCTCGTCTCTCCGTGACGGCACTCAAGAAACATCCCACAGTTGATAAAGAAAACCTGTGCATGACCAATGAACCGATGCTTTTCCACGGAAATTCACACGTGTAAATACTCCACTAAAAAGAATCAAGTCATCAATTCCTATCTATTTGCTGTGCCGCAGTCACGTGATTTGAGAGTTCCGTTACGTCATATCCGATATGTTCAATAAAAATTGAAGTGTATCTCTGTAAAAATATTAATAAAATTCATGTCTTTCGTAACTTTCGAAAACAAAGTTTCATAATATATTTATATATTTCTTCTTTCTTTCTCTTCTATGCTTTAATTCGTTTTGTAAAGAGCCGCTACAAATCAACCATAAAATAAATTTAAATTACGTTATCTGTTTTAAATCTGTTAGTACGAAGTACAATGCACTGATGAAATATTTGTCCCATAATGCATTGCACATTATGGAAGACCGTATTGGACTATAAGTGACTTTGGACGCAATACCATACAAGGACAAATATAAACTTCATCCACATTCGTACTGTAGTTTTTGAATTACGTTTGCGGGTATGATGCATTGCTACTATCCCAACACTATTTGAAATCAAGAAAGTACTGAAGGCAATATCGATTTAATTGCAGATTTGTTCGAACAAGTTCGGGTCAGCCACATACCCACTGTAATTAATTGCCGACTTGAAACATCTGACTGGAATTGCAAAAGTTAGGAATTACAGTAATTAAATTAATCAACTGTCTCATCATTAGGACTTCTGGCTACTGGGTTTATAAAACACGAAGTTAACAAGACAGCTTCCGGGACTCATTAGCAGACGGAAGACACGACTCACTAGCTCATTTCTAGACACTGCATTTTAACTTCCTTAAATAAACACATCAACTTCTCTCTAATTGCGCCCTTTCTAAGGAAATGTTATTTCTCTAATGATATAGAGCGAGATGCAGAGGACAGAATAGTAACACTTCTTAAAAGTATATAATATATTAAACAGGAGACCTTCTACGTATGTCCATATAAGGAGATTTTTGGAAAGCAGACATTACAAGGAAAATAACGAATTTGTTGAAAAATGGCATCCCATAAATAAAAAAAAAGGTAAAAATGTCCAACACTGAATTTCTCAAAGCGACGTCCGAGTTGCATTGTTTTTCTAACGTAGTTATATTTTGTTCAACAAAACGTCGCTGAGCTGTTGAAAGTTTTTATGGCTCGGTGAGTAGAGATCAGTTCTTGAATAAAACACAACCCGTTCTTTGGACTTCCTTTATTTCTTTTGAAAATATCCAAGGGCAATTTCTTTGCTTTCAGATTTTGCTACTCATCAATGTGCTGTTACTCACGTCTCTGAATATGCATCGGAAAATGACCGAAATATTCTTGGGAAAATACTTCGAGTTTTCTAGAAATAGGGTACTCTATTCTTATGGTAATGTTTTTCTACCGAAAGAAATTGTACATCTACTTTCATAGTTTGCAATATTTACTTGCAATTTGTAGATCTCGTCTCTCATTTTCATCAGTTCCAAGCACCAACCAGAAATCCCTTGGGTTCCATTTTATCCTCGTTTGGGACGAAGAAATCACAAACAAATGCAGTAAGACTATAAATCATAATCATACTGTAACCATTTCGCTATATTATCCTTAAATTTATAACACTTTTTAACGCTAAACTATAGACTACTTGAAACTCGTACGTCCTTGTTATTCTCAATATTTCTAAGTCTACTATTTTCCAGAATTAACCATTAAATCAAGAACAAAGTATATGTACAAAAAATAAACCCATTTTGCCTATGAAAAGTTGCAATTTGAGGAACTCTACTGCTAAGAGAGAGAGAGAGAGAGAGAGAGAGAGCTTGCATTTTACTGCTAACTGTCTTTTAGGGGATATCAACGTATGTATACTACGCGTGATATTTCTACCATAGTCTAGCGTCTATGTGGAAACTCTATGGAGATCCACAGTTATATCCTACTTATTCATTTGTTTTGTCTCATTGAATCTGTTAATTAAAAGAAAACTAATTTTCTTCAACAGCGCAAATGTTGACATTTGATATTATTCTCGTACACCAGTATAGAACACTAGTGTCACGTGCGAGTAGGAAAAAACAGCTAAGGAACCTACTGATTTTCTTCTCTGAATAGGGCAAAGTTGTTTATACTCTTTGAAGATCGTAATTTTTCTGGAAATTAAAAGTTCTTATTGTTTCTCTTCCAGAGAACAGAAATAGATACAATAGTAAGAAAGGAGGAGAATAAGACAGACTTGGTGGATTGGTACTTAGAATCTCAGTGGAGGTCGAGGAGTCGCTGATTCTGTTATACAAGTTCAGTAGAACAATGCCCATAAAATACCTTAACAAAATGCATAAGGTACTTTCTTAAGTACCTTGCTACTGGTTCTTTATACATTTTCTGTATACCTTAGTGAACCAAGAATATAGAAATGTTTTAGTGACCCACAGGGCGAAACCAGTCGTATCAGGTACGGTAGATTTGAGATGTGAATACTGTTAGCAATTGGAAACAGGTGGGAAGCAATGACTTACGCAGAAAGGGATGCGAGATTTGTATTTTTTAAAGTGGACTGAATACAGGCTTGTTAAGCAAACCAAATGAAATTTAATTCAACGTGCATTAAGTTTCATTTGGTTTTCACAGTGTTAACGATAACATGAAAATGCTTCGTCTCACATCCACTTCATGAGCGATATTTTCGCGAGATTATCTTCAATACTTCAATTAACAAAGGAAAACATTCGGTCTATACGCAGCAGAAGTACTGTACATATGCAGACAACAACCAAGAAGCATAATTATGATGGTATCGATTTGTTTTCGATGTTGTTTTAATATCGTCAAATTCATCGATTTACCAAGGGGAGAATTGAAAGAAGTTCACATTTGCTTTCGTTTGAAAGGAAATCACAGTTAATAAATTTCGGTTATATGCTACAAGTAGCAATAGAGTTTGAAATGTATTGTGAGTTACAACAGAATAAAATAGGATAGACAAATACATCTAATTAAACATTTAGACACCTTTGACACGTCTAATTGGATGTCGGGTCACTGGAATTTTATGACACACCCACCTACCCCCCCACACACACATCGCTGTGAAAATGATGACAGATGATGGCAATACAGCATCATGTACCAGATGATATTGCAAAGGCTGAGATAATAAGAAATGAGAGTAATGTTAGACGTGGTCAGTAAAGATTCTTGACTTAAAATATGTACAGGATTTTAGGAACAGTAAGAACATCCGTTGGAAGAAATGGTAACACGCTTATGTTTACCAGAAACTAATTGCTATATTGATGAACTAAGGGACAAAAATATATATTAATCTAGCAGCACTTAGTTGAACGAAAATCACTGAGATGCGTCTATAATTGCCATCAGAGACAATGCAACGCCGTATTCAATAACAACACGTGTCCAGATATTTGTACAACTTCTTAATATATGCTATATGTAAACAATGAAGTAAATAGGAAGGCCTGGATGTCAGAGTGATTATTTTAGTCCTGAAAATGCAAGGTGACAATTTGACATCGGGAAACGAAAATGATTTACCACCTAAACACATTCATCAACAACGTTCAAAATGGAAACCGAAGCCATAAGCTATTGACTGACATCTGTACGCTACCAACTCTACCACAAAGTTGTCCTAGGATCTAAACATTTAGCTCATCGAAGAGGATTTGATAACTTCTATTATC